>NC_137651.1:3819685-4454051 GCF_963422515.1 Blennius ocellaris | reverse complement strand
CAGAGAGAGGATCGCACTCCCTCCGCCACCCGAGGAGGAGCTGGAGCACGAGGAGAAACAGACCAAGCTCCGCTCCCTCCGCAACCGTCAGAACCTCTTCCAAGAGGAGGTAATCTGCACACACACATCGTCGTCGTCATCATCATCATCATTAACAATGATAATAATAAAATATATATTAAAAAAACTTAAGCCCCCCCATTTCAACAATAATTCAAAAACTTTGAAAAAAATATTAAATAATCAAAGTTCTACAAGGTTTCATCAATATCTCAAAATATCAAATATCATAAATATGCATGTTTTGTCTGTTTTCTTAAATTTTTTAAAAATAAAAATCCCCAATATCACAATAATATTAAAAAACACAATGTTTTGAGTGTAGGAATAACTGCCGCAAACGTTTTTTTTGTTGTTGTTTTTTTTAAATTGACAGTCAATTGTTTGGGGGGGGGGGTATTCAGTACAACTCTAATTGTAATTTTCCTTGTGTAGGTTTTGTAGATATATCAGAATTATTCCTGAACAAACACAGTTGTGATCATTAGTTAACCAGCAAATGCTCAAAATGCTAAATGTATCTGCTGAATTACTGCAAAACAAATAGCATATTTCACGGATGAGCACTTACAAGTATCGCACATATGTATTTTATGAGTGTTTATAAACAAAACAATGCACAAGTATACGTGCAAGTAGTTTACGTAACTGCCTGTACGAATGGCAGCCTGCAGGCGTAATGAATGCACCATCCATTAGCCGTGTTCTTCATCTTTAGGGAATGATCACCATTGTTCTGGAGTGCATCGACCGCCTGAATGTGTACAACACTGCTGCCCACTTTTCTGAATTTGCGGGAGAGGAAGCTGCAGAGTCCTGGAAGGAGATCGTCAACCTGCTTTATGAATTGCTGGGTAAAAGAGGAACTCGGAAAAAACCAAATACATTTCTTTTGAGCAAAGCAACAGATAAGTACTCTGTCTGCTTTTACGTCCCACAGCTTCTCTGATCAGAGGGAATCGTTCGAATTGTGCGTTATTCTGCGACAACCTGGACTGGCTCGTCAGCAAGCTGGACCGTCTGGAGGCCTCCTCCGGTATCTGATGGGCCTCAGGCTCCTACCTGATAAAATCCAGCATGCAGCCAAAGCTGATCTTTCCAAATGAGTAACTGCTTTTAGGCTCCTTCTTGATTTATTGATTTAGAAGACACAGCTTAATCTAATGTGAGCTTCTGGGATCTTCAAGTGGAAAACAATATGCAAATTGAGGACAGAACTTATAGATATCGGTGGATCAGTGGACCTTTAGTGCTTAGATTTTTTTTCCCCCTGCAATGTGCTGTCTTTGAATGTATACAGTTATTTGATAATATCCTTTGTTTTCATGTAGGTATTCTCGAGGTGCTGTACTGTGTTCTGATTGAAAGCCCTGAGGTTCTGAACATCATCCAGGAGAACCACATTAAATCCATCATCTCACTCCTGGACAAGCATGGACGAAACCACAAGGTTTGTCCTCCCTCGCTGCCAATACTCTAAAGAGACTTAATCAGCTTCGGTTACCCTCGTGCATACGATTGTTCGTAGGATTCAATTTTCCTGGATTCATAGATAAGAGCGGTGTTTGTCCTCCTGTTGTCTTTAGGTGCTGGATGTCTTGCGCTCTCTTTGTGTGTGTAATGGTGTCGCTGTGAGGTCCAACCAAAACCTCATCACTGAAAACCTGCTGCCGGGTCGTGACCTCCTGCTGCAGACAAACATTGTAAACTATGTCACCAGGTAAACTGTTGAATTTCTTCTATATCTGACCATTGTTATTTTGGAGATTTCTGTCTTTCTGTCTTGAGAAGTTTTAATTTCTTTGTTCCTCTGTGCTCAGTGTGAGGCCCAACATTTTCCTGGGAACGTGCGAGGGGTCCACGCAGTTTAAGAAGTGGTACTATGAGATGATGGTGGATTATGTGGAGCCCTTTGTGACAGCGCAGGCCAGCCACCTGCGGGTGGGCTGGGCTATGACCGAGGGCTACAGCCCCTACCCCGGAGGAGGAGAAGCCTGGGGGGGCAACGGTGTGGGAGATGATCTCTACTCCTATGGCTTCGACGGACTGCATCTGTGGTCAGGTAAGATGTCTTTCTCTTAGCTACTTGTTGCCTTGTTCCTGTAGAGGACCTCGTGACATCTTTGCCCTGTGCGTCGCCCTTCAGGCACCGTCGCTCGCCAGGTGGCTTCACCCAGTGCGCACACGCTGGCTGCAGACGATGTTGTCAGCTGCTGTCTGGATCTGAGCGTGCCCAGTATCTCCTTCCGCATCAATGGCCACCCAGTGCAGGGCATGTTTGAAAACTTCAACGTGGACGGCCTCTTCTTCCCGGTCATCAGCTTCTCTGCAGGAGTCAAGTAAGACATTTTGCCCTCATACGTTTCTTTTATTCATCTCAATTTACAGACGGCTTGTAAGGGCAAAACTTGAGGTTGATAAATGCCTCAAAGCAAGGCAACTATAACTGCAGGAATATTTCATCAGATATTAAAATAACAGACGCTGAAAAGACAATATAACAAATGAAAGGGGATGTAAATCGAAAACCAGTTCTCGATGAGAAGCAGTTCGCAGTGTCTCAATTCCATGGAATCAGTTGCCAAAATTGCAAACTATTTCCTGATCAATTCCAGTGGGTGTGGATGACGTCACTCCCCACGTTGCACGAAAACTAAGCGCACAGAAAAGAGTGTATTGTGACTGTGTGTGTGTTAAAGGGTGATTGGAGCAGTATGAAGCGCTCTGCTGAAGTATGGAAAATGTAATATGTATTTCCCTCTGGAGCTCTCTTACTACTCTCTTGCTTTTAATAGCTGTGTGATGTCGACAGCTCCATGAACAAAAGAATAAAACCTGATCACTTGCACAGTAATCATTGGGCAAATGTTATGGACTAATTACAAGCCGTACTAAGACTCAACTCCTCATTTGGAGCTTCTGTATCGTGTTTATTTTGTTGTTGCAACAAAGTGGTGCAACATCTGAATCAATGTGCCAGACAGTACTGCAATGCACTGAAGCATAACAGCTGGTTCAACGGTTTATCTCTGCATCAGGATGTTAAAAAGATGTCGTTTATATTCATTGTGTGACACATTAGCAAGAAACACAAACACAGAATGGCAAAAAATACATAAACACATTCACTGCGTACAGTTTATAACCTTTAAGTGATGCCTCAAACTGCCAAATAATCCCCTTTAAAAGCTGCTTTCACAAGAGAGCTCAGGGTTTCTTCATGTGATGAGAGGAGGTTTGTGGAGCGTTGGGGGGGGGGGGGGGGGGGGGGTTCAGTAACTGTCTCACAGATGAAATCAATGTGTTTTTATTACAAGTCTTATAAAGATCAATGCACTGTTGTCATAAATAACTTCAGTAGCTGATAAAGCAAAGTGTCAGGTAAGCTACAGGTTGGTCTTTTTTGTTTCCGTCTCTTCAGGGCTCGGTTCCTTCTCGGCGGTCGTCACGGCGACTTCAAGTTCATGCCTCCCCCCGGGTACGCGCCGTGCTACGAGGCCCTGCTGCCACGTGAGAGGATGCGCATCGAGCCCATCAAAGAGTACAAGCACGACTTCAACGGCGTGCGAAACCTTCTGGGTCCGACTCTGTCCCTGACCCACACCTCCTTCACCCCCTGCCCTGTGGACACGGTCCAGGTAAGAAACCCCAACAGGAGAAATGAGACAGGGATCATGTGAGGAAAGCATGTGTGGTCTGAGTTTCCGTTTGTTTTCGTCTCACAGATTGTGTTGCCGCCACACTTGGAGCGCATCAGGGAGAAGCTGGCAGAGAACATTCACGAGCTCTGGGCCATCACTCGTATTGAGCAGGGCTGGACGTACGGGAGTGTGAGTTTCAGTCTCGCAATACAGAAAGAGCTTCAGAGACACACTGCTTTCACATCACTGGAGGATGAGATGGATCAAGATCTACACTGTTCATCAGACAGGAGAAACTAAAATCGTGTGAAATGTTAGTGTAAAACAGTGACTTGTTGACAATTTAGATCCCCAAAAATATTGTATTAAGTAAAAACATCTGTCCATCTATCTTCTAGACCAGAGGTCGGCAACCTTTATGACCAAATAAGCCGTTTTTGTTATTTTCTACCAAATCAAATTTAACTGGAGCAACTGCACATGTTTGACTTTAAAAATGATGGTAGGCCGAAACACATCTTGTAAACTTTCATATATAGTGAAATATATGTACAAAAATTGTATCTTAGATGGAAATTCGGAATTTTCGATGATTTAGTAGGATGGTAAATGTCTCATTACATTTTCGGCTCTTTTGTAGTGGATTTTCTTTATGAATTCAATACATAATCTGCAGATTATTATAATCTACTATGGTGTGAATTCTTTTCAATTTTAACTAATTTCCCGTCGCAGTTCAGAGACGACAACAAGAAGCTCCATCCATGTTTGGTGGACTTCCAGTCTCTGCCAGAGCCAGAGAGGAACTACAACCTGCAGATGTCCGGAGAGACTCTGAAGTGAGTTTCTAACTGAGGCCTTGAAACAGATTAAGTTTGAGCAGCAGCATGAAGCCCATGATCCCAAACACTGTTGCTGATTCCTGACGTCATGCACTTCTTCCAGGACTCTGCTGGCGCTGGGTTGTCATGTCGGGATGGGTGATGAGAAAGCAGAGGAGAATCTCAAAAAAATCAAGCTCCCTAAGACGTAAGGACACCAAGACTTTTCTGTCTCTACAAGGTTATTCTTGCGACCGAATGTTTTACAAATGAATCTGTGTATAAATCTGCCCGTCCTCTAGCTATGTGATGAGCAATGGATACAAGCCTGCCCCCCTCGACCTCAGCCATGTCAAACTGACGCCAAACCAAAATCAACTTGTGGAAAAATTGGCTGAAAATGGACATAATGTCTGGGCAAGGGACCGGGTACGACAAGGATGGACCTACAGCATCGTGCAGGTGACTGTTCTTTCACAATACACCACAATATATTTAAATTCCCTTTTTTTCCCCTCAAATATTTTTAATAATTGTTATATTTTATCGACATCTCTAATGCTTCTCAGGACATCTTTAATAAGCGAAACCCTCGTCTGGTGCCTTACAACCTTCTGGATGAGAGAACCAAGAAAACGAACCGAGACAGTGTCAACAACGCTGTCCGCACTCTCATTGGCTACGGCTACAACATCGAGCCTCCGGACCAGGAGAGCTGTAAGTCACTTTATCCTGCGTCTCCTCTGAATGTAGAATACTGTGATATTATTCAACCACAAAACTGTTTTCAATATCTTCTCGAAGACGACTTCCCCGCCATAGTTTTTTTTTTTTGTCCTTTGCAGCTGGCCACGGCCTTGAGAACACCCGGGGGGACAAAGTACGAATTTTCCGGGCAGAGAAGTCGTACGCAATCACCCAGGGGAAGTGGTACTTTGAGTTTGAGGCGGTGACCACCGGGGAGATGAGGGTGGGCTGGGCTCGTCCTCACGTCAGCTCAGACACTGAGCTGGGCGCAGACGAACTGGCCTACGTCTTTAATGGCAATAAGGTCAGTCCACGTCTTCCCATTCACATCTTCTTCATCAGCTTCGGTACACAAGCCAGACTTCTGTACAGGGGGAGATGACACAGAGGGTGGGAGTACGAGTGGCTCTTGTGATCTGTAGGCAATTAAAAAGCACATCTCATATTTAAGTGGAATGTCATTCAGTAAGTCTTTACTGGAACCCAAACACACGCAACTCAGACACACTTACAATACATGACTAAAACAGTTTTCGGTCAAATAATCAATAGCTTTTCATTTTTTTCATTGTGATCTTTTCTCAAAAATGAGCTAAAATCATATCTACAGGTCATTTACAATCTCAAAACACCCAAACCAACATGAATTGGCTCTAGAAAACTGATACAAGCTTCGGGAGAATGTATGTATGTTTCTCACAGGAATGAAAGCTTGGCCGGCTTGCTGCGAGTATAAAGACGCTTCAGTCTATTTCAATTCATTTCAGACTGAATGAATGAAGAACCTGGTCAGGATATAAGATGTGTACAGAAATGTTTAAACACAAACAGATGACATGAGCCTCAGTCAATCCTTATTTGTCTTTTCGTGGAGTCAAGTCACCGTGCCTTGATTCAAATTAAATCACATTCCGGTACTGTGATACAAATTGTTCTAGTGTTGAGCTCTCATACATGGAAAAACACAAATTACAACAAAACACATCTGAGACTGAAAAAAGGATTCATTTCAGGTGTCAGTAGTTTAAAAAAAAACAAACCCACATGGCCATGCAACAGTCTGACTTTATTGTCTCTGTTTTCAGGCTCAAAGATGGCACATCGGTAATGAACCGTTCGGCCGCCAGTGGCAGTCTGGGGACGTCGTCGGGTGTATGATCGACTTGACTGAGATGAACATCATGTTCACACTGAACGGTGAAATGCTGATCAGCGACTCAGGGTCAGAGATGGCCTTCAAGGACATTGAGATTGGGGAAGGTGAGAGTTCATTTTAACTGACAGAAAGAAGGTACTTCTTTGCTTTAACTCAGCTTTTTACATGAACTCTTTTTGTGGTTTCATCCCTTCAGGTTTCATCCCAGTCTGCGCTCTGGGCCTCTCTCAGGTCGGACGGATCAACCTGGGTCAGAACGTCAGCAGCCTCCGCTACTTTGCAATCTGTGGCCTGCAGGAAGGATTCGAGCCGTTTGCCATCAACATGAAGCGTGACATCACCATGTGGTTCAGTAAAAGCTTGCCGCAGTTTGTGCCTGTACCCACCGACCACAACCACATCGAGGTGAGCGCCAAGTGAGGCGTATTTATTAGGGATGCTCGATATTGGCTTTTCTACCGATATCCGATATTCCGATATTGTCCAACTCTTAATTTCCGATACCGATATCACCGATACCGATATCACCGATACCGATATATGCTGGCTTTTTACATCAAAACTGTTAGGTAACAACAACATAAAATATCTCCTACTGTGGAATTAACACATTATGCCTAATTTTATTGTGATGCCCCACTGGATGCATATGTGAATCAAACATGGCTTTCCAAATGTACACACTGAGAAAAATAAGAGAACAACAACTTAAATTCTGGAAAAAAGTGCCATATTTATTTAGTGTTAGAGAGAAACCTCAACAACAAACTCAACAACACCACAGACAATATTAAAAAAAAAGGAAGAGGCATATCTGCAGTCCATTAGTTGTAAACAGTCAATGAATGAATAACTGGCCATAACTTGTCAAATAATAGACTCAAACTGGGCTCAATCTCTTTTAAGAGTAACAAAATAGTGTAAATATAAACAAGAAAGGCACAGAAATGCTCACAAAATTAAAACAGCCCTCCTTTAAAGTGCAACAAAAACAAAGACTGAAGTTCACTCGCCCATATAACTGGTCTATTTCTTTTTCCCATGTCGTCATGTGTAAGAGGTAGATTTTTCTGTATGAATACAAGCATCTCAGCAATGTCTGAGATTTCTCTTCTCATCAATGATGTGGGCACCAGTGCTGAACAGTGGTTCACCGTCAACACTGGTGCAGGGTGCAGTCAGGTACTGGTACCAGTGCTGAACACTGGTTCACTGTCAACACTGGTGCAGGGTGCAGTCAGGTACTGGTACCAGTGCTGAACACTGGTTCACTGTCAACACTGGTGCAGGGTGCAGTCAGGTACTGGTACCAGTGCTGAACACTGGTTCACTGTCAACACTGGTGCAGGGTGCAGTCAGGTACTGGTACCAGTGCTGAACACTGGTTCACTGTCAACACTGGTGCAGGGTGCAGTCAGGTACTGGTACCAGTGCTGAACACTGGTTCACTGTCAACACTGGTGCAGGGTGCAGTCAAGTACTGGTACCAGTGCTGAACACTGGTTCACTGTCAACACTGGTGCAGGGTGCAGTCAGGTACTGGTACCAGTGCTGAACACTGGTTCACTGTCAACACTGGTGCAGGGTGCAGTCAAGTACTGGTACCAGTGCTGAACACTGGTTCACTGTCAACACTGGTGCAGGGTGCAGTCAGGTACTGGTACCAGTGCTGAACACTGGTTCACTGTCAACACTGGTGCAGGGTGCAGTCAGGTACTTGCCCAGCAGGGAAGAGGGCCTGGTTGAGCCTCCAGTCCTCCACGGACATTTCATTCACCGGGCTTCTCCTTTTTAGCCACGAGTCCAGCATGTTGTATTTGTTGTTGTTAAACGTCATCAAGCGCGCGCCCGTAAACGTCCCATGCTGCGTTCAAGCAGACTCGGAAATTCCAATATCGGTTGTAAAAATCCGATACCGATATTTCCAAATGTTACATTTTTAAGTCAATATCGGCATCCCTAGTATTTATTGTTCGCAACAGGCAGAACTGTGAAGGCGGGTTGTTGTTTTGCAGGTCTCCCGCGTGGATGGGACTGTGGACAGCGCCCCCTGCCTGAGGCTCACTCATAAAACCTTCGGCTCGCAGAACGCCAACACCGACATGATGTTCCTCAGGCTCAGCATGCCGGTCCAGTTCCACGAGACCTTCAAAATCACCGCGGGCACCACTCCCCTCACCCGGGCCCTCACCATACCCGAGGAGGAGGTCGTGGTGGTGGAGCCCGACTCCGAGTTCGAAGTGTTGAAGAAGTCTGCCAGTCGCAAGGAGCAAGAGGAGGACAAGAAGGAGCCATCTGTGCCTAAGGAGGCCACTGTGGAGAATGAGAAGGATACACTGTCGGAGAAAGGAAAGAAACGAGGGTGAGTCTGTGTCATAGCTGGACAGGAACAAGTCCAATATCGTGAAGGTGCAGATAATTAATATGGGAATTAATCCAGAAACTGCTTTGTTCTACTGTCCCTTCATTTAGCCATTTTGTTGACCAGTTTTTACCCAAAGAAAATGTTTGTTGCGACATTTTTCAGGATTCAGTTCAGATCATCAACAGTTCAGACAAGGAGTTGAGATTGTATGTTTATTTGTTATTACTAACGTTCTGAGTGAATATACTATATTTGCCTGTCTGCAATAGATTTTTCTCCAAAGCTAAGAAGGTTGCCATGACTCCTCTTGCGCCTCCTCCCGCCCCCCCCACCGTGCCCCGTCTGGTGGAAGACGTGGTGCCCGATGACAGGGATGACCCTGAAATCATCCTCAACACCACCACAGTGAGATAAACATTCTCTAATCTTGCAATCCCAGTAATCTGCTGTCTTCAAATATTCCAATGTTTCAGAGGTAAAAGCAGCAAATGAAATCCCGCGTTGCTTTTCTGTTGTCAGTATTACTACTCTGTGAGGATCTTCGCTGGGCAGGAGCCTTCAGGTGTGTGGATCGGTTGGGTCACTCCGGATTACCATCAGTTCGATCCCACCTTTGACCTCTCGAAGGTGCGCAGTGTCACGCTCACTGTGGGAGATGACAAAGGCAACATCCATGACAGGCAAGTTCTCACCGTCGATAAACTTGAGTTTTGCTGCCGAGATCACTGATAAGCACTTTTCAATGTTTTTTTTCTGTTGTAAGGTAATATGAGGCTCGATGCTTTCTCTGCAGGACAGACAGCAAAGTGGAATGACACATACATTGGTGAAGCCTATAAAACAGACTTGAGAACAGAACAGAACAGAACAGAACAGAACAGAACAGAACAGAACAGAACAGAACAGAACAGAACAGAACAGAACAGAACAGAATAGAATAGAATAGAATAGAACAGAATAGAATAGAATAGAATAGAATAGAATAGAACAGAACAGAACAGAATAGGGGACTTCAGTTGTCACTAATTTTGAGAAAGAAAACAAACAACTATTGTTATATTACAGTTTATGTGCAAATCAATTTTTTTTCTTTTTTGCAATTACTTATTTGTTTTTGTTTGTTTATTTGTTTGTTGTTTTGACTGTTTGTTGAATGTTTTTATTTGATTGTGGGATATACAGGGGCAGATTATATAAGTTCATACCTACTCTTGCTCGATCTGTGATTCAAAACTTTTGTCAACTTTGTTTTGGTTTGTATTGTATTCAGTCGTTATATATTTCTTTTCTTTTGTCAATGAATAAATGAAAAGAAACTAAACGAAACAACATGCCTACATAAGCACTCGTATAACAATAGAGAGAAGGATAAATCCTGTTCATAAGGAGTAAATAGAACTGGGTGTCTGGACACCTAACAAGTGAAATAAGGTAGGTGTAAGAAAAACACTAACAGGGATTTTAATTGCAATGCTCGAGGACAAGCCACAGAATTAGTGGCCTGTAACAGGGTCCTGAATATATGGGGACTTAGAAAGTAAACATTCTTTCGGCATTGAATCGGGTTCCAGAGCTATTTAAACCGAGAACCACCTTTAAAGTATGATATAGTGTGTTTAATTCCTGCTTGTCTCTCTCTTCACTGTTCCTCTGACTTTGCAGTGTGTTTTCTAATCCTTTTGCAGTATGAAGCACAGCAACTGTTACATGGTGTGGGGAGGGGACCTGGTCAGCAATCAGCAGACACGCTTCAGCCAGGAGGACATGGTGGTCGGCTGTCTGGTCGACCTGGCAACAGGTCTCATGACCTTTACCGCCAATGGGAAGGAGATCAACACCTTCTACCAGGTGAGAACACATTCTAAACTTGACACTTTTGTCGTTCCCTTCTCGTAAGTCTTCACCTGTTAAGTTCGTGTGCAGCTGTGAAATAAAAGATTTGTCATTTCAGGTGGAGCCCAACACCAAGCTGTTCCCTGCCGTCTTCATTCAGCCATCCAGTCAGAATATGGCACAGCTGGAGCTGGGGAAACTCAAGGTCAGAATAAAACTAAACTAAACAAGCTTTTGTTCATATCTTTCTCTACTGACTTCACTAGAAATATTCTTTTTGCTAAAACCCTCCTTAGATGTTCTTGATGATGTGGGTCAAAGTCCTATTTCATGATGTTATCGTGTGTGTGTGTGTGTGTGTGTGTGTGCGCACGTGACATGGACGGTGCGTGATATGACCAATCACAGTATGATTGGTGCTGTATACTGCACAATGGAACAGCAGAGGATAACATTAATAAAAGACACGGCATGCCATCAATGCATCTTCCAAAAGTTTCAAGGAATCCAGGCAGCAAAGAGAAAGACACATGGCAATTTTAGCCTCGTGAATTCAGATACAATATCTGAAATAAACTATTGGTAGAAAATACAAAATGAGTGTAAGAACGCACTCCAACGCGCTCAGTAGGTTTGCTTCAGTATGAACATTTAAATGATATATTCAGCGCTACTCTCACCTAGAAAGAAGTGGACATTTTCAAAGAGAGCTAATTGTTCGGTGGGGGGAGGCGTCTTTTATACATGTTGAATTCCTCTCATGAACGGAATTTTCTCCACAGCAGGTTAGGTGTTCAGCATAGGTTACCATGGCAACATGACGACAACATTGAAAGTGAAAAGTAAGCGGTGTAAACCGAGTCAGAGCTTAATATGAGGCAGTCTGGATGAATGGGAAAAGTAGTAAAATGAAGGAGAAAGTTTGTTTCAAGTAGAAAAACAAATCAGAAACAATCAGTGCTGACAAACCTCCTGTCCTCTGTCTCTCCTGCATCAGAACATCATGCCCATCTCAGCGGCGATGTTCCGCAGTGAACGTAACAATCCGGTCCCCCAGTGCCCTCCCAGGCTGGATGTCCAGATGCTCAGACCAGTGATCTGGAGTCGTATGCCCAATCACTTCCTGAACCCGGAGGTGGGCAGAGTGAGTGAGAGGCTGGGCTGGATGGTGGAATGCACTGAACCCCTCATCATGATGGCCCTGCACATCCCCGAGGAGAACAGGTAGCACTACCGGGCACTATGCAACATCTCAGCTGCCACTTCTTATGTCCGTGATTTTAAATGGGTTAAGCGCACTTGCATGTTCGCACTACATCCTGTTCCTAAGCTCGCTGCTTTCACCTCGAAGTACGTTAGTGCCTTGCAGGATTTTAACACAGTCGCTTGAAATAAACCGGTCAGATTCTTTAAATTATGAGCAATTTGTTAGATGTATTTATTTAGCTGTTGTAATGTGTGTTTGGAAGCTATTCAATTTGTCTTCTCCTTTTAAGGTTTTTCTGCAACACAGAATGCATTCATATTTAGCTGTTATATTGCTCTTTAAAACACACTTTAAAAGCCATGTGTTTGTGTATGAATTGTGTTGAGTTTATATGCCCGGTACCAAACTTGGCACACGCATCAGACCAGGCCAAAAATAAGTTTGACGTTAAGCCACGAATCAGGAAGTGTTGTGTAAATAACCAAAACACAGTCCGATTGGCCTCAAACTTTACATGTTGCATCAGAGTCCGGCTCTCATCACAGCCATATGACAGTGACGGCCCATATCAGCCATAGTGCCACCTGCTGGGAACAGGATGTAGGGTTTGCATAAAATGTACATGCTCCAATCGGCCCCAAATTATACGATTGATCAGATTCTGACAACGATCACATACATTTAATGAATGACAGCTGCTTGCAGCTGTCATTCTATATTAGGTTTTGTTTTCTGAACCCTTTAGGGAAATGTTTTCTCTGCTTATAACCAATCCTAATCATAGTTCATTTTAACTGCAGTTGGCTGCTGCTGTTGTGGGTTGTTCCTCTGGATACCATCTGTCTGTTAATGATGATATACCTGGGGAATCCTTATACACTTAGTTTAGGTTCTTTTTAGAATTAAAAAAATCTCCCTCCTTCAATTTTATTTTTGAACCTGAGCGTGCACCTCTAAACAATTGTTCACTTTAATGTTGATATGCAGTAACGGCCTCTGTGTGGTTCTTCTTTCTCCAGGTGCATCGACATCCTGGAGCTGTCAGAACGTCAGGACCTGATGAAGTTCCACTATCACACCCTCATGCTCTACTGTGCCGTCTGCGCTCTCGGCAACAACCGAGTGGCTCACGCGCTGTGCAGCCACGTCGACGAGTCCCAGCTCTTTTACGCCACCGAGAACACGTACCTCCCCGGACCTCTCCGCAGCGGCTACTATGACCTCCTCATCAGCATCCACCTGGAATCGGCCAAACGGGCGCGTCTGGGCACCAACAGGGAATTCATTGTCCCCATGACTCAGGAGACCCTCAGCATCAACCTCTATCCTGACGTGAAGAAGGCCCACTCTCTGCCCGGCGTCGGCCTCACCACGTGCTTACGGCCAAAGCTGCATTTCTCATCCATCAACTTTGTCGGCACAGACCCGGACCTGTACACGCTGAGCCCCGTCTTCCCCCTGCAGGTAAGAAGCAGAAGCCGAAGTACTCCGAGTGTCTTGTATTGTTCCTCTTTCCTTTTGCTCGTTACGTTCTTCGTCCACAGGAGCTTAAAACGAGAGCGATCAGCATGCTGACGGAGGCTGTCCTGGATGGTAGCCAGGCCATGCGCGATCCAGTGGGGGGCAGTGTGGAGTTCCACTTCGTCCCCATCCTGAAGCTGATCAGCACTCTGCTCATCATGGGGATCTTCAACGACGAGGACTCCAAGCACATCCTCAAAATGATCGATCCCAACGTTTTCAGTGGGAAGGAGGAGGAGGTAGAGGAGGAAGGCGAGAAGGCAAAGGAGGCTGCAGCTGCCAAGGGAGAAGAGGAGGAGGAGGAAGAGAAGGATGAGGATGCAGAGGAGGATGAGGCCGAGCTGGAGGACGAAGGGGTGGGTGAGGAGGTGGAGGAGGAGCCAAAAGAGGTGGAGAAAAAGGAGGCGGAGGCGGAGCAGGCTGAGCCTAAAGAGGAGGCCGAGGAGGGGGAGAAGGAGGAGGGAGAAGCCAAGGAGGGAAAAGTAGATGGAGAGAAAGCAGAGGAGGAGAAGGAGGCGGAAGCAGTGGAAGCAGAACCAAGAGAGGAAGAGGAGGGTCTGGAGGAGGGGCTCCTCCAGATGAAGCTGCCAGAATCTGTCAAACTGCAGGTCGGTGTGATATTTAAACTATGTTCACTTTTATTCCGTTACTTGACGTGATGAATCAAGTATCAATGACTGATTGACTGACTGACTCCCCTTCGTCTCGCCTCCTTTCAGATGTGCACACTCCTGCAGTACTTTTGCGACTGCGAGCTGAGACACAGAGTGGAGGCCATCGTGGCGTACTCCGACGAGTTTGTCAACAATATTCAGAAAAACCAGCGCGTCCGTTACAATCTGTTGATGAGGGCGTTCACCATGTCGGCTGCAGAAACGGCTCGCAGGACACGCGAGTTTCGTTCACCGCCACAAGACCAGGTACTAAATGTCTAATCCAGAAACATCTGGACCTGTTGTCCACAAGCTTTATGACCCAAAGAGCCGTTTTTGTCCCTTTCCACCAAATCATATTTAACTGGAGCTTAAAATTACGCAGATTCTAAAGTTTCATATGCAGTTTTTATATATATGAACATAAACTTTTTAATGTTGCGTTTCTGAAGTTTAAACTACTGTTGAGGATTCATTACTTTTTCAGCTGTTTTCGTCCCTCATTTTAGAGGTTTCATCTTTTTTTTTTCAGCATTTAAAAAAAGTTTCATATTATATGCATATTTTTGTGCAGTTTTGTCTGTTTCCCTCATATTTTTAAGCTTTTTTTTTTTTTTTATAGAAATCTTAGTCATTTTCATTTATTTTAAAGGCAGTTAAGTTCTTTTTTTTTGTGGTTTTAGCTATTTAGTCCCATTTTAGCTGTGCCTTGTTTAAAATCCCATTTTAGCCGAGAGCTGAAAGTCATACTGAAATAATTGGAATGAAAACAAGATCAAATGTTACATAATAAGCGGCTCCAGAGCTGCAGGTTGCAAAACCCTGATCTAAACTTTCCTTAGGTTGGCGTCTGAACAGATATGGATGTTTCTCAGTTTTTTTTACTGTTTGAGATCTGATAGTAAGCTTTTATTGCACCTCAACCATAAAAAAAACCTCTTTATTTACTGTACAATGCCCAAATATCATCACATCACATCTCTCCTCTTCTATAAGGTTCTTCTGCTGACCAACTTCAAGCACGGTCCCGAGGACGAGGACTGTCCCGTACCCGAGGAGGTTCGAGACACCCTGGATAAGTTCCACAACGACCTCCTGCTTCACTGCGGTGAGACGATGTTTGTGTGTTCTTTCGTCGCCTGTGAACCGTTCGTCTTCCTCAGATTTGATTCATGTTTCTTCTCGAGCATTTGCATGTTTTCTGCCTTTCTTCATAGGTATCCATATTGAGGAGGAGACAGAGGAGGAAGAGGTGGACACTTCACTCAGGGGGAGACTCTTCAGTCTGGTTGACAAGATTAAGAGCTTGCGAGTGAAGAAAGAGGATGAGAAGCAAGAAGCTGAGGAGGACTCCAAACCAAGTGAGTGAACAGCTAAATGACTGCACATGCGAAATGTTTAATATTCAAGGTGTTTTATTTGTCATTTCAACAGTAAAAGCCAGGTTTCACAGTGTAATGAAATTCTTACTTTGCTGTCTACCCTGGTGCCAACATACATAAATAAATAAGTACATACACAAGAAAATAGAATAAAATAAAATATAAAATAAAATAAAATAACAGAGCAGTGCAAAATATTAGTCAGAAAGTGAGATGTGCATTGTGTGATGCAATGTGGGAATAAACACATTGTAAGTAATGCTTAAGTGATGTGAGGCTCATTCCTTTCCAACTAACAGACTGTTAGTTTCAATGAGGTCATACATGAAACTTTTGTATTTGAAAGTAGTTGTAGATCTAAAGAGCTGCTTTCTCAGTCAGTCCTACTTATTGAACTATGAGCTTCAGTATTTAGTGCTTTTGCGTGTTTTCAAATTCCAACAGTCAGGCATGACGGCAGATATATTTTTCACCCCCTTCACACAGGCACCTTGCAGGAGCTAATCTCCCACACCATGATCCACTGGGCCCAGGAGTCCTTCATCCAGAATCCCGAGCTGGTGCGTCTGATGTTCAGCCTCCTCCACAGACAGTACGATGGCCTCGGGGAGTTGACCCGAGCGCTGCCCAAAGCCTACGCCATCAACGGCGTGTCGGTCCAGGACACCATGGACCTCCTGGAGTGTCTGGGACAGATCCGCTCGCTCCTCATCGTTCAGATGGGTCCTGAGGAGGAGCGGCTCATGATTCAGAGCATCGGGTCAGTTTGAGTGTGATGGGTTTGTGAGAGGTGGTGTAATTTGTCCACAGCTTGCGCTGATTGAGAGCGTGTTGGAAGTGTTGGTGTTGCTGCTCTGCTTTTTCTAATCTTAGTGAAAAGTTCAAGTGTGGAAAACTTTCAGTATGGATACAAACAGTCAAACTGGCTTTTTTTTTTTTTTTTTTTTTGAGGTTTCTTGGTGTCTTTTTCGTACTGCTCAGCACGAACATGTACTTTGGTTGAGACAAACAACATGAGCATCTTGTTTGTGCAGGAACATCATGAACAACAAAGTGTTCTACCAGCACCCCAATCTGATGAGAGCTCTGGGCATGCATGAGACCGTCATGGAGGTCATGGTCAACGTGTTGGGTGGCGGTGGAGACTCCAAGGTAACGCTAATGCCACTCTCATCCACTTTCACTTGTTTCCACCACTTCCATTAGACATAATGATCCTTACAAAGGTTGTTTTTTGTCTTCTTTATTTTCTTCTCTTTCAGGAAATTCGTTTCCCTCAAATGGTGACCAACTGCTGTCGTTTCCTATGTTACTTCTGTCGCATCAGCCGACAGAATCAACGCTCCATGTTTGACCACCTGAGCTACCTGCTGCAGAACAGCGGCATCGGTTTGGGTCAGTGTTCGTCACCCACTGCATTTCATACTGTTCTCATCATGAGACTTCATTTATACCATGTAAACAACAAAATTCATCCGTGTTCAATCAAAATATTTCAGAAAATGTAAAATTCTTACTTTGACATGAAGGTGTTGTAAAGATATAATTTTTTTTCAGTTTTTATAGGATATCATTACACAAAACAACACATGGTAACATAATTGATAAACATAAAAATTGACAATAGATCAAAGACACAAAAAAATTTTGATTTAGTAAAATAAAAAATAAAAAACAACTCAACTCAACTCAACATGTTTGTTTTGTTTTTGTTTGTTTTTTTTGTTTGATGTAGGCATGCGTGGGTCCACACCTCTTGATGTGGCTGCAGCCTCTTGCATTGACAACAATGAACTGGCTTTGGCTTTGCAAGAGCAGGACCTGGAAATGGTTTGAGAAAACAAGAAATTAAGACGATAAAAACCCAAGATGGGATGTTCAGCTGGGGTTACTATATGAATGGTCTGTTGTAATGTGGTGGTGTATAGGTGGTGACGTATTTGGCCGGCTGTGGGCTCCAGATGTGTCCAATGCTCCTGTCAAAGGGCTACCCGGACATCGGCTGGAACCCCTGTGGAGGAGAGCGTTACCTGGATTTCCTCCGCTTTGCCGTCTTCGTGAACGGTCAGCCTCCGTCCCCTGACAACCAGTTTTATAGCCACGTGGCTTTAAACAGTGGATTTCACACATATTTCCCACCTGTTCCTCTCAGGAGAGAGCGTGGAGGAGAACGCCAATGTCGTGGTGCGTCTGCTCATCCGCCGCCCCGAGTGCTTCGGCCCGGCCCTGAGGGGAGAGGGTGGCAACGGTCTGCTGGCTGCCATGGAGGACGCCATCAAGATCTCAGAGGATCCGGCCAGAGACGGACCCACTGTCAAGAAAGACAGACGATTCATGTAAGTGTGGGAGTACCAGCGCAGTAAGTAAAACTGTTTTAATAAACGTCATTCAGCTGCAATCATCAATTCAATAAAGAATAAGCATTGACCAGGGGTCTGCAACCATTGTGACCAAAGGAGCAAGTTTTTTGGGTGATTTTCCACCTCATAAAATGTGTTAATTATCTGAAATGAAGAAAATACAGCTTGCAAAAATGACAATTTAGTTACTTTTTTGGGAGGTTTTTTTTTCCTATGGATTTTCCCTTTTTATCGAATTTATGCATATCGTTATTTTTTTAATCGTGTTTATATTTTATAGTGTTTGTATCTTATATTTGGTCTATAATTTTTTGTAGTGGAGCCTGCATACCTTGTTGCTTTTGGACTTCCGTGTTAGTTTCAACTGGGTAGTCCAGATATAAGATATAAACACTAAATGTGAGAAGAAAATTACTTAAAACTATTGAAATGATCTCTCCATGAAGAAATCTTGAAATCAGACTTTTTAAATCTAGATTTAAGATTATACAGTAAAATGAAGGACTAAAAACAAGTAAATAACTTTTAAAACAAGCCAAATTATCTATCATGTCTAAAAAATTTAATTAGAATGTATTGGCAGGCACCAAATAATTTTCAGTGCATTAACACGCTTGTTTTGCCGATTGGCAGGTTTGGAGGTGAGGAGCAGCACGAGGAGAACCGTGTGCATCTGGGAAACGCCATCATGTCGTTCTACTCAGCCCTCATCGATCTGCTGGGTCGCTGCGCTCCTGAGATGCACGTGAGAACAATGGCCTCTAACGACCTCATCTCTATTGATGAGTCGAAGTTTGATTCATACTGTCTGTCTTTTTTTTTTCTTTTTTTCTTTTTTTTACGTCTGCAGCTGATCCAAGCAGGCAAAGGCGAAGCTCTGAGAATCAGGGCCATCCTGAGGTCTCTGGTGCCCATCGAAGACTTGGTGGGAGTCATCAGCCTGCCTGTGCAGATTCCTGCCTACGGAAAAGGTTCGATCCATGCATGGATCTTCTTGTTAAGCGTAGTTATTGGCATCCTGCTGCATGCATGATGCTCAATAGTTTTTCTGACACCACAGACGGGCAGATTATTGAGCCCAAAATGTCTGCCAGTTTTGTGCCGGACCACAAGGCGTCCATGGTGCTGTTCCTGGACAGAGTTTACGGGATCGAAAACCAGGACTTCCTGCTCCATGTGCTGGAGGTTGGCTTCCTCCCTGACATGAGGGCTGCTGCTTCACTTGATACAGTGAGTGGGGAAAAAAAACACCCAGAGCAACGACTAGCATCTGTTTGCACTGTGAGCATTCTGCTTTCTGTCTTCTCTCACTTTAGGTGGCCTTCAGTACAACTGAAATGGCTCTGGCCCTGAACCGCTACCTGTGTTCGGCTGTCCTGCCGCTCCTCACCAAGTGCGCACCGTTGTTTGCTGGCACCGACCACCGGGCCATCATGATCGACTCAATGCTGCACACCATTTACCGCCTGTCCCGAGGCCGGGCCCTCACCAAAGCCCAGAGGGACGTCATCGAGGAGTGTCTGATGTCGCTCTGCAAGTCAGTACTGACCCGACACAGTCAATTCTTCTCGCTGAATGACGCGAAAGAAAACAAATAAAACCCCCGGGGGAACGTTGCTGATAGTGTTTTGGTGACATTCACAGGTACCTGCGACCCTCGATGCTGCAGCACCTGCTTAGACGGCTGGTGTTCGATGTGCCCATCCTGAATGAATACGCGAAGATGCCCCTCAAGGTTTGACTTGCAAATTACAAATGAAACAAAAAGGGACTTTATTTACCACATCCACCAGGGGTGTGAATCACATGATCTGCAGGCCAAAGCCAGAACACCAGAGTGTAACCATTGCAAAGAAGACAATAACTTCAATATTTTCAGGCAGATTGCAGCAAGATGTTGCAGTCAAGGTTGGTTGCTTTTGTAGAGAGGTTTTGAAATGTGAACATTTCTCACTGTGATGTTGTTTCAGCTCTTAACCAATCACTACGAGCGCTGCTGGAAGTACTACTGCTTGCCAAATGGATGGGCAAACTTCGGTGTGACCTCTGAGGAGGAGTTGCATCTTTCTCGGAAGCTCTTCTGGGGAATCTTTGAGTCGTTGGCGCACAAGGTCATTGAGTCTCCTCGTATTTCTCACTTTCTTACATTTCACGCTGATATTAACTTGTTTCTTTCTGATGTTCATGCACCCTGCAGAAATTTGACGCAGAGCTCTTTAAGATCGCCATGCCCTGCCTCTGTGCCATCGCTGGAGCCATCCCTCCGGATTATGTGGACGCCACCTACTCGTCTCACACTGAGAAAAAGGCCTCAGTGGATGCTGAAGGCAACTTCGATCCCAAACCAGTAGAGACCACCAAGTGAGCAACGAGGGGAAAATATTCATTTCTACGACTTAATTCTTCCCGATTGTTAACACACACTCTCCGGCCCAGACTTGCATTCAGACTCAAAGTATTGGATAATGTCAGTTCTTCACTTTGCCCGCATATTTACAATCACTGCTTCTCTTTCAACCTTTAAGACACAGGCAGAAAACTAATTCTAAAGACTCGAATTGGCAGAGACGTCCCACACTTGGTTATAGAATTAAACGTCATCCAACTTCAAAATAAATCACTGGAGTCCATATCTTTATCGTAAACTTTTCATTGTGTTCTGAATTTAGTCAGTCAAGCCTTCTGGGGTCTGATTGATTTATACTCATTGACGCAACCTGAGCAGTCGCCAGTCGAGGGTCTTGCTCAGGAGGCCACAGTCCAATCAAATCTGCAAAGCTTCCATAACCTTTAAGCCAGCAATGTACTTTGAACAAAGTGCATTTCACAAAACTTATTGATTTACACTTTCCCAAAAATCATCTACAAATACAGAATGGATATGAAAACAAACATTCAGTATTCATGCTCTAACGCTGTTGACTTATCATATTGATACATTTCATGTGTTCAGCAAGCAGCTTTTCAGGAATATTTAATCACATTTAGTCACATCTGCTGAGATTTCTGCTTGTTGTTGCTGATGGTGTTGAACGCTATCAACTTTTCACAACAAAACTAACTAAAAACAACACGCACACTCTGCAGAAATATGTGTGATTAACTCCCGCACTAAAGTAAGTTCATTTATTCACAGCACCATCATCCCGGAGAGGCTGGACGCTTTCATCAACAAGTATGCAGAACACACTCACGACAAGTGGGCTTTTGAAAAGGTCAGTCAAACAAACGAGTGGATGTGAAACTAGGTGATTGTTTGAAAGTGTTGTTTGTAATAATGGTTCAAATGGACTTTCAGATTCAGAACAACTGGACGTATGGAGAGGTGCTGGATGAGAACGCCAAGACTCACCCGATGCTCCGGCCATACAAAACGTTTTCTGAGAAGGTAAATTATATATATAGTATTATTATATACTTATACGGGTATATGTATGGCACTATAGCGTTATAGCTTTTTTATTATTTTGATAGCTTTTTATGACATTATTTGTACTTCAAAGTTTTATAGATGGCTGTTTCAATAATAATATATTTGTTTTATCTTTGACCCATGATATTTATCATGTTATTGTGTCATAAATTACATGCAGGATGAATTAAGACCCAATGAAACTCTCAGCCTGTGGTTTCTTCACAAAAACCTTTTAATTGTAGAGGTTTTAGATATTAATGAGCATTTTTAAATGCATCATCACAACCCCCGTTGGCACTGAGTTTAGGCTCTCTTTTCTCTGTTTCTCAGGATAAGGAGATCTACCGTTGGCCCATCAAGGAGTCCATCAAAGCCATGCTGGCCTGGGAGTGGACGCTAGAGAAAGCCAGGGACGGCGAGGGAGAAGTGGAGCAGAAGGCCACCACTCGCAAGATCTCCCAAACTGCTCAGGTACTTCAGAGAGGAGCAATAACCCCCCCCCCCCCCCCCCCAAATAACAAAACAAACAAACAAGCAAAACATGGAGGATTCTGGATTTGCATGCAGTTTTATCCAGTGTTACCACAAACGTTAAATCCCATGCAAGTTTATCGAAGATCTGATAAATCGTCACTTACTACCATACACTTGCTCACTTATGATTGAACGAATTGCAAATTTCCTTTTGATTCTTTCTGATTTGTTGAAGCTAAATAATTGATTGTTTTTTTGCCTTTAGGCCACGTACGATCCCAGTCACGGCTACAGCCCTCAGCCGATCGATATCGCAGGAATGGCCCTGTCCAGAGAGCTGCAGGTGTGCATCGATGTCTCACTGGAAACACCTCGTGTTTTGTTTGATTCAATGCTCATCTGCAACTTGGTCCTTTCCCATCCTCCACATGCAGTCGATGGCTGAGCAGCTGGCAGAGAACTACCACAACACCTGGGGCAGGAAGAAGAAGCTGGAGCTACAAGCTAAAGGCAAGACTGTCTTTATCACCACACGCCTGAAACATTGTCGAATCCCGTCATTTAGTCATTACTGATGGCTGATTGTCAGTCAGTGCAGTCCAAATGTGATTTGTGGTCCTGTTAGGTGGTGGCACCCATCCTTTACTTGTGCCTTACGACACGCTGACGGCGAAGGAGAAGGCCAGAGACAGAGAGAAAGCCCAGGACTTACTCAAGTTCCTCCAGCTCAACGGATATGCCGTGACGAGGTAACATCGGCACCTCACTGTTTGAGATCAACGCTATGGATCTTTTAGTTATTTTCACTCTTTTGCTTTGTTCAGGGGTCTGAAGGACATGGAACAAGACATTTCCTCCATCGAGAAGCGTTTTGCCTACGGTTTCCTGCAGAAGCTTCTCAAGTGGATGGACATCGCCCAGGAGTTCATTGCTCATCTTGGTAAATTTTACATTAGGGTTGATCATGAACACGCCACATGAGAGTCGTATTTCACCTCCTCCTGAACAGACATTAGCTCGGAACTTTTATCTACTTCCGATGACATTTCCAGATCACATTATGGAGACTTTATCAAATATGTCTCACATGTTCACTTCAGTCAGGTGATGCATTTGGAGCTTTGTACATTCATGCCTGCAGTCAGCCCCAGTGTAGACAAGTAATCTGTCAGCGAAACATTTTTAAGCATGGGACAAATGAAATGTCAGAACAAAAACAATAATACAAAACAAGAAATAAACAAGAAATAACTGTGGTCTGCATTTAGTAGCCTATTGCAGTAGAATGAAGGTTCACAAACAATAAAACTCTTGGTTCATGTTTGAGTTCAATTTTTTGTGAATGTAAAATCTTAGGAAAACTGGATAGAAAACCTTAGTATTTGCCACAAATCCTCTTAATGTCTTCTTCATTGAGTCGTCGGATTTAGATGAAAAGTTTCACTACTTTACCATGTTTGATCGTTTTATCAATCAGGAGAGTCAAAGAGGAGTGAAGAGGAGGCACGCAGATGCTAAACATGCATCAGCTTGATTTTATTTTCTCTTATTTTTGCTTCATTGTTATTTATACAGAGGCAGTGGTCAGCAGCGGCAGAGTGGAGAAGTCGCCTCACGAACAGGAGATCAAATTCTTTGCCAAGGTGAGCGGCTGAATGTTTCACTCCGTTGCTTCCTGCTTATCGTCACTATTGAAGTAAAGATTGTAACTAATATACTAACTTATTTGTTGGTATTTGTTGATGCCATGTATTTATAAAAGTGATTAATGCAGTTACAATTCATGTAATCATATTAAAATGAGGCAAAGGCTGTTCAGGAACTTTTTGTAACAAATGTTTACTGACTCAAGGAAATTTCCTTGAGGATTTTGTGCTTAAAGGATAAAGTTCTGTCTTATTTCATATTCAGATGAACTGTAAGTCTAAACTTGATATAAAATTTGAGAGGTCAAGATAATGATGCTGTGGTTTTACTGGGCCGACTGGATAAAGTACAAACTGGACTGTTTGGTTTGCCCTAAAAGGGCCTTTGACATTGTTGTACTTGTTACTGTGACTTTGTTTGACTTTATCAGTACAACCCATTCACCCCAGAGATGTTTGTAAGATGCACTTTCCATTACTGTCAAAAGGAGTAATATTAAACTGATATTAAAGTTAAAATTATCTGAAAAGAAATCACTCATTGCACATTTTTTGAAGAGTTTTTCCTACAGCGGTGAAATTCAAATAACTCCACTCGTTCTTCTTGTAAACAAAGTTAAGAATGTCTGATCATTCACTGAGATCAGCATCATGAATCATAACAGGTCAACTGCTTCCGATTAACAGGCCGTTTCTCTGGAAAACTGGCAGATCTTTAATCTTTGTTTTTACTTTGATCAGATCCTCTTGCCACTGGTGAATCAGTACTTCAAGAACCACTGCCTGTACTTCCTGTCCACTCCTGCTAAAGTGCTGGGTAGTGGAGGTCATTCCTCCAACAAGGAGAAGGAGATGATCGCAAGGTATGTGCAGTTGAACAGTGATCCGGTTACTCTCTGACTCCATGGGATGTTTGGGACGGTTTACCTCGCTTCCTCCCTTTCCCTCAGTGCCTCGCCGGGAGAGTCTGTCCTCTCCTGGTGGCATGCACATCTCTCTCCTGTTGTGCAGTATCTGTTATTTCCCTGACCTCCCTTTTTTTGCTTCCTGTGTACTTCAAACATTTATCCTGCCCTGCCCCCCCCCCCCCCCTACACCGTCCTCCCCCTCTTTTCCCTCCTTTTCCTCTTTTCTCCTCCGACCTCAGTATCTTCTGTAAGTTGGCTGGTTTGGTGAGGCACAGAGTCTCTCTCTTTGGTAAGGATTCTGCATGCTGGCCTCAATGCTCTGTCACCATCTCTGTTTTCCTGCTCTTCATTTCTTTTTCCTCTCTTGGCTGCTATTCTTCTTCTTCTTTTTTTTTTTACGCACACTAATCAGCAGAATCACATTGAGCGTGTCCCACCATGCTCTTGTTTCCTCTTCTCACACGACAGTACCTTCTCATCTTCTCTCTTAGCTCAGCTTTTGCTTGGCTTCAGCGTTTTTTGGCGATCTCAAAGTTTAAAAGTTGTCTTTTGTTGCTTTTCATGCCTTAACTGAGATCAGTAGACACAATGTGAGGGCGTGAATCTTTACAACACATCCACAGACGATTCTATAGTGTAGCTCCTTGGTGTGGGTCCAGCCTGGCTTATATGAGGCTCTCACCATCGTTTGTTTTTGATATAAAAATAATTATCCGAAGATAATACCCCTCAAAGCAACAGTTCTCTGAATATTTTTAATTCAATTATAGTATTCATATTGCATCACAATGTCAATATCTAAGAGGAAAATGCACAAAAAATGCACTGAAATGTTGAAATTGTAAACAAATCAAAATCTTTTTTAGATATGTTACGACAGCACCAAGAAAAAAAACTGTAACTGTACATGTTCTGTGTTGGATTATACCAAATGAGTTTAATTGGCAATAATCACGGTGATATTAAAGCCACCTGTTCATCTTCAACACCACTTCATCCAGCTTAAGGCATGCGCAGAGAAACGCACACAGAAAATTGAATTCACACAAGTTCCACTTCACATCGGTGCCCCTTAAATAGTCAGAGCTGTAGACTGACATGTTTATGATATTGATCAATCTGTGTTTACAACTCAATGTCATAATCCTCTACTTGATATGTGTCCCGGCTATGCATTTGGTATCTAAGAAGTATTCAAATGAATGGGTTTTTTTGTGCAATTGTGAGTTTGTTCAATGTTTCCGAGCATTTTCTGCAGATTGATTGAAGTGACACCGCTCACCATTAATAATGCATCCGATTTTGTTGGAGCTCTTGTACCAAATGACAATTCTAACAATGCATCTTTCAACGGGCACATTTCAGGAACGGATGCAAGCGCTGTGGTGAACTGTCTGCACATTCTCTCACGGTCTCTGGACGCAAGGTATCGCATCCTCACCAGTCCCTGTGCAAAAAGAAAAACCAAAACAAGCTCCCAGGGGGTTTTATATATGTTTTAACTTTGCTTGTGTGTCTCATTTTTCGAGGACCGTCATGAAATCGGGCCCTGAGATCGTGAAGGCCACTCTGAGGCAGTTCTTTGAGAGCGCCGCCGACGACATTGAGAAGATGGTCGAAAACCTCAAACTGGGAAAAGTGTCAAGTCGAAACCAGGTCAGAGCAGAACAACGTCTTTCTGCACACCGTACACTCTTTCATTGTTAACGTGACCTGATTTGTTTTGTGTATTCTTTTGTGTTGTTGCAGGTTAAAGGTGTGGCCCAGAACATCAACTACACCACCACCGCCCTGCTGCCCGTGCTCACTTCACTGTTCGATCACATCGCACAGCACCAGTTTGGAGATGATGTCATTTGTGAGTGAAGTTCTTTGCCCAAATACGCCATTCCTTCCATCATGACACCTTTTCTTCACAAATGAATGCTCATGCAAAACTCTCCTCTATGTTCTCAGTGGACGACTTGCAGATATCCTGCTATCGTTTAATGTGCAGCATCTACTCTTTGGGCACGGTGAAGACGCCACATGTAGAGAAGTGCGTTTATATGTCCGTCTGTGTGCTTTCTGTGGTTTTATGCTTGAGCACTGATGTGGATTTTCATTTGTTTTTCTCCTGTGCAGACAGCGGCCGGCTCTTGGCGAGTGTTTGGCTCACTTAGCAGCCGCGATGCCAGTGGCCTTCCTGGAGCCAGAACTCAATGAATTCAACACATTCTCTGTCTACACAACAAAGACTCCCAGAGAGAGATCAAGTAGGTTCTGCCATGGACTTTTATTAGCTGTAGACTTTCTTCTATGCGGCTAAATCTGATCTCAAATGGTCTGGTTTGGTCCATTAAAAAGACATCACAAAGCAATCTGTGAATACAACAGATCCAAGGTTTTCTTCGAGTTATTGTGCAAACAAAATACGGATATATCTTGAAAATGTTCATGTTTATTGCATGTTCCACATCTGTTGTGAAAAAAAAAAAAAAATGTCATCCCATATGTTCAATCTAAAATTCAACTTCTCATAGTGTTTTTTGTACGACATATGAATCTCTACTTTATACTAGCTCCCCAAAGGGCATTATACAATTCTTCTTCTACTTGAAATTTTGCTTCTCAGAAGACTTCTGCAGTCTTTAGTGTTGATGTTTTCACAAACTCACCCTCATGGGATGTTTTCATGCTGCTGCTAGTTTGTGAGCAGGAGGTAGCTCACGTTCACTGGTACATTCATAATCTCTCGAATTGCTGTCATCTGCAGTTTGGATCTGGGTCTCAGTGTGACATGAGGCACTCAGACACTGAATCACATGAAGAAATCAGGAGCCACAGTTACTTTGTATGGGGATTTTTTAGTTAATTGTCATTGTTAATGCATTTTAATCCTCCACTTTATAACTGCAGCACTGTGTTCTTCCATTCCTCTTTTCATTGCATCATATTTTTTTGGTTTTGTTTCGTCTCCATTCAGTTTTGGGCCTTCCCAATCAAGTCGAGGAGCTGTGCCCTGACATCCCAGAGCTGGAGATCCTGATGAAAGAGATTCACGACCTGGCTGATTCTGGAGCTCGCTACACAGAAATGCCCCATGTGATTGAGATCACCTTGCCCATGTTGTGTAACTACCTGCCGCGCTGGTGGGAGCGAGGCCTGGAGAACTTCCCCGAGCAGGAGAGTCAGATCTGCACCTCGGTCACGTCCGAACAGCTCAACCAGCTGCTGGGCAGCATCATGAAGATCGTGGTCAATAATCTGGGTATTGATGAGGCCTCCTGGATGAAGAGGTTGGCAGGTCAGTGATCAGGAGCAACTCTTCTTGTTTTTTGTTTTTTTTAAATGGTGAAATTGATACAATTTACAAACTGCATGCAAAAATAGTTGATTCCTATAAATGTGGGGGACTTGTAGAATTAAAAGGAAATTAACACTTTTTTTTACACATTTACACATTAACACATTTAAATCACAACAATGACACGTTTTGTTTCGCAGTAATCCTTTTTATTGTGAGGTTTTAAATAAGGAATTGCCACCAGATGGTAAACTCGGCATGAGTGCATTCACTGTATACATAAAACTAGTTTAGGACATCGTCTAACCATTTTCAAACAAACATTAATGCATCATATTATGGGTGGCCTATTATTATGGAAAATCACATTTCAGCATAGCAGTGCTCAGCACTACAAAAACTAAATAGCAAAATACATTATATCACATTCATTAGACAACAATAAAAAAAAAACAACTAAATAAATCATAATAATAATATTGATTTTCAAAAATGGCCTTATTTACAGAAAATATGCACACACAACAAAAAATTGTGAAAAAAAATAGATAACCAAAAAAACAAAAGAGAAGATATAAACTGTATAATATCAGTCAAAAACCTTCTAGAAACAAGGTCATTTTCCACCACAGAACATAAAACACATTTAAAGACATTAATAGTAACATAATTCCTCCACATTGTTTGTCCATTTACAGAAATGAAAGTCAACCTTTAGCCTGGCTTTAATCAGCCTCACAAAAAACCATGTTGACATCGCAGTCCAGAGACTTTTCTTGCTTTCTTCTCCCGCTGAGGTACACTGCTCCCTCCGCTTGTCCTAATATGAAGTTAAAAAGTTGGCATCTAATCTGTTTTGGAAGAAAAAATTCACTACAATTTTGTTAATCGAAGGTTCTTTGAGCTCTGTGACTCTGCTTCAAACACATGGGTCTGCATCACTGTTTGTCAGGCAGCCACATCTCCTCACTGATCCACAATTTTATCTGACACTGCTGACTATAAACAGCCACTTGTGGCAAGTGGCACATTTGCGGAAAACTCGTTGCCAAGTCGTGTTTCCTCCTCGTCCAGTGTTTGCTCAGCCCATCGTCAGCAGAGCGAAACCAGAGATGCTTAAATCCCACTTCATCCCCACCATGGAGAAGCTGAAGAAGCGAGCGGGGAAGGTGGTGGCGGAGGAGGATCAACTGCGCATGGAGGGCAAGATGGAAGTGGACAGTGAAAACGGGACCATTCGGGATGAGTTTGCGGTCTTGTGCCGGGACTTGTATGCTCTCTACCCTCTGCTCATTCGTTACGTGGATAACAACAGGTACCTCCACGTTCATGGATGTGAAGAACATTCTCAACTCTTTTTTTGATCGCTTGGTTTTTATAAACTAGAATTCTTTTGTTGTTATTGTTTTTTTTATGGTCTTTGCATTTTATTATTGTACATTTTTATCCTGGTTTTTAATGTAAAGTACTTTGTAACCATGTTTGGAAAACTGCTATATAAGTAAAATTATTCTTATTCTAATTCTTCTCCTTCTTCTTCTTCTTCTTCTTCTTCTTCTTCTTCTTCTTCTTCTTCTTATTATTATTCTGTGCTGCTGATCATCTGTGACATTGTTAACGGTGTCTGTAGGGCGAGGTGGCTGACGTGTCCAGACCCTGATGCAGAGGAGCTCTTCCGGATGGTGGGAGAGGTCTTTATTTTCTGGTCCAAATCTCATGTGAGTCGTCTCTCGTTCCTGCTCTTGTGTAAATGTTCCTCTCCCGTTTCACCATTTCTCTTTTGGCATTCAACCTTGCTCTCTGGTGTTCTGCTTTGCAGAACTTTAAGAGGGAGGAGCAGAACTTTGTGGTGATGAACGAGATCAACAACATGTCGTTCCTGACCGCTGACAGTAAGAGCAAGATGAGCAAGGTAAAAGTGGACCGGCCAAAACAATTCAATGTGGCCGTAATGTAAATGTTTGATCCATACCTTCTCCATATCTCAAGCTGTAACACATTAAAACCCTAATAATATTTCACTAACTACTCCACCTATTCCAAGCAGAGAAAGATTTAAGAAGGAAGCCCTCCTTAATCTGTTCTCAGCTTTTAATTCCATTTTTATTGAAGTTATACAAAAATAGTGGAGAATCAATAAATTGTAAGTTAAAAAACAATAGTAATTTGTCATTTCAAAAATATGAATTTCCTGAATTGCAACTCTAATGGTTTATTACATAACTCCTACCATCCTTTCACAGGACGATTTCAGAGGCAGTGTATTGACTTTGGAGAGTAGTAGGAGTGTCGCTAACTGTGTTTTCTCTTTATATCCTGTGTCGGGGGTTGGACGCTGGGCCTCTAGGCCGGAGATGGAGAGGTTAGACTGTGTTTGTGCACGAGCGCTGTGCTGATCGCATGGCACCCTGAGTTTCAGGAGGCATTTCATCAAGCTCTCCTCTGGTCGGCCACACAGACCCCCGAAATTCACACACATACATTCATTCACACGGGGTGACAAACTGACGGGACTGTGAGGGAAAGGATTCATGTTAAACGTGCAGGTGAAAGTGTTTATGCTGTAAGTTGGTGGGACATGTGTGTTGTGATGGATGTGCGAACATGTGTTAGTGTGTGTGTGTGTGTGTGTTTGTATATGTGTGAGCAGGGGTCCGGAGTAGCTTGATGAAAGCTCTTTGCAGTAGATGGTAGTGGTCTGAGAGGTTTCATGGTGCTCGGCTGAGCAGTGGCATATCTAACTTGGTGTGTGCACTCCTGCAGCCGAGCAGCATCGCCCTACATTTTTGTTTGACCAATAAACAGTCGACGGATACGGTTGTGGAGCCAGTGCTACTATGGCATCTGTGATGTTGAAACTTAATTACATTTTTTTTTGCAGCTCTCCCTGGCTTTGTGTTTATTACGTAATTGCACCAGAAATCCAATTCCTTGCCGTCTTCATTTGATATAGTTTGATCCACAAGAAGATTATGTTCTGTCTGGATCACTGTGGAGGAAACTGAAGCCATAGCTCAACATCACCTAACAGCTGTCATCGCATTTACTAACAGAACTCCTTTCACCATCACATGTTCATTGACTCCAATAAATTAGTCAGATCTAATAACTGATAACAACAAATTAATGTTGTGTTGCTTTAGTTAAAATATCCTCTACTTCGCTTTCACATGAGTGATTTTGAGTGATTACACATGTGAACACACACACACACACACACACACACACACACACACACACACACACACACACACATACACACACACACACACACACACTGCTCTAAATACGTAAACACAACCCTCACGCACAAGATGCACATATTTTATTCATTCCACAGGACGTGTCCTGTCTGGTTTGTGTTCTACTAACTGAGATTGCATTGTGTGTAACAGCAGCAGTTAGTGTAGCGATGAAATACCTGAAAGCTGAAAAGTTTTGTTTACAGGAAAGTGTCTTACCTTACGAATGAGTGATTTCGTCCTCTGATCTACTCTTTCAGCATGTTGCATTGAAAGCGACTTGTATTCTGTTACGTTTCATCACAAAAGCTGATCATTTTCATCGGTGATTTGTTAAACATTCCTTGAAACGTGAATATGGGACACTTTGGATTTAAAACTCACCGACTTGTTCGCCAAGAAAGCGATCCGTCTTGTTTTAAACTTCCTGTTTGTCTCCAGTCTGGAGGATCAGAGCAAGAGCGAACCAAGAAGAAGCGGCGTGGAGATCGCTACTCTGTGCAGACGTCTCTTATCGTTGCGGCGCTGAAGAAAATGCTCCCCATTGGCCTTAATATGTGCTCCCCTGCAGACCAGGAGCTCATCAACGTTGCCAAGATCAGATACTCACTGGTATTTTATTGTATTGAAGACAAACTCACTTAACAAATTATGTCCACATGGGAAGGATTATAAAGTTTTAAGTGTTTTAAATGGCCATTTCTATTACTATTGATCAGATATGAAGGAACACATGTTTACATTTATTGATGGAGAAAAACTTTGTCCAGATTTGTTGCACTGTTTAGCTTTCCATTAGAGCAGTGTCTCCCAAAGTGTGCTGCATTTTCCTGATCAAAATAAAAACAATAGGGGGAGGGTCAATCTTTTTTAAGCGCCTCTTGTTGTGGGTATATTAAAGATTGACGTCAGTATGGGTTGTTCCATCCAGATGCCCATTAAATGAACAGCCATTTTTGACATTCTCTGAATCCTTTTTTTTATTCGACCCCTTAGAAAGACACAGATGAAGAAGTTAGAGAGTTCCTGCACAACAATCTTCATCTGCAGGGCAAGGTGAGCTCTTTTATTCATTGTATTGCATTGGAAAGTGAGAAGAAAGTCAGACATATTGTGTATCAAATGTATTAAAATAATATTTGATTGACCCTGTCTACCTGCATAAGCAACCTCCTTGCTATTGAGACCACTGCCCTGCATGTTTTAAAAGTCTCCCAGGTCCGACGTCTCAGATTCAGTCATTATCAGTCCTGTTCAGAATGTATATTGCTTCATCTCTGTATTTGGATTTAGGTGGAGGACCCGGCTATGCGTTGGCAGATGTCTCTTTATAAGGAGATGTCTGGGAAGGCTGAAGATGCCGAAGACCCTGAGAAGGTGGTGAAAAGGGTTCAGGAGGTGTCTGCTGTCCTCTACCACATCGAGGTGGTGAGTAACACTACTACAATGCTCTTGGAAGAGCCACATATTCATTCGCCAAGTTCTGCAGACGTTTAAAAAAGATAAGTGGAACTGTTTTGAGAAAGCATTTGTTCAGTGGATGCTGTTTTGTTTGCCTTCAGACTGAACATCCCTTCAAGTCCAAGAAGATGGTTTGGCACAAGCTGCTGTCGAAACAGCGTCGCAGGGCAGTGGTGGCCTGTTTCAGGATGACACCTCTTTACAACATCCCCGCGTAATACGGCCATCCATACTTATTCAATGAGACTGATGCAGCGTGACATCGGGAAGGCAACGCAGCCAATCGCTGCACTGCCTAAGTCTGTGCAAACTCTCGTCTCACAGGCACAGGGCAACCAACATGTTCCTGGACGCCTACAAGCGCAACTGGTTGGAGACGGAGGGTTACTCGTTTGAAGACAAGATGATTGACGACTTATCGGTAAGTCATCGAGCCGTGCATGTGGTGTGAGTGTTCGCCATGAATAACACATTACAAAATCTTCTTTACTGTAACTCCACCAATATTTGGGAGGACAACATGAGAAGCTGGCAACTTTTCTACAATCTGTACATCAACTAGAGATGTTTCAATCAGTTTGTTACACATTTTTATTATCTGGGCAGAGCTGATGTTGCCACTTTCAAACTCCAGATTCTTAGGCAGGTTTCCACTGACATCCAACATCTGGTTTGTGTTTTCTCCCATGCTTAGAAAGCCATGGAGGAAGAGGAAGAAGAGGAAGAGGAGAGGGAGTCAAAGCCTGACCCGCTTCATCAGCTGATCCTTCATTTCAGCCGGACAGCTCTTACAGAAAAGCTGTGAGCTCATCCTGCATCGCTCCGCTGCTCGCCCGTGTCAGCCATTCTTCACTTAGACTCACTTCCCGTTGTTTTGCTCTCTTCACAGTAAATTAGACCTTGACCATCTTTATATGTCATATGCTGATATTATGGCAAAGGTAGGACTTTTAAACAGCTCTCAAATGTTCTGCGTCCTGCTGGCGTCACGGCACACAATAGGAGTGATTATGATCAACCGTTATGTTTTGTCCTTCCTGCTGTGATTCTCTCAGAGCTGCCACATTGGTGAGGAGGACGAAGGGGGAGAACAGGAGGGGGAGGAGCCATCCTTTGAGGTGCGACAGACAGAGATGGTATGGGGGGACCAGGGGAAGGGAGACAGGGGAGTCAGCGGAGAAGCAGCTCCCCTAGCACTGAGTGACCACACCACGACATCACACCCGGCACACCCCCCCCCACCCCCACCCCAATTTTGCTACGACACATCTCTTCTTTTTTTTCCCTCCTCTTCTTGCTTCTTTCTTTCACTCACACCACCTCTCTTATTTGCTGTGGTGGACTGACCTGTGCATGCCTTTGCTGGACTCTACCCACCCGTAGGATCGACGTCTCAAACTCAATTTCTTCCTCTTCTTTTAAATTGCATGACTTGAGTGCAGGGAGATGGTGCAGCTAAAGAAGAACAAAATAAAACAAGTAAAGTAGCAATTTACTGCCACAATCACAGTTTCCAAGCCTGATGTATTTTTTTTTTTAAATGTAGAGATTAACCTTGGTTTATTAAAATATCACAGGGCAGTTTTTGATGAATTATGATATATCTGATGGAAAATATTACTTTTGAATGTTCCTGGTTCTCCTTTTTTAATTGCACTTGATAAGAACTTTTGAAACCTCTTAAGCTCCCTGGTTTCCCCAACGCCTGTCATTAATTTTCAACATATATATTTCTTTCTTTCTTTCTTTCTTTCTTTCTTTCTTTCTTTCTTTCTTTCTTTCTTTCTTTCTTTCTTTCTTTCTTTCTTTCTTTCTTTCTTTCGTCACCCAAATTAGAGGGACTTTTCAGGGATGATTTGTCATCATACAAGGACCAATCAATTAGATTTTGCGATGATAACCGCTAACCGTTTCCAAATAAATCCCCCAAAACCGTGAAACAATTTCCCATACAAAAGGGGAGGCACCTCAAGGAGGAGATCAAAGGAAATTAGCGCCTGTTGTCATGGAGACGCTCCCTGCTTAGTGTTTCACGATGATGTAGCGACCTGACCAATCACCATTATTAATTACAAATAAGCTACATGTGGAAGTGACTAAACATTTGCTTGCTGTGATCTAATTGAGCACATGTCACATCAGCAATAAACAATTCAGTATAATTTCTGAATCAACGCTGATTGATCTGTCCAAATGAAAGATCAAATTGACCCGTGATAAGATTCATATGTGGGTTTATTTGCAACAATAATATCACTTAGCGGATTATTCCAATCATCCTTTGCACGGCGACCTTGGCTGCTTGTGACACATCCAGCTTTATGCAAAAGGCCATCAATATCGAACATGGATTTGTCAGCTAAACTAATCCAGCTTACGAAACATACAAAGCCCGGACAGTTGGGAAGATTCCGACATGCTATTTACATGGACTCTTTACATGGATTATAAACTTCATTACACCTCCTCCAATGTAAACTGAATAGGCACAATTTAATCAGACAGAAGTGTTTACATGCTGCAATTTTAATCAGATCAGTGTTAAATCTAATCACTTGTGGTCCATGTAACTGCAGCTCATGATTAAGTTTTCTCAGGTCTGGACACTGTGATGTTGTAGCTTCAGAGTTTTTTCTAGAGGGCAGCATTGCATCCAATGGCACAATACATTCCTGTATTTAATATGAGAATACTCCTCGTGAGGTTTTTTATTTCCCCTCAATAAGGGCTATTGTCATCATTTGTCCTTTTTGGAATGTACGTGCTCCAACATGTAATGTTGCCTTTCAAGACTTAATTGAGTAGTTCATTCTTGAAATAGATAACAGTAATTCAAGCCATGCAACAGGATGTTCTAACAGCAAAACTCGTTCTCTTGGGACGATCTTGTGTGTTTGTGGTCCGTCTCTCTCAGATTTGCGCCACCTTTTCCTGACCTCACACGCCTCGTTACTCACCAGCTAATTCAGCTGTGTTCAGTCAGATGGACTCACCCGATAACTCCAGTTGGACTTGTAACAAGTGACGATTAACCGATTTTGTTTGTATTTACATTGAATTGGACAGCATTAACAAGTTTCCCTCTCTGTGCTCACCGAAGGACTACAGTAAAAGCCTGCACAGTCAGCCAAACGCACACACACACACACACACACACACACACACACACACACACACACACACACACACACACACACACACACACACACTCATCTTAATGGTACAGGATCGGCTCCACTGATGAGCAAAACCTCTGCAACCAGAGAAAAGATGATGCATCATTTCTTTACACACGCCAGGCTTACGAGGGAGGGGGGCGGAGGGAGGGGTAGATACAGTTTTTGGGTGCTTTGGGTGGGCTCCCGTGCATGGCGTGAAGTGGGTGGGTCACTTCTAACCTCTTTTGTCAACAGGATGGTTGTTCGTATTAACTGTTTAGCCTTAATTATACAGTATTACATCAAAACTGAGTAGCTAACGTTGATGTAGAGCACTATTCCATTACTATGTCACATATTATTATTAATAATAATAATAACAATAATAATAATATACATTTAATTTGTATAACACTTTTAAAAACACAAAGACTCTTTACATCATGATAAAATCAGCAAACATAATATAGTAAAACTGCATAAACAGTAAATACCACATCCAAAATCAAATCATGAATTGCACACTAAAATTAAGAAAAATTTGTTTGGGAGATTATTTCTTATGCGTGACAGTGCTACATTATTGGAAAGTCTGATTATTATCAGTTTAAACATTTCCTGTCACATTTGTTAGGAACAGAGCTCAATTTGTGAAGACATGTTTTCTTAACTGTTAATAATATATTGTAATATACAATCAATTATCTGTTATTTATGTAGCGAGAAGGAAGTGGGTTTCATTGAATTGGACTGTCTAAGTATTACGGTATACAAAAGAAGGCAAAAAAACCCTCTCATTCTGTAACCCTGAATGTCTTTGGACAGACAGATGGACCATGTGGACAGGAGTCTAAGGAGTCAAAGTCTAGAACAACCCGGTGCTGTTGTGTTGGGAGCAGGACCTGCATGCTGTGTTACTCAATACAACTGCTGTTGCTTCCCTAGAAAGAATGTGTGACGTGTGTGTTCTGCTCTGAGGAGAAGCGTTTGCTGCCGTTGAATGTCTGCACCTCTGGAACATGTCTGCTGGATGACTATTTCCATCACTAATACACACAATGTGTTCCAGTGGAAGAGAGTGAATGTATTGTGAATGGTTATAGAAAAGATTCAAATAGTGTCGAGCTCTTTTAAGAGGATAGTTGGTCAAATAGTATGTCATCAGCATAGCAGAGTGATACAGCAAAGTGATACAGCAAACGAGATGCAAGCTGAGATTTTTTATTAAAAAAATTTTTCAATTGGCAGAACATGAGAGACTAACATTTAGCTTTAGTGGCTGCAGCTGTTATTTCAAAAGCATTTGTGTAATTACGCAAACATTTTACTGACCTTTAGACAGCAGCGCTAATACTTGTGAAAAACTGGAGCGTAGGTGGCACCAACTCTTTGCTGGTCTCCATCAACACCTCTTGTGTGGAGGCGTTATTGAGACCGAGAAAATAAACTCAGCTTGGCGTAGTCCCCCCAGACCCAGGGAATTTGCAATTTAATGTCCAATACTACAAATACCATAATGTGGACCTACTGTATTGGAGAGCAAATAAGAACTTGGCACAGTTTCAGTCCATTGCGACCTGAATGATTGTCGTCGTTACCTCTTCGAAGCTCTTCATGTACTTCCAACCAAGAACCAGACCCGGTGCCTGAATAGAAGTAAATGTTGTATTTACACAGTACAAAGAAGAAAATGTGGTCATTTGTTGAATAAACTCAATTTAACTTTACACTTAAGTAGTTTTAATTATCAAAGGAATGAATTATAATTTATAATTTATATCTGATATGGGATATTTTGACTTCATTACCATATTTACATTTCCAGTTCACTGTGGGCCAGTGACACTGCTCTTACGTTGAATGAGGTTGAGAGGAGTCATAAACTCTGACCTGAAAAACAACTGTTTATTCTGGTGACCATTGTCGATATTAACTGACTGAAGTACTGGGAGAGGGAGGTTGGCATTCTATTCAGCCTGACTCTCAGTCGGTTGATTTGTGTCTGCATCGTGAACAAGCCTAAAATAAAACCTCCTGCAGCGTCGAAACCTTGACTCCTCATCTTTGGCTCACAAAAGTCCACAACAATATCCCTGTAAACACAACCAGCTAGTTCAACTCACAACACACTCTTGGCTTCACTTCAGCAGACACAGTTTAGTCGTGCGTGTGTGTTTGCGAGTGTGTCTGTGAGTGCGGGGGGCAGTGCAGCAGGTGTTGGCGGGGTTACAGCCGAGTCCCTTCCTGCTCTGCTCCACAGGACAAGGAGATGGAGAAACAGAGGCTTCTGTACCAGCAGTCCCGTCTGCACAACCGCGGGGCTGCAGAGATGGTGCTGCAGATGATCAGCGCCTGTAAAGGTAGCTCGGTGTCCGCCGCACACTCACACTCACCCACATGTTTTTTTGTTTCAAGAGAGGGACGATCTCAGCCGTATGAAGTGGAGGAGGTTTTAGTAAATCAGATGAATAATTTTGCAGAAATCAGAATGCACACATTCTATGACAAAGCAGTTCTTGTTCAAGATCAGTAAAAAAAAACAAGGAGAAAAAAAAAGCAGTTGAAACAATCTCCGGTTTTGATGCTCATGCCTCCCGTTCCAGGTGAACCTGGAGCCATGGTTTCTTCCACACTCAAACTGGGAATCTCCATCCTCAACGGAGGCAATTGTGACGTGCAGCAGGTAAAGAACACGGCGTCCATTAAAGTGCATTAAAAAAAACTACTGTGGACTTCGCTGTGGGTGTGACGACATGGAGATGGAGACATCCACTTCAAAAAATAAAGTCTAAATAGCCACCACATGTGACTGCTTCTACAAAACGTCTTGCAGGTAGTTTGATGAACTGGTGAAACTCTACTTCATAATAGGCCTCAGTATTCAAAGAAATTGCTTTTTCGCTCACAAAGACAGTGTTAGGACTTTGAAGAGTCTGTGCAGCGTGGAGAGTTTTGATGGATGGACCAAAGGAAACATTTCCACTTTACTCTCAATATTGTATATTTTTTCCACAGTACATAATGATTTATTTTGAGTACATTATAGAAAAAAATCTTGACAGTCTTCAACTTTTTTGAAACTGCATAAAGACATTTTTTTTTTTACAAAAATTATTGTCTCCAAAACAAAACTATGTATTTTGACTCTTATTTTTTAAATGTATGATTTAAACACTAAGAAATAAAATCTCGACATTCTTATTCAAGTTTTTTTTTTCGCAGAGCATGAAAAAATTTAAATTGTATCTCTGTGTATCTAAATTGTATTTTATCTCGAACTGCATGATAATTATCTTCATTTTGTTGTTTCCAACTTCAGGTTATTGTCTCTTTTTAAGCCACAAAGTAGCAGAGAGGATGTTTTATACCTGGCATGTTTCGACTGTGTCAAAGTTTTTCCTCACGCACCATCTGACGTGTGTCATGCCTTGTCCTTTCATCTTTTTTCTTTTCACGAGTGGCCCTGATGCTCTCCCGTACAGACTTGTGTGTCTCTCTGCACATGCGGCTCATTTATTTGGTGCACAGTTTGCTGTGATTGTTTTTAACGTCACATTCGGGACAAACTAAATTGTCCTGCAGCCGGTCTGTCTCCGAGCAGCTGTTTCAGTACAGCAGAGAGTTGAGTTTTGTTTTCACATTGACACTGCCAAACTTTTTCTCTAGTTCTCAGCCTTCCTGGTGGGTTTTTTTTTGTGTGTGTGTGATTTTTCTGCGTTCAGAGAATGCTGGACTACCTGAAGGATAAGAAGGATGTGGGATTCTTCCTGAGCGTTCAGGCTCTGATGCAGACCTGCAGGTCTGTGACTGTACAAAATCTGCATTCCAAAACGTGACACGTGAAAATGTTAGTGGTTTAAAGTTTTGTCGTGTATTTGTTGACAGCGTTTTGGACTTGAATGCGTTTGAGAGACAGAACAAGGCCGAGGGTCTCGGGATGGTTTCAGAGGAAGGCACGAGTAAGTATGATGTGTTTGCTTTGTTTGTCTCACACACACACACACACACACACACACACACACACACACACACACACACACACACACACACACACACACACACACACACACACACACACACACACACACACACACGCACGCACGATAAGCTGCTATATTTCTGGTTCTCCTGCCTTATTTTCCAGTGGTTCTTGATACGAGCATCTTTTCAGATACGGCATAAACTCTTGTTCCAATGTTGCATTTTTGTGTCTTAAGTGTGCATTTTTCCTGTGATGGCCTGATTGCACAGTATGTTTTTCACGTAAGTGTGTTTTAGAGGCCTACAGCCGTGACACACTTGTATAAGTCACAGCATTCTGACTGTAGCTGTATGAAACTGTTTTATCATCCACTGACAGCCATGAGATTTGTGCACTCACTTCGTCTCTCTCTGTTCTTCTCTCCTCTACATCATTTGTTCACTTTGCCTGTTTCAACTCTTTACCGCTCGCGCCCATGTCCCTCCTTCCCGTCAATTTGCTGCTCTCACGGTTCTCAGATATGAAGCTAGAACGTGGTAAATGAATCTTTGCTGTCATATTATTTCCTTTCACTCCCTCTTTCCTGTCCTCCCTGTCTCTTTTAGCTCTCAGTCACCCGACTGGCCTTTTTATTCCCCCTTGCTGTGAACTTACTATGCATTTCATTTCACACTCAAGGAAACAGTGTAAACAAACCTTATAGTCACTTGCTCACTGTTGCATTACGATAGAAAACTCCCAAAAAAACACTTGATGCTAAAAGCATGTCATCTCAATTTTCTTTCTTTTTGAAGTGATTATAAAGTTTGAGCTTCACGCTTGAGTGTTTAATCACAGATCTACTGTAACTCCAACAACCTCAGTCGAGACACTGATCAGCGGGAAGGTAACCCCAATAACCTCAACCCTCCTCTCCCACTTTTGTCTCTAATAGACTGCAGATTGACAGCTCCTCTCCTCTGAAATGAATTGCAGCAGCAGTAATAATCACTTAATCATCGATTATCCTCCATTTCCCCTACCGGCTGGTGTGAACCACGAGTGTGAAATCTCTGCACAAACCCTAACACAAAACTTACCTGAATTCTTCCGTCAATTCTATCCTGAGCATCATGCAAAGAGAAGGATATTTGTATGAAATAGAAAAAAAAACCAGTCGATTAGTCCAGTTAGCTGAAAAAAAAAATGAGGCGAGAGTCCAGACCACTGCAGATCAGCATATTTACCTCACTGCCTCTGTCCCAGCAAGAATTAATTTTCGTCCTCCAAATACTCCAAAGCTTAAATACAAGGATGCAAATTGGGTTTCAACGCCAACGTTTACTCATTCGTTCACCTGTGCAGCCTGTATGTCATGCTGAAACTCTGTTGGTTGTGAGCCCGACACCTTGCTTGCTCCGGAGACAGTAATCGTTACGAGAACCGCGTCGCCCCTCCTGCACCATCTCTGTGATTGTTGTTGTACAAAAAAATATATACCACCCAGCTTTCACTGTCTTGTTGTCGTGACTCAGCATGTCTGAAAGGTTATTTTTAAAATACGCCTTGCATTTAAAAAAAAAAAAAAAGTCAACAAAGATCTATACATTCAGTAATGTTTGACATGTAGTAAAGCGCAGTCCACACCCTCCCGGAGTCTTTCATTGTAACTTGTCAGTAGACAACAACAACAACAACAACATATCCACTTATCATGTTTTTATGGAGTTTGTTAGTGTGTACTAGGTGTTTCCTCCCCATTAATACCGAAATCTAACTGGAGTTTGTTGAGTTCAGTAGATCTGTCCTGCATGATGTGGTGTCTGTCTGTAATGTTCCATCACAGTGTTCACATGTGTATTTTTATGTGTCGTTCCCTGATTTGTGCCGTCTTCTTTCAATGTTTCCCCTGTCCATTTGACTGTGATGTGACCGGTGTTTGTTCTGCAGTCCATCTGAGTTCTGTTAGATACGTCTTTTCTGTGGGAAGAATTTCATTAATGAGCCAGACTCACTGCTGACGCCTCAGCCTCCAGTGGTCCCGTTGACAAGGACTCGGAGGTCTTTTTGGGTTTCACTAACATTTCCTAATGAGAGCAGGAGAATGATATGAGGTGACATTCCTCAACAATATCATTCTTTCTGTGGTTCGTCTGTAAATACCCTCCCTTTATGTCACAGCCATACATTTATTAAAAATTACTATAACACTTTGTCATGGGTATAATAGATATTAGAAATGTTAATACTACTTTAAAGTACTGTGCATCACTATATTTTTATTTTACCACAATATGTGAATCACATCTGTTATAATAAAATACAAATAACTAAATATAATAGAATAATAATGAAAATAATTGTGAAAAACTGTTGATTCTTTCATCACACCTGATTATAATGTTTATTTTATTTTCAAGAGGATTCTGACAAAAAGTGAATTTATATTTGGATCTGTTTACAGGAAGGAGACCTACATCAGATTTATAGTCCATGTGAGGACCGACTATTGGTTTATTTTATGACAAACAGCACAAATCTGACTTTTATTCAAATCAGATCCTGATCATAATCATGAAAAAAAATCAGATCTTGGCAAAAAAAAGAAAAGAAAATGTAGGAATTGAGTATAGAACCTGTTGTATGAACATAGTTGTTTCCATTTTAAAAGATTATTCTTGGAAGATAGTACGAACAACAACAAGCTTGCTACGAATGCGTTTGGAGATTTGTTTTTTGAGATAAAAACTTTTAAGGAAGGAAAAAAAAGTAAAATATTTGCAATTGTTAAAGGTGAGGACAAATATGTTTCAATATTATTCAGAAATATTCACATACCATTGAAAAGTCATGGGTTTGTATAACCCTACTATAAATCACAGGTCCAAAGTTTCAGGCATTTCCTTAATGCCACTGAGTGAGTGGTGCGTTTTGACCACTGTGTATTCTAACAGAACGACACAGTCAAACTGCAGACGTCACACAGACTTGTTGGTTTTACACGGATTAATGAGCATTACTCTTGTTGCTTCGCCCAGATGAGAAAGTGATGGCGGACGATGAATTTACCTGTGACCTCTTCCGCTTCCTGCAGCTTCTTTGTGAAGGACACAATAATGGTGAGTCAATCAAAAAAAACAAAAAAAACTGAACTCTTTATCACAGGTGAACCTCCACCGTTATAATGTGAAGCATACATACACATATGTGATATGTGGACCAGTCAGAATCTTTGCTGTCTTTCTCACATTAAATGACATACGTTTTATGTAAATAGAAACATATTTGCTTGAAGAAAAAGGCAGTTGACATCATCCCATGATGAACTTGAAACACTGTTACGTAAAAAGATATTAAGAGGGAGTTCTTGTAGTTTGAAATATTGCAATCAAGCACTGAATACGTTTGGACTTCACTGAAAAAACAAGTTTGGATGCTTTCGCCCATTTTCCTCATCTCGACCACAGATCCATGCTGATCTTGTGTCTGGATTTGTTTTCCGTTTTCATATTGTTTCAGATTTTCAGAACTACCTGAGAACTCAAACGGGCAGCACCACAACCATCAACGTCATCATCTGTACCGTGGACTACCTGCTTCGACTCCAGGTCACTCTGACAAACTCATACCGATTGACATATGGAATGGAATCAATATCCAGAAGATCGAGAAAGAAATAGTCCCATTCTCATTTTGTTGTTTCTGGAGAAGCGTATACACATAATGATGATAATGGGGAGTTACTTTGGTGGGGTTTCAGGTCGTAGGTTCACAACGTTTCACAATAAGTAACAAGTGACTGTAATCCATTTTCTTTTTCAGTAACTTGCACAACACTGTTAATAGTTGAAGTCCTCCCAAGTCCCAGAAATCAAAAGTTGATGTGTTCTTCCTTCCTTTCTGTTAACAGGAGTCGATCAGTGACTTTTATTGGTATTATTCAGGAAAAGACATCATTGATGAGCCTGGTAAGAGGAATTTCTCCAAAGCAATGACTGTGGCCAAGCAGGTTTTCAACAGCTTGACTGAGTACATCCAGGTACCAGAGTTACTGTCTGAACTGTCCTGAGAATGAAATCTTCATTATGATGAAACGCTAAAAGCTCTGGTGGAGCAGCTTCGTCCTTCACACGGCGCCTCTGTGTCCTTCAGGGTCCCTGCACCGGGAACCAGCAGTCTCTGGCTCACAGCAGGTTGTGGGACGCTGTCGTCGGCTTCCTGCACGTTTTCGCCCACATGATGATGAAACTGGCACAGGTAAGAAACACCATATATTAAAAAAATATAGAATCATTTCTTTCAAGCCATGATATTTATCCAATTTGTTTCACGTTGAAAATTTAAGGGAAGAATATAAGGAATCCATGAAATCAATACTTTCTTGCATCAGTGGCTCATATTCATACTATTTATTTACATTATATTGTAATTCATTTGTCCTTTTTGAGTATAATAAACAGTCTCTCAATGATTCCTGCAGAGCAAAGTATGTATTTATTTGATTATTATTCCATTTAATGAACCTTCTTCCTCCATCTTTCACTTTGCATCTTTCATGCTACATTTAATACAGTAGTTAAATTCTTGGTTAGTATTATTATTATTATTAATAGATGTTCACCCAGCATTCCATTCTGCTTTGGATAAAATATGTGCAGTAAATTTGCTCTAATGAGTCACGGCACTCTTATGTTAACAATGTTTTGCTGATTAAAGAGCTACTCTTCTAATTGACTTACAATTAGTTTAAAAAAAAATTTTTAACCACAATTTTCATCAATCTTACTTGTTTCAGCCTCTTGTAGTGAGAGGAAACATTTCGTTGCATCATGGAGATCAAAGTTGCTCATCCTTTAAACTCCTTAAACTGTCCATCACTGAAGGCCAGAGGAAATTCATTAGTCCAAATGTTTTAGCAAAGACTAGTGGCAAACCTTTATGTTTCAATTGAATATGAACTTGTATTCAGAAAATTCCACAGATACACGAGTTTAGGTACTTGTACACTAGTTAATAACTGCCTGTTTTATTTACATATAATATACATCTGGAGGCATTAAGGTAAATACATCTTAGTGTCAAGATGAAATTCAAAATTAAATGTACTGAAAATTACTTTGGTGTTTTTATTTTGAACGAGAAGGTTTATTCATACTGTTGTATTAAACTCCAAAACGCCAAACTTGCCTCATGTATTGTCCCGGCTCACACGATCAAGAAATAGAGTTAAGATATTCTTGTGCAACATTTTTATTTTCATATGTAATCCTGCTAGATGCACCCCGATCTTGGACAACGGAACGGCGTAAGAATCTGTGTTTTTCATTCCGACGCCATCTTTTTTCAGGCCCTCCATGTTTCTTTGCTAATTTTCTTTACCGACCTGCCTCCTCGACGTTCTCCTCTGTCAGTTCATTCTGCAGCAGTCCGTCTTGTCATATGGCCGTTTATTTTTCTTGTTTTTGCGGTTATGCAAAGGTTTTTATCCTAATTATTCTTCATCATGTATAGGTGTTGACATCTCTCTGTACATGTAGATATGAATCCCGTATGTGAATTGATAGATTGATTATTTTACTGTATGTTGCTCTGAAAAGCATTTGAATGTTTAGCATTGCTTTCCTCCATTTACTTTTGTTGTTTTTGCTGTGGGAGAAAGGTCCTGCTCAGTTTTTATTGGCAGCTTTCCACAGGCGTGTCCCGGTATCATTTTCTTCCTTTAAATGTTTTCATGTATTTGCGTTTCTTGTAATCTGACAGGAGTGCAAAGATCAGCTTTTGCAATTCACAGTTATGTTTTTCCATACCGCAGCCTCATTTATTTCTTTATGTTTTTGACCTGTTGAAGAGCCAATTCGTTCCCTTCTCTCTTCCTCGTCTGTGTTTTTAGTGTCTGTTTCTAAAATGCCTATTCTTGATTTAATAATGCAAACCAAGGATCATTTTTGGAGTAGAGCACACTCTGAGGTAGTGTCTTCCACTTGTGACTTAAAACAAGCACACTCACACCCTGAATTTGAAATGTGCTGTTGAATTAAAGTTGTAATTCTCACTCGGTTGTTCCTGTTGCTGCGTGTCCGTGTGTCTGGCCTGGTGGCAGGACTCCAGTCAAATCGGTCTGTTGAAGGAGCTGCTGGATCTGCAGAAGGACATGGTGGTGATGCTCCTGTCGCTGCTTGAAGGTAAACTATTTTGTGTATTTTACTATTGTAAAATAGAAAAGGGTCTTCCTTAAAGATGGTACCAGGTTTGAAAACCTTTGGCCCAAATGAAGAACTCCAACAAGTGAAAACCAAGTGATTTTAATGTTTCTTTCTTTTTAAGAAGAATGGGTAGGAGTAAATAAGCTTTGCTACCTCCTACTCTTTTTCCGATATGTCGGGCCATTATTTATTTAGCTAACAATTACATTGTTTTTTTTCTTGCGTTGCTCTGTTATGTTTGTTTGTTTGTTTGTGTTTTTATTGTATTTTTTGTTTTGTTGTACCCACATGTCCGAAATTAACAAAAAAAGAAGTTATGACAATGTGAATTTTCTGTTATTCTTTGAATATTTTAAATGATATTTATGACTTTTTTTATGTTGCTCTTGATATATGTTTTTCTTTAAAATTAATATTTTATATTTAATTTATAGTTATAATTTCAACATATAAAATGTGTGTCTGATTCAATTTTGCCTCATATTTCACAATTGAAACCTTTCCAAAAAACAATTAATTCATTTCAGATGCACACTGATACTCCATCTGCTCATACATATACTCACATACATGTACATGTCCATATATAAAGCCCTCTTGATAATCAATATAAATAATGAATGTATATTTTATGACAATATGTTTACACAAAATAACTAATGTGTTTCCAAGTATATCCACATACATGCATACATACATACATACATACATACATACATACATACATACATACATACATACATACATACATACATACATGATGTAGATGACGATGTTCTAAGTGCACAAGATGTTTTATTTCTCTTATTTCTACTCAATTTGGAACATGTTGCTCTGTTCTTTCACGCAACTATTTTTCTCTGTTTTTTTATTATATATTTTTTTACTAAATTGTATTACTTTGTAATTTTTTTTGATGATCTTCAAAGTAATTTTTTTTTTTTTTAATTTCATTGTATTTCAAAAATAATCATTTTCTTTCTGCCCTCAGGAAACGTGGTGAATGGCACCATCGCCAGGCAGATGGTGGACATGTTGGTGGAGTCTTCCAGCAACGTGGAGATGATCCTCAAGTTCTTCGACATGTTCCTCAAGCTGAAAGACATCGTGGCGTCGGACGCCTTCCGCGACTACGTGACCGACCCGCGCGGCCTCATCTCCAAGAAGGACTTCTCCAAGGCCATGGACAGCCAGAAGCAATACTCTTCCTCGGAGATCCAGTTCCTCCTCTCTTGCTCCGAGGCCGACGAGAACGAGATGATCAACTTTGAAGAATTCGCTGACCGTTTCCAGGAGCCGGCCAAGGACATCGGTTTCAATATTGCCGTTCTGCTCACGAACCTGTCGGAGCACGTGCCCCACGACACTCGCCTGCAGAACTTCCTGGAGCAGGCGGAGAGCGTGCTCAATTATTTCCGGCCTTTCCTCGGTCGCATCGAGATCATGGGCGCAAGCAGGAAGATCGAACGAATTTACTTTGAGATCAGCGAAGCCAACCGCAACCAGTGGGAGATGCCCCAAGTCAGGGAGTCCAAGCGGCAGTTCATCTTCGACGTGGTCAACGAGGGCGGCGAGAGCGAGAAGATGGAGATGTTTGTCAACTTCTGCGAGGACACCATCTTTGAGATGAACATCGCCGCGTCCATCTCCGAGCCCGAGGGAGACGGCGCCGAAGAGGAAGACGATGAGGAGGAGGAGGAGGGTGGAGGAAATGAAGGCGAGTCCGGAGAAGGAGAGGAAGGCAACGGCGAGGAAGAAGCTCCCGAGTCGACGTCCGCCTTTGCAGAGTTCTTAAAGAGCGTGGTTGACTTCTTCAACATGTTCACCTTCCGTAATCTGAGACGTCGTTACCGCAAGCTCCGAAAAATGACCGTGAAAGAGATGGTGATCGGACTGGTAACGTTCGTCTACACTATTCTGATGGGCATCCTGATGTTCGTCTACGGTGTCTGCAAGGGCTTCTTTACGCTAATATGGAAAGTCCTGTTTGGCGGCGGCTTGGTGGAGGGCGCCAAGAAGATGACGGTGACTGAAATCCTCGCCAGCATGCCCGATCCCACGCAGGACGAAGTTCACGGCGACCTGCCGCCTGAACCCGGCGTTCGAGAGATCCAGGATGCAGACGGGGTAGCGGACCACTTGGACGCTGGGGGAGGAGAGGAGGAGGAGGAAGACGGAGAGGAGAGGGAAGGTGGACGCCTGCCTGGCTTCAATACTCCCGGAGGACTCGGTGACTTTGGAGAGACGACTCCAGAGGAGCCTCCGACTCCCGAGGGCACGCCGCTGCTGAAGAGAAAACTGGTAAAAATGAGATGTTATTCTGTGTTAGTTGTGCGGCACACTTTAATTAATAAGTAATTAACTGCTCTTTGTCATTGAAGCAATTGGCTGCTACAGCCGAAGGACAAGGAGAGGAGGAAAAAGTGGAAACCGAAGAAGAAGTCCCTCAAGAGACCGAGAAAGCGGAGTGAGTTTTCTGTGACCCGCAGGAAAAAGACTGGTTCAGTTTGGATGTGACCTTGCTTTGCAGAGTGTTCACATAACACATTAAGTGAAAACTGCACTTTTACACTAAGACTAATTTCTTTTATGCATTACGTCTTAAAGGAAATGCTGAATTTGTTGGTATTCATGGGTCATTTTAGGCAAATCAGGCTCAAAGTGCAAAACAAAATTATTAAAACTCTAGTTCCCGCTATATTAAAGTATCATACTTTAGTGCTCTATATGTTTATTCCAGCACTGAGAATGGAGAGAAGACGGAAAAGGAGGAGAAGGTGGAGCCTGAGCCGGAGGTGCAGGAGGAAGAGGAGGCGGAGAAGGAGTCGCCAGCAGTGAAGACCAAAGTGAAGAAGGACAAGCAGCCTGCTGAGGAAGGCTTTGAGCTGTGGAACGAGCTGGAAATCCAGAGGATTAAATTCATGGTGAGCAGCTCTGTCATGTAGTGCATGTTTGAAACGTTTGATGCCTTTTTGGGGCCAAATGAACCTCACAGGTTCAGTAAGCGACCTCAAGAGCTTTTATATTGCTCTAATCCAGGAAGCTTGTTTTATGATATTCTATATCAATAAGATTGAACACTTCATCGTTGTGTCTAAATCAATTTTAGTCTTCAGGCAATTAATCTTTTTAGTGTTCTGTTTTGCTGAGTGTCTCACTCCTTCCTCTGTTGCGTCACAGAACTACCTTTCTCGTAACTTCTACAACTTGCGCTTCCTGGCTCTGTTCATCTCCTTCGCTCTCAATTTCATTCTGCTCTTCTACAAGGTCTGTGCGTTTCTGTCGCACCTCAGATAAAGCTGAGACAAATAAACCATGTTCACTATTCCTGACTCGTTTGAAAGTTTTCAGATTCCCTCAATGACCTTTTGACCTTTCCAGGTATCTGACAGTCCTCCGGGCGAGGAGGAGTTTGAAGCCTCTGGTCTGTTTGAGGGATCCGGCTTATTTGAAGGCTCCGGTGCTGAGGAGGACGGTTCTGGACTGGAGGAGGGAGGAGAAGATGACGACGAAGAAGGCCCCATGTACTACTTCCTGGAAGAGAGCACGGGCTACATGGAGCCGGCCATGGCGTTCTTCGGCATCGTCCACACCATCATCTCCTTCCTCTGCATCATCGGATACAACTGCCTCAAGGTGTGTTTGCACAGAGCTTTTCCTGATTCTGCTGGTAATGTTCATGCCGCATGTCGTCTGCTCCTTATGTTTGTATCTGTGTCGGCGTTTTAGTCGTCCGTGTTGAGAAACAGCTTTTTCCTGTTTTCTATCAGACTTGTGAACTTAAAAGAGTGTCACTTTTAATGCGTTTAATGCCTTTAACGTGGTAAGATTGTATTACCTCCCACACTCTATTGTGTATATCTTGCCTCTTATTGCATGTGTTTGTATATTTTAATATAGTCATGCGTTATATGTACATTCAATTTTGTTATTTATTGTTTTTAATGTAGCTTGTTATCAATGCACTGTCCAATGGTAGCCATTTATGTACAATGACAATATAGCTATTGTATTCTATTCTAAATTAGGGCTGGGTGGCTTGGCCTGAAAAAGATTGTGATTTTTTTTTTTCAAGAAAAATTCAAAAATAAAAATATTTTTAGCTACAAATTCGATAAATCGATTACATTGATTTTTAACCCTTCAGGTACCCCTGGTCATCTTCAAAAGGGAGAAGGAGCTTGCCAGAAAGCTGGAGTTTGACGGTCTGTACGTCACTGAGCAGCCTGAGGACGACGATATCAAGGGGCAGTGGGACAGACTCGTCCTCAACACTCCGTAAGACCTTCCGTTACGCCTTCAGATACGTGCGCGAATGAATGTAGACGTCGAATACTCCTGCCCGGAGCTCTGTAGCGCCGATTAGTGGCAGGTGGCTGCATAACAGTTGAGCAGCCTTGTAATTCTGATGGCAACTATTGAATGAGAAGTGTGTTGAATAGATGCATGCATTTCTATTATTAACAGATAACAGAGTCGAGCAATTCCAACTTAAAACCTGTTTACTAAAACTTCATGACTGAAGTGCTGAGATGCAAATTTTTTTTTTTTTAAAGTTTATAAAGGAAAAGTAATATTAACAAACTCTGACTTTCCATGCAGGAGTTTCCCCAACAATTACTGGGACAAGTTTGTGAAAAGAAAGGTGATTTATTTATTTATTTTTATTATATCACCCATGTTTTTGCTCTATTATGTCATAAGTGGAATTTTAAAAATCCTAGCGTCTATGTGTGATATCCAGGTTTTGGATAAATACGGTGACATCTACGGCAGAGAGAGGATTGCCGAGCTGCTCGGTATGGACCTGGCTTCTCTTGACGTCAGCACCATGACACACGAGAAGAAGCCTGAACCCGACACCTCCATGTTCAGCTGGTACGTACGGCTCAGCTTTAAGGGAAACCAGCAAATTGAAATCCAAAGTGTAACTGTGTAACTGTGCGTCTCCCTGTAGGATCACTTCTATCGACATCAAATACCAGATCTGGAAGTTTGGTGTTGTCTTCACTGACAATGTGAGTTCAACGGGTGGTTTCAACAATGACGCATGCATTTTGAGCTGCGGGATGTTACTTGACGCACGTCTTTTATTTTGTAGACTTTCCTGTACCTGGTTTGGTACATGGTGATGTCTCTGCTAGGGCACTACAACAACTTCTTCTTTGCCTGTCATCTTCTGGACATCGCCATGGGTGTGAAAACCCTGCGCACCATCCTGTCCTCCGTCACCCACAACGGCAAACAGGTGAGACTCGATGAGGCTTCCCGGGGCTCCCCGTCCCCCTCCACCTTGTTTTTCACCGCCACTCTAAGCTGCCCTTGTACCGTCCGTTCCTTGCAGCTGCTGATGACCGTGGGCTTGTTGGCCGTCGTGGTGTATCTCTATACGGTGGTGGCCTTCAACTTCTTCCGCAAGTTCTACAACATGAGTGAGGACGAGGACGAACCGGACATGAAGTGTGACGACATGATGACTGTGAGTGGCGCCGTGTCGGGCCAGACTGTGGAAAAGAATAGATGGGATTAATGCATGAAAGCCGTATTTAATTTATGTGTCCAGGCATCTTTTTTATTTTTTCCCCCTCCCTGGAAAACCGTTCTGTCCAGCCACAGCAGGAAGCCTCATAAATGAGAGGATTCTGTTGGATATGAACAGCAGAAGGTTGTCTTGCCGGGGGATGAAAAGTCACCTTCAAATGCTGGACGGTGATAACAAGTCTTTCAAAATGATGTGGTTCAAATGCTTGTGATGGCAGAGACCATAAAACCAAATGGGAGAAGCCGAAGTGGAGGAATCGGCGTGACCAGAGCAGAAATCAAACACACCTCACCACGTCACCTTGTTTTTTTCTTTTAAATTTGACATGTTTTCATTATCAAGAAATCAAACTTCATCAAAACAAGATTTCATGAACAAAATTTGTACCCAAATGCTTTATAAAGCACGCTGCTGAATGTGTCGGCTCATGAGATATAAAAACAGTGTTGCTTGTCGTAATTGCTTTTGGTTGTCATTTCAAAAACTAAGTTGGGGAGAAAAAAAAAGGCAAAATTTAAAACAAAACCCCACAGAAAAAAATGAAAATAATTTAAGTTAGGGTATAATGAAACAGAGTTGTTAGGGCCTTTGCTGTGCGACTCAACAGGATGATGTGGGATTAATTGTCTTTGCTGACCTCATTCCTCTTCTCCTCCTCCTCCTGCAGTGTTACCTGTTCCACATGTACGTTGGCGTCCGTGCTGGCGGTGGCATCGGTGATGAAATTGAGGATCCAGCTGGGGATGAATATGAGCTCTACCGAGTCGTCTTTGACATCACCTTCTTCTTCTTCGTCATCGTCATCCTGCTGGCCATCATCCAGGGTGAGTGGCTCTTCTCTCTTGTGTTGCCAGTCAGCCATTTCCATCATTGACTGTGTTGTTTTCAGAGTAGAAATTATAGCTTTGGATAAAAGTCACTTTGGGGGAGTGCACCGTTATTAATGCCAGTTAGTCTGATTGATCTGAGAAAACGAAGCAGGGGAAAGCGTCTTTGAAGTTGAGTGTCGAGAAGTTTTACATTTAAAATCGTCATTAGATTTCACTCAAATGAACAATTATCATTTGTGAGAAGCCAGTTGGTCCTCAGACTAGTGAGAGAAGCGTGTGTCTGTGTGTCAGGTCTGATCATTGACGCCTTCGGAGAGCTGAGAGACCAGCAGGAGCAGGTCAGAGAGGACATGGAGGTAAGACAATCAGTCTGAACGGAAAACTAAATGGTTGCTTTAAGAATGTATCTCATCTAACTCGATCTGTGTCCCTGCAGACAAAATGCTTCATCTGCGGAATAGGAAGCGACTACTTTGACACGACGCCGCACGGCTTCGAGACGCACACCTTAGAAGAGCACAATTTGGCCAATTACATGTGAGTTTAAGTCCAAGTTGTAGACGTAACTGTTTCTTGCATGTTTTCTGTGAGTAACCTGGAAAGCAGACACCTTGTTTTGTTTGACAGGTGCACACAATGACAGTGAGGGGTTTCTCAGTTGAAATCAACTCCAGGAAATGCAGCTGTTTATAGCCGCTGTATGTTTTCTCATAATTACAGAAGTTTTAGTTATTCTAGCAATTAAAAAAAAAAAATTGTTATAATTTTTTTGTTTTTTTTCTCGTGCGATTTGTTTTCAATTTCCCCCCCATTTTTTTTTCATTTTATATTTTTTTCAGAATTTCTTTTTTCTTTTTGCCACCTTCTTTTTTTCTTCCCTTTTTTAGTCTTTCCTTTTTTTCTTCCTTTTGTCCTTTTTTTCTCTTCCTCGAAGCTGCCTGACTTAGCTATTTTATCTTATTTGGCAGTTTTCAGCCTGGAGATTGGACCAATTCTGAAAATCAGTGTGGAATGCAAATAAAACTTAATTTAAAACAAATATTAATACAAAGTATAGACAATACAAAAAAGAATTGTTTTTGCTGTCTCAGCTTGCCTCTATTTAAATAGTTTCTGTCCTGATGTATTTGCAAATACAATCTTTTTTTTTTTTTTAACCTTTCCCAGGTTCTTCTTAATGTACCTGATCAACAAAGATGAAACAGAACACACAGGACAGGTTAGTCAATATAGTTAACACATGTAAAGTACACACAGTTGAATTCTATGAAGATTATTTTATCCAACACCGTTGCGCTTTCTCCTCGTCTTCCAGGAGTCATACGTGTGGAAGATGTACCAGGAGCGATGCTGGGACTTCTTCCCTGCTGGAGACTGCTTCAGGAAGCAGTATGAGGACCAGCTCGGATAAAGTCCAGCTTCCATTCAGCTCGTAGGGGAAAGAGAGAAGAGAGGAGGCGATGATTGGCGAGATGATCTGAACATGTCTTTTATTTATTTTTTGTCTTTTGTCTGCACATTTCTCTCCTCTTTTGAAGCTATGCACAGTTTGACTGCACTGTTGTGACACCTGCGGCACAATACTGATGGAATTGATCGAACAACAAGAACGACACAAGAAGCCAGGGGCCTTTTTTATTCCGATATGAATACACTACATGGCCTTTTTTGTGTAAAGTCTACATAAATTGCCTTGTTTATCACCTGTGTATTTACACAATGTGCTATTTTAGTCACTGCTGCTGTAAACATTATAGTGCCTATAGTGATCTCACTGCTTCTTAGCCATCACACAGATCAGATTTGTAGTTTTAAATGCTTTTTAGAGTGAATATTTATTTTATTTTTACTGTTTGTGAGACTGGGATTTTTTTTTTTTTAAATGTTATTTCTTGTGTGATATGTTGAGAGAGTTTGAAAAACGATGGCTCTGTGACTTGCAGTCGTAACTGCAAGCAGTGAACATTGCTGGTCCCCACTCTCCCTCTCTCGCTCTCTCTCTTTCTTTCTCTTGCTCTCGTTTTCCCTCATGACATAAGAAACTTGTCTTCACATGATTAGGAGTTGAAGTTAATGGACTGACTTGCCAAGATGATATCATCTAAATCCTCAAATCAGCTATTCAGACAAATCCTGATGGAGCTGAAGTCTTAACAACGGACAGTGGTCCCATATCTCCGGGGCCATATGTGAGAGTGATCATGTTCACACGTACATACAGTGAAAGACGATGCCAGGGTTATTTATTTATTGTTTATATAAAGATCCAATCCTCTGAAGACGTCTGCTTTCCGACACGTCGTGCATTGAAATAAGTAATGAATGTATTAAACGTGTATATGTTGGCTGAAGGGTCATCTGTATAACTGAGTAACGACGAGGCTGCTGAAGTGGCCTTTTGATGAGAAGACATATTTTACATGAGTCATAGATACATATATTTATTTTTCTCCTGTTTGCTTAGAGGTGTTTGAATGAGCCATGCTGCTCCATCAGACACCTGTTTGTGACCCTGATGAAGAAAAATCAGTCTTAACACTGAAGCAAATGCCCAGTTTGCAGTCAGAAGAGAAAACTCACTTTTGGATTTTTTTTTTTCCCCCGCCAGTTTTAAGTTATTACAATAGATATTTTTAGGAACTCTGCATACGAGTTATTTTTCTCGGTCCAGGAAATCATGTGCGATGCGTTGATCTCAGACTCAGTTCTCTGTCATTACGCTTCTTTCAGAGCAGATCCTCCATCGTGTGATGACTCTGGAGTGTGTTGACGGTATGGAGCTGATGGAGATCACTACTTTCCACTTGACTGAGTGTCCTCTGACTGAACCCTGTGTTTAAATACAGATTAAACAGATTATTTTAAGGAGATTACCAATGTGCTTCCTTTATTGTATGTGATGTTTATCCACTGACAGTCTGTGGGGAGCAGTTGGACGATGTGTAAAAATCAATTTTAACCCTGAACTTGTTGACGGTCCATCATAAAGCAAATGCAGCGGAACAGACGGCCACATTAGTGTCTACAGATACTTTAGGGTTACCAATTCACTTAAAAGTCATGTTTTCACACTGGCAAGATATGAGAGAACCATGCACACATAAGAACATGCAAACTTCCATTTATGTAGGTTCACTGTGTTTGAAAGATTAGTTTGAGTCATGATCCGACAAAACATGCAAAGAAATACAAAAAGTTAACAGATGCACGTCAGTATGTTACATGTCTGCTTTTATAAAGACATTAATTCGTACCGAGGCCCGTCACAGTCTTCATTATTTTACATGTGGTTCCCCTCAGGGGAATTCATTGTTTCACCTGAAAAACCTAGCTCACACAGTAATGGAGTGAAAATATTCAAACTCTCCAGAAATGTCCCAAAGCCAGAAGCTGAACCAAGGACATGGCCTTTACATTAATGTATAATTGAGCTTTTATCAAAATAATAAAATTTACTCTTGGCCGTCTGTGCAGACTTCCTGTTGGGTTTGGCCCAGTTTTATTGAAATCAAATGCAAAAAAGTGCATTCTTGAGAACTCGGCTGTTGGAAACACCCAAGTTTCACCTTAACAGCTTTTGTTCTCAGAGTTCTGCCGTGTGTTTGTCTACAAACCCTCCCAGTGTGTGTTTGCTCTCCAGAGGATCAACCTGCAATCTCCTTTCATCACGTGTGTTGGGATCTCACAAGACCACAGAAAGTTTGTTCATTTCAAGGGAAAGACAATTTTCATTTGTCATGATACACAGTCAGGACATATGAATTCGGACCCAGGAATGTGATTAACCATCAACCTGCACAAAGTTTCCTCAGAGCAAGACAAGTGCTGCTTGCGTTTCTATTTGCCTTCAGTGGATTGATTCGACTCCTCTAATCAAGGCCGAGGGGAAATGTGACGTAAATTTACTGAACAGATGAATGAATGAATGAATGAATGAATGGCATTAATTGTCATTGTAACAGGTACAACAAAATTATTTAGAAGTTTGGGGGAACGAAGGACAACAAAAGGTGAGGAGAGAAGGAAAAAAAAGACAGATTACATACTGTGCTCTGAGGAGCACAGTATGTAATTAGAAAAAAATATCCACCTAAGGCACAATGAAACATTAGCACAGACAGTTTACAACATATCTCAACAACATAACTCAAGACAAGGCACTTTGGTCATAGGAAGGGTAGTTTTGCACGCCTGATGGCTGCAGCCCAACAGGCGTGCAGCCATCTTCCCCCCACAGCCTCTGCTTGGAGTTGGGGAGGGGGGGTGGGGGGCAGCAAAGGCAGTGAAAGGTACTGGTGAATCCCAGTGGGCCAAGGTAGGGAAGGGGAGGGGGGGGGGGGGGGGGGGGGTAGACCTTCGTTCCACGCTCACATCCAGGAGCGTTGAAGACAAAACACCAGCCTTGGTGACTGGGGGTCCGTTTCACGAAGCAGGTTTAAGAAGCCATGGGCTTAACACCGAGCTCTGAATTGAGTTACACTGAGACAGAAAACGCGGAGTTTTCGGTTTCACGACGCCGGATTTTGATCAGTTTGATGAACTCGGAGTAGTTTCACCTGGAGTCAAGCGCGTGCACCACGACTCTAAAAAGACCGCATCAATGGAGCCCCGATTCAACGAGTCACCATGACAACTGAGACGCGGAGGGCGGCGTTTTTGACGCCAGTGGAGCAGGAAGTATTGATCCCATCATATGGCGAATATGAACATATTAAAAAAAAAAAAATGCAACAGCGCAGCGGCTGCTAAAGAGAGGGAGGCGGCGTGGAAGAAGATTGCTGCTCAAGTGAATGCGTAAGTTCAAACGTCTTTGTCATCGCAACATTATTGCAAGGGAATACTGCTTGGATGGTAGCTTATTAATTTATTTCTTTTAGGTGCAATTCCGCGGGGGAGAAGCGCCAATTTAATTGTTAATCAATACATTTCTTAACGTAATTTCGATCATGTGTGACATTGTACAGTAAATATCAAGTGGCCCAGCACCTCCACCTTTAACAGAGGCAGAGGAGCCCTAAGCCAGAATGTTGGGAGGCCAGTGGCTGAGGGAATCCCTGGAGGAGCTCCTCTTCAGAGCTCACCCCTCAAGATACCACTTCCTTCATAATATAGAATATGCCGAGGCCTATATATCTCTTTAAGCCTATTTCTGTTCATCTTTATTTCCCCATCATGTCTTTTTTTTTTTGTCACCCAACAGATTGTGATGGTGCTCTCTGCCTGCTGGACCCCCTCATGCCACAACATACCTTGTAAGTAGGCAACACTCCAAAGATCTTGCAAAATGGCAGTTTAAATATAATGAAACATATTTATGTAGGATGAAGAGTACAGGAAACCCTGTCTGCTGCCTTTACAGAGGAGGATCCACAAAGGCCTATAGAGGTATGATAGTTCTCATCCCGTTTACATTTCTGAAACATTGTGGTGGAATAAATAGTGATATTTTGTCTACACTGAAGTATTGACACATTATTTTTAACAGGGCCTGGCTGGGCAGCAGCAGGAGGGTCCCTCAACATCCACTGCAGGGACTGACAGTGAGACAGATGTTCAGTAAACACCAGAGGTTCATTCTGTGGAATTCATGTCCAACTGTAATAATTGAATGTCCTCCTTATGTCCTCCCAGTTATCTGTAAAACAGATCTATAGACTCCACCTGCTCCAGAAGATGGAAACAACTGCTAAGGAAATGCAGTAGTTGGACCGCCAGATTAGAAAGGCAGATGTGGAAATTGAACTACTGAAGCACAAGTTAAGGGTGGGTGTACAGTCCCAGGTGAATTTTGCTAACTACTAACTACATTAACTAAACTAGCTCTTGTATTTGTAGGAAATAAAGAAGACCAAATGAATTGTGCATCATGTCTTTATTTGGTGGTGGTGGTCAGACCCCTAAGTGATGATGGCATATGGTGTCTCTGACAGCTCTGCCGTCCTGCATAGCTGACAAGTCAATGGGCTCATCATCATCATCATCGGGGTCCTCTCTATGTAGGGCAAGGTGTTATGAAGGACAACACATGCCACTATAATACCCTGAGGTGACGTAGGCACTGGAAACGGGCTTTCAGCAGGCCTATGGTCATCTGCACCCAGGCTCTTGTCCTGCAGTGAGCCCGGTTGAAGTTCTGTTGGGGGCCTGGTTCAGGGTCTGGGTAAGGGGTCAGCAGCCGGGGTTGGCATGGTAACCCCTGTCAAAATCTGCTTCATTTTGTGAAGGAGCTTTGATGGGGATGTGCGTTCCATCGATGCAGCCTATCACATTTGGGAATCCTGCAAGACAGGAAAATTACTAATCCCACTCTAAGATTGCAGCACAATATCATTAACAGAATGTTATTTAATATTTATTTAACGGATCTCATCATTCACCTGCAATCCTGTGGAACTCCTCCTTGATGACTCTTGAAGGTTTCTCTCCAGGGAAAACAACAAAAGTTGCTAAAAACTTTTTAGGGCCAGGCACACTTTTCTGATTGCCTGCATACAGTGGCCTTACTCAGGTGCTCTGCGTCTCCAATATTGTATAGAAAACTGCCATTTGCGCGGAAACGCAGCGCAACACACAATATCTGCTATGACGTCAGGGCAAGGCTCAGCTGGTGATGTTGCTAATGTACAGAGCGATTAAACTGTGGATGTACATAATGGTCTCTGCAGTAAAACGGTACCGCTCAAAAAGGAAGGTGTCTGCAAATGCCAGTACATCTATGGTCTGATGATGATCTGTCTGCGAATATTTAATTCTCGGCGAAGTAATGCTGCGCCTTCATCAATCGGATCATTATCAAAAGCACATTCCATATTGAGGGAAAAAAGTTCACGTCTCATTTGCCTCGGGAATAAGGCACTGCAGAACTGTTTCGCCAAAACTCCCCCGCTGAATGAGGAAATTAAATCCCGTATCCGTCTGAAAGAGGGCGGAGCCAGAGCAAAACTCCAGGTTCACTGACAAAAACCTGCTCCCGACCAGGTTAGTTCTAGAGCATCTGTTGCCCTGGTAACTGACCGAGAGTTACCCTGCTTCCTCTGGTTGGAGTTACCTCCCGTTGTGAAATGGAAAACCCCGCATTTCCCTCAACTCGGTGTTAATTGACCTGGGGTAATCGATAAACCTGCTTCGTGAAACGGACCTCAGATCACACCGGTCCTACAAACACCACACTGGCTTCCTGTGAGTCAAGGGATGGATTTTAGAATATTCCTGCTGCTCTACAAAGCGTTGAATGGTCTTGGAGGATTAAGCATTCAGGCTTCTTGGGTGGTCTGGGACAGGTCTACTGTGTGTTCCAGAACCAGAACCAAACAAAGTGAAGCAGCTTTGAGTTTATCTGCTTCTCACTTGTGGAACAAACTTGTTGAACACCTGAGGTCTGCTTGACTGTTTTAATTGCCTTTTATCTTTTAAATGCTTTTTATATTTTCTCAATGTCTTGGTTTTTTTTTTCTATGGTTTGCATGTTGAGAATGTTGTTCAAGCAGTTACTGAGAAACACATGTGCATGGACATGTTGAGGGTGTTGTTCAAGTAGTTCCTGAGAAACACATGGGCTTGGCCATGTTGAGAATGTTGTTCAAGTAGTTCCTGAGAAACACATGGGCTTGGCCATGTTGAGAATGTTGTTCAAGTAGTTCCTGAGAAACACATGGGCTTGGCCATGTTGAGAATGTTGTTCAAGTAGTTCCTGAGAAACACATGGGCTTGGCCATGTTGAGAATGTTGTTCAAGTAGTTCCTGAGAAACACATGGGCTTGGCCAAGTTTGTGCAAAGTTTGTTTGTTTGTTCATGCCAATTCTAAAACCAGGCAGACCAAATGAGTGGAGGTTTGTTCAAGATTTGCAAGCTATTAATAACATTGTTGTACCAGCACACCGGTAGTTCCAGATACAAACACCATTTTGGCTTCTTTGCCTTCAAACAGCACATGCTACACAGTCGTGGGCTTGTGCTCAGCATTCTTTTCCATTCCATTGCACCCAGATAGTCAGTATCTGTTTGCATTCACTTACAAGAGTAAACAGTATACGTGGACGAGGCTGGTACAGGGCTTTGTGGAGAGTCCAGGGGTGTATGCAGCAAAGGTCCTCCTCGGACCTGGCGTCCACATATGTGGACTTCACATTTTCAGTTGTCTAGACCACAATACTACATTTTGCGCTACAAGGTCCTGGTGTCCACTTCTGTGGACATCACACTACCACTTGGTGGTGGAAGAAGAGTATCCCACATGGAAAGAACCTATATGAGGATATATGCACATATATGAAACCTATATGCAGCATATATGCACATATATGACAATATATGCTGCATATATGCACATATATGCTGCATATATCCACATATATGACAATATATATGCTGCATATATGCACATAAATGCTGCATATATGCACATAAATGAATATATATGACCATATATATGCTGCATATATGCACATATATGCTACATCTATGCATATATATGCCACATATAGGCAAAATTGAGGTGCATATATGTGAATATACAGGCCATATAGGTCTCCTGTACTGCTTCTTTATTTCCACATATATATATAGCCCATCCCACATGGAAAGAACCTATATGAGGATATATGCACATATATGAAACCTATGTGCAGCATATATGCGCATATATGACCATATATATGCTGCATATATATGCGAATATATATGCAGCATATATGCTGCATATATGGAAAGTCCCACATGGGCAGAACCTATATAAACATATATGTTTTAATATAGGTTTTGAATATATGTGACATATATAAAATTGTCCGTTTTCCTATATTTTATGCACATATATGGACCTATATGCACAGATAGGTACATATTATATATATATATCTCTATATATATAGATATAGATATAGATATAGATATAGATATAGATATATGATATATATATATATATATATATATATATTTATACAATAAACTTAATTTCTTTGTAAATAGTTAAAAAAGTGCCTTTTTTCCTCCCTCCTCTCTTCCTTCTTTTGCCCCCTTTCCCCCCCTTTTTTCCTTTTTCTTCCCCCACCTTAGCAGTCCCTTTTGCCCCATCTCCGGCCGAGGTGGCAAGGCAAAGGACTGGTACACGGGAGACCCTGGTTCGATTCCCGCTTGGGGCACTGAGCAATTAACATCATCCAGTGTGGGCCCACATGGAAAGAACCTATATAAACATATAGGTTTTGGATATATGTGGCATATATAAAATATGTACATATATGTACCTATATGCACATATAGGTACATATATACGCATCTAGGTACATATATACACATATGTGCATATATGTGCATAATATATAGGAAAACGGCCAATTTTATATATGCCACATATATCCAAAACCTATATGAAAACCTATATTAAAACATATATGTTTATATAGGATCTTTCCATGTGGAATAACACATTACAGGTTAGATTCAAGATGGTTGACAACACACCTAGAAGTTCAGCCGGCCACTCCCGATACAAAAGTTGACCAGGTAAAAAATTCAAAGACATTTCATGGCTGATTCTTGTTCAGATGTATTTATAAGTGTTCAATGTTCGTTATTGAAGTGGAATTAGACAAAAGTTTGTAACTATAACAACTTACCATGCGGTTAAACATGATGTACACGTATGAGGACAAAGGGACTTAGTTCTGATAGTTTTGTTGAACATGTCCACAAATGTGGACAAAGGGATTGAGATTTGAAATTTCATTTTGGGATGATTTTGGTAGAAATGAATAGTTTACTACAGTACAAGCAGATGTGGTATGTTTTTTAATAAATTTACATAGATTTTTATTCGATTTCTGTCATGATTTTTTTTTGAGAGCGTTATTCTGCATCACAAGCACTTGAGTTGCTGGGGTTAATAGATGGAGTCAAGTCAGAGGTGGAAGATTTGTTAGACATCGATGATTCCATGGAGGATGCTGATTATCAGCCCCCACGACAGGAGCCAGGCAGCAGTGAGGACAGTAGTGGGTGTGAGGACCCCATTCCTCAGCCTATCAGAGGATGTAAACGTCTCAGATAGGAATATCAAGGATATCGTTTGGATCGCGACAATGACAAATCACGCTCTCCCAGGCGTCGCTCTTGGGCACAGCAGGATGAGCATGATGTCTCAAGCAATGTCTCAGAAGAGACAACGCCAGGACCAAGCCATCAAGCACAGTCCAAGAAAGGACATGGGCTGCGAAGGAGGGCTTCTCCGCCAACACCAAATCAAGCTCAGTTTGAGCATGAAGAGGACACTAGTGATGATCAAATTTGAACGAATCGTTCAAAACCCGCGAGTCACTTCACTATATGGTGACTCACGAGTTTTCACGTTCATTAACTCGTTCACTGAGTATTTCTTGCTACAGCCTCCTTGTAGCTGGGCCGCTAAGCACAGCAGCTTCCGGCTCCTGACATTCACATGCGGCAGTTTCAGCACACTCGAGTCAGCTTGGAGGTGTAGTTCAGCACGAATGACCGACTCACCTCCCTTCAATCGTTCAGCTCACATGCCCGAGTCAGCTCGAAACTCGAATGGGTCATTCACTGAATCGGTCAGTAGCACTTCCGCTGTATCGTTCACCTCATGAGCGGTGAGCGGTGAGCCCCCCCCCCTCCCTCACCTGAAAATCTCCAAGTGACGGCGGAGAAAAAAAAAATACAATGTTTGTTTCACGAAGCTTGTAGAGATAAATACATGAATAATACATGGCTAAATACACAATAAACAATGTTGAAATACCACTGTAGCGTGTATTGTGTTACATTTAATATTGTCCCCTATAATTAGTTCTGCCCTATGAACGTCACATTATTTATTGATACTAGTAAAAAAAGAAAATCAGAATGTTGGAAGAAAAAAACTATGAAAACATCTGTATACATTAATACATACTGTATATCTGCCATTCTGGATGCCAGGTATTTATTCAGTTTAATCATTTATCTAATTTATTTTCTGATTCAACCAAACCTCAAAAACAACACACATAATCTAGAATAAGGAGACCAGGATCACTAAAAACTAATGTGTACTTATTGTTTATTTTCCTCAGAAGTGTTTCATCATTTGACTATGAATACATGATTCTCCACCGTGGTTCATGTCGCAGTTCAGCTGGGCCTCCAGGTCCTGGAGCGGGTGGAAATAGTGCTCTTGCGCAACTGAATCAAATGACTCAAATGACTCAAATGACTCAGACAACCGATTCACTTTGATGAACGACTTAAAAACTTGTGAGTCCGTTCGAGGAGTCGGGTTTCTCATCACTAGAGGACACTGTGGATGATAGAAAAGGCTGGACCCCACTGGACCACATGGAACAGTATATTGATCAAGATTTAGTAAAAGATTGCTGATTGCTCCAATGCTATATCACTGGCCAGAAGTTGAGACTCAATCAACACGTCAACTAATGAAATCTATAATTTATTTTGGTGCTTCTATTTTGATGTCTTGTGTCCAGTATCCTGCAGTTAGGATGTATTAGTCCAGCACTTTGAAAATTCCTGCCATCACAGAAAAGTTCACACGTGACAGATTTTTCAAACTGAGGAAATCACTAAATGTGGTCATTGTTGATGATGTTCCAGACATCATTGAAAGGGCGTGATAAATTCTGGAAAGTGAGGCCTTTTCTGAACCGCATTCTGAAAGGTTGCAGGTCCCAGGCTCGAGCAGAATGCGTTTCTATTTATGAGCAGATGATCCCATTCACAGGAGCTTGTCCATGGTGACAATATCTGCCAAGGATGGGACAAGAAACTGAAAAGATATGTAACCATCTCGTGACCAAGTATTATCCGTGAATACAACTCCAAGATGGGTGGAGTTGACCTGGTCGGTAGAATGATGAGTGACGATAGCATGAATGGCCGTACAAAGAAATGGACACTGTGGATGCTAATGCTCTTTACTGATCTGGCTTTAGCCAGCAGCTGGTTACTGTACCATGAAGACCTCAGTGTATTTGGCACTTCAAAGAAGAACGTCATGCAGTTGTTAAAATTTCGGATGGACGTGGCCATAACCTTCTAGGGTCAGCATGACAATGACAACTCTGACTTTTGTTTTCATTGTCATTCTATTTTTTGCACTGAGCAAAAATAAGAAGTTATTTATTTTGGGGGTTTTGCGCTGAGAAAAAGCACACAATCATTGTTTATATTTTTGTTTTTGCACTTAGAAAAATGGACAATAGTTTTCTACTTTGGTTTTGCACTCAGGAAAAAATGTTGCCATGTTCAGGTACCAAATATAGAGTTTTGTACTTCATTACTCAATTGTGATTTTATTGTGTTATATCAGAATTTAAAACAAATGTCCACATATGTGGACATCATTTTTCTCAGAAACTACATCATGTAGGAAGATAATTCTCTGTTTTAACACTCATCAGGTCCCAATCAACCCAAATAGCAAAGAGAAATTAAAATTGAATGCCATTTAGGAGTCCGGCTCTTAGTTAAGCGTGACCTCGAAGAACTGTGCCTCCCGAAAGGAAGCACACTCATTCAATACGCCGATGATCTTCTCGTCGCCTCACTTACACCTGAGGACTGCAGAACTGATTCCATTTGGCTTCTGAGAAGACTGGCTCAGTGTGGTCATAGAGTTTCGTTGGCCAAGCTTCAGTTTTGTTTGCCTCAAGTTATATATTTGGGACATTTGTTAAGGGATGGACAACGACTCCTGTCAATTTGATCTTCTTCTTGGAGTAGATATTAGGTTGAAAACCTTACAAACAGAAACAAAAATGTACAACCGTCATTACCTACAAACAAATGTCTTTCATCTTTTAGCCTTGACAATATTTGATTACCATGTACCTCCAATTTATCAATCATCAAATATTATTTCTCAGTTATCATTGACATTGACGCATGAAAACAATTTATAACAGCAAAGAGACAAACAAAACCCAGCAGGCTGCTTCACTGCGTCTCAAAATAAATAGGCCTGATGTCTATCCAACTCCTGCAAGAAACCAAACTACACATTTTCTGCTTTCAGCAACAAAACAAACATTTCTTCTGAATATAATTTCGGTTCATCCATACCAATTGCTTCTTCATGGTTGTAGAAGTAGTGTCCAGTAATTGTAGCCACACACACACACACACACACACACACACACACACACACACACACACACACACACACACACACACACACACACACACACACACACACACACACACACACACACACTTTAATTATTTCAGTTCAGATGTTATTTACATACTTGTAAAAGATGAAATATATATATGACAATATATGGCCGGTTGGCCATATGTAGGTGTTGTTCATAAAACGACGATAAAAACATGATCTCCAACTCTTTTACAACTTTTTTACACGGCAACGTTCATTCAATCAAGGCTGCAAAGAACAAACTTATCCCCACAGTGCCACCTGGCGATCCTTTGTTGTAACTCCGCTCGTGCGTTTAATATCCAACGAAAGTTGGAGTTGGTCACAAGAATATGAGCATGTCTGTATCACAGTGATACACAACCAAACAGTTGCAGTTTGTCCGCAAGAATCCGCAAGAATCGATGGCTTTGACAGCAGGGCTCTCCTCTAAAAGAATGAGTCAACAATGAAATAAGCTGAGATTAATAAGTATAAACTGTGACCTTTTAATTCCAGGTGGTGCTGAAAATTTCGAGTCTTGTGGAGTTGGTGCATCACAGTGGCTGGAGCAACTTTATCAACCACCATGTTACTGGAGCAACTTTATCAACCACCATGTTGCTGGAGCAACTTTATCAACCACCATGTTGCTAGAGCAACTTTATCAACCACCGTGTTGCTGGAGCAACTTTATCAACCACCATGTTGATGGAGCAACTTTATCAACCATCATGTTGCTGGAGCAACTTTATCAACCACCATGTTGCTGGAGCAACTTTATCAACCACTGTGTTGCTGGAGCAACTTTATCAACCACCATGTTGCTGGAGCAACTTTATCAGCCACCATGTTGATGGAGCAACTTCATCAACCATCATGTTGCTGGAGCAACTTTATCAACCACCATGTTGCTGGAGCAACTTTATCAACCACCGTGTTGCTTTACTGTTCATGTCTGCACAATATTGACAATGATTTATAGATGAAGTCTAGTACAGTACTTTAGTAAGTAAAGTAAAAAGCATATTTTCCTGTCACACATTCATGATGTTCTCTAAACTATGTTGGTTTTAACTTGTGTTGAAGCAATCATCCAGGCCCTGTGGATAAAATGGCTGTGCTCTCTGCTAAACTGAAGTGTGGAGCAACAACAGAGGGTGTAAGGTAAAAGCTGAATATTAAAGATTTATTTCAGTATTCTGCATGAATGTTAGTTTTGCTGATCATGTGGTTGTAACTGAAGACGATGCTGGGACCACTTTATCCACGACGACGACTCCGGTCAGAGAGTAGAGACGGACCCTGAGTGTTGACTTTATCCTCTTTAATAGAGTCGGTCGGCAGTACAGCACGTGGATTTCAACGAATGATGAATGAATGAATGAATGAATGAACGATGAATGACGAATGAATGTAGAATGACTGATGAATGAATGGGTGAATGAATGGCTTTGTGTAACAAATGAAGAATATACAAATCAGTAACCGATGGTAATAATGCTCCATAAATTAATGACTTACTTCTCACGAACACATTCAACATGCAATGAGGGTCCACTACCATCTTATTATTGAAAGAAAAAACTCACGAACGAACAGGATCTTTTGACCGGATATTAACATGAACGATGGGAACCGAGTCGCGTTTGGTTGGGAGCCGTTCTTTTTTTCTCTCTCCCCGAGTTCACCCCTATGGTTCACACAATGAACACGGCTCAACACGAGGCCTCAAGGCCATGGAGTACACACGCCAGGCCTACACAGATATTTTTAGGAACTCTGCATACAAGTTTATTTTCTCAATCCAGGAAATCATGTGCGATGCGTTGATCTCAGACTCAGTTCTCTGTCATTACGCTTCTTTCAGAGCAGATCCTCCATCGTGTGATGACTCTGGAGTGTGTTGACGGTATGGAGCTGATGGAGATCACTACTTTCCACTTGACTGAGTGTCCTCTGACTGAACTCTGTGTTTAAATACTGATTAAACAGATTATTTTCAGGAAATTTCCAATGTGCTTCCTTTATTGTATGTGATGTTTATCCACTGACAGTCTGTGGGGAGCAGTTGGACGATGTGTAAAAATCAATTTAAACCCTGAACTGGTTGACGGTCCATCATAAAGCAAATGCAGCGGAACAGACGGCCACATTAGTGTCTACAGATACTTTAGGGTTACCAATTCACTTAAAAGTCATGTTTCCACACTGGCAAGATATGAGAGAACCATGCACACATAAGAACATGCAAACTTCCATTTATGTAGGTTCACTGTGTTTGAAAGATTAGTTTGAGTCATGATCCGACAAAACATGTGTGGCACTATGAGTAAGTTCATGATTGGAAATAGTTTCCCACCCCCATTTTATTCCTAAGGTCACTTGATGTTTATGAATGTAATTTCAATCTGTGGCACTAGCGGTCAATAGTAGTTAATATAGGTTTCACCAGCAGAGGGCACTCGGTGCACATCAGTGTCTGACCGCTGGAGCGGAAGTCAGTACAGGATGCGGTGGAGTAGGAATCACACCGAGCGTGCTCCGGTTGACCGATGTTTTTCTGTTTTACAGTGATACGAGCAGAAAATAAATATGTTGGATGGGAGATGAGTGGCTCATCATTTTCACAAGTATGACACATGCAAAGAAATACAAAGAGTTAACAGATGCACGTCAGTATGTTACATGTCTGCTTTTATAAAGACATTAATTCGTACTGAGGCCCGTCACAGTCTTCATTATTTTACATGTGGTTCCCCTCAGGGGAATTCATTGTTTCACCTGAAAAACCTAGCTCACACAGTAATGGAGTGAAAATATTCAAACTCTCCAGAAATGTCCCAAAGCCAGAAGCTGAACCAAGGACATGGCCTTTACATTAATGTATAATTGAGCTTTTATTTAAATAATCAAATCTACTCTTGGCCGTCTGTCTGCAGACTTCATGTTGGGTTTGGCCCAGTTTTATCGAAATCAAATGAAAAAAATTGCATTCTTGAGAACTGGAAACATCCAAGTTTCACCTTAACAGCTTTTGCTCTCAGAGTTCTGCCGTGTGTTTGTCTATAAACCCTCCCAGTGTGTGTTTGCTCTCCAGAGGATCAACCTGCAACCTCCTTTCATCACGTCTGTAACTATAAAGTTACACAAAGTTTCCTCAGAGCAAGACTAGTGCTGCTCGCGTTTCTATTTGCCTTCGGTGGATTGATTCGACTTCTCTAATCGAGGCCGAGGGGAAATGTGATGTAAATTTAATGAACAGATGTAGTGTTAGAATTATAACGTTTTCTTTGACCTCCGAACTGTGACGCTTCCTGCATGGACTTATTCAAACTGTTAAAATGGCGGCGGACTGTTTTGTTATTGAGCTGTAGATGATGGACAAATACCGAAATGCATCATGGGTACCGTAGTTTGTTCTGTCTGTGTGAAGGTCCGCCAATAGGAGAGCACGTTGCTTACGCCTCCTTCCAGCGGTGGCCAATGGGAAGAGGGGATTTACAGCAGCGCGTGTTTTATATATAGCGGACGCTCCAGCTGCCTCACTCTCTCTGTTTTTTCCTCCTCGTGCTGAGCCGACGTGTTTCATCCTTGGCTGTTTTCCTTCGCGTTTATCGGCTACGTATAAGACTAATCTTTGTTAGGCCAGTATTTCTGTCTTTTATAATAAATTACTGTGTTAATCCAATCTCAAGGTTTGTTGAACTATATTTAAAGTTCGCCGCGGCTTCCTTTCATCAAGAGCTCTGTCCTCTCTTCTGTGCTGGGGAGTGAAACGACAGGACAAAATGGCGTCACGAACAGGATTTTTAACGGAAGGGAAGTTTGGACGAATTGGTCCGGTGAGTGAAAAACGATTTTTTTCTGAACGTATTACTGAGCCGCCCGGGTTAAATTGAAAGGTGAGCAGTTTCCTGTTTAACCGAATAACTGTACATTGGACACGATAAATTGGCTCTGTGGTACGTGAAGTTGAACGCCGTTTGATATTGCTAAATTTTATAGAATTAACGGTAAATATATTAAAGTTCAGAAACTTGAGAGTGGAATACACAGTTTTTTATGATTTCCAGGTGTCTATAAGACACGCTGAGGAAGGCCTGGGGTCTTTGGATCTATCTATCCTAAACATATAACAGGTTCGGGGAACCTTAAACAGAGATTTTAAAGTCTCGTGAAATAATTACAGTTCCTTGAACTATAAATAAGGATCGTTAGATCGCTGTAGTCTAAGTTTATAAAAAAAACTCTAACATGGGATGAAAGGCCCGCAAAGTTTGGAGCTTGATCACTTGCAAACTTGGTCCGCGTCCGGGACGCGTTAGACTAGAAAAGCGCTATTTAAGGGAAACTGCAGTCATTTTTTAAATATTTTATAAGCATGAAGAGATTGTGTGAGTGGTTTGTATGTATTGTGCGTTTGCATCAGGCTCATGTTCTGGTAAAATACACAATTGTGTGGGTGATGCTGTGAGTTGATATAGTTGTGTTGTTGTTTTATCATAAGTGGAAAAAGTAGTTTTCAATCCAAGAATAACACTGTGAATGACTGTGTGAATGAAAAGTGTCCGAATTGAAACACTAGATGACTGATAAACCTTACGGTGCGGTTATTCTAGTGGAGTAAAGACAGCCTTTTATTGGAGATCTTTAGGCAGTTTGAAGTGAGACATTTCTCAGCTTTGAAACTGAAAAAGTGGCATTTTAAAGTATAAAATAAGAAAGAAAAAAAAATGGACGCTGCGTGCTTTGTTATCTCCATGTGCTTGAGTAGGAGAAAAAGGGACAGAGACACAGGATAAGGGAAGAAGTAAAACAGAAACCCCCTCTTCATGTAGAAAGTGGTTTAAGTAAAAGGACGAGAAATAGAAATGTGATTTATATTGAAGGAGAAGAGGAAGTGTGTTTTGAAGGAAAAGTATGTTATTTTGTTGGCTATTATGGAAAGAAAGGAACAAGGCAGGTAGAAAAAGTTAGCCCAGCAAATGAGAGTAAAGAGTATTGGTATTGTGGAGAGATGGAATGGTTAGTATGAGAATGAAGGAAAAAAGTGAAGAATTTGAAATGAATTTGAGGGACATTTTAGCGGCATGTGATGAATTTGAATGCCTCTAACTGTCTCTCTGTCTCCAAGAACCAGGGCTTGTCCACAGACCACCCCCGCAGCAACATTGATACAGTTGCTATTGTATCGAGCTCCTTTGTTCTTTGCAGACAAGCAGACTTGAGCTGCAAAAGCAGGAATTCGATTCCTAAACAAGTAATAGCAAGACACCCTGCTATTAACCTCAGATGGACTTAAAACATCGCTGTCCACTTAACAAGTACACTTGTATTAAATTTTGTGCACAATTTTGTCAGACACATAGGTACGTTGAAACACTAGTAAGGATTCAGTATGACTTACACATAGTCATATAAATATATATTCACATACAGTGCTCATTGAGGTGACCCCCCTTCAACTTATTTTAATTACCAACCCTGTGTCTCACTAACATTAACTGGGACAAAAGTAGTTATTTAACATCATGCCAGTATTATTGTGGTTTTTCTGAATTGTTTCATAACCTGAAGGATTGTTTTGTAGTACTATTGTATAGCAGAGATAGATTGTACCGACAAGGCCTAATTGTTTACCAGGTGTCCAGATGATACCACAAGAATGAATTAATATATGAACTTTCTTATCTGTAGACTGAACATGTGTGCCCTCAGAATCATTTGTCGACACTGCTTCTGAGGCCACAGGGGGAATGTTGGGATTACACAGGATCACAGAAGGATTGTTAATTTGGATTGTTAATCTTTAGCAGAAAAAATCTCCATTTGTCATGAGACGCAGCCATGACATGAAAAAAGACTCAGGAATGTAATTGTCTATCGCACCTAGTAGGGGGTTGGAGGAGCTCCGCAGGATCTCCTTCCCCCTTCCTCTTTCTCTGTTTACAACGTGTAATTAAGACTGCTTCAGCTAGCAGACTTTTCACACCTCTGGATGCACTCGTGTCACAGGGGGTCCTGGGAGCCTCGCTCAGAGGAGGTGAGTTACAGCAGTTCAACTCACCCAACGTTAATAACTAACATGAGAGGCTTTTAAACCAGCGACCTCCACTCCTCAACTCTGCTGACCCTACCATGAGGGTCAGACCTTCCACATCCAGAGACCAGCGATCCAGAGTCTGCTTTCCAGAGAACCGACCGGTTCTTCCAAGACGGGACCAAGAAAAGACATCTCACATAACTTCTTTGTGTTTTCCTCAAACAAGCAGGAAAACCGTCATAGCTTGGAGCCACCAGGTCTTCAGTCTGGAGGGGACCAACTCGGAGCTGTAAAGGACAGCTCCTGAAACACCAACTTCATTTTCTTCTCCTCAGCCTGCAGAACCAGCAGCCACAGTTAGCAGGAGCTGCTAACTAAAGGAGAAGACACCAGTTTCCCTCCAGCAAGACGACAACTGAACTGCTTTAAGGCAGTGGTAACAATTGGGGTTTAATTGAGATTAGTTAAACTTGATGATATGCATAGAACTGTTTAACTTTCATGAAAATGTGTTAATTCTGTTACAGTGATCGCATTCTTTTGATAATGATATTAGGAGCAGATAATAATGTGTAAACCAACGTTGACTCTGCCACAGACACAGGGTCTGCATGCTTATCTGTTTTACTAACTGGTTAATTCACAATCCTACACATATGTTGGGATTTATGGTTGGTAATTAGCATAAATAATTACTGTAAGTAATGGATTACTGAAAGTAATGGATTACTAAAAGTAATTTAGGAAAAATTGGAATTACTAATGAAGTAAACGGTTAGTTACTCATCAGCAACTCCTAGAGTAATTGAGTAATTACTCAAAAGTTAATAAATTATCAAAAATTATTTATTAATAAAAATTATTAATTTGCATAAATTGGTTATTTATCAAATAATAATTAAATCGGGGCACCACCAGCTAAGCTGGAAATAGCTAATACCAAATTTCAGTCTCGTTTGTCAAAAAGGGTTATTTAAATAAAGTTAATATTTCTGTGTAAATATAACAATATTAAATAACAAGGAAGGTGTGAGATTCGAGCACAGACTGTTACAAACCAGTGAATTGTCAACAATAAATACACAATGATAACCAAGAATCGATCAATTCAGTTAAAATGCGTTTATTAACAAAAAGTATTTATTCAAAAATAATTCATAAATCATTTATTAAAACAACACAATTAAGTAATAAACAATCAAACACGAAGATCTAATCTATTAAACAGCAAATACTATGTACAAAGAAAGAGGGTGTGTGTGTGTATGTGTGTGAGTGGATGTGTGGAAGCCTGAGTGGGATGTAATGACCACGAACGTCCACCAGGTGGCGGCAGGCGTTGGAGGGTCAGTGTGTGTGGGTGTAATGACCTCGAACGGACACTAGATGGCGGCAGGCGTCTAGTTCGAGGCAGTAACCGGAACGACCACTAGGGGCGCGGCGGCGCACGGAGGGAGAATGCAATGACTCGACTTGTCCACCGAGTGGCGGTCTTTCAAGAGATTGCAATCACCAACGCGGCCACCAGAGGCGCTTGGCGCACTCTTTCTGGACAGCGTGACGTCACTGTGCTCGTGCACGGCTCGTGAGCCTGCTAGGAGCGCGCCTGGGGGCTCGCGGCTGAGAAATCCCAGGGACAGTGAACTACACACGGTCACAGAAGCGCATGCAGCAGCGCGCGGCTGCTTTTACGCGATCGTTTATGAGGAGGAGAGGAAAACTGAAAAGGAGGGAGGGAGAAGGGCAGTGGACAGAATATGTTCAGCTCTGCACACTGTCTTGGACTACACAGTCTAGAAATGGTCTGTACAGGTTGAGAGAGCGAGCGAGAGAGAGAGAGAGAGAGAGGAGGTTCGCGTGGATGTAAATCCAACGCGCAGGCACAGATTGGTTGGAAACAGGGATCGGCGTCCCTGACTTCAACACAATAATAAACACACAGCAATATTACAGTCACGTTATTCTCATTGTCTGCCCAGACTCTAAGCCTTACTCAGTTTGATGAGGGTGAACGTGCTGCCGGCGGCCGGGAAAGTGCGTTGATTTCCCGGCTGGAGCTTGTTTTTCTCTCTGGCGTCCCAGGTAAACAAGCTAAAATGGTCTGTGGACAGGGAAAAGTCCACAGAATGATCCGAGGAGGATCAAGCGCTTCTTTTGAGGAGGGGGGAGAAGAAGCGGCTTCAGGTCTGCATGCGGGAGGAGGGTGCGCTGGCAGCTGCACACTCGGACTCCGGTGAAGAAGAAAAAAAGGAAAAAGGGAAAAGTAGAAGTAGTTCCACGGTGGTTGTCGGCTCGTCCGGCTCGGTGTGGAACTCCGGGCCCGGTCAGCGGGCACACGTGGCACTTCGTCTCCGTGCGAAACGGATGCGTCCGTCTTTACGCAGGTTTCAACATTGGAGAGCAGAAATCACCCCGGCGGGGTTTTTTTATATCGGTTGTTGTGGTTTCGTGTTACCGGTCGGCTCTGGGTCATGTGGACCAATCCTGACGGAGGGCCCGCCCTGGACCTTCCAGCTGGTGAGGGAGCTCTCAGGCTCCCCCTGCCGTTGGCCTCTAGTATTGCACCTTGGACGGGGGGGTCCAGGGGGTGATCACGTGACCAATGGCAGACTTTTTCAGTTGTAGGCATGTGGTCCTTTGTTCTCAAAACGTGGTCCCCCCCCTCCCCCTTCCATGAGGTTGAGTGGCCCCCAACATCCCCCCTTTGGTCCGAAGAGTGGGATGCGGATCTCAGGCTTTGGAGCAAACCTGGGCCGAAACGTCTATGAGTCTGTGAATGTCCCAATGTCCTGTGGAACACAAGGTCATTTTCTGTCCAACAGTTCATACATGAGGTTATTGTCCGAGCAGGGCAAGGCTAGTCTGGGCAGGGCAAGGCTAGTCTGGGCAGACCTACTATTCCTGTTCTAACTATCTAAGCACCCATACATTTCATTTCTTACAAGTGCATCACCAGTGAACATGAAAGAGGTAGGAAAGGGGCAGGAAAGTTGAAGAACAGGAGGGAGATGGGTTAGTAGGCAGCTCGAGGACAAGTTTACAAAAGCGGAGGTACCGGATACAAGGAGTAGAGTCTGATCTGTAAACTGTGGATGTGGTTGCACCAGTGAGCAAGTGTCCAAAATCCACCAGCCGTCTGGGGGTTTTGGTGCACCTGCTCTGGTGAGGAGTGAGAGTGAAGTGTGGTGTGTGGAGGTGCACGTGTGTGTTCCCTTCCAAAACCCAACTTTCACTACAGAGGCTTCAAACTGTACACATTATTTCTGTTAATAATGGCTAAGTTTGGAAGAAATCACAACTCTTGGCTCTGTGGTTTCACAGAGGTTAAAATAGCACTGCCGAGACTGTCAGATGTATCTGTGAAGGTTGTATAACCGTGGTGGTGTTAGTCTTGAGAAATTGCTCAACCCGGGTTAGTGGAGCTCAGTAAGGTGGTTCTACCTGTACTGAAGCTGCTAACGGAGGAGCTAATCTCCCTTCGATCTCGTGTGAGATCTCTGACTATACACAGGGGTTATTTCTCCTAAACAATACTCGACTGAGTCTAAGGCATGCTAAGTGGTGTTAACAGAGCTGGATATGAGTTTACAGTGACTATAGTTCCCTGAATGGTTCGACTCGAGCTTTGTAACTGCTCACGTTGTCTAAGGAGGCAGGGTTAGATTTCTGATGGTGGCAGGGGTTAGTACATGCATCTGATGGGAATTGAGCATGCTGGCACTAAACCCTACTGATTAAAATCTGTTATGCTCCTGGAATGGAGGTTCTCCCCCCTCGCTAGGGGAGGAGTTGACCTTACTCCGAGGGAGTAAATTGATTGAGTGGCTCTGCAGTGCAGGCCGTGACAACACTGACCTCTTCTGGCTGGTCCAGAAGGTGCAGTGTAAGGTCATTTCTCTACCAGTCATTCTTTGGAGGGAGTGGAACCTGTGGAGTGGTGTATGGTGGACCGATTGGTCACCAACACCCGTTGGAGGCTCACGTCTCCATCTGCAGCCCCGCTGTTGCCATACCGGAGTATGTGTGTGGTGCTGTGGTTGACTCGGTCAACCTGGGAGAATGACTAGGAGTGGTATGGTGAATGGAGGTTGGCCTCCATTACCAAAATGTCGTACAGGGCAACCATGACACTGCGTGTGGCATGTGTGCCTGTCTGAGTCGACCAAAATGGGAAGCTCCAGTGGCTGAATGCTTGGTTCAGAAAGAGGGCAGCAGCCGGAATGGCTGTGTCAAGATGGAGGCTCCCAAGTTATGACACGTTAGTCGGGCTCTGAGGTTTTGACTGGCATGAACTCTCCCTGCTGGGGGTTCAGTCCCATCAGCGCCACCTATGAGCCCAATGAATTCAACTTTGGTGTGGCATCCCAAACTATGCTGAGAGCAAGTTTGGTTCACGCTACCAGAAGTTGATAAAGGACGTGTCGTGTTTCGGCTAAATATTCCTCACAGGTACAGTGACGCATGAGGAAGTCATCCACATAGATGAGGATTGCCATGAGCAGCAATGTTACTCATCATGGTGTGGGGAAGGATGGTAGACACCGATGGTGGGTCTAAGTAGCCGAAGTGGCACCGGTTCCAGGCGGACTGGCGGTTGCCAAAGGAAAAAAACTAGCTGATACTGGTTAGCGGGGACCACCTTTGTGGTTCCGCGCCGCTTTACCACGTATACAGCTAGAAAGAGTATGTACTGGTGTACAGAAGATTGTGGTGCCTCGAGGTCAGTGGGGACGCACGCCAGGTGGAGGTCTGTGACCCCCCTTTCGTGCGAGACCCGCGCGAAGATCGTGTGATAATTGCGGAAGACCTCAATGGATGCATCTCCTCGTTTCTGCTGTGTAAAGCGCTAGCTTTAGCAGGGTGTGGCTCGGTCTTTGACTCGAAACCTGAATAAGGTTCTTCTGGTACAGACGCGGTCTGTTTCCCTGAAGTGTCTGTATTCTCTGGTTGAGTCATCGGAGCGTGCACAACCAGGTCACCTTCAGTGCTCGGTTTTGTTCCATGGAGAACCTGTTCAAGGTTAACATGGTGAGCGCTGGTGATGGTTTTGGTTGTGGGAATGAGGAGAGCGGTGTCATGCGTGTCGTCACTGGTGGGGGACGACGGCAGGTTGTCAGTGAGAGGCACCATCAGTTCAAGATTGTGAAATGAACTGTCAGTTGGCATCTCTAACGGTGGAAATGCGGTCACTTTAATCTGGCCGTGTGTCAGATTGTGGACCTGCGGGTTGGCTGAACGATTGTTCAGCTCCAGAAGAGATGTGTCACAGATCACCGGCACGGGATCTGGACAGCGAGTCGAGGAGGCACATGAACCAGGGACCTTGGTTAAGGTCTGAAGTGACCGTGCTGAAAGTGAGCGGTGGCTCGGAACTTTAAGCAGGCCGGCGTCGGTGGCTGATTTCTCGGACCAGCGCGCCAAAGGTGCCTCCGGAACCGACGTTACATCCATGTGTGCACCCCCCACGGTGTGGTGGGCGTGCAAAGAAGTACTCATGTACAAAGAAGAACTCACGTCCTTCAGTGACAAGAGTAAAGAGTGGTGTGCTTGAACTTGGTCTCGGCTCGTCACCTGCAGCAGATGCTGACTGTCAGGGAGCCTTGAAGTGGACCGGCTGGGGTCAAACTTTGGGAGAGACCCAAGTATTGGTAGGGGACCTCTGGACTGGATGGCATCGACTCTGCTGTTTAAAGCTTGGTGGCCTGGTTCAGGGCCAAGGGGAGTCGGGCTGGTGACTTGGGACCAAAGGCGCCATTGGTGGCAGTCAATCAGCACGGCCAGTCGGTTTAAGAGGTCCTGACCAATAAGCAGTTCCTCTGTGTTCAGGTCAGTGACATAGATGGGATGTGTCACCGACATGTCCTGGAAAGTTTTGTCGACCCAGACACGTTTAGTGATGGGAGACGCGTCCTGAGTGAAGCTTCTGATGTTTATGCTACACTCTTCCACCTGAAGTGGCTTTCCTAGGGCACGCATGGTTCTAGCAACCTGCGTGAAGGTGGCTGAACACATGAGGGTGATTCCTGACCCAGTATCAAGCAGGGCGAGGGTGTCTACACCCCCTACCATCACTGAAGTGTATACGCGGTTGGCCGTGCCATTGCGTACAAGATCACCCAAGAATGTCAAAGGGGGCTCCTCTGTTGGTTCTGAGGGCCTGTTTGACCTCCTGGATCTCCTCCTCCTCCTCCTGACAAAGCAAACTTTGTGTGCGGAGGGGAGAGGCGACCGGCCTAGTCATGCAGTCAGGGGCCGGGAGTCCGGTTCCTCAGGGGAGCCGGGTCCCTTCTGACCAGGCGGGTTCAGGTCCTGCATCACCTCCTTGAGGCAGGTTTTAATCCACTGTGGGACGTCTGCGTCCCAGTGGTTTTGGGTCTGACCTCGGCCTTGGTTGCGAGACTTACCTCTCCGCTGGGAGTGGTGAGGTCTCGGTCTGCCTGATCTCTTACCTCTGGGCCGTTGTCCACCTCGTGGTCGAGGTTGTGGACATCTAACGGGTCCCCCATCCACAGCAGGTGTGGGGGAGGGGACCTCGTGACCTACAGGTGACAGGTTCGTGTTTCCGGTCGCCTGCGTTCTCAGGACGCCTGCGTCACCGTCATGGTTTTCACCTGAACTGTGACGCAGCTCCCACACCATCTGCACGTGTTTGCGGAGGTCTTTCATGGTGGGGTTTGTAGTCCTGCAGAACAGAGCGACATCGAACCGCACACTGTTGTGGAGGTTGTTCATGAAGAGCGACTTTAAAGTCTGGTCTTCATCCAACCCCGGTGCACTGCGGCCTTGGAAGTAGGCGGCCCTAAGGCGCCTATAGTACTCTCTGGGAGGCTCCGCCTCCTTCTGAGTAATGGCAAGTGCACCAAAGGTTGCAGAGGCAGGATCATTGTACAGAGAATACTCTTCCCTAAGTGCATGACAGAGGGATGAGTAATGGTCTCTGATGGCAGGTGGGAGGGATTCCATGTAAACATGGACGCTCCTGGACGTCGTCTTCCAGAGAAGCTTCAGCTTCTCACGTGACGAAGGATGAGGCAGGTCGAGGAGGCAGCGTTCAACCTCCCGGAGGTAGTCCTCTATACTAACCTCCCGGTTGTTTGGGTTGAACTGCTCTATGTCCTCTGCAAGGGACTCAAGCTGGCGGGTCCGAAGACCACGTTCCCTTGGGGGACCGGAATGGTCCGAGTCATCTGAGCTGACCCCCCTGGTTCTCTCCGGTGGAGAGAGTGAGGGTCATGATGACCAAGAGGGTCTCCAGTGAGTGGAGGACCAAAGCTGATAGCACGGTGAGGTGCTGCAGAATAACTCCTTTCATTCTCCTGAAAAGGAGTGAAAGAGCTGTGAGAGCGCATTGTGGTGCGGCTAAGCACCGATGGATGTGTGTCAGAGCACACCGGGACCCTGCGGTCCTTAAAGTGAAAAGCTGGGGGGACTGAGTGTCGGTTCAGTGGGATGCAGTCAACTCCCACAACACTGGGCAGGTGTCTTGTGCCACGCCCCCCTGGCTGTGTGTCAAGCCCCCCCCTCGCCATGGCTGCGGGGAAGCTTGATGCAGTCTGTCCCCCTGACGGGACAGGTCCAAGTCTACACTCACCTGTGGTGGTCGGTCCACCTGACTGGACCACCTCAGGATTGTAGAGACCTGGAGGAGGCTGTCCACCTGACTGGACAGCTTCAAGAATGCGCATAACTGGGGTAATTTGTCCATCTGACTGGACATTTTCCAGACTGCGGAGATGTGTTGCGTCTCTGCTGAGAGCTGCACCAGGTTTTACCCCAATGTGGTTTGGCTCATTGTGCTGAGAGCCATAACCTGACTCATCTTCTGATGAATCATCAGATGACGTGTTTGTTTTGACTTCTTTCACAGAAGTTCGGGTTAGTAACCCAATAGGTTCCGTATAAGGAGCCTGATCGTCCCTGGCCTGGATCTCCTGTCGCAGGCGGGAGTTCTCCAGCTTCAGCTGGGCAGTGTTAATCCTCAGCTGCGAACTGTAAAGTTGCAGCTGGGAGAGCTGCTCTTGAGCTTCAAGAGCTTGCAGCTCAGCCTTGCGCTGGTAGAGCAGTGCAATGTGGCCTAACACATCCGGAATGGTGAGCTCTACCTGACCAACCGGGTTCCTCACATAGCTTAACAGCTGCCTGATCTCTGCTTCACAGGTCTCTAAGCTGTAGCTGTTGAGGTTTCTTCTCTCCTGTGTGGAGAGGCATAGGAGACCAGCGACCACAGTCTGCAGGGCTGGGTCATGTGGCTCCCGAGGAGTCTCTGCTCCGAGCACGCAGTGTCTCTGACTACTCATGGTAGGAGTCACGCGAAAGCTGTTTTGAAAAGTGCCAAAATGTTGTTAATGCACAGGTGATGGTTACACCTGTGGCTTACAACTCTAAAGGTTGCTAATTGCTCTAACTGTAACCTCTCTCAAGTTAACAGGGTGGTGTTAGCACCTTGGGTGAGCAATAGCGGGTTAGTGTACATTTATCTCTATGGCAGAAATAAAAGAATGCATGAAAATGCAAGAAAAAGAAGGCTTTACCACTTCACATACACAATTGACTTTGCTTAGCAGTGCTGTAACGTGTTCTTCGAAAAACTAAGTTCTGAGAAAAACAAAGTTATCGGTTGTAAAACTAAACAGACAATTCTGGATAAATTATGCAGATATTGTGACAATACTGGTTTTAAAACAGCCTCACACGGGGCACCATTATGTTGGGATTTATGGTTGGTAATTAGCATAAATAATTACTGTAAGTAATGGATTACTGAAAGTAATGGATTACTAAAAGTAATTTAGGAAAAATTGGAATTACTAATGAAGTAAACGGTTAGTTACTCATCAGCAACTCCTAGAGTAATTGAGTAATTACTCAAAAGTTAATAAATTATCAAAAATAATTTATTAATAAAAATTATTAATTTGCATAAATTGGTTATTTATCAAATAATAATTAAATCGGGGCACCACCAGCTAAGCTGGAAATAGCTAATACCAAATTTCAGTCTCGTTTGTCAAAAAGGGTTATTTAAATAAAGTTAATATTTCTGTGTAAATATAACAATATTAAATAACAAGGAAGGTGTGAGATTCGAGCACAGACTGTTACAAACCAGTGAATTGTCAACAATAAATACACAATGATAACCAAGAATCGATCAATTCAGTTAAAATGCGTTTATTAACAAAAAGTATTTATTCAAAAATAATTCATAAATCATTTATTAAAACAACACAATTAAGTAATAAACAATCAAACACGAAGATCTAATCTATTAAACAGCAAACACTATGTACAAAGAAAGAGGGTGTGTGTGTGTATGTGTGTGAGTGGATGTGTGGAAGCCTGAGTGGGATGTAATGACCACGAACGTCCACCAGGTGGCGGCAGGCGTTGGAGGGTCAGTGTGTGTGGGTGTAATGACCTCGAACGGACACTAGATGGCGGCAGGCGTCTAGTTCGAGGCAGTAACCGGAACGACCACTAGGGGCGCGGCGGCGCACGGAGGGAGAATGCAATGACTCGACTTGTCCACCGAGTGGCGGTCTTTCAAGAGATTGCAATCACCAACGCGGCCACCAGAGGCGCTTGGCGCACTCTTTCTGGACAGCGTGACGTCACTGTGCTCGTGCACGGCTCGTGAGCCTGCTAGGAGCGCGCCTGGGGGCTCGCGGCTGAGAAATCCCAGGGACAGTGAACTACACACGGTCACAGAAGCGCATGCAGCAGCGCGCGGCTGCTTTTACGCGATCGTTTATGAGGAGGAGAGGAAAACTGAAAAGGAGGGAGGGAGAAGGGCAGTGGACAGAATATGTTCAGCTCTGCACACTGTCTTGGACTACACAGTCTAGAAATGGTCTGTACAGGTTGAGAGAGCGAGCGAGAGAGAGAGAGAGAGAGAGAGGAGGTTCGCGTGGATGTAAATCCAACGCGCAGGCACAGATTGGTTGGAAACAGGGATCGGCGTCCCTGACTTCAACACAATAATAAACACACAGCAATATTACAGTCACGTTATTCTCATTGTCTGCCCAGACTCTAAGCCTTACTCAGTTTGATGAGGGTGAACGTGCTGCCGGCGGCCGGGAAAGTGCGTTGATTTCCCGGCTGGAGCTTGTTTTTCTCTCTGGCGTCCCAGGTAAACAAGCTAAAATGGTCTGTGGACAGGGAAAAGTCCACAGAATGATCCGAGGAGGATCAAGCGCTTCTTTTGAGGAGGGGGGAGAAGAAGCGGCTTCAGGTCTGCATGCGGGAGGAGGGTGCGCTGGCAGCTGCACACTCGGACTCCGGTGAAGAAGAAAAAAAGGAAAAAGGGAAAAGTAGAAGTAGTTCCACGGTGGTTGTCGGCTCGTCCGGCTCGGTGTGGAACTCCGGGCCCGGTCAGCGGGCACACGTGGCACTTCGTCTCCGTGCGAAACGGATGCGTCCGTCTTTACGCAGGTTTCAACATTGGAGAGCAGAAATCACCCCGGCGGGGGTTTTTTATATCGGTTGTTGTGGTTTCGTGTTACCGGTCGGCTCTGGGTCATGTGGACCAATCCTGACGGAGGGCCCGCCCTGGACCTTCCAGCTGGTGAGGGAGCTCTCAGGCTCCCCCTGCCGTTGGCCTCTAGTATTGCACCTTGGACGGGGGGGTCCAGGGGGTGATCACGTGACCAATGGCAGACTTTTTCAGTTGTAGGCATGTGGTCCTTTGTTCTCAAAACGTGGTCCCCCCCTCCCCCTTCCATGAGGTTGAATGGCCCCCAACACATATATCAAAGACAACATCACACTGCGACTGAACACCAGCTGATGACTTATGACGTTTTACAAGATAAATCGCATTCACATAAACTTATTCTAGAAATGGTCCTTTAGCAAAGACACATAGGAAGCAGATGCTACGGCTAAGCTTCTATTGTTCCATTGTCATCAACACATGGTGGAGACCAAGGACAGTCCTCCTGCTCTCTGAGAACTGCCATTTGAAATGTAGTATTTTGTGATCCACCATCTTGTTTTGTACTTCCATGACACAACTCACACAAATGCTCCTTTCAATTCTCTTGTCTCCACACACACACACACACACACACACACACACACACACACACACACACACACACACACACACACACACACACACACACACACACACACACACACACACACACACACACACACACACATGGTGTATGCAATCCCTTTGAAATAGAGATAACTCCTCAGCAGACGGCCCGCAAACCACATCAAAAAGGGGTAATAAAAGCTGGGTGAGATTGTAAACAACACCAGCTATCTACAAGACAAAAGAGAGAGCAAGTGAATGGTGAAGTTTCCTGCTCACAGCAGGTGAGGAAAGACACTCGAGTCTTCCCCCATCTCTGGAGAATTTTTTTGTAATGTTTACAATGATGGAGTCCATTCTGAGTGACGGAGAAGACATCACACGCCGTGAGGGTCGAAGGACATCGAGCGTGGTGCCATCTTCATTACTGCACCAAGGCAGATTCATCCGACAGAGAGATCATCGTTCCTGACAACGACTAGGAATTCAACGACCAGGAGGGGCCAAATGACAACGAGGGAGCATCCTACGCAGAATCGGCACCAGGAGGAGATCATCGCGACGACACCGATGACGAAAGATCCCCAGGGGTGCACTGCAGCAACCCCTGACGATTAAAGAGAAAACATTGTTAGGTTCAAGCCGGTCAGAAGATCGCAAAACATTGTACAACACGAAGGATCCGAGGAGCAGCACTGATATAGAAAGACAGAAAGAATTAATCAAGAATTCATCTTCACAGAAGAACAGAGGATGAAGTGGCTGAAAAAACTGTTTGAAGGTTCTGGTCAAAGCCAGAGGTCCTGTATGTGTGAATCATGGAAATGTTTATGTAGATTGATACTTACATTACTAATTGTCTTATCATCCTGGGTTTTTGTACATGTCACTGCCCATCCCGCAGGTAAAGGTATTAGTTCTTTAACGAATGTAAATCAAGTAAACACACTTGCATCAGCCACACGCTAAAATCACCAACTTCAAATAGTGAATCAATAGAAATTAAGGTAGATCTAACTAACAACCATACTACTTTTCCCCCTGTTTTCCCTAAAGGTAATTTTGGAGTGTGTTGGGATTTCCTTCTATGGGAATTGAGAGATAAGGGAGATGTAGCTTTCCCAATAAAATTGTGTGATTACCTCTGCCAAAATAAAATAGGAGCTAAAGCTTGGATGTCTCCAGCAGCAAAAAGTGTAGGAATTAGGACCATTACTCAAGTTAAAGAAGTAAATGATTATTTCAAAATAACAACAGGAATTTTAGGTGATGTAAATAATTAGTTGCTAATGGCAGAGCAGGCTTCTAAAATCTCCCAGGACACAATTAAAGGTTCATGTTTGTGTATGCATGCTCGACCTCTACTTCAGGTAGTGCCGACTCCAGTAAACTCAAATTGTATAGTCAACTTAATGAATCAAACTATACCTAGTAACACCTGTAAGAAACTTTTCCCATAACTACAATATCTAAACTTAAAAACCCTATTTCATAGCACAGTGGCTAAACAAAACTTCACCTGTATTAAAGTAAATGCTGATAAAGTTTAACACAAATTAGGAACTCTTGATTCAACTTGGTGTGAAAAAAAACACTTCAAGTTCCCATTGATTTCACGCTATTAACTAGGTCAGATATATGGTGGTGGTGTGGATCAAATAAAATTTATGATGGACTCCCAAGACAGGCTAGAGGTTTATATGCATTTGTAATTTTAATAATTCCAGTAAAAGTCCTGCCTTTAAACATAGATCAAATTTCTACTCTAATACAACGCACTGAGGTGCACCAAAAAGTCATTTTAAACGTCGCAAAAGAGATTGGAGAAGACCATTAGATCCAACTTATATAGATGCGATAGGAGTGCCTGATGAATACAAATTAGTTGATCAAATAGCAGGTTTTGAAAACCTACCAAATATCTCAGCGTTTTCCCAGCCACACCTAATAAAAATGTAGATAGGATTAATTATATTCATTATAATGTTCAACGTTTAGGCAATTGGACAGAAATGGGTTTTGCAGCCGTCCACGAACAGCTTCAAGAAACCTCAACTATGGCTTATCCGACCCGCATAGCCGTTGATATGCTCCTGGCTGAAGGAGGAGTATGTGCTATGTTTGGTGATAAGTGTATTTTCATCCCTAATAACACAACAGCAGATGGCACCTTAACTAGGACTCTAGAAGGTTTGCGTACACTCAATATAAAAAAATTATTATTCATCATCATTTAGGAGTTGATACATTCATGTGGGACGGTTAGGCTGACATGTTTGGTAATTACAAAGCTTTGGTAATGTCTGTGTTGATTTCTATTTGTTGTTGCATTCCATGTAATAGAGAGTTTCTTACTCGTTTGATTAACACTGCCATCTCCCCTGACAAACGGGATGTAGTAAATATGGCATTGTTAACTTCCACAGGTGAACCAGGTCATTTTGATCCAGAAGATGAAACTAATCTGTTCTCTTTTGATGTTTATTTGTGATGTGATAGAATCACATCAAGAGAGCTATTGTTAGAATTATAACGTTTTCTTTGACCTCCGAACTGTGACGCTTCCTGCATGGACTTATTCAAACTGTTAAAATGGCGGCGGACTGTTTTGTTATTGAGCTGTAGATGATGGACAAATACCGAAATGCATCATGGGTACCGTAGTTTGTTCTGTCTGTGTGAAGGTCCGCCAATAGGAGAGCACGTTGCTTACGCCTCCTTCCAGCGGTGGCCAATGGGAAGAGGGGATTTACAGCAGCGCGTGTTTTATATATAGCGGACGCTCCAGCTGCCTCACTCTCTCTGTTTTTTCCTCCTCGTGCTGAGCCGACGTGTTTCATCCTTGGCTGTTTTCCTTCGCGTTTATCGGCTAAGTATAAGACTAATCTTTGTTAGGCCAGTATTTCTGTCTTTTATAATAAATTACTGTGTTAATCCAATCTCAAGGTTTGTTGAACTATATTTAAAGTTCGCCGCGGCTTCCTTTCATCAAGAGCTCTGTCCTCTCTTCTGTGCTGGGGAGTGAAACGACAGGACAGTAGGAAGGTTAAATATTGTTCTGCAGTTATTCACATTTCCGTGTTTAAAAAAAAAAACCTATGAGAATGAACACGAGCCACTGTGGCATTGATAAAAGGAAGTAGATGAGATGTATGTCTCACACACTGTGTTAACATTCATTCATTCATTCATTCATTGTAGTCCTACTCTGAGATGTCATGGGTCTGTAACCTGCAGTTCTGAAGCCACATGTGGCTCTTCAGCCCTTCTGTAGCGGCTCCGTGAAGCTTTAAATATATTTTATGGTGAGAAACATTAAATTTTTATTTTATTTAGACACCAGAGTTATTTTCAAAAGGACTCATCTCTGGACTATAAAAATAGCTTTTAAAACAAAAAGCACAAGAGCTCAAATATTGAGAAACGGGGGGAATAAAAAGCAAAAGTAGCTGAAAAAAACCTCAAATGAATTTCTGAAATCAAAGAAATGTTAAAAATGGAAACAAACAACTACTATAAGAAGAGCCCGAATGGTTGAAACAGATAAATGATCAACATTGTCAAAAAATGTTGAATAAAAGGGTGAAACACATACAATCATGTACATGAACTGAACTCAAAATTGTAATTAAATGTTGTCAGGATCTGAGGACGACCCAGAAGCAAACTCACACACAAGACTGGCGTTTGCAGGTTTTATTGGATTGTCAGGGCAAACAAGTTTATGACCGGCGTTCACGGAGGCAGTCCAGGCCCAGGCAGAGGTCGGGACACGGGAAGACGTATGACTTTCCCTCCACTACATTTCAAAGTCAAATATTGTACTTTCGACTAAATTTCAAGGAAGCTTGTCGTTACTCGTTCCTTTTAAGCTCAGCAAAGTCAGCTGTTGGTGTTTTTAACTTTTTAAATGTAATTGGCCACATGCTGTGTTCCTCACGCACAGAAGAGAACCAATCACAGTCAGCGCTCACACCTGGGATGGATTTGGAAATACGTCACCTCCGCTGTGTGTAGCAGCTCTCCCGCCTTCATTGGAACAAAACTCTGTAATGGAGATGGTAGGAGAACCTCCAGCTGAGGAACCAACACACCCATGGCCAAATCTCAACAAAATGTTGTTTGTCTTGCTGAAAGAAGTATTGCTGAGCCAAGTATTGAGCTAAATTCATCTGTGCAGAGCATTCATTGCATTGTAAGCTTGTGCTGTGTTGAAGTATGGCAGTACATTCAATTATCAGTGGTACTGTTTCCTCTCCTGCGTTACTACATGTGCATCATCATCTTTTAGAGATTTCTATCACTTTCCAGCGACATGGAAAAATGCCGGACGGATCTTCTGCGTCGTTTACAGATTTTTATTAAGGTATGTGTCATGTTGCCATGAAGCCAAGTGGTTCAACAGCTTGATGTGTTCTTGAAAGCAGAGTTCAGGTTTGTTTGCGGTAATGGACTGAATAAAAAAAGAGGCCCTCTTGTTTTTTATGTGGGGATGTTTTAAATAAAAAAATTCAATGACAGTAGATGTCCTTATTGCTTTTGAATGCATTTTCATGCTGAAGTTTTTACAGATGTTTCTATCGACTTTTTGTAGCAGAGTGGTTCTACATGTAAGTCAGTACATCAGTTGCTGGTTTCAGAGTTACAAGGTTCTGTAAAAGCACTGAGAAAACAAATAGCAACGCACCGATATTAGAAAATGTACTTTTGAATACTTAAGTACTTTCTAAAAGTAAGTACTTTAGTACTTTAACTTGAGTAAAATTTTGACCAAGCAACCTTTACTTGTAGTTGAGTAAAATTTGACCATGAGTAATCAGTACTTTGACTCAAGTACTGGAGTTGAGTACTTTGTCCACCACTGGTTATTTTTAAATTCAGAAAAACAGAAATGTGTTCAATTTGTTAATGTTTATAAATATTTATGCTCATATGTATTAATGACTGAAATTCTAATGCTTAAAGAAACAGTTTATTTTACGCTTCTTTATTGAGGTTTCATTCAAAGCATTCTAAAATGCCTTGAAAGATGAATTAATGTGATGTTTAAAAATATACCTGATATACCTTTTGTTTTCTCTAAACTCAGACTAACTGTTGTTTCAAGTAAACCAGCCCTGAAACACATGAATTTTCTAAAAGGGACTAATGAAGCTTCTGCTTGTATTTGTTTAGTATATTAATAACATAGTTTTAATAAGTGTCTCTATTCACTTGCTGTTTGAAAGAAGCATAATGTTTTATCACTGAGGGCCTCATTCAATCTAAAAACATCAAAAAAAATCTATTTTTCCCTTTATATTTGAACTTATTACAATATTCTAAGATTGTGCATGAGGTTAAACTCCTGTTTTTGTCAGCTATTGAAATGTAATTAATTACATTGTTGGTTCTTTAAAATGTGACCTCCATTGTACATTAAGCGTTAAGCTTTTATTACATTTAAATAAAAAAAAAATAAACCAGTTTCACTCGTGTTTCTTTAGAATTTAAGAAAACCAAATTCATTGTCAGTTATGTGTTTTGGGGTTAACCAAATGAAAAATGATACAATTGTTGGGATGTCACAGGACCACAGAAAGTTTGTTCATTTTTTGGTTAGAGACAATATTCATTTGTCATGAGACGCAGTCATGACATGAATTCTGACCCAGGAATGTGATTGACCATCACACCCAGTGGGGGTGGAGGGCCTTCTGCAGGACCTTCCTCCCCCCTTTCTGCTCACAAGACTCTTCCCCCATGCAATCAGCCAGTCACTGATTGGTTGAAGCTCTCAGGCATTGACACCTCCGAATCAACATTCGTGCAACAAAAGGCTTCAGCCAGCCTCCATTCTCGCTTGCAAAGCAAACTCCAAGGAGGTGGGTTGCTGGAGAGCAGCTCACCCAGCGTTAGCACACAGCTAACACCAGACGCTCTTGCAACCAGGACCTTCACTCCTCAACTTTTCTGCTGACCCGACCACGAGGGTCAGACCTTCCCCTGATCCAGAGACCAGCACCCAGAGTCTGCTCTCCAGGGAACCACCCGGTTCCTCCAGGACGGGACCAGGGAAACAACACCTCACAGAACTTCTTTGTGTTTTTCCTGAACAAGCAGGAAAACCATCACAGACCTGAGTGACCAGCTCCTCAGTCTGAACAAAGGGACAACCAGGAGCTGCAAAGAAGGACTCCTGAAACATCAACTTCATCTTCCTCTCCTCAGCCTGCAGAACCAGCAAACCACAGTTAGCAGGAGGTGCTAACTACAGGAGAAGACACCAGCTTCCCTCCAGCAGGACAACAACTGAACTCCTTCAAGGAAGTGGTAACAACTGGGCATTACCTGAGATTAGTTAAACCTGATGCTATGATAGAACTGTTTAACTTTCACGAAGATGTGTTGATTCTCTGCTGTTGATAATGATATTAGGCACTGTTATCAACTTGTAAACCAACGTTAGCTCTGCCACAGACACAGGGTCTGCATGCTAATCTTTGCTTTACTAACTTGTTAACTCACAATCCTACACATATCACATCAAAGACAACATCACACAGTAACTGAACACCATCTGACGACTCCTGACATTTTACAAGACAAATCGCATTCACATAAACTCATTCTAGAAATGGTCCTTTAGCAGAGACACACAGGAAGCAGACGCTATGGCTAGCTTCTATTGTTCCATTGCTATCAGCACATGGCCGAGACTCAGGACAGACTTCCTGTTCTCTGACAACCTCCATTTGGAATGTAGTTTCTTGTGATCCGCCATCTTGTTTTGTAGTTCCATCACCATCTCACACACACACACACTCCCTCCAACTCTCTCTCTCTCTTTCTCTCTCCACACACACACATGCACCTACACACACCCAGCTGTATATAGATAGTTAGAATCTGTGTTTTATTTGTTTTCATTGTTAATAAATCTAATTTTTGGAATCATACGTTTCATATGTTTTATTAACGTGCACAACGGTGAATGAAATGTCGACCTCTTCTGTGTCAAGAACTCCAAAATCCTTCAACCTTGACTGTTAATTCTGGTAATTGTAATTAATTTAACTATTAATTCAAATTCCTGATTAACTGTTTAGTATATCTTATGAGACTGATATAACTGAATTGGCTATCATTTCCTGTTTAGACAGGTGGTGCTCCGAGGTATCTGATACACATCAGATTCAATTTCAATAACATTATTAATAACTATCTTTGATAATTATTAATCATTATCGATAGCCAACCATAACATAAATAGTGATCCATATGAGGTAGTAAATCCCTACACAATTACTGCAATGCAAATTATTAACTGAAACTATTTAATTAAATTTAATAGCACTAAACCAAATAAATTAGCTTACGTATATGTGATTGGTTTGGTTTTGGAAAATGTGAAAACATTTAGCGCAGTTTGATTGTTGTGCAGAAACAAACCCAAATTGAGTTGGATTAAGAAACTTTATTGGATGGAAAAACTGCCCAAAATACAATTGAGTTAATCCAATGAGTTATTTGTTTGAGTGTACTGTGATAACAGCATTTCATGCGTCTTGTCTTGACTTGTTTTACTCCTTGTTTCCTCCCATTCTTCCTCCTGTTCAGGCCTGAAAACACAAATAGAAAGAGAAAATGACACATGAATGTTTTGTCATAGCAGATTAGTAAGACGAGCAATGATGTAAATGTAAGACATCTGGGGGGGGGGACCACATTTCTTTGAGAACTAAGGAACATGTGGATACCACGGGAACAAATTGACAGTGGTCACGTGACGCCCCCTTCAACTTCGACAATTATCACCCCATCTCCAATTTATTTTTCCTTTTATCCTTTTATCCTTTTATTAATGAATAAATAATGAATGTATTCAAATAAATCATTTTTCGTTAGTAAATGATTTTCGATCATTTATTAATTTTAAGTAATTACTTTAGGAGTTGTTAATGAGTAAATGACCGTTTACTTCCAGTAATCATTTACATTTTTCATAAATTACTTCCAGTGATTTATTACTTTCAGTAATCTATTATTCACAGTAATTTAATGCTAATAACCAACCATGAATCCCAACACATTCAAACTCAGTGAGAACAAAACAAACTGAAGCTTTTATCTTTTAATAATTATAATACTTGCTCCCTTTCCTCCGGGATACTGATTCATGCCTCCTCCTGCCCCCTGGCACACACACAGAAATCCTCACTATCATTTCTGACTTGTAGCAAAGCAGCAAGCAGCATGTGGAGGAGTTCAACCCTCACCTCATTCACATCGATAACGTGGATGGTAACGTCTCCTCCGATCTGCAATGCAGCAACTCTATTCACAGGCATACGAAAGGCGAAGGTGTAGAATTCTCTTCCATCCACATGAATCTGCAAGGAAACGACTTCCTTAAATTATATGTGACAACAATATCATTTCATACAATGTTAACGCGGGTTAAGGGAAAAATTTAAAATCTCTTCTAGAGAGGGATGGTTGTTTTCAAATTGAATTAAGTGCTTTGATTAAACTGCAAGGTTAAGTTACTCTTTTTAGTAGTAACTAATAATGTTGAAATAACTAACTAGTAACTATAATTAAATAGTAGAGAGAGAGTGATATCTATTGAATACTCAACTATCTCTTAGCATTCCATCCAATTAAACTGTTTTGACAGGGAGAATTTGACATTTTCTTCCATTTGAACACACAGACTCCAGCGCTCATCCTCCAAATGCATGTTTCTTACTAATATGGCTCAATTAGTCAGGGTCATAGTGAGACTTTTCAACATCATCAGAATTATTGCTAAGAATCATTGTTACAATTGAACTGTAAGTAACATGAATCTAAAAGATAAAAAAATCAGCAGAAGTTCAGTGTTCCAGATGAAAATGTTTGTACGGTGAGTTTGTTCTGACCTGGAAGCGGTTAGCAGTGACGATGATCTTCATCTTAAAGGCCAGGCCTTGGGAGAACGGCATGCTGTTCACAATTTTCTCGGAGCCCCACTCGTCATTCTCGCGAGTGTTGAACACCACTTTGGCACCTTGGTCAAAGCGAGGATTGATGTGCAGGGCGATGTTGTCGTATTCAGACTTTCCACAGAGGAGGTTGACGTAAAACCTGCCAGGTTTGGACAAAAGATATATATTGATATATATTTTGTTACGTGCAGTTGGGGTTCGTGGTGTGTGTGTGTGTGTGTGTGTGTGTGTGTGTGTGTGTGTGTGTGTGTGTGTGTGTGTGTGTGTGTGTGTGTGTGTGTGTGTTTTTATTTTATTTTATTATATTTTTCTATTTTATGTGAAGCACTTTGTGTTGCAATTTGTTTTTGTATGAAAAGTGCTCTATAAATAAAGTTTGATTTTATTTGGTTTGATTTGAGAGAAAAGTCTCACCGAACAAAGGAGCCTGAGATGTAGTGTGAATGTGATGTGAAAGAACCTAAATGGAGCTTTAAAACATGCATGTGCACCAATCAGCCATAACATTATGACCACTTAAAGTCAAGTCAATGCTACCTCTGTTACAGGTGAATTTTACATCATTTGATCTTCACTGTTGAGGCACTACATTGAGAAATCAAGTGCAAGTGTGACGATTTCAAAAGAATTTGACATTGACTGGATCAGAAAATCTCTAAAACTGCAGCTCTTGTGGGGTGTCACTGGTCAATATCCATCAAACGAGGTTAGAAGTACCAGCTCTTGCTGATGGGAATACACTGTGAAGCTTCAAACACATTAAGTTATCAAATAGTGAGAAGTTGTTTTTCTTTCCAAACTGACCTCTTTGCATCTTCAGGAGTGGAGCCCTCAAGGGAGATGCATGAACCCTCATCCTGAATCGATGGGATCGGCCCCAGGTAGGGGATAGTCTGGAATCAACAACAATAAACATCCGCAGTGTAGGTTAGACACATCAGGAAATCGTAGTCATGGAGATTACTAATCGATGGCACGCCGCTCAAAATGTAAAGTTTTACAGCTTCAAAAATGCAGCTTTTTGTTTGTCAGTTCAGTTCCTGTTATGATAAAGATTCAATAGATTCATAATGGGGTCCTCATGCAATCATTTCTATTTGTGTCAGCATTGCAAATGTTGGAAATTATTTGTGTAAAATAGTTAAAATGTAGGTAGTGACTAGGTTTCAGAGGGTATTTGATATTTCTTCAATCATAAGTTGATCTTTACGTCTGTGAAGATTCAATGAACACTCTAAGTACTTTCACTGAATGGTACTGAGGTCAGCTACAATCTCTCCTTCAGACCATACTTTTATAATTCAGAGAAAAAGACATTAACACAGCATTTTCACTTCATAATGTCTTTGTTTGGTTTCGACATGATGTAAATTGAAATATATTCTAATGTAATATAATACATCTTTTATCAGCAGGAAGTAAGAATAAATTCAATAAATAAATTAAGCTGGCAGCAATTGATGACAAGTGGTATTAATTTGATGCTGTTCTAAAACACATTACTAATGATGCTGGATGGAAGGAAAACATATTAATCATGTTACATAGTTAGCAGTGCAAATGCACTTATTTGGAATACTTACAGGGTTGATGATATGCATGGCAGCAGTTGGTGAACTGGACCCAGAGACAGAAAGAGAAGCAGGACTGCTGAGCTGTGTTTCATGTCTCATTTTATACTGGAGTGACGGAGGAGCAGGGTGGAGAACCTGTTGCATCACAGTTTACTTTACCGGAGGGGCCAAATCACCTGAATCACCTGTGTGCCAACAGAGCTGTGTGTGTGTGTGTGTGTGTGTGTGTGTGTGTGTGTGTGTGTGTGTGTGTGTGTGTGTGTGTGTGTGTGTGTGTGTGTGTGTGTGTGTGTGTGTGTGTGTGTGTTGAGGGATCAATATTCCACTCACTGTATTATTTTCTATGTAATTGTGAATATGTTGTTAATTAACGTGGAACTATGGGATGTTATTATGTTATTTTGTTATATTAGCCTGGTCATTTTTGGATACAGGCCCATACAGTACAATTAATGATAAATTCATCATTTGCTTTGTGCTTATTTGGATTCAGCATGTCAATGTTGAAATCACCACCAATAAAAATAAGAACATATCTTCCACCCAGTGCTTTAATGCTTCCACATTGGAGCCTGATGCTCTATATAAGAAGCTAATTAGCACATTTTTCTTTTTTTCTTTACAGATTTCTATTGTTGTGCATTCTAATATGTTATCAATAGCAGTTGTCATATTCTCTAATATCTTATAGTTCACGTAATTTTCTATATATATAGCTACTCCTCCTCCACACTTGTTCTTTCTCTTTATATCATGAAATTCCTATCTAATTCAAATGAAAGTCCTTTATCATCATTAATCCAGGCTTCAGATATTAAACTATTTTGACTGGTTTAATGAATTTGCCTAAATACTCTTTGACATTGCTGTAGTTTGCATAGAGGCTTCTACTATTGAAATGAATTATTTATAATCTGCCATCTGTGTTTAATTTCTGGTTATATTGTCCTTCTGTGTAGTAACAGCAGGTGTCCTTGATATTGTAGAAAAAAATTATTGTCCGGATTTAACGTCATTTTCCAAGCCCAGTAGGTGGTGGTTTGTATAATTAAGTGTTCTCTGTTGTAGTTCATCGTTATCTGTGATCCTTTGTATAAAGTTATCTTCATCTGTAGTTGACGTGTCTCCTGTGTAAACCTTTGAAGCGTGACTTGAACACCACCAACATGCTCAGCGTTTCTCAGGAACTACTTACACAACACCCTCAACATGCCCAAGGTCAGTGTTTCTCAGGAACTGCTTGAAGAACAGTCTCAACATGCCCAAACTCAGTGTTTCTCAGGAACTACTTACACAACACCCTCAACATGCCCAAGGTCAGTGTTTCTCAGGAACTACTTGAAGAACAGTCTCAACATGCCCAAACTCAGTGTTTCTCAGGAACTGCTTTTACAACATTGTCAACATGTAACTCATAGAAATAAAACAAGACATTGAGAAATTAAAAAAGAACTGTGCTACTGATCAACGAAGAAAGCTGAGAAGCCCCACAGTTTGATGACATGGTGAAGCCAGATACAACAGTTACAAGCCTGTTGCTTTAATGACCCAGTGTTCCTGGGGACTTAACTCAGGTCATACATGTTTGATGTAACTCTTAAATCTGCACCTAAAGGAAACAGTAGTTAAAATAACAGGTGAGCTTAGCTTGATGGTCCATTCAGGTGTTCTCAATAGTATTTTGTTTGTAATATTGTATCAGTTCTTTTTGTATCTGGTACCTCTCATTGTAATTAATTCTTTTTAAGGAGAGCAGTGTTGCAAAAGATGAATAACATGTTTCCAACCTCCTTCACCCATATTCCCCAAAAAGAGCACTGAGGTCTGGCCACCAAATGTTGCTCCCGGTCCCACACACTAAGCTCAAATCCCGTGGTCATTGTGCATTTGAAGCTGCAGCACCAAAGCTGTGGAAAGTTTTCTACTTCAGCTAAGATATGTCGATTCTTGTGGCTCCTTTATGAAGCTGTTAAAAACATTTTTATTCAGGCAGGCCTTTGACCCGTAGCTGCTCGTTCTTACTCTTTTGTAGAACTATGTACTCTATACCTTTAATAATCATATGTCTGTTTTACTTATTTTTAACTATTTACATATTTTTTCTTCTTCTTTTCTGTTTTTAAGTGCTGTTAATCACCTTGTGGCTCATTTCTGGGAAAGGTGCTATATAAATACATTTTTATTCTATTCTATTCTATTCTATTCTATTCTATTCTATTCTATTCTATTCTATAGAACATGACTACACAAGGAGAGCTTCCTGTCTAGATGTAGTCCTACTCTGAGGCCTGCAGGTCATACTTCAGGAGCAGTAGTAGTAGAATGTATTGTGTCGCCTTAGTGTTCATGATTGTGATTATTGAGATAAAGCAGGCATGTGTAAAGTACTCCCTCCATCACCCAGCACAAAGTACCTGATGGATACAGTACTTCCTCCATCACCCAGCACAAAGTACCTGATAGATACAGTACTTCCTCCATCACCCAGCAGAATACAGTACTTCCTCCATCACCCAGCAGAAAGTACCTGATGGATACAGTACTTCCTCCATCACCCAGCAGAAAGTACCTGATAGATACAGTACTTCCTCCATCACCCAGCAGAAAGTACCTGATAGATACAGTACTTCCTCCATCACCCAGCAGAAAGTACCTGATAGATACAGTACTTCCTCCATCACCCAGCAGAAAGTACCTGATAGATACAGTACTTCCTCCATCACCCAGCAGAAAGTACCTGATGGATACAGTACTTCCTCCATCACCCAGCAGAAAGTACCTGATGGATACAGTACTCAGATACAGCGAGGTGGGTTGTATTTTGTTACTGTTGGCCCTGACTGAAAACCACCACACTCTGCTGATTATTACTAATTTCAACATTATTTAAACACAATTTTACTTCAGCATCAACCTGCTTCAGCTGATCCAGAATGTTGCTGCCAAAGTTCTTACAAACTCCAAGAAACTGGACCAGATCACACCGGTCCTACAAACACCACACTGGCTTCCTGTGAGTCAAGGGATGGATTTTAGAATATTCCTGCTGCTCTACAAAGCGTTGAATGGTCTTGGAGGATGAAGCATTCAGACTTCTTGGGTGTTCTGGGACAGGTCTACTGTGTGTTCCAGAACCAGAACCAAACAAAGTGAAGCACCTTTGAGTTTATCTGCTTCTCACTTGTGGAACAAACTTGTTGAACACCTGAGGTCTGCTTGACTGTTTTAATTGCCTTTTATCTTTTAAATGCTTTTTATATTTTCTCAATGTCTTGTTTTATTTCTATGATTTGCATGTTGAGAATGTTGTTCAGGCAGTTATTGAGAAACACATGTGCATGGACATGTTGAGGGTGTTGTTCAAGTAGTTCCTGAGAAACACGGAGCTTGGGCACATTGATGATTTTGTTTAAGCAGTTCCTAAGAAAAACAGAGCTTAGCCATGTTGATGGTGCAGTTCAAGCAGGGCTACACTGAGGACAGATAAACACAGGCACTCAGTCCATGCGCACAAAAGGTTTGTCAGACTGAACGTGTGTGCCCGTGCCACACAGTCGTGGGCTTGTGCTCAGCATTCTTTTCCATTCCATTGCACCCAGATAGTCAGTATCTGTTTGCATTCACTTATAAGGGTAAACAGTATACGTGGACTAGGCTGGTACAGGGCTTTGTGGAGAGTCCAGGGGTGTATGCAGCAACGGTTAAGCGTGACCTCGAAGAACTGTGCCTCCCGAAAGGAAGAACACTCATTCAGTACGCCGATGATCTTCTCGTCACCTCACCTACACCCGAGGACGGCAGAACTGATTCCAGCAGGCTGCTTCACTGCTTCTCAAAATAAATAGGCCCGCTGTCTATCCAACTCCTGCAAGAAACAAATGACACATTTTCTGCTTTCAGCAACAAAACAAACATTTCTTCTCAACATAATTTCGGTTCATCCATACCAATTGCTCCTTCATGGTTGTAGAAGTAGTGTGCAGTAATTGTTCTTTTTTTTTTTTTTATAATTAAGAAGTGATTCTGAAATCTGTGTCTGGAATCAATTAGTGACTTTAGCAACTTTATGTTGAGTGCCAGTATCATCAGCCAATCTGATTTTGATGTGTTATTGACAGAACACCATTGGGCAAATGGAGTTTCTAGCGCTGGTTTTGGTGTCGTCATTGAAAGAAGCTTGACTGTTTGGCCCATGGGCAGGTGGCGATGACGCACTGCTGTTATCTACTACTCTGGAATGATGGCGGCTAATTTAACAGCAAGATCAATGATACGATAGCGGACCTGCTCCAGGGACCTTTTTCAATACTATATCAATATATAATATTTTCTCATGAGGTGATGATGTCACTCAGTCCTCCACAATGTCCAAAATGAGCAAAAATGTGTTAATCATTCGTGCTGCATTAGTGCTGGTTTGTGCTGAAAGAGTGACTGTTTGTGCAGCTTTGTTTTTTGAGATATAACAGTTTATTATACAGTGATGACGTCACTCAGACCCCACATTCTACAAATTGAACAAGAAATGTCTCAATTGTTGGTGCTGAGTAAGTGCTGGTTTGTGCTGGAAAAAAATATATAATTTGTGCTGCTTTGGTTTTTAATATATAACATTTATTGTAAGTTGATGACATCACGCAGCACCCCACAATGGCCCAATTGAACAAAAAATGGTGTTAATCGTTTGCGCTGCATCAGTGCTGGTTTTGCACAAAGAATGATCATTTGTGCAGCTTTAGTTTCTCTCCCCATGTATCTGGGCATGACTGTTTCTGTTGTAGTGGTTTTCCTGTTTCAAGACCGTCTGCGTCCATGAAGAATGCCAAATCTTGAGTTTTGTGAGGAAATAAACACCCCCTCTATGTTTCTATTAGTGTTGTTTTATTTCTGAAGCTGCGCCTGCATGACGTCCCTCTCGTCTCCGCAGAGCTCTTCAAACGCCATCTACTGGTTGGGATGGACGAGTTGGGATCTCATAAGATCACACGATCTGCAACCCGCTGGTGCGCCACATAACCACGGAGTTATCCTGCTCTGTCTCCCTGCTCTGTCTCCCTGCTCTGTCTACCTGCTCTGTCTCCCTGCTCTGTCTACCTGCTCTGTCTCCCTGCTCTGTCTCCCTGCTCTGTCTCCCTGCTCTGTCTACCTGCTCTGTCTACCTGCTCTGTCTCCCTGCTCTGTCTACCTGCTCTGTCTCCCTGCTCTGTCTCCCTGCTCTGTCTACCTGCTCTGTCTCCTGCTCTGTCTCCCTGCTCACTGCTTCGAGGCGTCATGACGCCGGTAAGAGTCACGTGTGGGAGGATGTGTGAATGTCTGCGCAGGTGAAACACGGAGCATTCAGGTGTGCAGCCCTGGCCGACGATGCTTAATGATCCTTACAGTTGGGAAAGAGGGAGATGAACTAAAACTGAAAGACTGGATGCGAAATATGGAGGGGAGCTGTGTGTGTGCGTGTGTGTGTGTGTGTGTATATATATATATATATATATATATATATATATATATATATATATATATATATATATATATATATGTGTATATGTGTACATATATAAGTTAAATATATAACTAAAAGTTATATAAAAGTTATATATTTATATATATATTTTAACATTGATCATATATATTTGATCATTGATCATAAAAAGACGATCTCCAACTCGTGTGTTTGCTGTATCTCTTTTTACACGGCAACATTAATTAAATCAAGGCTGCAAAGAACAAACTTATCCCCACAGTGCCACCTGGCGATCATTTGTTGTAACTCCGTTCGTGCGTTTAATATCCAACGAAAGTTGGAGTTGGTCACAAGAATATGAGCATGTCTGTATCACAGTGATCCACAACCAAACAGTTGCAGTTTGTTGACAGCTCAGACAGGAGGTCCCAGTGGTTGAATTAATGTGCTTTTACTTTGGAAAGCACAGACAAACATGAAGCAATCACAATAAAAGGGGCAGTGAAGCCCCGCCTGCAGTTCTCTCCATCCCGCTTTATGGCTCAGAGACTTGGCCTTTAAACAAAACTCTGTCCGCAACAATCGATGGCTTTGACAGCAGGGCTCTCAGAACCATGGAGAACATCAGGTGGCCCCAGCAGGACGGGAACCCCCCGATTACGTTCTAAAAGAATGAGTCAACAATGAAACAAGCTGAGATTAATAAGTATAAACTGTGACCTTTTAATTCCAGGTGGTGCTGAAAGATTCGAGTCTTGTGGAGTTGGTGCATCATAGTGGCTGGAGCAACTTTATCAACCACCATGTTGCTGGAGCAACTTTATCTACCACCATGTTGCTGGAGCAACTTTATCAACCACCATGTTGCTGGAGCAACTTTATCTACCACCATGTTGCTGGAGCAACTTTACCTACCACCATGTTGCTGGAGCAACTTTATCTACCACCATGTTGCTGGAGCAACTTTATCTACCACCATGTTGCTGGAGCAACTTTATCAACCACCGTGTTGCTGGAGCAACTTTATCAACCACCATGTTGCTGGAGCAACTTAATCAACCACCGTGTTGGTGGAGCAACTTTATCAACCACCATGTTGCTGGAGCAACTTTATCAACTACCGTGTTGCTGGAGCAACTTTATCTACCACCATGTTGATGGAGAAACTTTATCAACCACCATGTTGCTGGAGCAACTTCATCAACCACCGTGTTGCTTTACTGTTCATGTCTGCACAATATTGACAATGATTTATAGATGAAGTCTAGTACAGTACTTTAGTAAGTAAAGTAAAAAGCATATTTTCCTGTCACACATTCATGATGTTCTCTAAACTATGTTGGTTTGAACTTGTGTTGAAGCAATCATCCAGGCCCTGTGGATAAAATGGCTGTGCTCTCTGCTAAACTGAAGTGTGGAGCAACAACAGAGGGTGTAAGGTAAAAGCTGAATATTAAAGATTTATTTCGGTATTCTGCATGAATGTTAGTTTTGCTGATCATGTGGTTGTAACTGAAGACGATGCTGGGACCACTTTATCCTCGACGACGACTCCGGTCAGAGAGTAGAGACGGACCCTGAGTGTTGACTTTATCCTCTTTAATAGAGTCGGTCGGCAGTACAGCACGTGGATTTCAACAAATGATGAATGAATGAACGATGAATGACGAATGAATGTAGAATGACTGATGAATGAATGGATGAATGAATGGCTTTGTGTAACAAATGAAGAATATACAAATCAGTAACCGATGGTAATAATGCTCCATAAATTAATGACTTACTTCTTCACGAACACATTCAACATGCAATGAGGGTCCACTACCATCTTATTATTGAAAGAAAAAACTCACGAACGAACAGGATCTTTTGACCGGATATTAACATGAACGATGGGAACCGAGTCGCGTTTGGTTGGGAGCCGTTCTTTTTTTCTCTCTCCCCGAGTTCACCCCTATGGTTCACACAATGAACACGGCTCAACACGAGGCCTCAAGGCCATGGAGTACACACGCCAGGCCTACACAGATATTTTTAGGAATTCTGCATACAAGTTTATTTTCTCAATCCAGGAAATCATGTGCGATGCGTTGATCTCAGACTCAGTTCTCTGTCATTACGCTTCTTTCAGAGCAGATCCTCCATCGTGTGATGACTCTGGAGTGTGTTGACGGTATGGAGCTGATGGAGATCACTACTTTCCACTTGACTGAGTGTCCTCTGACTGAACCCTGTGTTTAAATATAGATTAAACAGATTATTTTCAGGAAATTTCCAATGTGCTTCCTTTATTGTATGTGATGTTTATCCACTGACAGTCTGTGGGGAGCAGTTGGACGATGTGTAAAAATCAATTTAAACCCTGAACTGGTTGACGGTCCATCATAAAGCAAATGCAGCGGAACAGACGGCCACATTAGTGTCTACAGATACTTTAGGGTTACCAATTCACTTAAAAGTCATGTTTTCACACTGGCAAGATATGAGAGAACCGTGCACACATAAGAACATGCAAACTTCCATTTATGTAGGTTCACTGTGTTTGAAAGATTAGTTTGAGTCATGATCCGACAAAACATGTGTGGCACTATGAGTAAGTTCATGATTGGAAATAGTTTCCCACCCCCATTTTATTCCTAAGGTCACTTGATGTTTCTGAATGTAATTTCAATCTGTGGCACTAGCGGTCAATAGTAGTTAATATAGGTTTCACCAGCAGAGGGCACTCGGTGCACATCAGTGTCTGACCGCTGGAGCGGAAGTCAGTACAGGATGCGGTGGAGTAGGAATCACACCGAGCGTGCTCCGGTTGACCGATGTTTTTCTGTTTTACAGTGATACGAGCAGAAAATAAATATGTTGGATGGGAGATGAGTGGCTCATCATTTTCACAAGTATGACACATGCAAAGAAATACAAAGAGTTAACAGATGCACGTCAGTATGTTACATGTCTGCTTTTATAAAGACATTAATTCGTACTGAGGCCCGTCACAGTCTTCATTATTTTACATGTGGTTCCCCTCAGGGGAATTCATTGTTTCACCTGAAAAACCTAGCTCACACAGTAATGGAGGGAAAATATTCAAACTCTCCAGAAATGTCCCAAAGCCAGAAGCTGAACCAAGGACATGGCCTTTACATTAATGTATAATTGAGCTTTTATTTAAATAATCAAATCTACTCTTGGCCGTCTGTCTGCAGACTTCATGTTGGGCTTGGCCCAGTTTTATCGAAATCAATTGAAAAAAATTGCATTCTTGAGAACTGGAAACATCCAAGTTTCACCTTAACAGCTTTTGCTCTCAGAGTTCTGCCGTGTGTTTGTCTATAAACCCTCCCAGTGTGTGTTTGCTCTCCAGAGGATCAACCTGCAACCTCCTTTCATCACGTCTGTAACTATAAAGTTACACAAAGTTTCCTCAGAGCAAGACTAGTGCTGCTCGCGTTTCTATTTGCCTTCGGTGGATTGATTCGACTTCTCTAATCGAGGCCGAGGGGAAATGTGATGTAAATTTAATGAACAGATGTAGGAAGGTTAAATATTGTTCTGCAGTTATTCACATTTCCGTGTTTAAAAAAAAAAACCTATGAGAATGAACACGAGCCACTGTGGCATTGATAAAAGGAAGTAGATGAGATGTATGTCTCACACACTGTGTTAACATTCATTCATTCATTCATTCATTGTAGTCCTACTCTGAGATGTCATGGGTCTGTAACCTGCAGTTCTGAAGCCACATGTGGCTCTTCAGCCCTTCTGTAGCGGCTCCGTGAAGCTTTAAATATATTTTATGGTGAGAAACATTTAATTTTTATTTTATTTAGACACCAGAGTTATTTTCAAAAGGACTCATCTCTGGACTATAAAAATGGCTTTTAAAACAAAAAGCACAAGAGCTCAAATATTGAGAAACGGGGGGAATAAAATGCAAAAGCAGCTCAAAAAAACCTCAAATGAATTTCTGAAATCAAAGAAATGTTAAAAATGGAAACAAACAACTACTATAAGAAGAGCCCGAATGGTTGAAACAGATAAATGATCAACATTGTCAAAAAATGTTGAATGAAAGGGTGAAACACATACAATCATGTACATGAACTGAACTCAAAATTGTAATTAAATGTTGTCAGGATCTGAGGACGACCCAGAAGCAGACTCACACACAAGACTGGCGTTTGCAGGTTTTATTGGATTGTCAGGGCAAACAAGTGTATGACCGGCGTTCACGGAGGCAGTCCAGGCCCAGGCAGAGGTCGGGACACGGGAAGACGTATGACTTTCCCTCCACTACATTTCAAAGCCAATTATTGTACTTTCGACTAAATTTCAAGGAAGCTTGTCGTCACTCGTTCCTTTTAAGCTCAGCAAAGTCAGCTGTTGGTGTTTTTAACTTTTTAAATGTAATTGGCCATATGCTGTGTTCCTCACGCACAGAAGAGAACCAATCACAGTCAGCGCTCACACCTGGGATGGATTTGGAAATACGTCACCTCCGCTGTGTGTAGCAGCTCTCCCGCCTTCATTGGAACAAAACTCTGTAATGGAGATGGTAGGAGAACCTCCAGCTGAGGAACCAACACACCCATGGTCAAATCTCAACATAATGTTGTTTGTCTTGCTGAAAGAAGTATTGCTGAGCCAAGTATTGAGCTAAATTCATCTGTGCAGAGCATTCATTGCATTGTAAGCTTGTGCTGTGTTGAAGTGTGGCAGTACATTCAATTATCAGTGGTACTGTTTCCTCTCCTGCGTTACTACATGTGCATCATCATCTTTTAGAGATTTCTATCACTTTCCAGCGACATGGAAAAATGTCGGACGGATCTTCTGCGTCGTTTACAGATTTTTATTAAGGCATGTGTCATGTTGCCATGAAGCCAAGTGGTTCAACAGCTTGATGTGTTCTTGAAAGCAGAGTTCAGGTTTGTTTGCGGTAATGGACTGAATAAAAAAAGAGGCCCTCTTGTTTTTTGGGTGGGGATGTTTTCAATAAAAAAATTCAATGACAGTAGATGTCCTTATTGCTTTTGATTGCATTTTCATGCTGAAGTTTTTACAGATGTTTCTATAGACTTCTTGTAGCAGAGTGGTTCTACATGTAAGTCAGTACATCAGTTGCTGGTTTCAGAGTTACAAGGTTCTGTAAAAGCACTGAGAAAACAAATAGCAACGCACCGATATTAGAAAATGTACTTTTGAATACTTAAGTACTTTCTAAAAGTAGGTACTTTAGTACTTTAACTTGAGTAAAATTTTGACCAAGCAACCTTTACTTGTAGTTGAGTAAAATTTGACCATGAGTAATCAGTACTTTGACTCAAGTACTGGAGTTGAGTACTTTGTCCACCACTGGTTAATTATAAATTCACAAAAACAGAAATGTGTTCAATTTGTTCATGTTTATAAATATTTATGCTCATATGTATTAATGAATGAAATTCTAAAGCTTAAAGAAACAGTTTATTTTACGCTTCTTTATTGAGGTTTCATTCAAAGCATTCTAAAATGCCTTGAAAGATGAATTAATGTGATGTTTAAAAGTATACCTGATATACCTTTTGTTTTCTGTCCCGCGTGTCTGTGTATCCCCCGCACATAGGAGACAAAAACCCTCCCGGGAAGGAAGGAGAGGTGAACAGTGAGTCATAATTCTACAAACCTTGAGAATGGATTAACACAGTAGTTTATTTTAAAAGACAGAAATACTGGCCTTCCAGAGAATTGTGCAATTCTAAAGTCGCCCAACGCGGCTAAGAATGACACGTCCAACCAGCATGAAGCAGGAAAAAGAGTGAGAGCGAGCCTCTGGGATAGTGATGATCAAATTTGAACGAATCGTTCAAAACCCGCGAGTCACTTTACTGAACGGTGACTCACGAGTTTTCACGTTCATTAACTCGTTCACTGAGTCATTTTTGCTACAGCCTCCTTGTAGCTGGGCCGCTAAGCACAGCAGCTTCCGGCTCCTGACATTCACATGAGGCTTTCAGCACACTCGAGTCAGCTTGTCGGTGTAGTTCAGCACGAATGACCGACTCACCTTCCCTCAATCGTTCAGCTCACATGCCCGACTCCCCTCCCGTCAATCGTTCAGCTCACATGACCGACTCCCCTCGAAACTCGAAAGAGTCGTTCACTGAATCGGTCATTAGCACTTCCGCTGTGTCGTTCACCTCATGAGCGGTGAGCGGTGAGCCCTCCCCCCCTCCCTCAACTGAAAATCTGCAGCGGCGCTCCGCTCAGAAAGTTTCTGAGTGACACCGGAGAAGAAAAATAAATACATTGTTTGTTTCACAAAGCTTGAAGAAATAAATACACAATAAATTATGTTAAAAATACGACTTTGTTGCCTTCAATGCTGTCCCCTATAATTAGTTTCACCCTTTGAAAATCACGTTATTTATTAATAGAAGTAAAACTATTTTTGAGAGTTGTGAGAAGAAAATCAAAATGCTGGAAGTGAAAGGTTTCCTATCTGAGCAACTCCTTCCCCGAACGGCCGACCTTCTTGTGTGGTGGAGATCTCGTGCCCCAGTGTTCAAAAACACAGTGGAGGTTATGAAAACCAAACTGTGCATCGTGGCAACATCAGTGCCTTCAGAACGGATCTTTTCCATTTACTTTGGAAGATTGTTTACGAGATTTGCACTAATTCATAATTTGTGAAACGCCTTCATTTACATTTTGCACATAGTTATTTTATTCATATTTATTCATTTAAGTGTAAGTTCCAGTTTCTGTTTACTTTCTATTCCAAATTTTCGTTTTTGACATTTCAATTGTGATGTTTCACATTTACCTTTGAGGTTGTGACAGAAAAAAAAATAAACATTTGCATTTTAAGAATTTTTTATCTTTCTGTCTTTTTTCTGCTAAAAGCAGCTTGTAGCTGTAACGCCAGCTGCTAAGCACAGCAGCTTCCGGCTCCTGACATTCACATGAGGCTTTCAGCACACTCGAGTCAGCTTGGAGGTGTAGTTCAGCACAAATGACCGACTCACATCCCTTCAATCGTTCAGCTCACATGACCGACTCACCTCCCCTCAATCGTTCAGCTCACATGACCGACTCACCTCCCTTCAATCGTTCAGCTCACATGACCGACTCACCTCCCTTCAATCGTTCAGCTCACATGACCGACTCACCTCCCTTCAATCGTTCAGCTCACATGACCGACTCCCCTCAAAACTCGAAAGAGTCGTTCACTGAATCGGTCAGTAGCACTTCCGCTGTGTCGATCACCTCATGAGCGGTGAGCGGTGAGCCCTCCCCCCCTCCCTCACCTGAAAATCTCAGAGTGACGGTGGAGAAAAAAAAATACATTGCTTGTTTCACAAAGCTTGTAGAGATAAATACATGAATAATACATGGCTAAATACACAATAAACAATGTTGAAATACCACTGTAGCGTGTATTGTGTTACATTTAATATTGTCCCCTATAATTAGTTCTGCCCTATGAACATAACATTATTTATTGATACTAGTAAAAAAAGAAAATCAGAATGTTGGAAGAAAAAAAACTATAAAAACATGTATACATTAATATATACTGTATATCTGCCATTCTGGATGCCAGGTATTTATTCAGTTTAATCATTTATCTAATTTGTTTTCTGATTCAACTAAACCTCAAAAACAACACACAATCTAGAATAAGGAGACCAGGATCACTAAAAACTGTGTACTTATTGTTTATTTTCCTCAGAAGTGTTTCATCATTTTACTATGAATACATGATTCTCCCCCTGGTTCATGTCGCAGTTCAGCTGAGCCTCCAGGTCCTGGAGCGGGTGGAAATTGCGCGCATGCGCAACTGAATCAAATGACTCAAATGACTCAGACAACCGATTCACTTGGATGAACGACTCAAAAACCCGTGAGTCCGTTCTAGGAGTCGGGTTTCTCATCACTAATTATCTGGAGGGCGCAGAGCACCCGTTTGTGGTCTGGACCGACCATAGAAACCTCGAGTACATCAAGGCAGCCAAACGATTAAATTCTCGGCAAGCTCGGTGGGCTTTGTTCTTCACCCGGTTCGACTTTGTGGTGTCGTATCGGCCTGGGGCTAAGAACGTGAAGCCTGACGCCCTTTCCCGGGTCTTTGAGCCGGATCCTGCTCCTCGTTCCCCCAAGCCAATTTTACCTCCGACCTGTGTGGTGGGTGCGGTGACGTGGGAGATTGAGGAGCAGGTTCGGCGGGCTCTGGAGGGGGTGACGGCACCGCCAGGTTGTCCACCCAACCGCCTGTTTGTCCCCCGGTATGGTCTAGTGTGATTCAGTGGGCCCACACTAACCTGCTGTCGTGTCATCCAGGAACTCAGCGCACCCTGTTTGTGGTGAGACAGCGTTTCTGGTGGCCAGAGATGAACAGGGAGGTCCGTGAGTATGTCCGGGCTTGCCCTGTCTGCGCGCGTAACAAGACCTCGCGGTCTCGCCCCTCTGGTCTGTTGCAGCCGCTCCCGGTACCCACCCGACCATGGGCAGACCATGTCAATAGATTTTGTCACTGGCCTCCCAGACGCAGAAGGGTTTACCACCATCCTCACCGTAGTGGACCGTTTCTCTAAAATGGCCCACTTTGTTCCCTTAGCGAAACTCCCATCAGCCAAGGAGCTGGCAGAGGTCATGTTGACGCAGGTGTTCCGCCTTCACGGGTTCCTGCGGGACATTGTCTCTGACAGGGAGCCTCAGTTCGTGTCTCGGTTTTGGAGGGAGTTTTGCAGGCTGTTGGGGACTACGGTGAGCCTTTCCTCTGGGTACCACCCAGAGTCTAACGGCCAGACGGAGAGGGTGAACCAGGAGCTGGAGTCCATACTTCGGTGTCTGGTCTCTGACAGCCCAGCTGCTTGGTACAGGCAGTTAGTCTGGGTGGAATACGCGCACAATTCCCTGCCCTGTTCATCCACTGGGCTGTCTCCCTTTGAGTGTGTGTATGGTTACCAACCTCTCCTGTTCCCTGCCCTAGAATCTGAGGTTAGTGCCCCTTCAGCTCTGGCGATGGTGCGGCGATGCAAACGCGCTTGGCTCAAGGCCAGAAACAAGCTCTTGCAGTGTTCTGCAGAGCGCAAGCGGCTTGCAGACCGGCGCTGGGTTCCCCCACCAACTTATGATGTTGGTCAGCGTGTGTGGCTCTCCACCCGGGACCTGCCTATCCGCTCAGATGCTAAGAAGCTGGCGTCAAGGTTTATTGGACCTTATCCCATAGTTAAGCTGGTTGGCCCCTCTGCAGTGCGCCTTCGTTTGCCCCGCTCGCTTCGTGTCCACCCCACCTTTCATGTGTCGAAGGTTAAGCCTGCCCGTGAAAGCCCCCTGGTTCCCTCTTCCAGTGCCCCTCCTCCCCCCCGTATGGTAGAGGGTGAGGAGGTTTTTACTGTCCGGCGGCTCCTGGCAGCTCGCCGGCGTGGACGGGGTTTTCAATACCTGGTGGATTGGGAGGGGTATGGCCCTGATGAACGTGCCTGGGTACCTGCTAGGGACATCTTGGACCCAGACATGATCGGGGACTTCCACAGGCAGCATCCTAAGATGCCTGGGCCATCTGGAGCCGGTCGTGGAGGGGGGGGGTACTGTCAGGAGGTAGGCTGAGGTCACCTTTAAGAGTGGTCGGGCGATAGGTCTGGGCTGTCCAGCACCACACCTGTGGCCACTTTCTGTGATCACCCTGCCCTATATATGTCCTGTCTGTGTGTTTGTTCAGTATTGGTTTGTTTGTCATTAATGTCTCGTCCGTCCGGTCCAGTATGTCAGAGTTCAAGTCGGCTACGCTCCTCAGGTCGAGGAGCAACCTGAGATTCATCAGTCTGTACAGTCGTCGTTAATAAAAGACTTGTTTTGAACTCAGCCTGCCTCCAGAGTCCTGCACTTGGGTCCTGTCCGTTATCCGTGACACTATTTTGATCTGCTCTTTTTTTAATGATTTAAATCAATGACATTTTTCTTCTGCATTTTGTGGGCAGATCTTGGCCAAAGGAGAGCTTCAGGTGTCGGACAAAGAGAGACAGAGTCAGCTGGAGACGATGTTCAGGGACATTGCCACCATCGTGGCGGAGAAGTGCGTTAACCCCGACACCAAGAGGCCGTACACGGTCAGCCTCATCGAGCGAGCGATGAAGGACATCCACTATTCCGTCAAGCCGAACAAGAGCACCGAGCAGCAGGTGAGATTTCAGCGAAGACCTCGACGAAATGACATTTACATTACTTTCCACACAAGTGGCGTGAGCCAAACACCGCTGTGGTTTACTTTCTCACAAATCCACATCATGGATGTTCCTCCAGCTGTCACGCTTACACGTCATTATGAATAATATGGGGTTATATTTGTGCCAAAATTCTGAGCAAACGATGGGAAAATTTGAGCGCAAAAAAATTAATTGTGCAAGCGCACTAAAAGCATTTTGAGGAAATATTTAAATTGCGCAAAGACAAACTTGAGATTGCACGCTCAAAAAAAAATTCTGCGCTCAGATTCTTCCTCTGCGCGCTCAACCTCTCTCTCTCTCTCTCGCTCAAATCTCTCCACGTCCGCGCTCAAGTCCTGCTGTGCGCTCGCTCAAAATGTCCAAAGCCCAAATGTGACAGACACGGTTGTCCACCAATCACAGAAATTTGGGGCGGGCGTTGAATTCTGATTGGTTACTTTGGATCCTGGAAGTGCCTCATAACCAACGAAGAAGAAAAGGAAGAAGAAGAGGGAAAAACAAACTGCGGGGGAAAACATGTTGTAATCCAGGGTCATTATCTTTAGTTTTCCTTATTTCTGTTTTCCCTCGCAGTTTGTTTTTCCCTCTTCTTCTTTGTCGGTTATGAGGCACTTCCAGAAAGCGAAGCAACCAATCAGAGTTCAATGCCCGCCCCAAATTTCTGTGATTGGTGAACAACCGTGTCTGTCACATTTGGGTTTTGCACATTTTGAGAGAGCGCACAGCAGGACTTGAGCGCGGACGTGGAGAGATTTGAGCGAGCGAGAGAGACAGGTTGAGCGAGCGAGAGAGAGAGAGGTTGAGCGAGCGAGAGAGAGAGGTTGGCAGAGGAAGAATCTGAGCGCAGAAATTATTTTTGAGCGCGCAATCTCAAGTTTGTCTTTGCGCAATTTAAATATTTCCTCAAAATGCTATTAGTGTGCTTGCACAATTAATTTTTTTGCACTCAAATTTTCCCATCGCTCGCTCAGAATTTTGGCACAAATATAACCCAATAGAATATAAGTACCTCGTTGAATCTGTGCTACTGAAAATTTAAAATTCTGTTCAAACAAGGTGAACTCAATGAAGGGGCCAGTCAGTGTATATCTCCATGTAAGAAATAGTCCAAATGATGTCTGTGAAGAATCACAGTCATCCAGGTCATGTATTATTTTCAAATGTCATGAAAACAAGTACATTTTTATCCAAATCTCCTGCGTACAGGGAGCATGCCATTATAATCCTGAACTGATTGATGACCCTAACTGTAAGAAGCAAATAATAATAATACATCAAACTCATGTAGCACTTTTTCTTAACACTCAGACGCTTTACATAGCAAAAACAAAAATAACCAGAAATTACAATGAAAATAAAGTAAGAGTTAAGGAAGAGCAGGTTTGAACAGGCGTGTTTGAAGTTCTGTTTTGAGTCCGTGTTCCTGATGGGAACTCGCTGAGCTCCATTGAAGCTGTCGAAACAATGAATATAAGAGCTGTCTGCTTGTCAAACTGGCGTGTTGTCGGGTTCTCAGGCGCTGGAGGTGATCCGACAGCTGAAGGAGACCATGGAGATCCAAAGAGCTCACATGAGGCTGCGGCTGGTGCTGCCCGCCAAGGACGGCAAGAGGCTGAAGGAGAAGCTGAAGCCGCTGCTGCAGGTGGTGGAGAGCGAGGACTTCGACGAGGAGCTAGAAATGGTGAGTTTGGTTTCTTGAGAATGCTCAGCCGTGCTTCCTCGTGCTCTGTCTTTTTCTTTATTTCAGAGAAATGCTCGCCGTTGCTGATTCCTACAGTTTGACTCTATTAAACTGCCTCTCTCAGGTCTGTCTCGTGGATCCCGGCTGCTTCAGAGAGATCGACGAGCTGATCCGATGCGAGACGAAGGGCCGCGGCTCTCTGGAGGTCGTCAGTCTGAAGGACGTGGAGGAGGGAGACGAAAAACTCTAGAAAGCCACCCAGTGGGGCCTGAGCACCGTGTCCACACTAACCTGCTTCGCTGAGGCACGACAACACATTACGAGAACTGACGCAGCTCGTTTCCAGCTGAGTTAAACAACCCAAAGTGAGAGTTTGTGATTTGAACGAGGTGTGCAGTCTATTTTAAAATCAGCATTTCTAACTGAATTCAAAGGCTGGTTCTGATCTTTAACTCTCTTATTTATTCATTTCAGTTCATAATCCATTCTACCTTCCTCCTGCTTCTGTGTGCCTTTTCCTCTCATCCCACTCATCTATACAGCTTCTTCAAACACAATAGTACATATTTTGTTACCATGAATGTCTTTGCTTTGCAGTAAATAAAAATTAAATAATATTTTTGATGTGTTATTATGAAGTGATTCTTCCAGTATGCCCTTTTTTTAATCCACAATGTTTTTCAATGCTTCCTAAATTACTTATACATGCACATGATCGCATTGGTTATAAACACCATTGAAATTGGAGAATTTAGAATTATATGACAACACTGTTGAATATTGTGCAATTTATACAGCAAATGATTTACAAATAGCTACAAAAATGTTGGGTTTTTTTCTCCTCTACTGTATCTTCTTAAATTACACATTGGATTCAGACCATTGAGCTTTGCAGCATCTTTGTTTCATCAATCATTGAACAGTGGAGATGTGACGCTGAATTTATTTTATTAATATCATGAAAATCTTTCATGCAAGAATTCCACACAAATATACACCCTGCAAGAAATGTATAGCAAATATTTCAGTGAGTTATGTTTTCACTGTAAAACAGAAATAAAATGATAAAATAAAAAAATACAACTTCACTACAACTGTTTTGGTTCTTGTGGTTTAGTTAGTTCTGTTTGGATAAGACACATTTCTTGTGTGCTCATGTTGTGTTCAGAAGTAAAGTCTCACTTTAAGGTGGGGAAAATGCATTAAACTGCTCTTAAAATGGGAAATTCCCACTGAGAACTGGAGCCAGTCTGGGTGAGTTCTGAGATCATCTGAAGAACAAACCCACTTTACGCTCTTTTTCCCTGGTGTAAACTACACCGATACAAAAATGTATTGGAAATTCAATGTGCGATTGAGATTTCAAGAATTCAAATTCACTTCCAGCTGGCCCAAGATGTATCCCATATCTATGAAGGTTGTTTACCAAACAACAATGATGCTGCATTCAAACTACAATAGGAAAGTAGATGAGAAAACATCTACAGTGAAGTTGGAGCGACGACTGCTATCAGAAATAAACTGAAAGCAAAACCAGAAACTAAACCACTGTTGTGGACTTATTTGTGTTATGAAGTATCAACAGGCATCAGGTTGAAACAATATATATAAAATAATACTACTCATAGTATGGTAATAAAAAACAAATAATGACAAAATGGCATTTAATTATTTAATTACAACTTCTTACCGACTGAAATCGCAGCTCTGAGTTCCTGTTACTGAAGGGTGAGTGAACGTCTCACCTCTGTCCGTGGCTCAGAGGCCTCGTCTGGTTGATCAATTCCTTCTTCCTCCAGTGACTGGGCCAGGTCTGTTATGAAATGTATGCCCAAAAAACTTTGGAGATCTTTGTCAAGATCATTGGGAAGTGTAGGAAGCGTCCAAACGCCTTTCCTTAACCCTGTGACGTCATGCACGGAGTTAAGGGACAGTGGATAGCAAAGCAGAAAGGAGGGATTCATGCTCAGGCTGTGGCTCCGTTCATTCACTTCACGTGATTTTGATGCCCGGTGAGGCTTGAAGCCTGAAACCCCACCCACCAACATTGTCATTTAGATGCTTAGAGCTGATTAGCTGGCGCTGATTGAGGCGCTGCGTCACACAAACGGAGCGAATCGTCATTAATACCAGCTTGTGAGCAACAGAGCGAAACTGGTGGTAAACTGAGTGATGCGGCATTAAATACTTTCTCTTGGTTATGTAACTCATAACCATGAGCCAATCCTCGAAATAGAAGACCCAGGTTAAAAAAAATGTGCCCTCCTTTTTTTCAAATGAACTTATTTATTTATTTATTTTCAATGGGCTATTTCCAGTGCAACACTTTTTCGAGAGATCAACGCTTTTATGGCCGTCACAATGTTGTGGCTAAAAACTTGTGCACCCACTTTACTTGTCACGAGACCTGACATCAAATCTTGCCCCACCAAATGTTTACATATAGAAATGCCACTGACAGTGTGTACTATGTAAAACCTTGACCCTGTGATGCATAACCATGTATTAGACATATTTTTCAGGACAAGTTGTGCTGTCTGGGTACGTATATTGGAATGAGTAAATTAGAATATATCCATGAATACAAAAGAAAAAGAGACAGAATGTATTCCTCCCCAAAAAACCAATACAGACAAACATTCTTTTGAACAACTTTTGACAGCAGAATATTTATTTTTCAAGTGTTCTTGAGAAAGCAATAAACTCTATCACACACAGCAAACTATTTACATCAGTAGGTACAGATGTGCCATGCCTCAAAACTCCCTCTCCTGCCTCTTTTGAGTCTCGAGTTGCTCCTTCCTGTGTCTCTTCAGCCTCTCCATCCACTCTGAGTAACATGTGTTTCTCTGTGTTTCCGGCATCGTTGAAGCGTTCTCCTCTTCTTGCTCAGTCTGTGGCTTGTCTGTGTCAATCTCCTGCCTCTTTTGAGTCTCGAGTTGTTCCTTCCTGTGTCTCTTCAGCCTCTCCATCCACTCTGAGTAACATGTGTTTCTCTGTGTTTCCGGCATTTTTGAAGCTTTCTCCTCTGCTTGCTCAGTCTGTGGCTTGTCTGTGTCAATCTCCTGCCTCTTTTGAGTCTCGAGTTGCTCCTTCCTGTGTCTCTTCAGCCTCTCCATCCACTCTGAGTAGCATGTGTTTCTCTGTGTTTCCGGCGTTTTTGAAGCGTTCTCCTCTTCTTGCTCAGTCTGTGGCTTGTCTGTGTCAATCTCCTGCCTCTTTTGAGTCTCGAGCTGCTCCTTCCTGTGTCTCTTCAGCCTCTCCATCCACTCTGAGAAACATGTGTTTCTCTGTGTTTCCGGTATCTTTGAAGCGTTCTCTTCTTGCTCAGTCTGTGGCTTGTCTCTGTCAATCATGGAACTCTCCATGTCATTCTTTTCTTGCAGTTCCTTTTCTAAATAGACACACTCGGCCTCCTTAATGTTAAAAGCATTTGTGAGGTTCTTCACTGAGGAATTGAGACCGCGAGCATTGGTCTCACAGTCACCGAGTTGCTCTTTGGTCTCGTCTAGCTGATTGCTACAAGTCTGCTTCAGCTCTCCAAGTTGGTCGCCTGCCTCATGCATCTTCCTGTCGGTTTCAGAGCTTTGTGCCTGAACCCCCTCCTCCTCCTCTCCTCTCGGCTGTTGGATCTTCACACAGATCACATGCTCTGGTTTGCTTTCCAGAGCTCCAACCTGGTTGCTCAAATCCTCTTTTTGTTTGGGCAGTATATTGTCCTCTTCCACACTGCTGATGCCCCAAAAGCCTTTGAGGTTTTCCACAGCGTCAACTTCGGAAAAGCTGGCACGTTCATCCTTCTGAAGCTGTTCAGCCTCCTGATGCTGTTGGGCCTCCCCACAAAGCTCGGCCTCCCGAAGCTGTTCGGCTTCGAGAAGTTTATCTGACTTCTGAAGCCTTTCAGCCTCCTGATGCCATTGGGCCTCCCAAAGGTGTTCGGCTTCACAAAGTCTTTCCGTCTCCTGAAGCCCTTCGGCCTCTTGAAGCTGTTTGGCCTCCTGAAGCCGTGCGGCCTCTCGAAGCAGTTCGGCCTCCCGAAGGATTTTGGCCTCCTGAAGCTTTTCAGCCTCCTGACACCATTGGGCCTCCCAAAGCTGTTCGACCTCTCGAAGATGTTTGGCCTCCAGAAGCCTTTCGGCCATCTGAAGGCATTCGGCCTCCTGATGCCACTGGGCCTCCTGAAGATGTTTGGCCTCCCAATGCTGTTCATCCTTCTCACACGGTTCAGCCTCCCGATGTTGTTCGGCTTCCCGACCTTGTGCAACCTGCTGATGCTGGAGTGGTCAGATACAGCAATGGAGAAGATAGGAGGAAAGAGAGGATCAATGTCAAAAGAGGGTAAACATAATACTACTACTACTAATAATAATAATAATAATAATAATAATAGTAATAATAATGATAATAATAATAATAATAATAATGCATTGGTTTTAAATAACGCTTTTCTAGACACTCAAAGAAGCTTTAAATTGCATTGCATTATTTATTTATTCCATACTGGATGGTGGTAAACTACATCTGTAGCCACAGCTGCCCTGGGGCAGACTCACGGAAACATATCAAGAATTAATTACAAGATGGCACAAAAAGACAGCAAAAGAGAGGAAAGACACTGCAAACATCCACAGGAAGACACGGGGAGGAAGAAGTCACACCACTCTTCTTCATTGTCATGGACAGGCCAAGTTTGGGCCTCTTTTGTTTCATTTTTAAAAACGTTCTAATCAGCACAACAAATTTTGGCTTGAATTTCTTGCACAAAAATATGGTACTTTACTTAATCGACACAATCCGAGTATTAGTATTTTTAGGCCCTGCCACATTTCTGTACTTATTGTCAAAAATTCACCAAATGAATTTTGTTCAGCCAAATCAGACGATCTAATTCTGGATTCAGAAGAAGTAGTAGAGCTATACAGAATGTACATATGCGACCCACTGTAAAATATAATGCTTTATGAGATGGCACTGTTGCAGCAGGAGCTCAGAAACACCCCACAATTTATTTAAGGGTGTATGAAATGTTGCTTTGGGAAGCCTTCAAAATACTGGTCTAGATTCTGCCAAGACTTAACATACTCGTTATAAGTTGTATTTCCAGGTAATTATATTATAGTCTAGATATTCTAAATATTCTACATATTCTAAATGGTACTTACCAGTGGAACGTTGGACTGTGGTGCCTGTGGTATCCAGAACTGAGCGTGCCCTGGGCCCCAGTATTGAGTTGGCTGTGGGACCCAGTATTGAGCAGGCTGTGGTACCCAGTATTGAGCAGACTGTGGTACCCAGTATAGAGCGGGCTGTGGTACCCAGTATTGAGCAGACTCTGGGGAAATGAAAGTCATAGGTTCCATCATGGCAAAGGCTCGTTGATGATGTGGCAGAAAGCAGTGCTGGCAGATAGAACAGTCTTCCAATGTCTGAAGTTGACACTAAATAAGCCTCAAGATCAAAGGCATTTGACGTTATTTTGTAGTGCCTATGATGTCAAATGGCTTTCATCTTGAAAGCCATAGACATCATAGGCGTTTCAAAGACCTTTGAAGTTATTAAAGGGATCAAGGCACCACATTATGACATCATATACAAATTATACCACGCCCACAGCCACAATGAAACTCATCAGCTCCAGTGTTGCCACAATGACCTCAGAAAAGTAATCTGATTACCAGTTATTATTACTGGTATTTATTTACCGGCTGGTATTTATTTACCGGCTGATGTAGTTGTAGGCAGTTGCTGCATTATTATCTCTTTAGTTATTTGCACTGCCTGGTCTAGGTGACATTTAAACCCAGCCCCCAGGACAAATAAAGTATAAGATTAATTGATTGATTGATTGATTGGTTGATTGATTGATTGATTGAAAAAATGGGGGGTCTTTCTGCCAATATATCTTTTCACTGAGTAAAATTACTAAAATAGTGTAAAATCTCTTGTGCTCTTGTTGCAATGTTGAGGTTTAGTAATGTGTCAATATGTGTGTGTGTGTGTGTGTGTGTGTGTGTGTGTGTGTGTGTGTGTGTGTGTGTGTGTGTGTGTGTGTGTGTGTGTGTGTGTGTGTGTGTGTGTGTGTGTGTGTGTGTGTGTGTGTGTGTGTGTGTGTGTGTGTGTGTGTGTGTTCTACAGTTGGAGGAGAAGGAATGAAGGAATTGACCAGCAGCCGGTTAACCTCTGTCCGTTCTATTCGGTGACATTAAAGACAAAAAGCTCGTCCTGCAGGACGCTACAATAGTAACGCACAGTGACGTGGATAAATAACTTTAATCTGATTACTGGTTTGGAAATAGTAACAAGTTAGATTACTGCTTCTCGAAAAAAAAAAAGAAGTTGTTGTAGTAGAGTCACACGTTACTTCATTCAAACTTTTTAGTTGTTTTTCTCTCCCCGTATCAAGCATACAGGTCTCGTCAATCCTTTCCATAGGAACTGTTTCCCAACTAGTTTGATGAGTTCCCAGTTACATGAAGGCAGCATATAATAATAATAATAATAATAATAATAATAATAATAATAATAATAATAATAATAATAATCAACCCTACAGCAATGGCACTATTAGTCGTATCACTGTACCTCACAGGAAGTTTTAACAGTAGATTATGGTAACAAGAAAGCAGTAACTCTCACTCAATAGCATCTTTATTTATATATAGGAACAGTAATCAGGAAGATGAATTACATGTTCGCTCTCATTGCAACTCAATGAAAACAAACAGAAAGTTGTCATTCTGAAACATATAATCAGATTCAGTTCTGCATAAGGAGAAAAACTCACAAATATTGCTTCAAGGTAAAGTTGAACTGTGAAAATGAACCGAAACAGTGCTATGCAACATAAACAGCTTGAAATGAACATTTGTGTGATGATGTTCATGGCTAGTCTTTAAAACTACTGCCAGCAGATCAAACATTCTCGTGTTGGAGCGTGGGATACTAACACATGCTCCTTGTCGTTTTCCTTCGCAATGCTATTAGGAATGTTGAGGCTTTTTCTCAGTGGTTCTATTGTATGAACTCAGAGTATCACAATTTCATATGAGAATAAGCCATTTCACCTCATCAGAGTTACCATCCTCATAAATAAGCATATCTTCTCGCTCTGCTCGGTGTAGTTGTTGTTGTTCTTTTGAGTTTGTATAGTGACACATTCCTATTTGTCAGGAGGTAGGCTGAGGTCCCCTTTAAGAGTGGGCGGGCCACAGGTCTGGGCTGTCCAGCACCACACCTGTGGCCACTTTCTGTGATCACCCTGCCCTATATATGTCCTGTCTGTGTGTTTGTTCAGTGTTGGTTTGTTTGTCATTAATGTCTCGTCCGTCCGGTCCAGTATGTCAGAGTTCAAGTCGGCTACGCTCCTCAGGTCGAGGAGCAACCTGAGATTCATCAGTCTGTACAGTCGTCGTTAATAAAAGACTTGTTTTGAACTCAGCCTGCCTCCAGAGTCCTGCACTTGGGTCCTGTCCGTGATCCGTGACAGAACAAACCAACCATCATAGACCCAGCGGACTCTGGTCACCAGCTGCTGGGAGCAGTTGGCGAGCAGGTAGACCGGCTCACTCAACACGACGAGCAGTTGTCTGGTTTAACGGCGGGTCTCCACGACCTTTCTCATCGACACACGTCAGTGGAGATTCACCTGGACCAACTCACCGGTCACCTTCAGCAGCTCATCACTCGCCTCTCGGCCCCAGAGGTTCGGGCTGCCGCCGCAGTGCCAGCAGCTGACGCTGCCGCCGCAGTGCCACCAGCTGACGCTGCCGCCGCAGTGCCAGCGGCTGCCGCCGCAGTGCCTGCAGCTGCTGCTGCCGCCGCAGTGCCGCCAGCTGCTGCTGCCCCCGTCGTGATGCCGCCGTCACCGCTCTCAAGCCCAGTGTGGTTCTCGGGGGACTCCGGGGATTCGCGACCCTTCCTGGTCCAGTGTGGTCTCCACTTCGAGATGCAGCCGGGCGCGTTTCCAACAGAGAGGTCGAGGGTCGCATACATCATCTCCCACCTGTCCGGCAGAGCAGAGGCTTGGGCCACTGCTGAATGGAACCGCCAATCCCAGCTGTGTGACTCGGTGGACGAGTTCGCGGAGGCGCTGTCGAAGAGCTTCCATTGGCGTCCCGGCGGACAGGAGGCGGCTCGAGCGCTGGCAGCGCTGCGTCAAGGAAGGAGGTCGGTGATCGATTGCGCGATTGAGTTCCGCACTCTCTCCGCAGACTGCGCCTGGAATGATGCGTCACTGCGGGACACCTTCCTCTACGGGCTGGCCAGCCCGGTTCGTGACCAGCTGTTCTTGGTAGATCTCCCCGATGACTTGGACTCCCTCGTTGCCCTGGCGGTCAAGATGGAGAATCGCCTGATAGTCCGTGATCGCCTGAGGCAGACTGACCAGCAGGGAGGAGAATCCAGGAGCGCACGGGAGGAGCACGCCCCCCTCCACCCCGCCTCCCAGCAGGAGCAGGTCCCAAGTGCTGCACAGCTTCCGGAGGAGCTGATGCAGCTTGGCCGCACCAGCATCTCCAAGCAGGAGCGGCATCGGTGCCTGACCAGCGGCCTGTGTTTGTACTGTGGTCAGCACGGGCACAGAGCTGCAGCGTGTTCTCTTAAAGGGACAGGCTCACCTGGGTTAAGGAGGGCCCCAGTGAGTCTGAAGAAACCCTCCACTGCGCCCTTAAGAAGACTCACACCGGCTCAACTTAGGTATGCCAACACCAAGTTGGACATTGATGTTTTCATTGACTCTGGCGCAGATGAGAACTTTATGGACCTTAAGTGGGCTGAGAGACACAATATCCCCACTGAACTGTTATCAGTGCCTTTAAAGGCTTTTGCTTTAGATGGACGCAAAATATTTTCTATTGAGAAGAAGACTCTTTCTGTTCAGTTATTGTTCGGTCCCTCCCATGTTGAGGAGATTTCATTTCATTTAGGTTTAAGTCCGTCCTACCCAGTTATCCTGGGCCTTCCTTGGTTATGTTTGCACAAGCCCCATATTGACTGGGAGTCGGGGGTTATTTTGAGTTGAGGAAGGGACTGTGCTGAGCATTGTCGGTCAGTGTCTGGAGTTAAGGTAGCAGCCGTGGAGGTTCCTGTGTATTCGGACCTCGAGCGAGTTCCCGGCTGCTACCACGATCTAAAGGAGGTGTTCAACAAAGGGAAGGCGATATCCCTGCCACCGCATCGTCCTTATGACTGTGCCATTGAGTTATTGCCAGGTACCACTCCCCCCAAGGGTCGCATTTACTCGCTGTCACAACCCGAGAATCAGGCCATGAAGGATTACATTGAGTCTGCCTTAAAGGCTGGGATAATCAGACCCTCGTCCTCCCCTGCAGGGGCGGGATTTTTCTTTGTGGCAAAGAAGGACAAGACTCTTCCGCCGTGCATTGACTACAGGGGCCTCAATGAGATAACCATTAAAAACCGCTACCCACTACACCTCATGACTTCGGCCTTTGAACGCCTGCAGAGAGCCAAGGTCTTTACTAAGCTGGACTTGCGCAATGCTTACCACCTGGTCCAGATTAGGCAAGGGGACGAGTGGAAAACGGCATTTAACACACCTTTTGGCCACTACGAGTATTTGGTGATGCCTTTCGAGTTATGCAATGCTCCCGCAGTGTTCCAGAATCTCGTCAATGATGTGCTGAGAGACGCGTTGAATAAGTTTCTGTTCGTTTATCTCGATGACATTTTGATCTTTTCTTTGGCTCTTGCCAGTCATGTCAAGCATGTTCGTTTTGATTTGGAGCGTCTTCTCAGCAATAATTTGTTTGTCAAAGCCGAGAAATGTGTTTTTCATGCTCCCACAGTTTCGTTTCTTGGGCACGTCATCTCGGAGGGGAGGGTGGAGATGGACAGGGAGAAGGTCAGGGCTGTAGCGGATTGGCCAACCCCGGGTAGCCGCAAACAATTATTCCGATTTTTGGGGTTTGCTAACTTCTACCGGCGGTTTATCAGGGGATTCAGCTCCATCGCGGCACCACTACATGCCTTAACTTCTCCCAAGGTCCCATTTTCTTGGGGTCCCTCGGCTGAGCAGGCGTTTTCTGAGCTCAGGGCCAGGTTCACCTCGTCCCCCATGCTTAGTCTGGCGGATCCAGGACGGCAGTTTGTGGTGGAGGTGGACGCGTAAGACGTCGGTGTTGGGGCAGTGCTCTCTCAGCGCAGCAGTAAGGATGGGAAGCTCCACCCTTGTGCCTGTTTCTCCAGGCGGCTGACCGCAGCTGAGCGGAACTATGACATCGGCAATCGAGAGCTCCTGGCCATCAAGGCTGCGTTGGAGGAGTGGAGGCATTATCTGTAGTGATGATCAAATTTGAACGAATCGTTCAAAACCCGCGAGTCACTTTACTGAACGGTGACTCACGAGTTTTCACGTTCATTAACTCGTTCACTGAGTCATTTTTGGTACAGCCTCCTTGTAGCTGGGCCGCTAAGCACAGCAGCTTCCGGCTCCTGACATTCACATGAGGCTTTCAGCACACTCGAGTCAGCTTGGAGGTGTAGTTCAGCACGAATGACCGACTCACCTTCCCTCAATCGTTCAGCTCACATGCCCGAGTCAGCTCACTCCAATCGTTCAGCTCACATGACCGACTCCCCTCCCTTCAATCGTTCAGCTCACATGACCGACTCCCCTCGAAACTCGAAAGAGTCGTTCACTGAATCGGTCAGTAGCACTTCCGCTGTGTCGTTCACCTCATGAGCGGTGAGCCCTCCCCCCCTCCCTCAACTGAAAATCTGCAGCGGTGCTCCGCTCAGAAAGTTTCTGAGTGACACCGGAGAAGAAAAATAAATACATTGTTTGTTTCACAAAGCTTGAAGAAATAAATACACAATAAATTATGTTCAAAATACGACTTTGTTGCCTTCAATGCTGTCCCCTATAATTAGTTTCACCCTTTGAAAATCACGTTATTTATTAATAGAAGTAAAAAATCAAACTGTGCATCGTGGCAACATCAGTGCCTTCAGAACAGATCTTTTCCAAAACTGGACAAATCCTCACTGACAGGAGAAATAGGCTCAGTCCTGAAAAACTGCGTGAACTTGTTTTCCTGAATGCAAATTTGTAAGGAGGATTCAGAGAGGTTTACTTTGTACTTAGTTGTGTTGTTCTTTTGCATTGTTGAAAATTTAATGTTTTACTTGCCATTGTTTTTTGCATTTGCATTTGCACGTTATTTGACATTATTTAAATAGTTGTTATTCATATTATTTATTTTTATTCTTATTTTATTTCTGTGTTTATTTATTATTCTTACATTGCACTGGTGAAAGTTCATTGTTATTTTAAATATTGAAATTTTATTTGCATTTACTTTGGAAGATTGTTTACGAGATTTGCACTAATTCATAATTTGTGAAACGCCTTCATTTACATTTTGCACATAGTTATTTTATTCGTATTTATTCATTTAAGTGTAAGTTCCAGTTTCTGTTTACTTTCTATTCCAAATTTTCGTTTTTGACATTTCAATTGTGATGTTTCACATTTACCTTTGAGGTTGTGACAGAAAAAAAAATAAACATTTGCATTTTAAGAATTTTTTATCTTTGTCTTTTTTCTGCTAAAAGCAGCTTGTAGCTGTAACGCCAGCTGCTAAGCACAGCAGCTTCCGGCTCCTGACATTCACATGAGGCTTTCAGCACACTCGAGTCAGCTTGGAGGTGGAGTTCAGCACAAATGACCGACTCACCTCCCTTCAATCGTTCAGCTCACATGACCGACTCCCCTCAAAACTTGAAAGAGTCGTTCACTGAATCGGTCAGTAGCACTTCCGCTGTGTCGTTCACCTCATGAGCGGTGAGCGGTGAGTCCTCCGCCCCTCCCTCACCTGAAAATCTCCGAGTGACGGCGGAGAAAAAAATAATACATTGTTTGTTTCACAAAGCTTGTAGAGATTAATACATGAATAATACATGGCTAAATACACAATAAACAATGTTAAAATACCACTGTAGCGTGTATTGTGTTACATTTAATATTGTCCCCTATAATTAGTTCTGCCCTATGAACATAACATTATTTATTATTAGATTATTTATTGATACTAATAAAAAAAGAAAATCAGAATGTTGGAAGGAAAAAAAACTATAAAAACATACGCATACATTAAAATATACTGTATATCTGCCATTCTGGATGCCAGGTATTTATTCAGTTTAATCATTTATCTAATTTATTTTCTGATTCAACCAAACCTCAAAAACAACACACATAATCTAGAATAAGGAGACCAGGATCACTAAAAACTAATGTGTACTTATTGTTTATTTTCCTCAGAAGTGTTTCATCATTTTACTATGAATACATGATTCTCCCCCTGGTTCATGTCGCAGTTCAGCTGAGCCTCCAGGTCCTGGAGCGGGTGGAAATAGTGCTCTTGCGCAACTGAATCAAATGACTCAACTGAATCAAATGACTCAAATGACTCAAATGACTCAAATGACCGATTCACTTGGATGAACGACTCAAAAACCCGTGAGTCCGTTCGAGGAGTCGGGTTTCTCATCACTACTCTGGGAGGTCCCGGTAGTTAAAACACGCGCTCCGCTAAATTCCCTCCTCCCATTGGCCACTGCTAGAAAGGGCGTGAGTAACGTAGTCTCCTATTGGTGAGCCTTCACACAGACTGAAAACACTACACTTCCCATAATGCCATTCAGTACTTTTCCACAATCTGCAGCACCTAAAACGGCTGGCTGCAGCCATTTTAACAGTTTTTATAAATCAATGCAGCAAATGTCACATTTCGGAGATCATGTAAACATCATAATTCTAACATTTCTCTAAACTCAGACTAACTGTTGTTTCAAGTAAACCAGCCCTGAAACACGTGAATTTTCTAAAAGGGACTTATGAAGCTTCTGCTTGTATTTGTTTAGTATATTAATAACATAGTCTTAATAAGTGTCTCTATTCACTTGCTGTTTCAAAGAAGCATAATGTTTTATCACTGAGGGCCTCATTCAATCTAAAAACATCTTAAAAAAAATCTATTTTTCCCTTTATATTTGAACTTATTACAATATTCTAAGATTGTGCATGAGGTTAAACTCCTGTTTTTGTCAGCTATTGAAATGTTATTAATTACATTGTTGGTTCTTTAAAATGTGACCTCCATTGTACATTAAGCGTTAAGCTTTTATTACATTTAAATAAAAAAAACTAAACCAGTTTCACTCGTGTTTCTTTAGAATTTAAGAAAACCAACTTTATTGTCAGTTATGTGTTTTGGGGTTAACCAAATGAAAAATGATACAATTACTGCAATGCAAATTATCAACTGAAACTATTTAATTTAATTTAATAGCACTATACCAAATAAATTAGCTTACGTATATGTGATTGGTTTGGTTTTGGAAAATGTGAAAACATTTAGCGCAGTTCGATTGTTGTGCAGAAACAAACCCAAATTGAGTTGGATTAAGAAACTTTTTTGGATGGAAAAACTGCCCAAAATACAATTGAGTTAATCCAATGAGTTATTTGTTTGAGTGTACTGTGATAACAGCATTTCATGCGTCTTGTCTTGACTTGTTTTACTCCTTGTTTCCTCCCATTCTTCCTCCTGTTCAGGCCTGAAAACACAAATAGAAAGAGAAAATGACACATGAATGTTTTGTCATAGCAGATTAGTAAGACGAGCAATGATGTAAATGTAAGACATCTGGGGGGGGGGGACCACATTTCTTTGAGAACTAAGGAACATGTGGATACCACGGGAACAAATTGACAGTGGTCACGTGACGCCCCCTTCGACTTCAACAATTATCACCCCATCTCCAATTTATTTATCCTTTTATCCTTTTATCCTTTTATTAATGAATAAATAATGAATGTATTCAAATAAATCATTTTTCGTTAGTAAATGATTTTCGATCATTTATTAATTTTAAGTAGTTACTTTAGGAGTTGTTAATGAGTAAATGACCGTTTACTTCCAATAATCATTTAGATTTTTCATAAATTACTTCCAGTGATTTATTACTTTCAGTAATCTATTATTCACAGTAATTTAATGCTAATAACCAACCATGAATCCCAACACATTCAAACTCAGTGAGAACAAAACAAACTGAAGCTTGTATCTTTTAATAATTATAATACTTGCTCCCTTTCCTCCGGGATACTGATTCATGCCTCCTCCTGCCCCCTGGCACACACACACAGAAATCCTCACTATAATTTCTGACTTGTAGCAAAGCAGCAAGCAGCATGTGGAGGAGTTCAACCCTCACCTCATTCACATCCATAACGTGGATGGTAACGTCTCCTCCGATCTGCAATGCAGCAACTCTATCCACAGGCATACGAAAGGCGAAGGTGTAGAATTCTCTTCCATCCACTTCAATCTGCAAGGAAACGACTTCCTTAAAATTATATGTGACAACAATATCATTTCATACAATGTTAACGCAGGTTAAGGGAAAAATAAAAAATCTCTTTTAGAGAGGGATGGTTGCTTAAAAATTGAATTAAGTACTTTGATTAAACTGCAAGGTTAAGTTACTCTTTTTTGTAGTAACTAATAATGTTGAAAGAACTAACTAGTAACTATAATTAAATAGTAGAGAGAGAGTGATATCTATTGAATACTCAACTATCTCTTAGCATTCCATCCAATTCAATTCAATTCAATTCAATTCAATTCAATTCAATTCAATTAAATTCAATTTTACTTAAAATATTCACCTTTAAGTCACATTTTTTAGAAAAATAATTATGTATCTGAAATTTGGTCATTTTCAGTACCTTGCACAAATGTGATTATTATTATATTTCCTTATAAACTGTTTTGACAGGGAGAATTTGACATTTTCTTCCATTTGAACACACAGACTCCAGCGCTCATCCTCCAAATGCATGTTTCTTACTAATATGGCTCAATTAGTCAGGGTAATAGTGAGACTTTTCAACATCATCAGAATTATTGCTAAGAATCATTGTTACAATTGAACTGTAAGTAACATGAATCTAAAAAATAAAAAAATCAGCAGAAGTTCAGTGTTCCAGATGAAAATGTTTGTACGGTGAGTTTGTTCTGACCTGGAAGCGGTTAGCAGTGACGATGATCTTCATCTTAAAGGCCAGGCCTTGGGAGAAAGGCATGCTGTTCACAATTTGCTCGGTGCCCCACTTGTCATTCTCGCGAGTGTTGAACACCACTTTGGCACCTTTGTCAAAGCGAGGATTGATGTGCAGGGCGATGTTGTCGTTTTCAGACTTTCCACAGAGGAGGTTGATGTAAAACCTGCCAGGTTTGGACAAAAGATGTGGATGAGTGAGTCCTGCTGGAACTGATAAGTTTCTTCAGTACTGAAGAAAAGAAAACAGTGCAGGTGCAGCAAAGTGGAGGGAAATAAAGGACGGCCCCCTGAGGATGGTGTTTTCTCTCCTGGATCATCAGTGCCCAACCATTCTTACATCAGTTTTTACATTTTGTTACGGGCAGTTGGGGATCGTGTCGTGTGTGTGTGTGTGTGTGTGTGTGCGTGTGTGTGTGTGTGTGTGTGTGTGTGCGTGTGTGTGTGTGTGTGTGTGTGTGTGTGTGTGTGTGTGTGTGTGTGTGTGTGTATTCGTGCGTGTGTTTTTATTTTATTTTATTATATTTTTCTATTTTATGTGAAGCACTTTGTGTTGCAATTTGTTTTTGTATGAAAAGTGCTCTATAAATAAAGTTTGCTTTGATTTGATTTGAGAGAAAAGTCTCACCGAACAAAGGAGCCTGAGATGTAGTGTGAATGTGATGTGAAAGAACCTAAATGGAGCTTTAAAACATGCATGTGCACCAATCAGCCATAACATTATGACCACTTAAAGTCAAGTCAATACTACCTCTGTTACAGGTGAATTTTACATCATTTGATCTTCACTGTTGAGGCACTTCATAGAGAAATCAAGTGCAAGTGTGACGATTTCGAAAGAATTTGACATTGACTGGATCAGAAAATCTCTAAAACTGCAGCTCTTGTGGGGTGTCACTGGTCAATATCCATCAAACGAGGTTAGAAGTACCAGCTCTTGCTGATGGGAATACACTGTGAAGCTTCAAACACATTAAGTTATCAAATAGTGAGAAGTTGTTTTTCTTTCCAAACTGACCTCTTTGCACCTTCAGGAGTGGAGCCCTCAAGGGAGATGAATGAACCCTCATCCTGAATCGATGGGATCGGCCCCAGGTAGGGGATAGTCTGGAATCAACAACAATAAACATCCGCAGTGTAGGTTAGACACATCAGGAAATCGTAGTCACGTAGATTACTAATCGATGGCACGTCGCTCAAAATATAAAGTTTTACAGCTTCAAAAATGCAGCTTTTTGTTTGTCAGTTCAGTTCCTGTTATGATAAAGATTCAATAGATTCATAATGGGGTCCTCATGCAATCTTTTCTAATTGTGTCAGCATTGCAAATGTTGGAAATTATTTGTGTAAAATAGTTAAAATGTAGGTAGTGACTAGGTTTCAGAGGGTATTTGATATTTCTTGCATCATAAGTTGATCTTTACGTCTGTGAAGATTCAATGAACACTCTAAGTACTTTCACTGAATGGTACTGAGGTCAGCTACAATCTCTCCTTCAGACCATACTTTTATAATTCAGAGAAAAAGACATTAACACAGCATTTTCACTTCATAATGTCTTTGTTTGGTTTCGACATGATGTAAATTGAAATATATTCTAATGTAATATAATACATCTTTTATCAGCAGGAAGTAAGAATAAATTCAATAAATAAATTAAGCTGGCAGCAATTGATGACAAGTGGTATTAATTTGATGCTGTTCTAAAACACATTACTAATGATGCTGGATGGAAGGAAAACATATTAATCATGTTACATAGTTAGCAGTGCAAATGCACTTATTTGGAATACTTACAGGGTTGACGATATGCATGGCAGCAGTTGGTGAACTGGACCCAGAGACAGAAAGAGAAGCAGGACTGCTGAGCTGTGTTTCATGTCTCATTTTATACTGGAGTGACGGAGGAGCAGGGTGGAGAACCTGTTGCATCACAGTTTACTTTACCGGAGGGGCCAAATCACCTGAATCACCTGTGTGCCAACAGAGCTGTGTGTGTGTGTGTGTGTGTGTGTGTGTGTGTGTGTGTGTGTGTGTGTGTGTGTGTGTGTGTGTGTGTGTGTGTGTGTGTGTGTGTGTGTGTGTGTGTGTGTGTGTTGGGGGGATCAATATTCCACTCACTGTATTCTTTTCTATTGTTGGGATCTGCAGGACCACAGAAAGTTTGTTCATTTCTGGGGAGAGACAATATTCATTTGTCATGAGACGCAGTCATGACATGAATTCTGACCCAGGAATGTGATGGCCTTTCACACCTAGAGTGGGGAAGGGGGGACATTCTCCAGGACCTTCCTCCCCCCTTTCTGCTCACAAGACTCCTCCCCCATGCAATCAGCCAGTCACTGATTGGTTGAAGCTCTCAGGCTTTGACACCTCTGAATCCACACGTGGAACAAAGAGCCTGCGAAGCCAGGCTTCTTTCTCAAGAGACTCTTGCAAAAGCAAACTCCAAGGAGGTGGGTTGCTGCAGAGCAGCTCATCCAGTGTTAGCACACAGCTAACACGAGAGGCCGGCAACCAGAGGCCTCCACTCCTTAACTCATCTGCTGACCCACCACGAGGGTCAGACCTTCCCCTGATCCAGAGACCAGCACCCAGAGTCTGATCTCCAGGGAAACCAACCGGTTCCTCCAGGACGGGACCAGGGACTCTCACAGAACTTCTTTGTGTTTTTCCTGAACAAGCAGGAAAGCCATCACAGGCCTGAGCGATCAGCTCCTCAGTCTGAACAAAGGGACAGCCAGGCGCTGCAAAGAAGGACAGCTCCTGAAACACCAACTCCACCTTCTTCTTCTCAGCCTGCAGAACCAGCAACCACAGTTAGCAGGAGGTGCTAACTACAGGAGAAGACACCAGCTTCCCTCCAGCACGACAACTGAACTCTTCCAAGGAAGTGGTAACAACTGGGCATTACCTGAGATTAGTTAAACTTGATGCTATGCATAGAACTGTTTAACTTTCATGAAGATGTGTTGATTCTGTTACAGTGATCGCGTTCTGTTGATAATGATATTAGGCACTGTTATCAACTTGTAAACCACTGTTAGCTCTGCCACAGACACAGGGTCTGCATGCTAATCTGCTTTACTAACTTGTTAACTCGCAATCCTACACATATCACATCAAAGACAACATCACACCGTAACTGAACACCATCTGACGACTCCTGACGTTTTACAAAACAAGTCTCATTCACATCAACTCATTCTAGAAATGGTCCCTTAGCAGAGACACACAGAAGCAGATGCTGTGGCTAGCTTCTATTGTTCTTTTGCTATCAGCACATGGCCGAGCTGTAAAGGACAGACCTCCTGTTCTCTGACAACCTCCATTTGGAATGCACACACATGCACCTACACACACCCAGCTGTATATAGGTAGTTAGAATCTGTGTTTTATTTGTTTTCATTGTTAATAAATATATTTTTGGAATCATACTTGCTGTTTTATTAATGTGCACAAAGGTGAATGAAATGTCGACCTCTTCTGTGTTAAGAACTCCAAAATCCTTCAAGCTTTACTGTTAATTCTGGTAATTGTAATTAATTTAACTATTAATTCAAATTCCTGATTAACTGTTTAGTATATCTTATGAGACTGATATAACTGAATTGGCTATCATTTCCTGTTACGACAGGTGGTGCTCCGAGGTTCTGATACAGATCAGATTAAATGTCAACATTATTAATAACTATCTTTGATAATTATTAATCATTATCGATAGCCAACCAAAACATAAATAGTGATCCATATGAGGACATAATGGTCCTAGAATAATGGTGCAGCCCGTGTGAGGCCATGGCAAAGTCGACTTTCATTCATATTTGTGCAATATTAATATCAGCATACACTTTGGTACAAACCAAAAATCTCTGATTCCGGTGTGAAATCTCCCAAAGTTTTCACATCCACCATTGTCTTCCTGCTACCGCAGTAGACATCCAGCCGTACTTACAAAAGTATGATGTGGTGAAAATTATTTTATTCACAACTGAATCAAAATTGAGAGACAGTGTGTGAGTAAATAAGCCCTTTGAGTTACACTGGAGTTGCTGCTCCAGCTGATGTCTCCAAGTTACTGCCCTGCAGTGAAACATTAGCATTCGAATGACACCCATTCAATGCAACTAGAAGCAAAGTTGGTGAGTCTATTGTCCTTAAACTTATCACACCAGTGCCACCGGCCGTGTGATACTTCAAGAGTGAGTGAGAATCAGCTGATACTGCCAACGCATATCAGCATAAGAGCATTTTCGCCACAGTGACCAAAACACTGTGAAGTTTTTACCTTGCTGTTATTCCCAAATTCCAGCTTGAGTTAAATTTAAAACTTTTCCTGACTGACACTGCCATGCATTGTAGTTAGTGTATGTTTTAACCCTGGTACGCATTTGCAATCGTAAATTCCTACCTGATCTTATCTGTGTGTGTGAAGCTCTCTCTCCACAGGGAGTCCCCCTCACCACACAGAGAAGAACAATCCTTTGATCAGGCTAACCACAGGAACATTTTATGGTGTCTGCTAGACAACTCCATAAACACACATTTAAGTTTCAAACGATAACTTAATCTTAGCCTCATCATCAGCATCCCTTTTGAAACAATGGAAATCAATAATTTGGACGAGTTGATCGCTTCAATTGCAAAAAGCTTGAAACCTGGTTTCACGGACCTCATTGGCAGATTGAGTCTGGTTGAATGCAATGAAGAGATGATCTCTCTAATTAGTGGTTCTGGTAATGCACAGACTGCATCCCATGGTTCATTGTTGAGATGTTTGCTTCTAATCTTTCATAGGCAAACCACCCTCGCCTGTAAAGTTAAAGCAGACTTAGAAAAGGAAGTAGAACTTTTGAAAGTGCAAAATGCTTCTCTCCTCCATTAACTGGGACAGCGAGTAGAAAAGCATTACACTACTTAAAAGATCTACACGCAGCAGAGTCAGAACTCTGCTCACAAAGAGAAGAACTGTTCAGGCTTAGATCAGAGAATCTAACCCCAGTCAGATCTTCCAGCCAATGTGACTCTGGTTTTTCAGATTCATCCTCTGTGGAAGAGGAGCAGGGATCCCCACAGACGGTGAAATCTGTTCCAACCGAGTCAATGTCTTTGGGACTCCAGTCATTTGCAACCTGTCTGTCAACAGACAGGGACTGCAATGACTTGACTTCCCAGTTTTCGGACTCAGATTTTGAGGAGACAGTAAGATTATCTTCCAGATTCTCTGATCAAAGTCCCTCTCATCCACTTTCGGACTCCCAGGTCAACAGGAGAAGGGGGGTCAGCTGCTTCACAGCTCCCCCTGACACACCTCCCAGACCTGAGGTATGCGAGCCAAGCCATACCTTTTCAAATGCTAATTTAGTCCTGCCTTTATCAGAGAGGAAATCCAAGTTCCCTCGCTTTAAAGAGCTGACATTTTTAGCAGAAGACATGCCAATATTTGATCCAGACAACTCTGATCAACATATTGAGGATTATTTGAGAGAGTTCGACACTCATCTAGTTGATCTTCCACACGCCACCGACAGGGAAAGGATTCTCTTTTTGCGGAAAACCAGCTCACGAGCGGTCCATAAGTTTATCCAAACACAACCTCCCAGTGTGCAAGACAACTACACTCAGCTTCGCCAAGCGATGACGGAAGAATTTTCTTCTGCCGTTGACGAAACGGACTGTATAGTTGCAGCTCTTCAAATTAAACATTCACGTCTTGAAAATCCCAGGGATTTTTATCAACGTTTGAGACACACGTACTGTCAGGGTAGAACCGCACCAGGCTTGGAAGAGAACCCAAAGTTCAAATCCATGTTCTTGCGTAACCTGCACCCTTCCATACGTGTTCACGTTGCACTCATGACACTTAAAGGTATTCCATCCATGCATGAGCTCAGGAAGCTCACACAAGCAGTCTGGGAAACTGCTGTCACTTCCAAAACCATCGCAAAACCATCTGAACCTGCCAGTTCCAATCCTACAGTGTCAAACAGATTTTCTCCCCCACACCCCTCTCACAACAGGTCGAGGGGGTGTGTGAAAAGACAGCAGGGAACCCAGAAGCGAAACCGCTGCATCCCACAGCTGCCTAGAGATGGCCATGCTCAGAACAGAAGCTGCAGAAGACAATACTGGGAGATTCTGACTCAAAACCAAGACGTGCACAGTGACCGGTCTGACAGCGACGCCCACTCTGACAGTTCTGACAGTTCCAGGCACAGTCAGGACTTCTCAGACAGGGACAACGCCTCCGACCGTCTCTCTGTCTCCCACAACCAGGAGCGTTACCGCCCGGAGCCCCGAGCAAACCACAGACGCTCCAGGGCTCCTCATAGTCCATCCCTGCACCGACATGAACACTAATGCTAATCCAATGTAGCCACCTTGCTTCCTGCAGTTAGGCAGACTTGAGTTGTCAGCAGCAGCAGAAACTCCGTCCCTAAACAGTAATAGCAAGACACCCTGCTATTAACTTGGTAAGCCTAACTTCTGATTGGACTCAAAACACCACTGTCCACTTAACAAGTACACTTGGATTATATTTTGTGCACAACCTTGTCAGACACATAGCTAGTTTGAAACACTAGTTAGGACTCATTATGACTTACACAGAGTCATGTACATGCATTTCCATGCCTCTCATCAAGGTGACACCTTTCCTCCTTCTCACCGTAAACCATTCTAACTAACAACCCTGTGTCTCACTAACACCTAGTGGGAAACAAGTTAGTTATTTCACATCATGCCAGTGTCATTGTGGTTTATCTGAATTTTGTTCAATAACCTGAAGGATTGTTTTGTACTACTCTTGCATAGCAGCGATAGATAGTACCAACAATGCCCAGTTGGTTACCAAATGTCCAGATGTTACCACATGAATGAACTGATGAACGGATGAACTGATGAAATGATGAATGAACTTTCTTATCTGTGGACTGAACGTGTGTGCCCTCAGAGTCACACATCGAGTCTGCTTCTGAAGACACAGGGGGGATGTTGGGATCTGCAGGACCACAGAAAGTTTGTTCATTTCTGGGGAGAGACAATATTCATTTGTCATGAGACGCAGTCATGACATGAATTCTGACCCAGGAATGTGATGGCCTTTCACACCTAGAGTGGGGAAGGGGGGACATTCTCCAGGACCTTCCTCCCCCCTTTCTGCTCACAAGACTCCTCCCCCATGCAATCAGCCAGTCACTGATTGGTTGAAGCTCTCAGGCTTTGACACCTCTGAATCCACACGTGGAACAAAGAGCCTGCGAAGCCAGGCTTCTTTCTCAAGAGACCCTTGCAAAAGCAAACTCCAAGGAGGTGGGTTGCTGCAGAGCAGCTCATCCAGTGTTAGCACACAGCTAACACGAGAGGCCGGCAACCAGAGGCCTCCACTCCTTAACTCATCTGCTGACCCGACCACGAGGGTCAGACCTTCCCCTGATCCAGAGACCAGCACCCAGAGTCTGATCTCCAGGGAAACCAACCGGTTCCTCCAGGACGGGACCAGGGACTCTCACAGAACTTCTTTGTGTTTTTCCTGAACAAGCAGGAAAGCCATCACAGGCCTGAGCGATCAGCTCCTCAGTCTGAACAAAGGGACAGCCAGGCGCTGCAAAGAAGGACAGCTCCTGAAACACCAACTCCACCTTCTTCTTCTCAGCCTGCAGAACCAGCAACCACAGTTAGCAGGAGGTGCTAACTACAGGAGAAGACACCAGCTTCCCTCCAGCACGACAACTGAACTCTTCCAAGGAAGTGGTAACAACTGGGCATTACCTGAGATTAGTTAAACTTGATGCTATGCATAGAACTGTTTAACTTTCATGAAGATGTGTTGATTCTGTTACAGTGATCGCGTTCTGTTGATAATGATATTAGGCACCGTTATCAACTTGTAAACCACTGTTAGCTCTGCCACAGACACAGGGTCTGCATGCTAATCTGCTTTACTAACTTGTTAACTCGCAATCCTACACATATCACATCAAAGACAACATCACACCGTAACTGAACACCATCTGACGACTCCTGACGTTTTACAAAACAAGTCTCATTCACATCAACTCATTCTAGAAATGGTCCCTTAGCAGAGACACACAGAAGCAGATGCTGTGGCTAGCTTCTATTGTTCTTTTGCTATCAGCACATGGCCGAGCTGTAAAGGACAGACCTCCTGTTCTCTGACAACCTCCATTTGGAATGCACACACATGCACCTACACACACCCAGCTGTATATAGGTAGTTAGAATCTGTGTTTTATTTGTTTTCATTGTTAATAAATATATTTTTGGAATCATACTTGCTGTTTTATTAATGTGCACAAAGGTGAATGAAATGTCGACCTCTTCTGTGTTAAGAACTCCAAAATCCTTCAAGCTTTACTGTTAATTCTGGTAATTGTAATTAATTTAACTATTAATTCAAATTCCTGATTAACTGTTTAGTATATCTTATGAGACTGATATAACTGAATTGGCTATCATTTCCTGTTACGACAGGTGGTGCTCCGAGGTTCTGATACAGATCAGATTAAATGTCAACATTATTAATAACTATCTTTGATAATTATTAATCATTATCGATAGCCAACCAAAACATAAATAGTGATCCATATGAGGACATAATGGTCCTAGAATAATGGTGCAGCCCGTGTGAGGCCATGGCAAAGTCGACTTTCATTCATATTTGTGCAATATTAATATCAGCATACACTTTGGTACAAACCAAAAATCTCTGATTCCGGTGTGAAATCTCCCAAAGTTTTCACATCCACCATTGTCTTCCTGCTACCGCAGTAGACATCCAGCCGTACTTACAAAAGTATGATGTGGTGAAAATTATTTTATTCACAACTGAATCAAAATTGAGAGACAGTGTGTGAGTAAATAAGCCCTTTGAGTTACACTGGAGTTGCTGCTCCAGCTGATGTCTCCAAGTTACTGCCCTGCAGTGAAACATTAGCATTCGAATGACACCCATTCAATGCAACTAGAAGCAAAGTTGGTGAGTCTATTGTCCTTAAACTTATCACACCAGTGCCACCGGCCGTGTGATACTTCAAGAGTGAGTGAGAATCAGCTGATACTGCCAACGCATATCAGCATAAGAGCATTTTCGCCACAGTGACCAAAACACTGTGAAGTTTTTACCTTGCTGTTATTCCCAAATTCCAGCTTGAGTTAAATTTAAAACTTTTCCTGACTGACACTGCCATGCATTGTAGTTAGTGTATGTTTTAACCCTGGTACGCATTTGCAATCGTAAATTCCTACCTGATCTTATCTGTGTGTGTGAAGCTCTCTCTCCACAGGGAGTCCCCCTCACCACACAGAGAAGAACAATCCTTTGATCAGGCTAACCACAGGAACATTTTATGGTGTCTGCTAGACAACTCCATAAACACACATTTAAGTTTCAAACGATAACTTAATCTTAGCCTCATCATCAGCATCCCTTTTGAAACAATGGAAATCAATAATTTGGACGAGTTGATCGCTTCAATTGCAAAAAGCTTGAAACCTGGTTTCACGGACCTCATTGGCAGATTGAGTCTGGTTGAATGCAATGAAGAGATGATCTCTCTAATTAGTGGTTCTGGTAATGCACAGACTGCATCCCATGGTTCATTGTTGAGATGTTTGCTTCTAATCTTTCATAGGCAAACCACCCTCGCCTGTAAAGTTAAAGCAGACTTAGAAAAGGAAGTAGAACTTTTGAAAGTGCAAAATGCTTCTCTCCTCCATTAACTGGGACAGCGAGTAGAAAAGCATTACACTACTTAAAAGATCTACACGCAGCAGAGTCAGAACTCTGCTCACAAAGAGAAGAACTGTTCAGGCTTAGATCAGAGAATCTAACCCCAGTCAGATCTTCCAGCCAATGTGACTCTGGTTTTTCAGATTCATCCTCTGTGGAAGAGGAGCAGGGATCCCCACAGACGGTGAAATCTGTTCCAACCGAGTCAATGTCTTTGGGACTCCAGTCATTTGCAACCTGTCTGTCAACAGACAGGGACTGCAATGACTTGACTTCCCAGTTTTCGGACTCAGATTTTGAGGAGACAGTAAGATTATCTTCCAGATTCTCTGATCAAAGTCCCTCTCATCCACTTTCGGACTCCCAGGTCAACAGGAGAAGGGGGGTCAGCTGCTTCACAGCTCCCCCTGACACACCTCCCAGACCTGAGGTATGCGAGCCAAGCCATACCTTTTCAAATGCTAATTTAGTCCTGCCTTTATCAGAGAGGAAATCCAAGTTCCCTCGCTTTAAAGAGCTGACATTTTTAGCAGAAGACATGCCAATATTTGATCCAGACAACTCTGATCAACATATTGAGGATTATTTGAGAGAGTTCGACACTCATCTAGTTGATCTTCCACACGCCACCGACAGGGAAAGGATTCTCTTTTTGCGGAAAACCAGCTCACGAGCGGTCCATAAGTTTATCCAAACACAACCTCCCAGTGTGCAAGACAACTACACTCAGCTTCGCCAAGCGATGACGGAAGAATTTTCTTCTGCCGTTGACGAAACGGACTGTATAGTTGCAGCTCTTCAAATTAAACATTCACGTCTTGAAAATCCCAGGGATTTTTATCAACGTTTGAGACACACGTACTGTCAGGGTAGAACCGCACCAGGCTTGGAAGAGAACCCAAAGTTCAAATCCATGTTCTTGCGTAACCTGCACCCTTCCATACGTATTCACGTTGCACTCATGACACTTAAAGGTATTCCATCCATGCATGAGCTCAGGAAGCTCACACAAGCAGTCTGGGAAACTGCTGTCACTTCCAAAACCATCGCAAAACCATCTGAACCTGCCAGTTCCAATCCTACAGTGTCAAACAGATTTTCTCCCCCACACCCCTCTCACAACAGGTCGAGGGGGTGTGTGAAAAGACAGCAGGGAACCCAGAAGCGAAACCGCTGCATCCCACAGCTGCCTAGAGATGGCCATGCTCAGAACAGAAGCTGCAGAAGACCATACTGGGAGATTCTGACTCAAAACCAAGACGTGCACAGTGACCGGTCTGACAGCGACGCCCACTCTGACAGTTCTGACAGTTCCAGGCACAGTCAGGACTTCTCAGACAGGGACAACGCCTCCGACCGTCTCTCTGTCTCCCACAACCAGGAGCGTTACCGCCCGGAGCCCCGAGCAAACCACAGACGCTCCAGGGCTCCTCATAGTCCATCCCTGCACCGACATGAACACTAATGCTAATCCAATGTAGCCACCTTGCTTCCTGCAGTTAGGCAGACTTGAGTTGTCAGCAGCAGCAGAAACTCCGTCCCTAAACAGTAATAGCAAGACACCCTGCTATTAACTTGGTAAGCCTAACTTCTGATTGGACTCAAAACACCACTGTCCACTTAACAAGTACACTTGGATTATATTTTGTGCACAACCTTGTCAGACACATAGCTAGTTTGAAACACTAGTTAGGACTCATTATGACTTACACAGAGTCATGTACATGCATTTCCATGCCTCTCATCAAGGTGACACCTTTCCTCCTTCTCACCGTAAACCATTCTAACTAACAACCCTGTGTCTCACTAACACCTAGTGGGAAACAAGTTAGTTATTTCACATCATGCCAGTGTCATTGTGGTTTATCTGAATTTTGTTCAATAACCTGAAGGATTGTTTTGTACTACTCTTGCATAGCAGCGATAGATAGTACCAACAATGCCCAGTTGGTTACCAAATGTCCAGATGTTACCACATGAATGAACTGATGAACGGATGAACTGATGAAATGATGAATGAACTTTCTTATCTGTGGACTGAACGTGTGTGCCCTCAGAGTCACACATCGAGTCTGCTTCTGAAGACACAGGGGGGATGTTGGGATCTGCAGGACCACAGAAAGTTTGTTCATTTCTGGGGAGAGACAATATTCATTTGTCATGAGACGCAGTCATGACATGAATTCTGACCCAGGAATGTGATGGCCTTTCACACCTAGAGTGGGGAAGGGGGGACATTCTCCAGGACCTTCCTCCCCCCTTTCTGCTCACAAGACTCCTCCCCCATGCAATCAGCCAGTCACTGATTGGTTGAAGCTCTCAGGCTTTGACACCTCTGAATCCACACGTGGAACAAAGAGCCTGCGAAGCCAGGCTTCTTTCTCAAGAGACCCTTGCAAAAGCAAACTCCAAGGAGGTGGGTTGCTGCAGAGCAGCTCATCCAGTGTTAGCACACAGCTAACACGAGAGGCCGGCAACCAGAGGCCTCCACTCCTTAACTCATCTGCTGACCCGACCACGAGGGTCAGACCTTCCCCTGATCCAGAGACCAGCACCCAGAGTCTGATCTCCAGGGAAACCAACCGGTTCCTCCAGGACGGGACCAGGGACTCTCACAGAACTTCTTTGTGTTTTTCCTGAACAAGCAGGAAAGCCATCACAGGCCTGAGCGATCAGCTCCTCAGTCTGAACAAAGGGACAGCCAGGCGCTGCAAAGAAGGACAGCTCCTGAAACACCAACTCCACCTTCTTCTTCTCAGCCTGCAGAACCAGCAACCACAGTTAGCAGGAGGTGCTAACTACAGGAGAAGACACCAGCTTCCCTCCAGCACGACAACTGAACTCTTCCAAGGAAGTGGTAACAACTGGGCATTACCTGAGATTAGTTAAACTTGATGCTATGCATAGAACTGTTTAACTTTCATGAAGATGTGTTGATTCTGTTACAGTGATCGCGTTCTGTTGATAATGATATTAGGCACCGTTATCAACTTGTAAACCACTGTTAGCTCTGCCACAGACACAGGGTCTGCATGCTAATCTGCTTTACTAACTTGTTAACTCGCAATCCTACACATATCACATCAAAGACAACATCACACCGTAACTGAACACCATCTGACGACTCCTGACGTTTTACAAAACAAGTCTCATTCACATCAACTCATTCTAGAAATGGTCCCTTAGCAGAGACACACAGAAGCAGATGCTGTGGCTAGCTTCTATTGTTCTTTTGCTATCAGCACATGGCCGAGCTGTAAAGGACAGACCTCCTGTTCTCTGACAACCTCCATTTGGAATGCACACACATGCACCTACACACACCCAGCTGTATATAGGTAGTTAGAATCTGTGTTTTATTTGTTTTCATTGTTAATAAATATATTTTTGGAATCATACTTGCTGTTTTATTAATGTGCACAAAGGTGAATGAAATGTCGACCTCTTCTGTGTTAAGAACTCCAAAATCCTTCAAGCTTTACTGTTAATTCTGGTAATTGTAATTAATTTAACTATTAATTCAAATTCCTGATTAACTGTTTAGTATATCTTATGAGACTGATATAACTGAATTGGCTATCATTTCCTGTTACGACAGGTGGTGCTCCGAGGTTCTGATACAGATCAGATTAAATGTCAACATTATTAATAACTATCTTTGATAATTATTAATCATTATCGATAGCCAACCAAAACATAAATAGTGATCCATATGAGGACATAATGGTCCTAGAATAATGGTGCAGCCCGTGTGAGGCCATGGCAAAGTCGACTTTCATTCATATTTGTGCAATATTAATATCAGCATACACTTTGGTACAAACCAAAAATCTCTGATTCCGGTGTGAAATCTCCCAAAGTTTTCACATCCACCATTGTCTTCCTGCTACCGCAGTAGACATCCAGCCGTACTTACAAAAGTATGATGTGGTGAAAATTATTTTATTCACAACTGAATCAAAATTGAGAGACAGTGTGTGAGTAAATAAGCCCTTTGAGTTACACTGGAGTTGCTGCTCCAGCTGATGTCTCCAAGTTACTGCCCTGCAGTGAAACATTAGCATTCGAATGACACCCATTCAATGCAACTAGAAGCAAAGTTGGTGAGTCTATTGTCCTTAAACTTATCACACCAGTGCCACCGGCCGTGTGATACTTCAAGAGTGAGTGAGAATCAGCTGATACTGCCAACGCATATCAGCATAAGAGCATTTTCGCCACAGTGACCAAAACACTGTGAAGTTTTTACCTTGCTGTTATTCCCAAATTCCAGCTTGAGTTAAATTTAAAACTTTTCCTGACTGACACTGCCATGCATTGTAGTTAGTGTATGTTTTAACCCTGGTACGCATTTGCAATCGTAAATTCCTACCTGATCTTATCTGTGTGTGTGAAGCTCTCTCTCCACAGGGAGTCCCCCTCACCACACAGAGAAGAACAATCCTTTGATCAGGCTAACCACAGGAACATTTTATGGTGTCTGCTAGACAACTCCATAAACACACATTTAAGTTTCAAACGATAACTTAATCTTAGCCTCATCATCAGCATCCCTTTTGAAACAATGGAAATCAATAATTTGGACGAGTTGATCGCTTCAATTGCAAAAAGCTTGAAACCTGGTTTCACGGACCTCATTGGCAGATTGAGTCTGGTTGAATGCAATGAAGAGATGATCTCTCTAATTAGTGGTTCTGGTAATGCACAGACTGCATCCCATGGTTCATTGTTGAGATGTTTGCTTCTAATCTTTCATAGGCAAACCACCCTCGCCTGTAAAGTTAAAGCAGACTTAGAAAAGGAAGTAGAACTTTTGAAAGTGCAAAATGCTTCTCTCCTCCATTAACTGGGACAGCGAGTAGAAAAGCATTACACTACTTAAAAGATCTACACGCAGCAGAGTCAGAACTCTGCTCACAAAGAGAAGAACTGTTCAGGCTTAGATCAGAGAATCTAACCCCAGTCAGATCTTCCAGCCAATGTGACTCTGGTTTTTCAGATTCATCCTCTGTGGAAGAGGAGCAGGGATCCCCACAGACGGTGAAATCTGTTCCAACCGAGTCAATGTCTTTGGGACTCCAGTCATTTGCAACCTGTCTGTCAACAGACAGGGACTGCAATGACTTGACTTCCCAGTTTTCGGACTCAGATTTTGAGGAGACAGTAAGATTATCTTCCAGATTCTCTGATCAAAGTCCCTCTCATCCACTTTCGGACTCCCAGGTCAACAGGAGAAGGGGGGTCAGCTGCTTCACAGCTCCCCCTGACACACCTCCCAGACCTGAGGTATGCGAGCCAAGCCATACCTTTTCAAATGCTAATTTAGTCCTGCCTTTATCAGAGAGGAAATCCAAGTTCCCTCGCTTTAAAGAGCTGACATTTTTAGCAGAAGACATGCCAATATTTGATCCAGACAACTCTGATCAACATATTGAGGATTATTTGAGAGAGTTCGACACTCATCTAGTTGATCTTCCACACGCCACCGACAGGGAAAGGATTCTCTTTTTGCGGAAAACCAGCTCACGAGCGGTCCATAAGTTTATCCAAACACAACCTCCCAGTGTGCAAGACAACTACACTCAGCTTCGCCAAGCGATGACGGAAGAATTTTCTTCTGCCGTTGACGAAACGGACTGTATAGTTGCAGCTCTTCAAATTAAACATTCACGTCTTGAAAATCCCAGGGATTTTTATCAACGTTTGAGACACACGTACTGTCAGGGTAGAACCGCACCAGGCTTGGAAGAGAACCCAAAGTTCAAATCCATGTTCTTGCGTAACCTGCACCCTTCCATACGTGTTCACGTTGCACTCATGACACTTAAAGGTATTCCATCCATGCATGAGCTCAGGAAGCTCACACAAGCAGTCTGGGAAACTGCTGTCACTTCCAAAACCATCGCAAAACCATCTGAACCTGCCAGTTCCAATCCTACAGTGTCAAACAGATTTTCTCCCCCACACCCCTCTCACAACAGGTCGAGGGGGTGTGTGAAAAGACAGCAGGGAACCCAGAAGCGAAACCGCTGCATCCCACAGCTGCCTAGAGATGGCCATGCTCAGAACAGAAGCTGCAGAAGACAATACTGGGAGATTCTGACTCAAAACCAAGACGTGCACAGTGACCGGTCTGACAGCGACGCCCACTCTGACAGTTCTGACAGTTCCAGGCACAGTCAGGACTTCTCAGACAGGGACAACGCCTCCGACCGTCTCTCTGTCTCCCACAACCAGGAGCGTTACCGCCCGGAGCCCCGAGCAAACCACAGACGCTCCAGGGCTCCTCATAGTCCATCCCTGCACCGACATGAACACTAATGCTAATCCAATGTAGCCACCTTGCTTCCTGCAGTTAGGCAGACTTGAGTTGTCAGCAGCAGCAGAAACTCCGTCCCTAAACAGTAATAGCAAGACACCCTGCTATTAACTTGGTAAGCCTAACTTCTGATTGGACTCAAAACACCACTGTCCACTTAACAAGTACACTTGGATTATATTTTGTGCACAACCTTGTCAGACACATAGCTAGTTTGAAACACTAGTTAGGACTCATTATGACTTACACAGAGTCATGTACATGCATTTCCATGCCTCTCATCAAGGTGACACCTTTCCTCCTTCTCACCGTAAACCATTCTAACTAACAACCCTGTGTCTCACTAACACCTAGTGGGAAACAAGTTAGTTATTTCACATCATGCCAGTGTCATTGTGGTTTATCTGAATTTTGTTCAATAACCTGAAGGATTGTTTTGTACTACTCTTGCATAGCAGCGATAGATAGTACCAACAATGCCCAGTTGGTTACCAAATGTCCAGATGTTACCACATGAATGAACTGATGAACGGATGAACTGATGAAATGATGAATGAACTTTCTTATCTGTGGACTGAACGTGTGTGCCCTCAGAGTCACACATCGAGTCTGCTTCTGAAGACACAGGGGGGATGTTGGGATCTGCAGGACCACAGAAAGTTTGTTCATTTCTGGGGAGAGACAATATTCATTTGTCATGAGACGCAGTCATGACATGAATTCTGACCCAGGAATGTGATGGCCTTTCACACCTAGAGTGGGGAAGGGGGGACATTCTCCAGGACCTTCCTCCCCCCTTTCTGCTCACAAGACTCCTCCCCCATGCAATCAGCCAGTCACTGATTGGTTGAAGCTCTCAGGCTTTGACACCTCTGAATCCACACGTGGAACAAAGAGCCTGCGAAGCCAGGCTTCTTTCTCAAGAGACCCTTGCAAAAGCAAACTCCAAGGAGGTGGGTTGCTGCAGAGCAGCTCATCCAGTGTTAGCACACAGCTAACACGAGAGGCCGGCAACCAGAGGCCTCCACTCCTTAACTCATCTGCTGACCCGACCACGAGGGTCAGACCTTCCCCTGATCCAGAGACCAGCACCCAGAGTCTGATCTCCAGGGAAACCAACCGGTTCCTCCAGGACGGGACCAGGGACTCTCACAGAACTTCTTTGTGTTTTTCCTGAACAAGCAGGAAAGCCATCACAGGCCTGAGCGATCAGCTCCTCAGTCTGAACAAAGGGACAGCCAGGCGCTGCAAAGAAGGACAGCTCCTGAAACACCAACTCCACCTTCTTCTTCTCAGCCTGCAGAACCAGCAACCACAGTTAGCAGGAGGTGCTAACTACAGGAGAAGACACCAGCTTCCCTCCAGCACGACAACTGAACTCTTCCAAGGAAGTGGTAACAACTGGGCATTACCTGAGATTAGTTAAACTTGATGCTATGCATAGAACTGTTTAACTTTCATGAAGATGTGTTGATTCTGTTACAGTGATCGCGTTCTGTTGATAATGATATTAGGCACCGTTATCAACTTGTAAACCACTGTTAGCTCTGCCACAGACACAGGGTCTGCATGCTAATCTGCTTTACTAACTTGTTAACTCGCAATCCTACACATATCACATCAAAGACAACATCACACCGTAACTGAACACCATCTGACGACTCCTGATGTTTTACAAAACAAGTCTCATTCACATCAACTCATTCTAGAAATGGTCCCTTAGCAGAGACACACAGAAGCAGATGCTGTGGCTAGCTTCTATTGTTCTTTTGCTATCAGCACATGGCCGAGCTGTAAAGGACAGACCTCCTGTTCTCTGACAACCTCCATTTGGAATGCAGTTTCTTGTGATCCGCCATCTTGTTTTGTAGTTCCATCACACACACACACACACACTCCCTCCAACTCTCTCTCTCTTTCTCTCTCCACACACACACACATGCACCTACACACACCCAGCTGTATATAGGTAGTTAGAATCTGTGTTTTATTTGTTTTCATTGTTAATAAATATATTTTTGGAATCATACTTGCTGTTTTATTAATGTGCACAAAGGTGAATGAAATGTCGACCTCTTCTGTGTTAAGAACTCCAAAATCCTTCAAGCTTTACTGTTAATTCTGGTAATTGTAATTAATTTAACTATTAATTCAAATTCCTGATTAACTGTTTAGTATATCTTATGAGACTGATATAACTGAATTGGCTATCATTTCCTGTTACGACAGGTGGTGCTCCGAGGTTCTGATACAGATCAGATTAAATTTCAACATTATTAATAACTATCTTTGATAATTATTAATCATTATCGATAGCCAACCAAAACATAAATAGTGATCCATATGAGGACATAATGGTCCCAACACTATGTAATTGTGAATATGCTGTTAATTAATGTGGAACTATGGGATGTTATTATGTTATTCTGTTATATTAGCCTGGTCATTTTTGGATACAGGCCCATACAGTACAATTAATGATAAATTCATCATTTGCTTTGTGCTTATTTGGATTCAGCATGTCAATGTTGAAATCACCACCAATAAAAATAAGAACATATCTTCCACCCAGTGCTTTAATGCTTCCACATTGGAGCCTGATGCTCTATATAAGAAGCTAATTAGCACATTTTCCTTTTTTTCTTTACAGATTTCTATTGTTGTGCATTCTAATATGTTATCAATAGCAGTTGTCATATTCTCTAATATCTTATAGTTCACGTAATTTTCTATATATATAGCTACTCCTCCTCCACACTTGTTCTTTCTCTTTATATCATGAAATTCCTATCTAATTCAAATGAAAGTCCTTTATCATCATTAATCCAGGCTTCAGATATTAAACTATTTTGACTGGTTTAATGAATACTCTTTGACATTGCTGTAATTTGCATATAGGCTTCTACTATTGAAATGAATTATTTATAATCTGCCATCTGTGTTTAATTTCTGGTTATATTGTCCTTCTGTGTAGTAACAGCAGGTGTCCTTGATATTGTAGAAAAAAATTATTGTCCGGATTTAACGTCATTTTCCAAGCCCAGTAGGTGGTGGTTTGTATAATTAAGTGTTCTCTGTTGTAGTTCATCGTTATCTGTGATCCTTTGTATAAAGTTATCTTCATCTGTAGTTGACGTGTCTCCTGTGTAAACCTTTGAAGCGTGACTTGAACACCACCAACATGCTCAGCGTTTCTCAGGAACTACTTACACAACACCCTCAACATGCCCAAGGTCAGTGTTTCTCAGGAACTGCTTGAAGAACAGTCTCAACATGCCCAAACTCAGTGTTTCTCAGGAACTACTTACACAACACCCTCAACATGCCCAAGGTCAGTGTTTCTCAGGAACTGCTTGAAGAACAGTCTCAACATGCCCAAACTCAGTGTTTCTCAGGAACTACTTACACAACACCCTCAACATGCCCAAGGTCAGTGTTTCTCAGGAACTGCTTGAAGAACAGTCTCAACATGCCCAAGGTCAGTGTTTCTCAGGAACTGCTTTTACAACATTGTCAACATGTAACTCATAGAAATAAAACAAGACACTGAGAAATTAAAAAAGAACTGTGCTACTGAGCAACGAAGAAAGCTGAGAAGCCCCACAGTTTGATGACATGGTGAAGCCAGATACAACAGTTACAAGCCTGTTGCTTTAATGACCCAGTGTTCCTGGGGACTTAACTCAGGTCATACATGTTTGATGTAACTCTTAAATCTGCACCTTAAGGAAACAGTAGTTAAAATAACAGGTGAGCTTAGCTTGCTGATCCCTTCATTAGTATTTTGTTTGTAATATTGTATCAGTTCTTTTTGTATCTGGCACCTCTCATTGTAATTAATTCTTTTTAAGAAGAGCAGTGTTGCAAAAGATGAATAACATGTTTCCAACCTCCTTCACCCATATTCCCCAAAAAGAGCACTGAGGTCTGGCCACCAAATGTTGCTCCCGGTCCCACACACTAAGCTCAAATCCCGTGGTCATTGTGCATTTGAAGCTGCAGCACCAAAGCTGTGGAAAGTTTTCTACTTCAGCTAAGATATGTCGACTCTTGTGGCTCCTTCATGAAGCTGTTAAAAACATTTTTATTCAGGCAGGCCTTTGACCCTTAGCTGCTCGTTCTTACTCTTTTGTAGAACTATGTACTCTATACCTTTAATAATCATATCTCTGTTTTACTTATTTTTAACTATTTACATATTTTTTCTTCTTCTTTTCTGTTTTTAAGTGCTGTTAATCACCTTGTGGCTCATTTCTGGGAAAGGTGCTATATAAATACATTTCTATTCTATTCTATTCTATTCTATTCTATTCTATTCTATAGAACATGACTACACAAGGAGAGTATGTGGTGGTTTGTATAATTAAGTGTTCTCTGTTGTAGTTCATCGTTATCTGTGATCCTTTGTATAAAGTTATCTTCAGCTGTAGTTGACGTGTCTCCTGTGTAAACCTTTGAAGCGTGACTTGAACACCCTCATCATGCCCAAGCTCAGTGTTTCTCAGGAACTACTTGAACAACGCCCTCAACATGCCCAAACTCAGTGTTTCTCAGGAACTACTTGAACAACGCCCTCAACATGCCCAAGGTCAGTGTTTCTCAGGAACTACTTACACAACACCCTCAACATGCCCAAACTCAGTGTTTCTCATGAACTGCTTTTACAACATTGTCAACATGTAACTCATAGAAATAAAACAAGACACTGAGAAATTAAAAAAGAACTGTGCTACTGAGCAACGAAGAAAGCTGAGAAGCCCCACAGTTTGATGACATGGTGAAGCCAGATACAACAGTTACAAGCCTGTTGCTTTAATGACCCAGTGTTCCTGGGGACTTAACTCAGGTCATACATGTTTGATGCAACTCTTAAATCTGCACCTAAAGGAAACAGTAGTTAAAATAACAGGTGAGCTTAGCTTGATGGTCCATTCAGGTGTTCTCAATAGTATTTTGTTTTCAATATTGTATCAGTTCTTTTTGTATCTGGTACCTCTCATTGTAATTAATTCTTTTTAAGAAGAGCAGTGTTGCAAAAGATGAATAACATGTTTACATCTCTCTGTAATGTCTCTGTCTTTATTCATCTATCTCAATATATTTACACATGACGAGAGTGAATCCAGCCTCTGCTGAACAAAACAAATCTGGACCCCACCATTAAAATGAACGATAGGCTGAAGGAATATACAAGTTAAACATTTGATTTCTATGGGACAACTGAACACATTGTATTCACTTGTGTTTCTCCACAGCTGGGATTCCTCCCACTGCTAAAGTTGGGAATAACAAAGCTATAAATTCATGTTCAGGGACATTCCAAGTTGGTTGGCGATGTCTCCTCAGCGCTCCACGTTGCAAAAAAAGTGGTTGAAGGTAAGGTTGGAACAGATAAGAGGTCCAAGGTCACTTTGGTCCCACGGAACATCAAGCTCTGAGAAGAACCAGTTTTGAGCAGTTTTGGAGACAAAGGAATAGCAACTTCACCATAGCAACGCATACATCACGAGGAACTGACCAATGTGAGGTTGAGGTGTCATATGCAGATGTATACATTTGAACCACGCGTTGCAGCGGGGCCCTTCTTCACTGTAGATCCAGCCTATATACTTGGGTCTGCAAGGAAGAACGGTCCGAGCTCGTATAATGTAAACTCTGATCTAGGAATTTTGTAGCATTGTATAATCTGATATGCATTTTTGTAAACTCTTGTTTGTGTGATTATTAAATACATTATTGAAGAAATTAACGCTCGCTTTCTGCCTCTTCCGGATCAAACGAACATGCAGGAATTCAGGGGATCACAGGTACGAATTCCAACAAGGCCTATTTCCAAACTGCCCTTTGTATCAAAAATATTTGAATGAGTTGTAGCCATACAGCTTACATCTGTTCTCGAGGAACATGGTATGTATGGCCCGTTCCAATCTGGCTTCCGTAAACTTCACTACGCAGAATCTGCTCTGACTAAAGTCACCAATGACCTTTTGATGGCAGCACATGATGGGAAATGCTCTGTATTGATACTTCTGGACCTCAGCTCTGCTTTTGACACTGTGAATCACAATATTCTACTGGACAGGCTAAAGCAGGTTGTGGGTATCTCAGGTTCTGCATTGGACTGGTTATCCTCCTACCTCTACCACAGGAGGGTGTCTGTTTCAGTGGGACAGTTCATGTCTGACACAGTCCCTCTGTCGTGTGGTGTACCCCAGGGATCTGTCCTTGGCCCATTACTATTCTTATTGTATTTATTGCCTCTGGATCAGATAATTAGCAGTTTTAGTGAGATTTCTTACCATCTGTATGCAGATGACATTCAGTTATTTAATTCTTTTAATCCTAAAGAGACCAATAAACTTTCCATTTTAAATGACTGTTTACTGGCCATTAAAACTTGGACGACTGACAATTACCTTCGTTTAAACCCAAGCAAAAAAGAGTCTATAATAATTGACCCCCAAAAATGGATTCCAGCCATCAGACAGCATATTGGGCCATTGAATGATTATATAAAACCCTGCCTCTGTAACCTGGGTGTGTCTTTTGACCAGTCTCTGTCACTAGACAGCCATGTCAGCCTGTTGACACCTTCCTGTTCTTTCCACCTGCATAACATCGCCAAACTTAAAGGTATGGTATCCAAGGTGGAGCTGGAGATGATTTTACATGCTATTATCTCTTCTCGTTTAAATTATTGTAATGCCCTTTTTACCTGTTTGAATCAGTCATCTTTAAATCGCCTTCAAACCGTCCAAAATGCAGCCACACATCTTTTAACAGGAACAACCCGGTGAGCCCACATTACCTCGTCCTCTCCTCCCTTCACTGGCTCCCAATCACGTTCCGTGTTCGTTTTAAAATACTAGTACTAACTTTTAAAACATTACATGACCAAACACCATTTTATATTTCCAACCTCCTTCACCCATATTCCCCAATAAGTGCGCTGAGGTCTGGCCAACAAATGTTGCTCCCGGTCCCACACACTAAGCTCAAATCCCGTGGTCATTGTGCATTTGAAGCTGCAGCACCAAAGCTGTGGAAAGTTTTCTACTTCAGCTAAGATATGTCGACTCTTGTGGCTCCTTTATGAAGCTGTTAAAAACATTTTTATTCAGGCAGGCCTTTGACCCGTAGCTGCTCATTCTTACTCATTTGTAGAACTATGTACTCTATACCTTTAATAATCATATGTCTGTTTTACTTATTTTTAACTATTTTTATTTTTTTCTTCGTCTTCTTTCTGTTTTTAAGTGCTGTTAATCACCTTGTGGCTCATTTCTGGGAAAGGTGCTATATAAATACATTTCTATTCTATTCTATTCTATTCTATTCTATTATATTCTATTCTATTCTATTCTATAGAACATGACTACACAAGGAGAGCTTCCTGTCTAGATGTAGTCCTGCAGGTCATTCTTCAGGAGCAGTAGTAGTAGAATGTATTGTGTAACCTTAGTGTTCATGATCGTGATTATTGAGATAAAGTAGGCATGTGTAAAGTACTCCCTCCATCACCCAGCACAAAGTACCTGATAGATGCAGTACTCAGATACAGCGAGGTGGGTTGTATTTTGTTACTGCTGGCCCTCACTGAAACACCACCACACACTACTGATTATTACTAATTTCAATATTATTTAAATACAATTTTACTTCAGCATCAACCTGCTTCAGCTGATCCAGAATGTTGCTGCCAAAGTTCTTACAAACATCAAGAAACTGGACCAGAGGTCCGTTTCACGAAGCAGGTTTAACAAGCCATGAGCTTAAAGGTATAGTAGAGGATTTTCTTCTTCCGGGTGGATCATCAAAATAACTGGTCCTCCCAATTGTCAATCATTCTGGTGATATATGACGTAAGCCTGTTGTACGTGCTTGTCCCTGCGCGCAGCTCACTCCACACGGTTCTCATTATGCTGGTGGCCGACCCGACGCATTATTCTCGGACATTTTTACACAGTTTCACCCCCTCTGGTGCAAATCTTCTTGTAAAGTGAGCTTATGTGAGCGATGCCGACTTGTGACTTGTAAACAGAGCGTGCACGAGGAGAACTGGGCTCGTGCATGTCTCTCGCACGCGTTTTAGTAGGCGTTCCGTCTCGGGAGCAGGTACAGCGTTGCGCATGCGCATTTTTTTCAAACGGTGGAGAGGGCGGTTCTTTCCTAAAATTCCTGAAAATCCTCCTGTATACCTTTAACACCGAGCTCTGAGTTGAGTCACACTGAGACAGAAAACGCAGAGTTTTCGGTTCCACAACACCGGATTTTGACCAGTTTGATGAACTCGGAGTAGTTTCACCTGGAGTCAAGCGCGTGCACCACGACTCTAAAAAGACCGCATCAATGGAGCCCCGATTCAACGAGTCACCATGACAACTGAGACGCGGAGGGCGGAGTTTTTGACGCCAGTGGAGCAGGAAGTATTGATCCCATCATATGGCGAATATGAACATATTAAAAAAAAAAAAATGCAACAGCGCAGCGGCTGCTAAAGAGAGGGAGGCGGCGTGGAAGAAGATTGCTGCTCAAGTGAATGCGTAAGTTCAAACGTCTTTGTCATCGCAACATTATTGCAAGGGAATACTGCTTGGATGGTAGCTTATTAATTTATTTCTTTTAGGTGCAATTCCGCGGGGGAGAAGCGCCAATTTAATTGTTAATCAATACATTTCTTAACGTAATTTCGATCATGTGTGACATTGTACAGTAAATATCAAGTGGCCATTTGACTGTGCAGGAGTTTTATTCCCAACATAATGCTGTTTTCAAACACATAAATGTCTTCTCACCCATATCATGTGCTGTCAAATAATTAAGGCTAAACTAAGACAGCCTTTACTCAGCCAACAGAAAGAAGGCAGATGTAAAACGGGTGGTGGCCCAGCACCTCCACCTTTAACAGAGGCAGAGGAGCCCTAAGCCAGAATGTTGGGAGGCCAGTGGCTGAGGGAATCCCTGGAGGAGCTCCTCTTCAGAGCTCACCCCTCAAGATACCACTTCCTTCATAATATATAATATGCCGAGGCCTATATATCTCTTTAAGCCTATTTCTGTTCATCTTTATTTCCCCATCATGTCTTTTTTTTTTGTCACCCAACAGATTGTGATGGTGCTCTCTGCCTGCTGGACCCCCTCATGCCACAACATACCTTGTAAGTAGGCAACACTCCAAAGATCTTGCAAAATGGCAGTTTAAATATAATGAAACATATTTATGTAGGATGAAGAGTACAGGAAACCCTGTCTGCTGCCTTTACAGAGGAGGATCCACAAAGGCCTATAGAGGTATGATAGTTCTCATCCCGTTTACATTTCTTAAACATTGTGGTGGAATAAAGAGTGATATTTTGTCTACACTGAAGTATTGACACATTATTTTTAACAGGGCCTGGCTGGGCAGCAGCAGGAGGGTCCCTCAACATCCACTGCAAGGACTGACAGTGAGACAGATGTTCAGTAAACACCAGAGGTTCATTCTGTGGAATTCATGTCCAACTGTAATAATTGAATGTCCTCCTTATGTCCTCCCAGTTATCTGTAAAACACATCTATAGACTCCACCTGCTCCAGAAGATGGAAACAACTGCTAAGGAAATGCAGTAGTTGGACCGCCAGATTAGAAAGGCAGATGTGGAAATTGAACTACTGAAGCACAAGTTAAGGGTGGGTGTACAGTCCCAGGTGAATTTTGCTAACTACTAACTACATTAACTAAACTAGCTCTTGTATTTGTAGGAAATAAAGAAGACCAAATGAATTGTGCATCATGTCTTTATTTGGTGGTGGTGGTCAGACCCCTAAGTGATGATGGCATATGGTGTCTCTGACAGCTCTGCCGTCCTGCATAGCTGACAAGTCAATGGGCTCATCATCATCATCGGGGTCCTCTCTATGTAGGGCAAGGTGTTATGAAGGACAACACATGCCACTATAATACCCTGAGGTGACGTAGGCACTGGAAACGGGCTTTCAGCAGGCCTATGGTCATCTCCACCCAGGCTCTTGTCCTGCAGTGAGCCCGGTTGAAGTTCTGTTGGGGGCCTGGTTCAGGGTCTGGGTAAGGGGTCAGCAGCCGGGGTTGGCATGGTAACCCCTGTCAAAATCTGCTTCATTTTGTGAAGGAGCTTTGATGGGGATGTGCGTTCCATCGATGCAGCCTATCACATTTGGGAATCCTGCAAGACAGGAAAATTACTAATCCCACTCTAAGATTGCAGCACAATATCATTAACAGAATGTTATTTAATATTTATTTAACGGATCTCATCATTCACCTGCAATCCTGTGGAACTCCTCCTTGATGACTCTTGAAGGTTTCTCTCCAGGGAAAACAACAAAAGTTGCTAAAAACTTTTTAGGGCCAGGCACACTTTTCTGATTGCCTGCATACAGTGGCCTTACTCAGGTGCTCTGCGTCTCCAATATTGTATAGAAAACTGCCATTTGCGCGGAAACGCAGCGCAACACACAATATCTGCTATGACGTCAGGGCAAGGCTCAGCTGGTGATGTTGCTAATGTACAGAGCGATTAAACTGTGGATGTACATAATGGTCTCTGCAGTAAAACGGTACCGCTCAAAAAGGAAGGTGTCTGCAAATGCCAGTACATCTATGGTCTGATGATGATCTGTCTGCGAATATTTAATTCTCGGCGAAGTAATGCTGCGCCTTCATCAATCGGATCATTATCAAAAGCACATTCCATATTGAGGGAAAAAAGTTCACGTCTCATTTGCCTCGGGAATAAGGCACTGCAGAACTGTTTCGCCAAAACTCCCCCGCTGAATGAGGAAATTAAATCCCGTATCCGTCTGAAAGGGGGCGGAGCCAGAGCAAAACTCCAGGTTCACTGACAAAAACCTGCTCCCGACCAGGTTAGTTCTAGAGCGTCTGTTGCCCTGGTAACTGACCGAGAGTTACCCTGCTTCCTCTGGTTGGAGTTACCTCCCGTTGTGAAACGGAAAACCCCGCATTTCCCTCAACTCAGTGTTAATTGACCTGGGGTAATCGATAAACCTGCTTCGTGAAACGGACCTCAGATCACACCGGTCCTACAAACACCACACTGGCTTCCTGTGAGTCAAGGGATGGATTTTAGAATATTCCTGCTGCTCTACAAAGCGTTGAATGGTCTTGGAGGATGAAGCATTCAGACTTCTTGGGTGGTCTGGGACAGGTCTACTGTGTGTTCCAGAACCAGAACCAAACAAAGTGAAGCAGCTTTGAGTTTATCTGCTTCTCACTTGTGGAACAAACTTGTTGAACACCTGAGGTCTGCTTGACTGTTTTAATTGCCTTTTATCTTTTAAATGCTTTTTATATTTTCTCAATGTCTTGGTTTTTTTTTTCTATGGTTTGCATGTTGAGAATGTTGTTCAAGCAGTTACTGAGAAACACATGTGCATGGACATGTTGAGGGTGTTGTTCAAGTAGTTCCTGAGAAACACATGGGCTTGGCCATGTTGAGAATGTTGTTCAAGTAGTTCCTGAGAAACACATGGGCTTGGCCAAGTTTGTGCAAAGTTTGTTTGTTTGTTCATGCCAATTCTAAAACCAGGCAGACCAAATGAGTGGAGGTTTGTTCAAGATTTGCAAGCTATTAATAACATTGTTGTACCAGCACACCGGTAGTTCCAGATACAAACACCATTTTGGCTTCTGTGCCTTCAAACAGCACATGCTACACAGTCGTGGGCTTGTGCTCAGCATTCTTTTCCATTCCATTGCACCCAGATAGTCAGTATCTGTTTGCATTCACTTACAAGAGTAAACAGTATACGTGGACGAGGCTGGTACAGGGCTTTGTGGAGAGTCCAGGGGTGTATGCAGCAAAGGTCCTCCTCGGACCTGGCGTCCACATATGTGGACTTCACATTTTCAGTTGTCTAGACCACAATACTACATTTTGCGCTACAAGGTCCTGGTGTCCACTTCTGTGGACATCACACTACCACTTGGTGGTGGAAGAAGAGTATCCCACATGGAAAGAACCTATATGAGGATATATGCACATATATGAAACCTATATGCAGCATATATGCACATATATGACAATATATGCTGCATATATGCACATATATGCTGCATATATCCACATATATTACAATATATATGCTGCATATATGCACATAAATGCTGCATATATGCACATAAATGAATATATATGACCATATATATGCTGCATATATGCACATATATGCTACATCTATGCATATATATGCCACATATAGGCAAAATTGAGGTGCATATATGTGAATATACAGGCCATATAGGTCTCCTGTACTGCTTCTTTATTTCCACATATATATATAGCCCATCCCACATGGAAAGAACCTATATGAGGATATATGCACATATATGAAACCTATGTGCAGCATATATGTGCATATATGCTGCATATATGCACATATATGCACATAAGTGCTGCATATATGCGCATATATGACCATATATATGCTGCATATATATGCGAATATATATGCAGCATATATGCTGCTTATATGGAAAGTCCCACATGGACAGAACCTATATAAACATATATGTTTTAATATAGGTTTTGAATATATGTGACATATATAAAATTGTCCGTTTTCCTATATTTTATGCACATATATGGACCTATATGCACAGATAGGTACATATTATATATATATATATATATATATATATATATATATATATATATATATATATATATATATATATATATATATATATATATATATAGATATAGATATAGATATAGATATATATATATATATATATATATATATAGATATAGATATAGATATAGATATAGATATAGATATAGATATATGATATATATATACAATAAACTTCATTTCTTTGTAAATAGTTAAAAAAGTGCCTTTTTTCCTCCCTCCTCTCTTCCTTCTTTTCCCCACTTTCCCCCACTTTTTTCCTTTTTCTTCCCCCACCTTAGCAGTCCCTTTTGCCCCATCTCCGGCCGAGGTGGCAAGGCAAAGGACTGGTACACGGGAGACCCTGGTTCGATTCCCGCTTGGGGCACTGAGCAATTAACATCATCCAGTGTGGGCCCACATGGAAAGAACCTATATAAACATATAGGTTTTGGATATATGTGGCATATATAAAATATGTACATATATGTACCTATATGCACATATAGGTACATATATACGCATCTAGGTACATATATACCTATATGCACATATATGCACATATATGTGCATATAGGTACATATATGTGCATAATATATAGGAAAACGGCCAATTTTATATATGCCACATATATCCAAAACCTATATGAAAACCTATATTAAAACATATATGTTTATATAGGATCTTTCCATGTGGAATAACACATTACAGGTTAGATTCAAGATGGTTGACAACACACCTAGAAGTTCAGCCGGCCACTCCCGATACAAAAGTTGACCAGGTAAAAAATTCAAAGACATTTCATGGCTGATTCTTGTTCAGATGTATTTATAAGTGTTCAATGTTCGTTATTGAAGTGAAATTAGACAAACGTTTGTAACTATAACAACTTACCATGCGGTTAAACATGATGTACACGTATGAGGACAAAGGGACTTACTTCTGATAGTTTTGTTGAACATGTCCACAAATGTGGACAAAGGGATTGAGATTTGAAATTTCATTTTGGGATGATTTTGGTAGAAATGAATAGTTTACTACAGTACCAGCAGATGTGGTATGTTTTTTAATACATTTACATAGATTTTTATTCGATTTCTGTCATGATTTTTTTTTGAGAGCGTTATTCTGCATCACAAGCACTTGAGTTGCTGGGGTTAATAGATGGAGTCAAGTCAGAAGTGGAAGATTTGTTAGACATCGATGATTCCATGGAGGATGCTGATTATCAGCCCCCACGACAGGAGCCAGGCAGCAGTGAGGACAGTAGTGGGTGTGAGGACCCCATTCCTCAGTCTATCAGAGGATGTAAACGTCTCAGATAGGAATATCAAGGATATCGTTTGGATCGCGACAATGACAAATCACGCTCTCCCAGGCGTCGCTCTTGGGCACAGCAGGATGAGCATGATGTCTCAAGCAATGCCTCAGAAGAGACAATGCCAGGACCAAGCCATCAAGCACAGTCCAAGAAAGGACATGGGCTGCGAAGGAGGGCTTCTCCGCCAACACCAAATCAAGCTCAGTTTGAGCATGAAGAGGACACTAGTGATGATCAAATTTGAACGAATCGTTCAAAACCCGCGAGTCACTTCACTGTATGGTGACTCACGAGTTTTCACGTTCATTAACTCGTTCACTGAGTATTTCTTGCTACAGCCTCCTTGTAGCTGGGCCGCTAAGCACAGCAGCTTCTGGCTCCTGACATTCACATGAGGCTTTCAGCACACTCGAGTCAGCTTGGAGGTGGAGTTCAGCACGAATGACCGACTCACCTTCCCTCAATCGTTCAGATCACATGCCCGAGTCAGCTCGAAACTCGAAAGAGTCGTTCACTGAATCGGTCAGTAGCACTTCCGCTGTATCGTTCACCTCATGAGCGGTGAGCGGTGAGCCCTCCCCCCCTCCCTCACCTGAAAATCTCCAAGTGACGGCGGAGAAAAAAGAAATACAATGTTTGTTTCACGAAGCTTGTAGAGATAAATACATGAATAATACATGGCTAAATACACAATAAACAATGTTAAAATACCACTGTAGCGTGTATTGTGTTACATTTAATATTGTCCCCTATAATTAGTTCTGCCCTATGAACGTCACATTATTTATTGATACTAGTAAAAAAAGAAAATCAGAATGTTGGAAGAAAAACACTATGAAAACATCTGTATACATTAATACATACTGTATATCTGCCATTCTGGATGCCAGGTATTTATTCAGTTTAATCATTTATCTAATTTATTTTCTGATTCAACTAAACCTCAAAAACAACACACATAATCTAGAATAAGGAGACCAGGATCACTAAAAACTAATGTGTACTTATTGTTTATTTTCCTCAGAAGTGTTTCATCATTTTACTATGAATACATGATTCTCCACCGTGGTTCATGTCGCAGTTCAGCTGAGCCTCCAGGTCCTGGAGCGGGTGGAAATAGTGCTCTTGCGCAACTGAATCAAATGACTCAAATGACTCAAATGACTCAGACAACCGATTCACTTTGATGAACGACTTAAAAACTTGTGAGTCCGTTCGAGGAGTCGGGTTTCTCATCACTAGAGGACACTGTGGATGATAGAAAAGGCTGGACCCCACTGGACCACATGGAACAGTATATTGATCAAGATTTAGTAAAAGATTGCTGATTGCTCCAATGCTATATCACTGGCCAGAAGTTGAGACTCAATCAACACGTCAACTAATGAAATCTATAATTTTTTTTGGTGCTTCTATTTTGATGTCTTGTGTCCAGTATCCTGCAGTTAGGATGTATTAGTCCAGCACTTTGAAAATTCCTGCCATCACAGAAAAGTTCACACGTGACAGATTTTTCAAACTGAGGAAATCACTAAATGTGGTCATTGTTGATGATGTTCCAGACATCATTGAAAGGGCGTGATAAATTCTGGAAAGTGAGGCCTTTTCTGAACCGCATTCTGAAAGGTTGCAGGTCCCAGGCTCGGGCAGAATGCGTTTCTATTTATGAGCAGATGATCCCATTCACAGGAGCTTGTCCATGGTGACAATATCTGCCAAGGATGGGACAAGAAACTGAAAAGATATGTAACCATCTCGTGACCAAGTATGATCCGTGAATACAACTCCAAGATGGGTGGAGTTGACCTGGTCGGTAGAATGATGAGCGACGATAGCATGAATGGCCGTACAAAGAAATGGACACTGTGGATGCTAATGCTCTTTACTGATCTGGCTTTAGCCAGCAGCTGGTTACTGTACCATGAAGACCTCAGTGTATTTGGCACTTCAAAGAAGAACGTCATGCAGTTGTTAAAATTTCGGATGGACGTGGCCATAACCTTCTAGGGTCAGCATGACAATGACAACTCTGACTTTTGTTTTCATTGTCATTCTATTTTTTGCACTGAGCAAAAATAAGAAGTTATTTATTTTGGGGGTTTTGCGCTGAGAAAAAGCACACAATCATTGTTTATATTTTTGTTTTTGCACTTAGAAAAATGGACAATAGTTTTCTACTTTGGTTTTGCACTCAGGAAAAAAATGTTGCCATGTTCAGGTACCAAATATAGAGTTTTGTACTTCATTACTCAATTGTGATTTTATTGTGTTATATCAGAATTTAAAACAAATGTCCACATATGTGGACATCATTTTTCTCAGAAACTACATCATGTAGGAAGATAATTATCTGTTTTAACACTCATCAGGTCCCAATCAACCCAAATAGCAAAGAGAAATTAAAATTGAATGCCATTTAGGAGTCCGGCTCTTAGTTAAGCGTGACCTCGAAGAACTGTGCCTCCCGAAAGGAAGCACACTCATTCAATACGCCGATGATCTTCTCGTCGCCTCACTTACACCTGAGGACTGCAGAACTGATTCCATTTGGCTTCTGAGAAGAGTGGCTCAGTGTGGTCATAGAGTTTCGTTGGCCAAGCTTCAGTTTTGTTTGCCTCAAGTTATATATTTGGGACATTTGTTAAGGGATGGACAACGACTCCTGTCAATTTGATCTTCTTCTTGGAGTAGATATTAGGTTGAAAACCTTACAAACAGAAACAAAAATGTACAACTGTCATTACCTACAAACAAATGTCTTTCATCTTTTAGCCTTGACAATATTTGATTACCATGTACCTCCAATTTATCAATCATCAAATATTATTTCTCAGTTATCATTGACATTGACGCATGAAAACAATTTATAACAGCAAAGAGACAAACAAAACCCAGCAGGCTGCTTCACTGCGTCTCAAAATAAATAGGCCTGATGTCTATCCAACTCCTGCAAGAAACCAAACTACACATTTTCTGCTTTCAGCAACAAAACAAACATTTCTTCTGAATATAATTTCGGTTCATCCATACCAATTGCTTCTTCATGGTTGTAGAAGTAGTGTCCAGTAATTGTAGCCACACACACACACACACACACACACACACACACACACACACACACACACACACACACACACACACACACACACACACACACACACACACACACACACACACACACACACACACACACACACACACACACTTTAATTATTTCAGTTCAGATGTTATTTACATACTTGTAAAAGATGAAATATATATATTGACAATATATGGCCGGTTGGCCATATGTAGGTGTTGTTCATAAAACGACGATAAAAACATGATCTCCAACTCTTTTACAACTTTTTTACACGGCAACGTTCATTAAATCAAGGCTGCAAAGAACAAACTTATCCCCACAGTGCCACCTGGCGATCCTTTGTTGTAACTCCGCTCGTGCGTTTAATATCCAACGAAAGTTGGAGTTGGTCACAAGAATATGAGCATGTCTGTATCACAGTGATACACAACCAAACAGTTGCAGTTTGTCCGCAAGAATCCGCAAGAATCGATGGCTTTGACAGCAGGGCTCTCCTCTAAGAGAATGAGTCAACAATGAAATAAACTGAGATTAATAAGTATAAACTGTGACCTTTTAATTCCAGGTGGTGCTGAAAATTTCGAGTCTTGTGGAGTTGGTGCATCACAGTGGCTGGAGCAACTTTATCAACCACCATGTTACTGGAGCAACTTTATCAACCACCATGTTGCTGGAGCAACTTTATCAACCACCATGTTGCTAGAGCAACTTTATCAACCACCGTGTTGCTGGAGCAACTTTATCAACCACCATGTTGATGGAGCAACTTTATCAACCATCATGTTGCTGGAGCAACTTTATCAACCACCATGTTGCTGGAGCAACTTTATCAACCACTGTGTTGCTGGAGCAACTTTATCAACCACCATGTTGCTGGAGCAACTTTATCAGCCACCATGTTGATGGAGCAACTTTATCAACCACCATGTTGCTGGAGCAACTTTATCAGCCACCATGTTGATGGAGAAACTTTATCAACCATCATGTTGCTGGAGCAACTTTATCAACCACCATGTTGCTGGAGCAACTTTATCAACCACCATGTTGCTTTACTGTTCATGTCTGCACAATATTGACAATGATTTATAGATGAAGTCTAGTACAGTACTTTAGTAAGTAAAGTAAAAAGCATATTTTCCTGTCACACATTCATGATGTTCTCTAAACTATGTTGGTTTTAACTTGTGTTGAAGCAATCATCCAGGCCCTGTGGATAAAATGGCTGTGCTCTCTGCTAAACTGAAGTGTGGAGCAACAACAGAGGGTGTAAGGTAAAAGCTGAATATTAAAGATTTATTTCAGTATTCTGCATGAATGTTAGTTTTGCTGATCATGTGGTTGTAACTGAAGACGATGCTGGGACCACTTTATCCACGACGACGACTCCGGTCAGAGAGTAGAGACGGACCCTGAGTGTTGACTTTATCCTCTTTAATAGAGTCGGTCGGCAGTACAGCACGTGGATTTCAACAAATGATGAATGAATGAATGAATGAATGAATGATGAATGATGAATGAATGTAGAATGACTGATGAATGAATGGGTGAATGAATGGCTTTGTGTAACAAATGAAGAATATACAAATCAGTAACCGATGGTAATAATGCTCCATAAATTAATGACTTACTTCTTCACGAACACATTCAACATGCAATGAGGGTCCACTACCATCTTATTATTGAAAGAAAAAACTCACGAACGAACAGGATCTTTTGACCGGATATTAACATGAACGATGGGAACCGAGTCGCGTTTGGTTGGGAGCCGTTCTTTTTTTCTCTCTCCCCGAGTTCACCCCTATGGTTCACACAATGAACACGGCTCAACACGAGGCCTCAAGGCCATGGAGTACACACGCCAGGCCTACACAGATATTTTTAGGAATTCTGCATACAAGTTTATTTTCTCAACCCAGGAAATCATGTGCGATGCGTTGATCTCAGACTCAGTTCTCTGTCATTACGCTTCTTTCAGAGCAGATCCTCCATCGTGTGATGACTCTGGAGTGTGTTGACGGTATGGAGCTGATGGAGATCACTACTTTCCACTTGACTGAGTGTCCTCTGACTGAACTCTGTGTTTAAATACTGATTAAACAGATTATTTTCAGGAAATTTCCAATGTGCTTCCTTTATTGTATGTGATGTTTATCCACTGACAGTCTGTGGGGAGCAGTTGGACGATGTGTAAAAATCAATTTAAACCCTGAACTGGTTGACGGTCCATCATAAAGCAAATGCAGCGGAACAGACGGCCACATTAGTGTCTACAGATACTTTAGGGTTACCAATTCACTTAAAAGTCATGTTTTCACACTGGCAAGATATGAGAGAACCGTGCACACATAAGAACATGCAAACTTCCATTTATGTAGGTTCACTGTGTTTGAAAGATTAGTTTGAGTCATGATCCGACAAAACATGTGTGGCACTATGAGTAAGTTCATGATTGGAAATAGTTTCCCACCCCCATTTTATTGCTAAGGTCACTTGATGTTTATGAATGTAATTTCAATCTGTGGCACTAGCGGTCAATAGTAGTTAATATAGGTTTCACCAGCAGAGGGCACTCGGTGCACATCAGTGTCTGACCGCTGGAGCGGAAGTCAGTACAGGATGCGGTGGAGTAGGAATCACACCGAGCGTGCTCCGGTTGACCGATGTTTTTCTGTTTTACAGTGATACGAGCAGAAAATAAATATGTTGGATGGGAGATGAGTGGCTCATCATTTTCACAAGTATGACACATGCAAAGAAATACAAAGAGTTAACAGATGCACGTCAGTATGTTACATGTCTGCTTTTATAAAGACATTAATTCGTACTGAGGCCCGTCACAGTCTTCATTATTTTACATGTGGTTCCCCTCAGGGGAATTCATTGTTTCACCTGAAAAACCTAGCTCACACAGTAATGGAGTGAAAATATTCAAACTCTCCAGAAATGTCCCAAAGCCAGAAGCTGAACCAAGGACATGGCCTTTACATTAATGTACAATTGAGCTTTTATTTAAATAATCAAATCTACTCTTGGCCGTCTGTCTGCAGACTTCATGTTGGGTTTGGCCCAGTTTTATCGAAATCAAATGAAAAAAATTGCATTCTTGAGAACTGGAAACATCCAAGTTTCACCTTAACAGCTTTTGCTCTCAGAGTTCTGCCGTGTGTTTGTCTATAAACCCTCCCAGTGTGTGTTTGCTCTCCAGAGGATCAACCTGCAACCTCCTTTCATCACGTCTGTAACTATAAAGTTACACAAAGTTTCCTCAGAGCAAGACAAGTGCTGCTCGCGTTTCTATTTGCCTTCGGTGGATTGATTCGACTTCTCTAATCGAGGCCGAGGGGAAATGTGATGTAAATTTAATGAACAGATGTAGGAAGGTTAAATATTGTTCTGCAGTTATTCACATTTCCGTGTTTAAAAAAAAAAACCTATGAGAATGAACACGAGCCACTGTGGCATTGATAAAAGGAAGTAGATGAGATGTATGTCTCACACACTGTGTTAACATTCATTCATTCATTCATTCATTGTAGTCCTACTCTGAGATGTCATGGGTCTGTAACCTGCAGTTCTGAAGCCACATGTGGCTCTTCAGCCCTTCTGTAGCGGCTCCGTGAAGCTTTAAATATATTTTATGGTGAGAAACATTAAATTTTTATTTTATTTAGACCCCAGAGTTATTTTCAAAAGGACTCATCTCTGGACTATAAAAATGGCTTTTAAAACAAAAAGCACAAGAGCTCAAATATTGAGAAACGGGGGGAATAAAATGCAAAAGTAGCTGAAAAAAACCTCAAATGAATTTCTGAAATCAAAGAAATGTTAAAAATGGAAACAAACAACTACTATAAGAAGAGCCCGAATGGTTGAAACAGATAAATGATCAACATTGTCAAAAAATGTTGAATAAAAGGGTGAAACACATACAATCATGTACATGAACTGAACTCAAAATTGTAATTAAATGTTGTCAGGATCTGAGGACGACCCAGAAGCAGACTCACACACAAGACTGGCGTTTGCAGGTTTTATTGGATTGTCAGGGCAAACAAGTGTATGACCGGCGTTCACGGAGGCAGTCCAGGCCCAGGCAGAGGTCGGGACACGGGAAGACGTATGACTTTCCCTCCACTACATTTCAAAGCCAATTATTGTACTTTCGACTAAATTTCAAGGAAGCTTGTCGTTACTCGTTCCTTTTAAGCTCAGCAAAGTCAGCTGTTGGTGTTTTTAACTTTTTAAATGTAATTGGCCACATGCTGTGTTCCTCACGCACAGAAGAGAACCAATCACAGTCAGCGCTCACACCTGGGATGGATTTGGAAATACGTCACCTCCGCTGTGTGTAGCAGCTCTCCCGCCTTCATTGGAACAAAACTCTGTAATGGAGATGGTAGGAGAACCTCCAGCTGAGGAACCAACACACCCATGGCCAAATCTCAACAAAATGTTGTTTGTCTTGCTGAAAGAAGTATTGCTGAGCCAAGTATTGAGCTAAATTCATCTGTGCAGAGCATTCATTGCATTGTAAGCTTGTGCTGTGTTGAAGTATGGCAGTACATTCAATTATCAGTGGTACTGTTTCCTCTCCTGCGTTACTACATGTGCATCATCATCTTTTAGAGATTTCTATCACTTTCCAGCGACATGGAAAAATGCCGGACGGATCTTCTGCGTCGTTTACAGATTTTTATTAAGGCAAGTGTCATGTTGCCATGAAGCCAAGTGGTTCAACAGCTTGATGTGTTCTTGAAAGCAGAGTTCAGGTTTGTTTGCGGTAATGGACTGAATAAAAAAAGAGGCCCTCTTGTTTTTTGGGTGGGGATGTTTTAAATAAAAACATTCAATGACAGTAGATGTCCTTATTGCTTTTGAATGCATTTTCATGCTGAAGTTTTTACAGATGTTTCTATAGACTTTTTGTAGCAGAGTGGTTCTACATGTAAGTCAGTACATCAGTTGCTGGTTTCAGAGTTACAAGGTTCTGTAAAAGCACTGAGAAAACAAATAGCAACGCACCGATATTAGAAAATGTACTTTTGAATACTTAAGTACTTTCTAAAAGTAGGTACTTTAGTACTTTAACTTGAGTAAAATTTTGACCAAGCAACCTTTACTTGTAGTTGAGTAAAATTTGACCATGAGTAATCAGTACTTTGACTCAAGTACTGGAGTTGAGTACTTTGTCCACCACTGGTTATTTTTAAATTCAGAAAAACAGAAATGTGTTCAATTTGTTAATGTTTATAAATATTTATGCTCATATGTATTAATGAATGAAATTCTAATGCTTAAAGAAACAGTTTATTTTACGCTTCTTTATTGAGGTTTCATTCAAAGCATTCTAAAATGCCTTGAAAGATGAATTAATGTGATGTTTAAAAATATACCTGATATACCTTTTGTGTTCTCTAAACTCAGACTAACTGTTGTTTCAAGTAAACCAGCCCTGAAACACATGAATTTTCTAAAAGGGACTAATGATGCTTCTGCTTGTATTTGTTTAGTATATTAATAACATAGTCTTAATAAGTGTCTCTATTCACTTGCTGTTTGAAAGAAGCATAATGTTTTATCACTGAGGGCCTCATTCAATCTAAAAACATCTAAAAAAAAATCTATTTTTCCCTTTATATTTGAACTTATTACAATATTCTAAGATTGTGCATGAGGTTAAACTCCTGTTTTTGTCAGCTATTGAAATGTAATTAATTACATTGTTGGTTCTTTAAAATGTGACCTCCATTGTACAATAAGCGTTAAGCTTTTATTACATTTAAATTAAAAAAAACTAAACCAGTTTCACTCGTGTTTCTTTAGAATTTAAGAAAACCAAATTCATTGTCAGTTATGTGTTTTGGGGTTAACCAAATGAAAAATGATACAATTGTTGGGATGTCACAGGACCACAGAAAGTTTGTTCATTTTTTGGTTAGAGACAATATTCATTTGTCATGAGACGCAGTCATGACATGAATTCTGACCCAGGAATGTGATTGACCATCACACCCAGTGGGGGTGGAGGGCCTTCTGCAGGACCTTCCTCCCCCCTTTCTGCTCACAAGACTCTTCCCCCATGCAATTAGCCAGTCACTGATTGGTTGAAGCTCTCAGGCTTTGACACCTCCGAATCAACATTCGTGCAACAAAAGGCTTCAGCCAGCCTCCATTCTCGCTTGCAAAGCAAACTCCAAGGAGGTGGGTTGCTGGAGAGCAGCTCACCCAGCGTTAGCACACAGCTAACACCAGACGCTCTTGCAACCAGAGGCCTTCACTCCTCAGCTTTTCTGCTGACCCAACCACGAGGGTCAGACCTTCCCCTGATCCAGAGACCAGCACCCAGAGTCTGCTCTCCAGGGAACCACCCGGTTCCTCCAGGACGGGACCAGGGAAACAACACCTCACAGAACTTCTTTGTGTTTTTCCTGAACAAGCAGGAAAGCCATCACAGACCTGAGTGACCAGCTCCTCAGTCTGAACAAAGGGACAACCAGGAGCTGCAAAGAAGGACTCCTGAAACATCAACTTCATCTTCCTCTCCTCAGCCTGCAGAACCAGCAAACCACAGTTAGCAGGAGGTGCTAACTACAGGAGAAGACACCAGCTTCCCTCCAGCAGGACAACAACTGAACTCCTTCAAGGAAGTGGTAACAACTGGGCACTACCTGAGATTAGTTAAACCTGATGCTATGATAGAACTGTTTAACTTTCACGAAGATGTGTTGATTCTCTGCTGTTGATAATGATATTAGGCACTGTTATCAACTTGTAAACCAACGTTAGCTCTGCCACAGACACAGGGTCTGCATGCTAATCTTTGCTTTACTAACTTGTTAACTCACAATCCTACACATATCACATCAAAGACAACATCACACAGTGACTGAACACCATCTGACGACTCCTGACGTTTTACAAGACAAATCGCAGTTACATAAACTCATTCTAGAAATGGTCCTTTAGCAGAGACACACAGGAAGCAGACGCTATGGCTAGCTTCTATTGTTCCATTGCTATCAGCACATGGCCGAGACTCAGGACAGACTTCCTGTTCTCTGACAACCTCCATTTGGAATGTAGTTTCTTGTGATCCGCCATCTTGTTTTGTAGTTCCATCACCATCTCACACACACACACACACTCCCTCCAACTCTCTCTCTCTCTTTCTCTCTCCACACACACACATGCACCTACACACACCCAGCTGTATATAGATAGTTAGAATCTGGGTTTTATTTGTTTTCATTGTTAATAAATATAATTTTTGGAATCATACGTTTCATATGTTTTATTAACGTGCACAACGGTGAATGAAATGTCGACCTCTTCTGTGTCAAGAACTCCAAAATCCTTCAACCTTGACTGTTAATTCTGGTAATTGTAATTAATTTAACTATTAATTCAAATTCCTGATTAACTGTTTAGTATATCTTATGAGACTGATATAACTGAATTGGCTATCATTTCCTGTTTAGACAGGTGGTGCTCCGAGGTATCTGATACACATCAGATTCAATTTCAATAACATTATTAATAACTATCTTTGATAATTATTAATCATTATCGATAGCCAACCATAACATAAATAGTGATCCATATGAGGTAGTAAATCCCTACACAATTACTGCAATGCAAATTATTAACTGAAACTATTTAATTAAATTTAATAGCACTAAACCAAATAAATTAGCTTACGTATATGTGATTGGTTTGGTTTTGGAAAATGTGAAAACATTTAGCGCAGTTTGATTGTTGTGCAGAAACAAACCCAAATTGAGTTGGATTAAGAAACTTTATTGGATGGAAAAACTGCCCAAAATACAATTGAGTTAATCCAATGAGTTATTTGTTTGAGTGTACTGTGATAACAGCATTTCATGCGTCTTGTCTTGACTTGTTTTACTCCTTGTTTCCTCCCATTCTTCCTCCTGTTCAGGCCTGAAAACACAAATAGAAAGAGAAAATGACACATGAATGTTTTGTCATAGCAGATTAGTAAGACGAGCAATGATGTAAATGTAAGACATCTGGGGGGGGGGACCACATTTCTTTGAGAACTAAGGAACATGTGGATACCACGGGAACAAATTGACAGTGGTCACGTGACGCCCCCTTCAACTTCGACAATTATCACCCCATCTCCAATTTATTTTTCCTTTTATCCTTTTATCCTTTTATTAATGAATAAATAATGAATGTATTCAAATAAATCATTTTTCGTTAGTAAATGATTTTCGATCATTTATTAATTTTAAGTAATTACTTTAGGAGTTGTTAATGAGTAAATGACCGTTTACTTCCAGTAATCATTTACATTTTTCATAAATTACTTCCAGTGATTTATTACTTTCAGTAATCTATTATTCACAGTAATTTAATGCTAATAACCAACCATGAATCCCAACACATTCAAACTCAGTGAGAACAAAACAAACTGAAGCTTTTATCTTTTAATAATTATAATACTTGCTCCCTTTCCTCCGGGATACTGATTCATGCCTCCTCCTGCCCCCTGGCACACACACAGAAATCCTCACTATCATTTCTGACTTGTAGCAAAGCAGCAAGCAGCATGTGGAGGAGTTCAACCCTCACCTCATTCACATCGATAACGTGGATGGTAACGTCTCCTCCGATCTGCAATGCAGCAACTCTATTCACAGGCATACGAAAGGCGAAGGTGTAGAATTCTCTTCCATCCACATGAATCTGCAAGGAAACGACTTCCTTAAATTATATGTGACAACAATATCATTTCATACAATGTTAACGCGGGTTAAGGGAAAAATTTAAAATCTCTTCTAGAGAGGGATGGTTGTTTTCAAATTGAATTAAGTGCTTTGATTAAACTGCAAGGTTAAGTTACTCTTTTTAGTAGTAACTAATAATGTTGAAATAACTAACTAGTAACTATAATTAAATAGTAGAGAGAGAGTGATATCTATTGAATACTCAACTATCTCTTAGCATTCCATCCAATTAAACTGTTTTGACAGGGAGAATTTGACATTTTCTTCCATTTGAACACACAGACTCCAGCGCTCATCCTCCAAATGCATGTTTCTTACTAATATGGCTCAATTAGTCAGGGTCATAGTGAGACTTTTCAACATCATCAGAATTATTGCTAAGAATCATTGTTACAATTGAACTGTAAGTAACATGAATCTAAAAGATAAAAAAATCAGCAGAAGTTCAGTGTTCCAGATGAAAATGTTTGTACGGTGAGTTTGTTCTGACCTGGAAGCGGTTAGCAGTGACGATGATCTTCATCTTAAAGGCCAGGCCTTGGGAGAACGGCATGCTGTTCACAATTTTCTCGGAGCCCCACTCGTCATTCTCGCGAGTGTTGAACACCACTTTGGCACCTTGGTCAAAGCGAGGATTGATGTGCAGGGCGATGTTGTCGTATTCAGACTTTCCACAGAGGAGGTTGACGTAAAACCTGCCAGGTTTGGACAAAAGATATATATTGATATATATTTTGTTACGTGCAGTTGGGGTTCGTGGTGTGTGTGTGTGTGTGTGTGTGTGTGTGTGTGTGTGTGTGTGTGTGTGTTTTTATTTTATTTTATTATATTTTTCTATTTTATGTGAAGCACTTTGTGTTGCAATTTGTTTTTGTATGAAAAGTGCTCTATAAATAAAGTTTGATTTTATTTGGTTTGATTTGAGAGAAAAGTCTCACCGAACAAAGGAGCCTGAGATGTAGTGTGAATGTGATGTGAAAGAACCTAAATGGAGCTTTAAAACATGCATGTGCACCAATCAGCCATAACATTATGACCACTTAAAGTCAAGTCAATACTACCTCTGTTACAGGTGAATTTTACATCATTTGATCTTCACTGTTGAGGCACTACATTGAGAAATCAAGTGCAAGTGTGACGATTTCAAAAGAATTTGACATTGACTGGATCAGAAAATCTCTAAAACTGCAGCTCTTGTGGGGTGTCACTGGTCAATATCCATCAAACGAGGTTAGAAGTACCAGCTCTTGCTGATGGGAATACACTGTGAAGCTTCAAACACATTAAGTTATCAAATAGTGAGAAGTTGTTTTTCTTTCCAAACTGACCTCTTTGCATCTTCAGGAGTGGAGCCCTCAAGGGAGATGCATGAACCCTCATCCTGAATCGATGGGATCGGCCCCAGGTAGGGGATAGTCTGGAATCAACAACAATAAACATCCGCAGTGTAGGTTAGACACATCAGGAAATCGTAGTCATGGAGATTACTAATCGATGGCACGCCGCTCAAAATGTAAAGTTTTACAGCTTCAAAAATGCAGCTTTTTGTTTGTCAGTTCAGTTCCTGTTATGATAAAGATTCAATAGATTCATAATGGGGTCCTCATGCAATCATTTCTATTTGTGTCAGCATTGCAAATGTTGGAAATTATTTGTGTAAAATAGTTAAAATGTAGGTAGTGACTAGGTTTCAGAGGGTATTTGATATTTCTTGCATCATAAGTTGATCTTTACGTCTGTGAAGATTCAATGAACACTCTAAGTACTTTCACTGAATGGTACTGAGGTCAGCTACAATCTCTCCTTCAGACCATACTTTTATAATTCAGAGAAAAAGACATTAACACAGCATTTTCACTTCATAATGTCTTTGTTTGGTTTCGACATGATGTAAATTGAAATATATTCTAATGTAATATAATACATCTTTTATCAGCAGGAAGTAAGAATAAATTCAATAAATAAATTAAGCTGGCAGCAATTGATGACAAGTGGTATTAATTTGATGCTGTTCTAAAACACATTACTAATGATGCTGGATGGAAGGAAAACATATTAATCATGTTACATAGTTAGCAGTGCAAATGCACTTATTTGGAATACTTACAGGGTTGATGATATGCATGGCAGCAGTTGGTGAACTGGACCCAGAGACAGAAAGAGAAGCAGGACTGCTGAGCTGTGTTTCATGTCTCATTTTATACTGGAGTGACGGAGGAGCAGGGTGGAGAACCTGTTGCATCACAGTTTACTTTACCGGAGGGGCCAAATCACCTGAATCACCTGTGTGCCAACAGAGCTGTGTGTGTGTGTGTGTGTGTGTGTGTGTGTGTGTGTGTGTGTGTGTGTGTGTGTGTGTGTGTGTGTGTGTGTGTGTGTGTGTGTGTGTGTGTGTGTGTGTGTGTGTGTGTGTGTGTGTGTGTGTGTGTGTGTGTTGAGGGATCAATATTCCACTCACTGTATTATTTTCTATGTAATTGTGAATATGTTGTTAATTAACGTGGAACTATGGGATGTTATTATGTTATTTTGTTATGTTAGCCTGGTCATTTTTGGATACAGGCCCATACAGTACAATTAATGATAAATTCATCATTTGCTTTGTGCTTATTTGGATTCAGCATGTCAATGTTGAAATCACCACCAATAAAAATAAGAACATATCTTCCACCCAGTGCTTTAATGCTTCCACATTGGAGCCTGATGCTCTATATAAGAAGCTAATTAGCACATTTTTCTTTTTTTCTTTACAGATTTCTATTGTTGTGCATTCTAATATGTTATCAATAGCAGTTGTCATATTCTCTAATATCTTATAGTTCACGTAATTTTCTATATATATAGCTACTCCTCCTCCACACTTGTTCTTTCTCTTTATATCATGAAATTCCTATCTAATTCAAATGAAAGTCCTTTATCATCATTAATCCAGGCTTCAGATATTAAACTATTTTGACTGGTTTAATGAATTTGCCTAAATACTCTTTGACATTGCTGTAGTTTGCATAGAGGCTTCTACTATTGAAATTAATTATTTATAATCTGCCATCTGTGTTTAATTTCTGGTTATATTGTCCTTCTGTGTAGTAACAGCAGGTGTCCTTGATATTGTAGAAAAAAATTATTGTCCGGATTTAACGTCATTTTCCAAGCCCAGTAGGTGGTGGTTTGTATAATTAAGTGTTCTCTGTTGTAGTTCATCGTTATCTGTGATCCTGTGTATAAAGTTATCTTCATCTGTAGTTGACGTGTCTCCTGTGTAAACCTTTGAAGCGTGACTTGAACACCACCAACATGCTCAGCGTTTCTCAGGAACTACTTACACAACACCCTCAACATGCCCAAGGTCAGTGTTTCTCAGGAACTGCTTGAAGAACAGTCTCAACATGCCCAAACTCAGTGTTTCTCAGGAACTACTTACACAACACCCTCAACATGCCCAAGGTCAGTGTTTCTCAGGAACTACTTGAAGAACAGTCTCAACATGCCCAAACTCAGTGTTTCTCAGGAACTGCTTTTACAACATTGTCAACATGTAACTCATAGAAATAAAACAAGACATTGAGAAATTAAAAAAGAACTGTGCTACTGATCAACGAAGAAAGCTGAGAAGCCCCACAGTTTGATGACATGGTGAAGCCAGATACAACAGTTACAAGCCTGTTGCTTTAATGACCCAGTGTTCCTGGGGACTTAACTCAGGTCATACATGTTTGATGTAACTCTTAAATCTGCACCTAAAGGAAACAGTAGTTAAAATAACAGGTGAGCTTAGCTTGATGGTCCATTCAGGTGTTCTCAATAGTATTTTGTTTGTAATATTGTATCAGTTCTTTTTGTATCTGGTACCTCTCATTGTAATTAATTCTTTTTAAGGAGAGCAGTGTTGCAAAAGATGAATAACATGTTTCCAACCTCCTTCACCCATATTCCCCAAAAAGAGCACTGAGGTCTGGCCACCAAATATTGCTCCCGGTCCCACACACTAAGCTCAAATCCCGTGGTCATTGTGCATTTGAAGCTGCAGCACCAAAGCTGTGGAAAGTTTTCTACTTCAGCTAAGATATGTCGATTCTTGTGGCTCCTTTATGAAGCTGTTAAAAACATTTTTATTCAGGCAGGCCTTTGACCCGTAGCTGCTCGTTCTTACTCTTTTGTAGAACTATGTACTCTATACCTTTAATAATCATATCTCTGTTTTACTTATTTTTAACTATTTACATATTTTTTCTTCTTCTTTTCTGTTTTTAAGTGCTGTTAATCACCTTGTGGCTCATTTCTGGGAAAAGTGCTATACTAATACATTTCTATTCTATTCTATTCTATTCTATTCTATTCTATAGAACATGACTACACAAGGAGGGCTTCCTGTCTAGATGTAGTCCTACTCTGAGGCCTGCAGGTCATACTTCAGGAGCAGTAGTAGTAGAATGTATTGTGTCGCCTTAGTGTTCATGATTGTAATTATTGAGATAAAGCAGGCATGTGTAAAGTACTCCCTCCATCACCCAGCACAAAGTACCTGATGGATACAGTACTTCCTCCATCACCCAGCACAAAGTACCTGATGGATACAGTACTTCCTCCATCACCCAGCACAAAGTACCTGATGGATACAGTACTTCCTCCATCACCCAGCACAAAGTACCTGATGGATACAGTACTTCCTCCATCACCCAGCAGAAAGTACCTGATGGATACAGTACTTCCTCCATCACCCAGCAGAAAGTACCTGATGGATACAGTACTTCCTCCATCACCCAGCAGAATACAGTACTTCCTCCATCACCCAGCAGAAAGTACCTGATGGATACAGTACTTCCTCCATCACCCAGCAGAAAGTACCTGATGGATACAGTACTTCCTCCATCACCCAGCAGAAAGTACCTGATGGATACAGTACTTCCTCCATCACCCAGCAGAATACAGTACTTCCTCCATCACCCAGCAGAAAGTACCTGATGGATACAGTACTTCCTCCATCACCCAGCAGAAAGTACCTGATAGATACAGTACTTCCTCCATCACCCAGCAGAAAGTACCTGATGGATACAGTACTTCCTCCATCACCCAGCAGAAAGTACCTGATGGATACAGTACTCAGATACAGTGAGGTGGGTTGTATTTTGTTATTGCTGGCCCTGACTGAAAACCACCACACTCTACTGATTATTACTAATTTCAACATTATTTAAACACAATTTTACTTCAGCATCAACCTGCTTCAGCTGATCCAGAATGTTGCTGCCAAAGTTCTTACAAACTCCAAGAAACTGGACCAGATCACACCGGTCCTACAAACACCACACTGGCTTCCTGTGAGTCAAGGGATGGATTTTAGAATATTCCTGCTGCTCTACAAAGCGTTGAATGGTCTTGGAGGATGAAGCATTCAGACTTCTTGGGTGTTCTGGGACAGGTCTACTGTGTGTTCCAGAACCAGAACCAAACAAAGTGAAGCACCTTTGAGTTTATCTGCTTCTCACTTGTGGAACAAACTTGTTGAACACCTGAGGTCTGCTTGACTGTTTTAATTGCCTTTTATCTTTTAAATGCTTTTTATATTTTCTCAATGTCTTGTTTTATTTCTATGGTTTGCATGTTGAGAATGTTGTTCAGGCAGTTATTGAGAAACACATGTGCATGGACATGTTGAGGGTGTTGTTCATGTAGTTCCTAAGAAACACGGAGCTTGGGCACATTGATGATTTTGTTTAAGCAGTTCCTAAGAAACACGGAGCTTAGCCATGTTGAGGGTGCAGTTCAAGCAGGGCTACACTGAGGACAGATAAACACAGGCACTCAGTCCATGCGCACAAAAGGTTTGTCAGACTGAACGTGTGTGCCCTCAGAATCACACATTGAGTCTGCTTCTGAAGACACCGGGGGATGTTGGGGTCTAATAAGACCAGAGACACTTTGTTCATTTCTAGGGAAAGACCATTTTTATTTGTCATGATAGATGTTGGAATCTCACAAGACCACAAAAAGTTTGTTCAAAGTTTGTTCGTTTGTTCATGCCAATTCTAAAACCAGGCAGACCAAATGAGTGGAGATTTGTTCAAGATTTGCAAGCTATTAATAACATTGTTGTACCAGCACACCGGTAGTTCCAGATTCAAACACCATTTTGGCTTCTTTGCCTTCAAACAGCACGTGCCACACAGTCGTGGGCTTGTGCTCAGCATTCTTTTCCATTCCATTGCACCCAGATAGTCAGTATCTGTTTGCATTCACTTATAAGGGTAAACAGTATACGTGGACTAGGCTGGTACAGGGCTTTGTGGAGTGTCCAGGGGTGTATGCAGCAACGGTTAAGCTTGACCTCGAAGAACTGTGCCTCCCGAAAGGAAGAACACTCATTCAGTACGCCGATGATCTTCTCGTCACCTCACCTACACCCGAGGACGGCAGAACTGATTCCAGCAGGCTGCTTCACTGCTTCTCAAAATAAATAGGCCCGCTGTCTATCCAACTCCTGCAAGAAACAAATGACACATTTTCTGCTTTCAGCAACAAAACAAACATTTCTTCTCAACATAATTTCGGTTCATCCATACCAATTGCTCCTTCATGGTTGTAGAAGTAGTGTGCAGTAATTGTTCTTTTTTTTTTTTATATAATTAAGAAGTGATTCTGAAATCTGTGTCTGGAATCAATTAGTGACTTTAGCAACTTTATGTTGAGTGCCAGTATCATCAGCCAATCTGATTTTGATGTGTTATTGACAGAACACCATTGGGCAAATGGAGTTTCTAGCGCTGGTTTTGGTGTCGTCATTGAAAGAAGCTTGACTGTTTGGCCCATTGGCAGGTGGCGATGACGCACTGCTGTTATCTACTACTCTGGAATGATGGCGGCTAATTTAACAGCAAGATCAATGATACGATAGCGGACCTGCTCCAGGGACCTTTTTCAATACTATATCAATATATAATATTTTCTCATGAGGTGATGATGTCACTCAGTCCTCCACAATGTCCAAAATGAGCAAAAATGTGTTAATCATTCGTGCTGCATTAGTGCTGGTTTGTGCTGAAAGAGTGACCGTTTGTGCAGCTTTGTTTTTTGAGATATAACAGTTTATTATACAGTGATGACGTCACTCAGACCCCACATTCTACAAATTGAACAAGAAATGTCTCAATTGTTAGTGCTGAGTAAGTGCTGGTTTGTGCTGGAAAAAAATATATAATTTGTGCTGCTTTGGTTTTTAATATATAACATTTATTGTAAGTTGATGACATCACGCAGCACCCCACAATGGCCCAATTGAACAAAAAATGGTGTTAATCGTTTGCGCTGCATCAGTGCTGGTTTTGCACAAAGAATGATCATTTGTGCAGCTTTAGTTTCTCTCCCCATGTATCTGGGCATGACTGTTTCTGTTGTAGTGGTTTTCCTGTTTCAAGACCGTCTGCGTCCATGAAGAATGCCAAATCTTGAGTTTTGTGAGGAAATAAACACCCCCTCTATGTTTCTATTAGTGTTGTTTTATTTCTGAAGCTGCGCCTGCATGACGTCCCTCTCGTCTCCGCAGAGCTCTTCAAACGCCATCTACTGGTTGGGATGGACGAGTTGGGATCTCATAAGATCACACGATCTGCAACCCGCTGGTGCGCCACATAACCACGGAGTTACCCTGCTCTGTCTCCCTGCTCTGTCTTCCTGCTCTGTCTCCCTGCTCTGTCTACCTGCTCTGTCTTCCTGCTCTGTCTCCCTGCTCTGTCTCCCTGCTCTGTCTACCTGCTCTGTCTCCCTGCTCTGTCTACCTGCTCTGTCTCCTGCTCTGTCTCCCTGCTCACTGCTTCGAGGCGTCATGACGCCGGTAAGAGTCACGTGTGGGAGGATGTGTGAATGTCTGCGCAGGTGAAACACGGAGCATTCAGGTGTGCAGCCCTGGCCGACGATGCTTAACGATGCTTACAGTTGGGAAAGAGGGAGATGAACTAAAACTGAAAGACTGGATGCGAAATATGGAGGGGAGCTGTGTGTGTGCGTGTGTGTGTGTGTGTATATATATATATATGTGTGTATATGTGTACATATATAAGTTAAATATATAACTAAAAGTTATATATTTATATATATATATTAACATTGATCATATATATTTGATCATTGATCATAAAAAGACGATCTCCAACTCGTGTGTTTGCTGTATCTCTTTTTACACGGCAACGTTAATTAAATCAAGGCTGCAAAGAACAAACTTATCCCCACAGTGCCACCTGGCGATCATTTGTTGTAACTCCGTTCGTGCGTTTAATATCCAACGGAAGTTGGAGTTGGTCACAAGAATATGAGCATGTCTGTATCACAGTGATCCACAACCAAACAGTTGCAGTTTGTTGACAGCTCAGACAGGAGGTCCCAGTGGTTGAATTAACGTGCTTTTACTTTGGAAAGCACAGACAAACATGAAGCAATCACAATAAAAGGGGCAGTGAAGCCCCGCCTGCAGTTCTCTCCATCCCGCTTTATGGCTCAGAGACTTGGCCTTTAAACAAAACTCTGTCCGCAACAATCGATGGCTTTGACAGCAGGGCTCTCAGAACCATGGAGAACATCAGGAGGCCCCAGCAGGACGGGAACCCCCCGATTACGTTCTAAAAGAATGAGTCAACAATGAAACAAGCTGAGATTAATAAGTATAAACTGTGACCTTTTAATTCCAGGTGGTGCTGAAAGATTCGAGTCTTGTGGAGTTGGTGCATCATAGTGGCTGGAGCAACTTTATCAACCACCATGTTGCTGGAGCAACTTTATCTACCACCATGTTGCTGGAGCAACTTTATCAACCACCATGTTGCTGGAGCAACTTTATCTACCACCATGTTGCTGGAGCAACTTTACCTACCACCATGTTGCTGGAGCAACTTTATCTACCACCATGTTGCTGGAGCAACTTTATCTACCACCATGTTGCTGGAGCAACTTTATCAACCACCGTGTTGCTGGAGCAACTTTATCAACCACCATGTTGCTGGAGCAACTTAATCAACCACCGTGTTGGTGGAGCAACTTTATCAACCACCATGTTGCTGGAGCAACTTTATCAACTACCGTGTTGCTGGAGCAACTTTATCAACTACCGTGTTGATGGAGAAACTTTATCAACCACCATGTTGCTGGAGCAACTTCATCATCCACCGTGTTGCTTTACTGTTCATGTCTGCACAATATTGACAATGATTTATAGATGAAGTCTAGTACAGTACTTTAGTAAGTAAAGTAAAAAGCATATTTTCCTGTCACACATTCATGATGTGCTCTAAACTATGTTGGTTTGAACTTGTGTTGAAGCAATCATCCAGGCCCTGTGGATAAAATGGCTGTGCTCTCTGCTAAACTGAAGTGTGGAGCAACAACAGAGGGTGTAAGGTAAAAGCTGAATATTAAAGATTTATTTCGGTATTCTGCATGAATGTTAGTTTTGCTGATCATGTGGTTGTAACTGAAGACGATGCTGGGACCACTTTATCCTCGACGACGACTCCGGTCAGAGAGTAGAGACGGACCCTGAGTGTTGACTTTATCCTCTTTAATAGAGTCGGTCGGCAGTACAGCACGTGGATTTCAACAAATGATGAATGAATGAACGATGAATGACGAATGAATGTAGAATGACTGATGAATGAATGGGTGAATGAATGGCTTTGTGTAACAAATGAAGAATATACAAATCAGTAACCGATGGTAATAATGCTCCATAAATTAATGACTTACTTCTTCACGAACACATTCAACATGCAATGAGGGTCCACTACCGTCTTATTATTGAAAGAAAAAACTCACGAACGAACAGGATCTTTTGACCGGATATTAACATGAACGATGGGAACCGAGTCGCGTTTGGTTGGGAGCCGTTCTTTTTTTCTCTCTCCCCGAGTTCACCCCTATGGTTCACACAATGAACACGGCTCAACACGAGGCCTCAAGGCCATGGAGTACACACGCCAGGCCTACACAGATATTTTTAGGAATTCTGCATACAAGTTTATTTTCTCAATCCAGGAAATCATGTGCGATGCGTTGATCTCAGACTCAGTTCTCTGTCATTACGCTTCTTTCAGAGCAGATCCTCCATCGTGTGATGACTCTGGAGTGTGTTGACGGTATGGAGCTGATGGAGATCACTACTTTCCACTTGACTGAGTGTCCTCTGACTGAACCCTGTGTTTAAATATAGATTAAACAGATTATTTTCAGGAAATTTCCAATGTGCTTCCTTTATTGTATGTGATGTTTATCCACTGACAGTCTGTGGGGAGCAGTTGGACGATGTGTAAAAATCAATTTTAACCCTGAACTTGTTGACGGTCCATCATAAAGCAAATGCAGCGGAACAGACGGCCACATTAGTGTCTACAGATACTTTAGGGTTACCAATTCACTTAAAAGTCATGTTTTCACACTGGCAAGATATGAGAGAACCGTGCACACATAAGAACATGCAAACTTCCATTTATGTAGGTTCACTGTGTTTGAAAGATTAGTTTGAGTCATGATCCGACAAAACATGTGTGGCACTATGAGTAAGTTCATGATTGGAAATAGTTTCCCACCCCCATTTTATTCCTAAGGTCACTTGATGTTTCTGAATGTAATTTCAATCTGTGGCACTAGCGGTCAATAGTAGTTAATATAGGTTTCACCAGCAGAGGGCACTCGGTGCACATCAGTGTCTGACCGCTGGAGCGGAAGTCAGTACAGGATGCGGTGGAGTAGGAATCACACCGAGCGTGCTCCGGTTGACCGATGTTTTTCTGTTTTACAGTGATACGAGCAGAAAATAAATATGTTGGATGGGAGATGAGTGGCTCATCATTTTCACAAGTATGACACATGCAAAGAAATACAAAGAGTTAACAGATGCACGTCAGTATGTTACATGTCTGCTTTTATAAAGACATTAATTCGTACTGAGGCCCGTCACAGTCTTCATTATTTTACATGTGGTTCCCCTCAGGGGAATTCATTGTTTCACCTGAAAAACCTAGCTCACACAGTAATGGAGGGAAAATATTCAAACTCTCCAGAAATGTCCCAAAGCCAGAAGCTGAACCAAGGACATGGCCTTTACATTAATGTATAATTGAGCTATTATTTAAATAATCAAATCTACTCTTGGCCATCTGTCTGCAGACTTCATGTTGGGTTTGGCCCAGTTTTATCGAAATCAAATGAAAAAAATTGCATTCTTGAGAACTGGAAACATCCAAGTTTCACCTTAACAGCTTTTGCTCTCAGAGTTCTGCCGTGTGTTTGTCTATAAACCCTCCCAGTGTGTGTTTGCTCTCCAGAGGATCAACCTGCAACCTCCTTTCATCACGTCTGTAACTATAAAGTTACACAAAGTTTCCTCAGAGCAAGACAAGTGCTGCTCGCATTTCTATTTGCCTTCGGTGGATTGATTCGACTTCTCTAATCGAGGCCGAGGGGAAATGTGATGTAAATTTAATGAACAGATGTAGGAAGGTTAAATATTGTTCTGCAGTTATTCACATTTCCGTGTTTAAAAAAAAAAACCTATGAGAATGAACACGAGCCACTGTGGCATTGATAAAAGGAAGTAGATGAGATGTATGTCTCACACACTGTGTTAACATTCATTCATTCATTCATTCATTGTAGTCCTACTCTGAGATGTCATGGGTCTGTAACCTGCAGTTCTGAAGCCACATGTGGCTCTTCAGCCCTTCTGTAGCGGCTCCGTGAAGCTTTAAATATATTTTATGGTGAGAAACATTTAATTTTTATTTTATTTATTCTCCTGGAAACGGTCAGCGAATTCTTCAAAGTTGATCATCTCGTTCTCGTCGGCCTCGGAGCAAGAGAGGAGGAACTGGATCTCCGAGGGAGAGTATTGCTTCTGGCTGTCCATGGCCTTGGAGAAGTCCTTCTTGGAGATGAGGCCGCGCGGGTCGGTCACGTAGTCGCGGAAGGCGTCCGACGCCACGATGTCTTTCAGCTTGAGGAACATGTCGAAGAACTTGAGGATCATCTCCACGTTGCTGGAAGACTCCACCAACATGTCCACCATCTGCCTGGCGATGGTGCCATTCACCACGTTTCCTGAGGGCAGAAAGAAAATGATTATTTTTGAAATACAATGAAATAAAAAAAAAAAAAAATTACTTTGAAGATCATCAAAAAAAATTACAAAGTAATACAATTTAATTAAAAAAAAAAAAAATAACAGGGAAAAATAGTTGCGTGAAAGAACAGAGCAACATGTTCCAAATTGAGTAGAAATAAGAGAAATAAAACATCTTGTGCAGTTAGAACATCGTCATCTACATCATGTATGTATGTATGTATGTATGTATGTATGTATGTATGTATGTATGTATGTATGTGGATATACTTGGAAACACATTAGTTATTTTGTGTAAACATATTGTCATAAAATATACATTCATTATTTATATTGATTATCAAGAGGGCTTTATATATGGACATGTACATGTATGTGAGTATATGCATGAGCATCCGTGAAGCTTTCAATATATTTTATGGTGAGAAACATTTTATTTTTATTTTATTTAGACCCCAGAGTTATTTTCAAAAGGACTCATCTCTGGACTATAAAAATAGCTTTTAAAACAAAAAGCACAAGAGCTCAAATATTGAGAAACGGGGGGAATAAAATGCAAAAGTAGCTGAAAAAAACCTCAAATGAATTTCTGAAATCAAAGAAATGTTAAAAATGGAAACAAACAACTACTATAAGAAGAGCCCGAATGGTTGAAACAGATAAATGATCAACATTGTCAAAAAATGTTGAATAAAAGGGTGAAACACATACAATCATGTACATGAACTGAACTCAAAATTGCAATTAAATGTTGTCAGGATCTGAGGACGACCCAGAAGCAGACTCACACACAAGACTGGCGTTTGCAGGTTTTATTGGATTGTCAGGGCAAACAAGTGTATGACCGGCGTTCACGGAGGCAGTCCAGGCCCAGGCAGAGGTCGGGACACGGGAAGACGTATGACTTTCCCTCCACTACATTTCAAAGCCAATTATTGTACTTTCGACTAAATTTCAAGGAAGCTTGTCGTCACTCGTTCCTTTTAAGCTCAGCAAAGTCAGCTGTTGGTGTTTTTAATTGTTTAAATGTAATTGGCCATATGCTGTGTTCCTCACGCACAGAAGAGAACCAATCACAGTCAGCGCTCACACCTGGGATGGATTTGGAAATACGTCACCTCCGCTGTGTGTAGCAGCTCTCCCGCCTTCATTGGAACAAAACTCTGTAATGGAGATGGTAGGAGAACCTCCAGCTGAGGAACCAACACACCCATGGCCAAATCTCAACAAAATGTTGTTTGTCTTGCTGAAAGAAGTATTGCTGAGCCAAGTATTGAGCTAAATTCATCTGTGCAGAGCATTCATTGCATTGTAAGCTTGTGCTGTGTTGAAGTATGGCAGTACATTCAATTATCAGTGGTACTGTTTCCTCTCCTGCGTTACTACATGTGCATCATCATCTTTTAGAGATTTCTATCACTTTCCAGCGACATGGAAAAATGCCGGACGGATCTTCTGCGTCGTTTACAGATTTTTATTAAGGCATGTGTCATGTTGCCATGAAGCCAAGTGGTTCAACAGCTTGATGTGTTCTTGAAAGCAGAGTTCAGGTTTGTTTGCGGTAATGGACTGAATAAAAAAAGAGGCCCTCTTGTTTTTTGGGTGGGGATGTTTTAAATAAAAACATTCAATGACAGTAGATGTCCTTATTGCTTTTGAATGCATTTTCATGCTGAAGTTTTTACAGATGTTTCTATAGACTTTTTGTAGCAGAGTGGTTCTACATGTAAGTCAGTACATCAGTTGCTGGTTTCAGAGTTACAAGGTTCTGTAAAAGCACTGAGAAAACAAATAGCAACGCACCGATATTAGAAAATGTACTTTTGAATACTTAAGTACTTTCTAAAAGTAGGTACTTTAGTACTTTAACTTGAGTAAAATTTTGACCAAGCAACCTTTACTTGTAGTTGAGTAAAATTTGACCATGAGTAATCAGTACTTTGACTCAAGTACTGGAGTTGAGTACTTTGTCCACCACTGGTTATTTTTAAATTCAGAAAAACAGAAATGTGTTCAATTTGTTAATGTTTATAAATATTTATGCTCATATGTATTAATGAATGAAATTCTAATGCTTAAAGAAACAGTTTATTTTACGCTTCTTTATTGAGGTTTCATTCAAAGCATTCTAAAATGCCTTGAAAGATGAATTAATGTGATGTTTAAAAATATACCTGATATACCTTTTGTGTTCTCTAAACTCAGACTAACTGTTGTTTCAAGTAAACCAGCCCTGAAACACATGAATTTTCTAAAAGGGACTAATGATGCTTCTGCTTGTATTTGTTTAGTATATTAATAACATAGTCTTAATAAGTGTCTCTATTCACTTGCTGTTTGAAAGAAGCATAATGTTTTATCACTGAGGGCCTCATTCAATCTAAAAACATCTAAAAAAAATCTATTTTTCCCTTTATATTTGAACTTATTACAATATTCTAAGATTGTGCATGAGGTTAAACTCCTGTTTTTGTCAGCTATTGAAATGTAATTAATTACATTGTTGGTTCTTTAAAATGTGACCTCCATTGTACAATAAGCGTTAAGCTTTTATTACATTTAAATAAAAAAAAACTAAACCAGTTTCACTCGTGTTTCTTTAGAATTTAAGAAAACCAAATTCATTGTCAGTTATGTGTTTTGGGGTTAACCAAATGAAAAATGATACAATTGTTGGGATGTCACAGGACCACAGAAAGTTTGTTCATTTTTTGGTTAGAGACAATATTCATTTGTCATGAGACGCAGTCATGACATGAATTCTGACCCAGGAATGTGATTGACCATCACACCCAGTGGGGGTGGAGGGCCTTCTGCAGGACCTTCCTCCCCCCTTTCTGCTCACAAGACTCTTCCCCCATGCAATTAGCCAGTCACTGATTGGTTGAAGCTCTCAGGCTTTGACACCTCCGAATCAACATTCGTGCAACAAAAGGCTTCAGCCAGCCTCCATTCTCGCTTGCAAAGCAAACTCCAAGGAGGTGGGTTGCTGGAGAGCAGCTCACCCAGCGTTAGCACACAGCTAACACCAGACGCTCTTGCAACCAGAGGCCTTCACTCCTCAGCTTTTCTGCTGACCCAACCACGAGGGTCAGACCTTCCCCTGATCCAGAGACCAGCACCCAGAGTCTGCTCTCCAGGGAACCACCCGGTTCCTCCAGGACGGGACCAGGGAAACAACACCTCACAGAACTTCTTTGTGTTTTTCCTGAACAAGCAGGAAAACCATCACAGACCTGAGCGACCAGCTCCTCAGTCTGAACAAAGGGACAACCAGGAGCTGCAAAGAAGGACTCCTGAAACATCAACTTCATCTTCCTCTCCTCAGCCTGCAGAACCAGCAAACCACAGTTAGCAGGAGGTGCTAACTACAGGAGAAGACACCAGCTTCCCTCCAGCAGGACAACAACTGAACTCCTTCAAGGAAGTGGTAACAACTGGGCATTACCTGAGATTAGTTAAACCTGATGCTATGATAGAACTGTTTAACTTTCACGAAGATGTGTTGATTCTCTGCTGTTGATAATGATATTAGGCACTGTTATCAACTTGTAAACCAACGTTAGCTCTGCCACAGACACAGGGTCTGCATGCTAATCTTTGCTTTACTAACTTGTTAACTCACAATCCTACACATATCACATCAAAGACAACATCACACAGTAACTGAACACCATCTGACGACTCCTGACGTTTTACAAGACAAATCGCAGTTACATAAACTCATTCTAGAAATGGTCCTTTAGCAGAGACACACAGGAAGCAGACGCTATGGCTAGCTTCTATTGTTCCATTGCTATCAGCACATGGCCGAGACTCAGGACAGACTTCCTGTTCTCTGACAACCTCCATTTGGAATGTAGTTTCTTGTGATCCGCCATCTTGTTTTGTAGTTCCATCACCATCTCACACACACACACACACTCCCTCCAACTCTCTCTCTCTCTTTCTCTCTCCACACACACACATGCACCTACACACACCCAGCTGTATATAGATAGTTAGAATCTGGGTTTTATTTGTTTTCATTGTTAATAAATATAATTTTTGGAATCATACGTTTCATATGTTTTATTAACGTGCACAACGGTGAATGAAATGTCGACCTCTTCTGTGTCAAGAACTCCAAAATCCTTCAACCTTGACTGTTAATTCTGGTAATTGTAATTAATTTAACTATTAATTCAAATTCCTGATTAACTGTTTAGTATATCTTATGAGACTGATATAACTGAATTGGCTATCATTTCCTGTTTAGACAGGTGGTGCTCCGAGGTATCTGATACACATCAGATTCAATTTCAATAACATTATTAATAACTATCTTTGATAATTATTAATCATTATCGATAGCCAACCATAACATAAATAGTGATCCATATGAGGTAGTAAATCCCTACACAATTACTGCAATGCAAATTATTAACTGAAACTATTTAATTAAATTTAATAGCACTAAACCAAATAAATTAGCTTACGTATATGTGATTGGTTTGGTTTTGGAAAATGTGAAAACATTTAGCGCAGTTTGATTGTTGTGCAGAAACAAACCCAAATTGAGTTGGATTAAGAAACTTTATTGGATGGAAAAACTGCCCAAAATACAATTGAGTTAATCCAATGAGTTATTTGTTTGAGTGTACTGTGATAACAGCATTTCATGCGTCTTGTCTTGACTTGTTTTACTCCTTGTTTCCTCCCATTCTTCCTCCTGTTCAGGCCTGAAAACACAAATAGAAAGAGAAAATGACACATGAATGTTTTGTCATAGCAGATTAGTAAGACGAGCAATGATGTAAATGTAAGACATCTGGGGGGGGGGACCACATTTCTTTGAGAACTAAGGAACATGTGGATACCACGGGAACAAATTGACAGTGGTCACGTGACGCCCCCTTCAACTTCGACAATTATCACCCCATCTCCAATTTATTTTTCCTTTTATCCTTTTATCCTTTTATTAATGAATAAATAATGAATGTATTCAAATAAATCATTTTTCGTTAGTAAATGATTTTCGATAATTTATTAATTTTAAGTAATTACTTTAGGAGTTGTTAATGAGTAAATGACCGTTTACTTCCAATAATCATTTAGATTTTTCATAAATTACTTCCAGTGATTTATTACTTTCAGTAATCTATTATTCACAGTATTTTAATGCTAATAACCAACCATGAATCCCAACACATTCAACGTCAGTGAGAACAAAACAAACTGAAGCTTTTATCTTTTAATAATTATAATACTCGCTCCCTTTCCTCCGGGATACTGATTCATGCCTCCTCCTGCCCCCTGGCACACACACAGAAATCCTCACTATCATTTCTGACTTGTAGCAAAGCAGCAAGCAGCATGTGGAGGAGTTCAACCCTCACCTCATTCACATCGATAACGTGGATGGTAACGTCTCCTCCGATCTGCAATGCAGCAACTCTATTCACAGGCATACGAAAGGCGAAGGTGTAGAATTCTCTTCCATCCACATGAATCTGCAAGGAAACGACTTCCTTAAATTATATGTGACAACAATATCATTTCATACAATGTTAACGCGGGTTAAGGGAAAAATTTAAAATCTCTTCTAGAGAGGGATGGTTGTTTTCAAATTGAATTAAGTGCTTTGATTAAACTGCAAGGTTAAGTTACTCTTTTTAGTAGTAACTAATAATGTTGAAATAACTAACTAGTAACTATAATTAAATAGTAGAGAGAGAGTGATATCTATTGAATACTCAACTATCTCTTAGCATTCCATCCAATTAAACTGTTTTGACAGGGAGAATTTGACATTTTCTTCCATTTGAACACACAGACTCCAGCGCTCATCCTCCAAATGCATGTTTCTTACTAATATGGCTCAATTAGTCAGGGTCATAGTGAGACTTTTCAACATCATCAGAATTATTGCTAAGAATCATTGTTACAATTGAACTGTAAGTAACATGAATCTAAAAGATAAAAAAATCAGCAGAAGTTCAGTGTTCCAGATGAAAATGTTTGTACGGTGAGTTTGTTCTGACCTGGAAGCGGTTAGCAGTGACGATGATCTTCATCTTAAAGGCCAGGCCTTGGGAGAAAGGCATGCTGTTCACAATTTTCTCGGAGCCCCACTCGTCATTCTCGCGAGTGTTGAACACCACTTTGGCACCTTGGTCAAAGCGAGGATTGATGTGCAGGGCGATGTTGTCGTATTCAGACTTTCCACAGAGGAGGTTGACGTAAAACCTGCCAGGTTTGGACAAAAGATATATATTGATATATATTTTGTTACGTGCAGTTGGGGTTCGTGGTGTGTGTGTGTGTGTGTGTGTGTGTGTGTGTGTGTGTGTGTGTGTGTGTGTGTGTGTGTGTGTGTGTGTGTGTGTGTGTGTGTGTTTTTATTTTATTTTATTATATTTTTCTATTTTATGTGAAGCACTTTGTGTTGCAATTTGTTTTTGTATGAAAAGTGCTCTATAAATAAAGTTTGATTTTATTTGGTTTGATTTGAGAGAAAAGTCTCACCGAACAAAGGAGCCTGAGATGTAGTGTGAATGTGATGTGAAAGAACCTAAATGGAGCTTTAAAACATGCATGTGCACCAATCAGCCATAACATTATGACCACTTAAAGTCAAGTCAATGCTACCTCTGTTACAGGTGAATTTTACATCATTTGATCTTCACTGTTGAGGCACTACATTGAGAAATCAAGTGCAAGTGTGACGATTTCAAAAGAATTTGACATTGACTGGATCAGAAAATCTCTAAAACTGCAGCTCTTGTGGGGTGTCACTGGTCAATATCCATCAAACGAGGTTAGAAGTACCAGCTCTTGCTGATGGGAATACACTGTGAAGCTTCAAACACATTAAGTTATCAAATAGTGAGAAGTTGTTTTTCTTTCCAAACTGACCTCTTTGCATCTTCAGGAGTGGAGCCCTCAAGGGAGATGCATGAACCCTCATCCTGAATCGATGGGATCGGCCCCAGGTAGGGGATAGTCTGGAATCAACAACAATAAACATCCGCAGTGTAGGTTAGACACATCAGGAAATCGTAGTCATGGAGATTACTAATCGATGGCACGCCGCTCAAAATGTAAAGTTTTACAGCTTCAAAAATGCAGCTTTTTGTTTGTCAGTTCAGTTCCTGTTATGATAAAGATTCAATAGATTCATAATGGGGTCCTCATGCAATCATTTCTATTTGTGTCAGCATTGCAAATGTTGGAAATTATTTGTGTAAAATAGTTAAAATGTAGGTAGTGACTAGGTTTCAGAGGGTATTTGATATTTCTTCAATCATAAGTTGATCTTTACGTCTGTGAAGATTCAATGAACACTCTAAGTACTTTCACTGAATGGTACTGAGGTCAGCTACAATCTCTCCTTCAGACCATACTTTTATAATTCAGAGAAAAAGACATTAACACAGCATTTTCACTTCATAATGTCTTTGTTTGGTTTCGACATGATGTAAATTGAAATATATTCTAATGTAATATAATACATCTTTTATCAGCAGGAAGTAAGAATAAATTCAATAAATAAATTAAGCTGGCAGCAATTGATGACAAGTGGTATTAATTTGATGCTGTTCTAAAACACATTACTAATGATGCTGGATGGAAGGAAAACATATTAATCATGTTACATAGTTAGCAGTGCAAATGCACTTATTTGGAATACTTACAGGGTTGATGATATGCATGGCAGCAGTTGGTGAACTGGACCCAGAGACAGAAAGAGAAGCAGGACTGCTGAGCTGTGTTTCATGTCTCATTTTATACTGGAGTGACGGAGGAGCAGGGTGGAGAACCTGTTGCATCACAGTTTACTTTACCGGAGGGGCCAAATCACCTGAATCACCTGTGTGCCAACAGAGCTGTGTGTGTGTGTGTGTGTGTGTGTGTGTGTGTGTGTGTGTGTGTGTGTGTGTGTGTGTGTGTGTGTGTGTGTGTGTGTGTGTGTGTGTGTGTGTGTGTGTGTGTTGAGGGATCAATATTCCACTCACTGTATTATTTTCTATGTAATTGTGAATATGTTGTTAATTAACGTGGAACTATGGGATGTTATTATGTTATTTTGTTATATTAGCCTGGTCATTTTTGGATACAGGCCCATACAGTACAATTAATGATAAATTCATCATTTGCTTTGTGCTTATTTGGATTCAGCATGTCAATGTTGAAATCACCACCAATAAAAATAAGAACATATCTTCCACCCAGTGCTTTAATGCTTCCACATTGGAGCCTGATGCTCTATATAAGAAGCTAATTAGCACATTTTTCTTTTTTTCTTTACAGATTTCTATTGTTGTGCATTCTAATATGTTATCAATAGCAGTTGTCATATTCTCTAATATCTTATAGTTCACGTAATTTTCTATATATATATAGCTACTCCTCCTCCACACTTGTTCTTTCTCTTTATATCATGAAATTCCTATCTAATTCAAATGAAAGTCCTTTATCATCATTAATCCAGGCTTCAGATATTAAACTATTTTGACTGGTTTAATGAATTTGCCTAAATACTCTTTGACATTGCTGTAGTTTGCATAGAGGCTTCTACTATTGAAATGAATTATTTATAATCTGCCATCTGTGTTTAATTTCTGGTTATATTGTCCTTCTGTGTAGTAACAGCAGGTGTCCTTGATATTGTAGAAAAAAATTATTGTCCGGATTTAACGTCATTTTCCAAGCCCAGTAGGTGGTGGTTTGTATAATTAAGTGTTCTCTGTTGTAGTTCATCGTGTTTCTCAGGAACTGCTTACACAACACCCTCAACATGCCCAAACTCAGTGTTTCTCAGGAACTACTTGAAGAACAGTCTCAACATGCCCAAGGTCAGTGTTTCTCAGATACTGCTTTTACAACATTGTCAACATGTAACTCATAGAAATAAAACAAGACATTGAGAAATTAAAAAAGAACTGTGCTACTGAGCAACGAAGAAAGCTGAGAAACCCCACAGTTTGATGACATGGTGAAGCCAGATACAACAGTTACAAGCCTGTTGCTTTAATGACCCAGTGTTCCTGGGGACTTAACTCAGGTCATACATGTTTGATGTAACTCTTAAATCTGCACCTAAAGAAAACAGTAGTTAAAATAACAGGTGAGCTTAGCTTGATGGTCCCTTCATTAGTATTTTGTTTGTAATATTGTATCAGTTCTTTTTGTATCTGGTACCTCTCATTGTAATTAATTCTTTTTAAGAAGAGCAGTGTTGCAAAAGATGAATAACATGTTTCCAACCTCCTTCACCCATATTCCCCAAAAAGAGCACTGAGGTCTGGCCACCAAATGTTGCTCCCGGTCCCACACACTAAGCTCAAATCCCGTGGTCATTGTGCATTTGAAGCTGCAGCACCAAAGCTGTGGAAAGTTTTCTACTTCAGCTAAGATATGTCGACTCTTGTGGCTCCTTCATGAAGCTGTTAAAAACATTTTTATTCAGGCAGGCCTTTGACCCTTAGCTGCTCGTTCTTACTCTTTTGTAGAACTATGTACTCTATACCTTTAATAATCATATCTCTGTTTTACTTATTTTTAACTATTTACATATTTTTTCTTCTTCTTTTCTGTTTTTAAGTGCTGTTAATCACCTTGTGGCTCATTTCTGGGAAAGGTGCTATACTAATACATTTCTATTCTATTCTATTCTATTCTATTCTATTCTATTCTATTCTATTCTATTCTATAGAACATGACTACACAAGGAGAGCTTCCTGTCTAGATGTAGTCCTACTCTGAGGCCTGCAGGTCATACTTCAGGAGCAGTAGTAGTAGAATGTATTGTGTCGCCTTAGTGTTCATGATTGTGATTATTGAGATAAAGCAGGCATGTGTAAAGTACTCCCTCCATCACCCAGCACAAAGTACCTGATGGATACAGTACTTCCTCCATCACCCAGCAGAAAGTACCTGATGGATACAGTACTTCCTCCATCACCCAGCAGAAAGTACCTGATGGATACAGTACTTCCTCCATCACCCAGCAGAAAGTACCTGATGGATACAGTACTTCCTCCATCACCCAGCAGAAAGTACCTGATGGATACAGTACTTCCTCCATCACCCAGCACAAAGTACCTGATGGATACAGTACTTCCTCCATCACCCAGCAGAAAGTACCTGATGGATACAGTACTTCCTCCATCACCCAGCAGAAAGTACCTGATGGATACAGTACTTCCTCCATCACCCAGCAGAATACAGTACTTCCTCCATCACCCAGCAGAAAGTACCTGATAGATACAGTACTCAGATACAGCGAGGTGGGTTGTATTTTGTTATTGCTGGCCCTGACTGAAAACCACCACACTCTACTGATTATTACTAATTTCAACATTATTTAAACACAATTTTACTTCAGCATCAACCTGCTTCAGCTGATCCAGAATGTTGCTGCCAAAGTTCTTACAAACTCCAAGAAACTGGACCAGATCACACCGGTCCTACAAACACCACACTGGCTTCCTGTGAGTCAAGGGATGGATTTTAGAATATTCCTGCTGCTCTACAAAGCGTTGAATGGTCTTGGAGGATGAAGCATTCAGACTTCTTGGGTGTTCTGGGACAGGTCTACTGTGTGTTCCAGAACCAGAACCAGAACCAAACAAAGTGAAGCACCTTTGAGTTTTTCTGCTTCTCACTTGTGGAACAAACTTGTTGAACACCTGAGGTCTGCTTGACTGTTTTAATTGCCTTTTATCTTTTAAATGCTTTTTATATTTTCTCAATGTCTTGTTTTATTTCTATGGTTTGCATGTTGAGAATGTTGTTCAGGCAGTTATTGAGAAACACATGTGCATGGACATGTTGAGGGTATTGTTCAAGTAGTTCCTGAGAAACACGGAGCTTGGGCACATTGATGATTTTGTTTAAGCAGTTCCTAAGAAACACGGAGCTTGGGCACATTGATGGTATTGTTCAAGTAGTTCCTAAGAAACACAGAGCTTAGCCATGTTGAGGGTGCAGTTCAAGCAGGGCTACACTGAGGACAGATAAACACAGGCACTCAGTCCATGCGCACAAAAGGTTTGTCAGACTGAACGTGTGTGCCCTCAGAATCACACATTGAGTCTGCTTCTGAAGACACCGGGGGATGTTGGGGTCTAATAAGACCAGAGACACTTTGTTCATTTCTAGGGAAAGACCATTTTTATTTGTCATGATAGATGTTGGAATCTCACAAGACCACAAAAAGTTTGTTCAAAGTTTGTTCGTTTGTTCATGCCAATTCTAAAACCAGGCAGACCAAATGAGTGGAGATTTGTTCAAGATTTGCAAGCTATTAATAACATTGTTGTACCAGCACACCGGTAATTCCAGATACAAACACCATTTTGGCTTCTTTGCCTTCAAACAGCACGTGCCACACAGTCGTGGGCTTGTGCTCAGCATTCTTTTCCATTCCATTGCACCCAGATAGTCAGTATCTGTTTGCATTCACTTATAAGGGTAAACAGTATACGTGGACTAGGCTGGTACAGGGCTTTGTGGAGTGTCCAGGGGTGTATGCAGCAACGGTTAAGCTTGACCTCGAAGAACTGTGCCTCCCGAAAGGAAGAACACTCATTCAGTACGCCGATGATCTTCTCGTCACCTCACCTACACCCGAGGACGGCAGAACTGATTCCAGCAGGCTGCTTCACTGCTTCTCAAAATAAATAGGCCCGCTGTCTATCCAACTCCTGCAAGAAACAAATGACACATTTTCTGCTTTCAGCAACAAAACAAACATTTCTTCTCAACATAATTTCGGTTCATCCATACCAATTGCTCCTTCATGGTTGTAGAAGTAGTGTGCAGTAATTGTTCTTTTTTTTTTTTTTATAATTAAGAAGTGATTCTGAAATCTGTGTCTGGAATCAATTAGTGACTTTAGCAACTTTATGTTGAGTGCCAGTATCATCAGCCAATCTGATTTTGATGTGTTATTGACAGAACACCATTGGGCAAATGGAGTTTCTAGCGCTGGTTTTGGTGTCGTCATTGAAAGAAGCTTGACTGTTTGGCCCATTGGCAGGTGGCGATGACGCACTGCTGTTATCTACTACTCTGGAATGATGGCGGCTAATTTAACAGCAAGATCAATGATACGATAGCGGACCTGCTCCAGGGACCTTTTTCAATACTATATCAATATATAATATTTTCTCATGAGGTGATGATGTCACTCAGTCCTCCACAATGTCCAAAATGAGCAAAAATGTGTTAATCATTCGTGCTGCATTAGTGCTGGTTTGTGCTGAAAGAGTGACTGTTTGTGCAGCTTTGTTTTTTGAGATATAACAGTTTATTATACAGTGATGACGTCACTCAGACCCCACATTCTACAAATTGAACAAGAAATGTCTCAATTGTTGGTGCTGAGTTAGTGCTGGTTTGTGCTGGAAAAAAATATATAATTTGTGCTGCTTTGGTTTTTAATATATAACATTTATTGTAAGTTGATGACATCACGCAGCACCCCACAATGGCCCAATTGAACAAAAAATGGTGTTAATCGTTTGCGCTGCATCAGTGCTGGTTTTGCACAAAGAATGATCATTTGTGCAGCTTTAGTTTCTCTCCCCATGTATCTGGGCATGACTGTTTCTGTTGTAGTGGTTTTCCTGTTTCAAGACCGTCTGCGTCCATGAAGAATGCCAAATCTTGAGTTTTGTGAGGAAATAAACACCCCCTCTATGTTTCTATTAGTGTTGTTTTATTTCTGAAGCTGCGCCTGCATGACGTCCCTCTCGTCTCCGCAGAGCTCTTCAAACGCCATCTACTGGTTGGGATGGACGAGTTGGGATCTCATAAGATCACACGATCTGCAACCCGCTGGTGCGCCACATAACCACGGAGTTACCCTGCTCTGTCTCCCTGCTCTGTCTTCCTGCTCTGTCTCCCTGCTCTGTCTACCTGCTCTGTCTTCCTGCTCTGTCTCCCTGCTCTGTCTCCCTGCTCTGTCTACCTGCTCTGTCTCCCTGCTCTGTCTCCCTGCTCTGTCTACCTGCTCTGTCTCCTGCTCTGTCTCCCTGCTCTGTCTACCTGCTCTGTCTCCCTGCTCTGTCTCCCTGCTCTGTCTCCCTGCTCTGTCTCCTGCTCTGTCTCCCTGCTCTGTCTACCTGCTCTGTCTTCCTGCTCTGTCTACCTGCTCTGTCTCCCTGCTCTGTCTACCTGCTCTGTCTACCTGCTCTGTCTACCTGCTCTGTCTTCCTGCTCTGTCTACCTGCTCTGTCTCCCTGCTCACTGCTTCGAGGCGTCATGACGCCGGTAAGAGTCACGTGTGGGAGGATGTGTGAATGTCTGCGCAGGTGAAACACGGAGCATTCAGGTGTGCAGCCCTGGCCGACGATGCTTAACGATGCTTACAGTTGGGAAAGAGGGAGATGAACTAAAACTGAAAGACTGGATGCGAAATATGGAGGGGAGCTGTGTGTGTGCGTGTGTGTGTGTGTATATATATATATATATATATATGTGTGTGTATATGTGTACATATATAAGTTAAATATATAACTAAAAGTTATATAAAAGTTATATATTTATATATATATTTTAACATTGATCATATATATTTGATCATTGATCATAAAAAGACGATCTCCAACTCGTGTGTTTGCTGTATCTCTTTTTACACGGCAACATTAATTAAATCAAGGCTGCAAAGAACAAACTTATCCCCACAGTGCCACCTGGCGATCATTTGTTGTAACTCCGTTCGTGCGTTTAATATCCAACGAAAGTTGGAGTTGGTCACAAGAATATGAGCATGTCTGTATCACAGTGATCCACAACCAAACAGTTGCAGTTTGTTGACAGCTCAGACAGGAGGTCCCAGTGGTTGAATTAATGTGCTTTTACTTTGGAAAGCACAGACAAACATGAAGCAATCACAATAAAAGGGGCAGTGAAGCCCCGCCTGCAGTTCTCTCCATCCCGCTTTATGGCTCAGAGACTTGGCCTTTAAACAAAACTCTGTCCGCAACAATCGATGGCTTTGACAGCAGGGCTCTCAGAACCATGGAGAACATCAGGAGGCCCCAGCAGGACGGGAACCCCCCGATTACGTTCTAAAAGAATGAGTCAACAATGAAACAAGCTGAGATTAATAAGTATAAACTGTGACCTTTTAATTCCAGGTGGTGCTGAAAGATTCGAGTCTTGTGGAGTTGGTGCATCATAGTGGCTGGAGCAACTTTATCAACCACCATGTTGCTGGAGCAACTTTATCTACCACCATGTTGCTGGAGCAACTTTATCAACCACCATGTTGCTGGAGCAACTTTATCTACCACCATGTTGCTGGAGCAACTTTACCTACCACCATGTTGCTGGAGCAACTTTATCTACCACCATGTTGCTGGAGCAACTTTATCTACCACCATGTTGCTGGAGCAACTTTATCAACCACCGTGTTGCTGGAGCAACTTTATCAACCACCATGTTGCTGGAGCAACTTAATCAACCACCGTGTTGGTGGAGCAACTTTATCAACCACCATGTTGCTGGAGCAACTTTATCAACTACCGTGTTGCTGGAGCAACTTTATCTACCACCATGTTGATGGAGAAACTTTATCAACCACCATGTTGCTGGAGCAACTTCATCAACCACCGTGTTGCTTTACTGTTCATGTCTGCACAATATTGACAATGATTTATAGATGAAGTCTAGTACAGTACTTTAGTAAGTAAAGTAAAAAGCATATTTTCCTGTCACACATTCATGATGTTCTCTAAACTATGTTGGTTTGAACTTGTGTTGAAGCAATCATCCAGGCCCTGTGGATAAAATGGCTGTGCTCTCTGCTAAACTGAAGTGTGGAGCAACAACAGAGGGTGTAAGGTAAAAGCTGAATATTAAAGATTTATTTCGGTATTCTGCATGAATGTTAGTTTTGCTGATCATGTGGTTGTAACTGAAGACGATGCTGGGACCACTTTATCCTCGACGACGACTCCGGTCAGAGAGTAGAGACGGACCCTGAGTGTTGACTTTATCCTCTTTAATAGAGTCGGTCGGCAGTACAGCACGTGGATTTCAACAAATGATGAATGAATGAACGATGAATGACGAATGAATGTAGAATGACTGATGAATGAATGGATGAATGAATGGCTTTGTGTAACAAATGAAGAATATACAAATCAGTAACCGATGGTAATAATGCTCCATAAATTAATGACTTACTTCTTCACGAACACATTCAACATGCAATGAGGGTCCACTACCATCTTATTATTGAAAGAAAAAACTCACGAACGAACAGGATCTTTTGACCGGATATTAACATGAACGATGGGAACCGAGTCGCGTTTGGTTGGGAGCCGTTCTTTTTTTCTCTCTCCCCGAGTTCACCCCTATGGTTCACACAATGAACACGGCTCAACACGAGGCCTCAAGGCCATGGAGTACACACGCCAGGCCTACACAGATATTTTTAGGAATTCTGCATACAAGTTTATTTTCTCAATCCAGGAAATCATGTGCGATGCGTTGATCTCAGACTCAGTTCTCTGTCATTACGCTTCTTTCAGAGCAGATCCTCCATCGTGTGATGACTCTGGAGTGTGTTGACGGTATGGAGCTGATGGAGATCACTACTTTCCACTTGACTGAGTGTCCTCTGACTGAACCCTGTGTTTAAATATAGATTAAACAGATTATTTTCAGGAAATTTCCAATGTGCTTCCTTTATTGTATGTGATGTTTATCCACTGACAGTCTGTGGGGAGCAGTTGGACGATGTGTAAAAATCAATTTAAACCCTGAACTGGTTGACGGTCCATCATAAAGCAAATGCAGCGGAACAGACGGCCACATTAGTGTCTACAGATACTTTAGGGTTACCAATTCACTTAAAAGTCATGTTTTCACACTGGCAAGATATGAGAGAACCGTGCACACATAAGAACATGCAAACTTCCATTTATGTAGGTTCACTGTGTTTGAAAGATTAGTTTGAGTCATGATCCGACAAAACATGTGTGGCACTATGAGTAAGTTCATGATTGGAAATAGTTTCCCACCCCCATTTTATTCCTAAGGTCACTTGATGTTTCTGAATGTAATTTCAATCTGTGGCACTAGCGGTCAATAGTAGTTAATATAGGTTTCACCAGCAGAGGGCACTCGGTGCACATCAGTGTCTGACCGCTGGAGCGGAAGTCAGTACAGGATGCGGTGGAGTAGGAATCACACCGAGCGTGCTCCGGTTGACCGATGTTTTTCTGTTTTACAGTGATACGAGCAGAAAATAAATATGTTGGATGGGAGATGAGTGGCTCATCATTTTCACAAGTATGACACATGCAAAGAAATACAAAGAGTTAACAGATGCACGTCAGTATGTTACATGTCTGCTTTTATAAAGACATTAATTCGTACTGAGGCCCGTCACAGTCTTCATTATTTTACATGTGGTTCCCCTCAGGGGAATTCATTGTTTCACCTGAAAAACCTAGCTCACACAGTAATGGAGGGAAAATATTCAAACTCTCCAGAAATGTCCCAAAGCCAGAAGCTGAACCAAGGACATGGCCTTTACATTAATGTATAATTGAGCTATTATTTAAATAATCAAATCTACTCTTGGCCATCTGTCTGCAGACTTCATGTTGGGTTTGGCCCAGTTTTATCGAAATCAAATGAAAAAAATTGCATTCTTGAGAACTGGAAACATCCAAGTTTCACCTTAACAGCTTTTGCTCTCAGAGTTCTGCCGTGTGTTTGTCTATAAACCCTCCCAGTGTGTGTTTGCTCTCCAGAGGATCAACCTGCAACCTCCTTTCATCACGTCTGTAACTATAAAGTTACACAAAGTTTCCTCAGAGCAAGACAAGTGCTGCTCGCATTTCTATTTGCCTTCGGTGGATTGATTCGACTTCTCTAATCGAGGCCGAGGGGAAATGTGATGTAAATTTAATGAACAGATGTAGGAAGGTTAAATATTGTTCTGCAGTTATTCACATTTCCGTGTTTAAAAAAAAAAACCTATGAGAATGAACACGAGCCACTGTGGCATTGATAAAAGGAAGTAGATGAGATGTATGTCTCACACACTGTGTTAACATTCATTCATTCATTCATTCATTGTAGTCCTACTCTGAGATGTCATGGGTGTGTAACCTGCAGTTCTGAAGCCACATGTGGCTCTTCAGCCCTTCTGTAGCGGCTCCGTGAAGCTTTAAATATATTTTATGGTGAGAAACATTTAATTTTTATTTTATTTATTCTCCTGGAAACGGTCAGCGAATTCTTCAAAGTTGATCATCTCGTTCTCGTCGGCCTCGGAGCAAGAGAGGAGGAACTGGATCTCCGAGGGAGAGTATTGCTTCTGGCTGTCCATGGCCTTGGAGAAGTCCTTCTTGGAGATGAGGCCGCGCGGGTCGGTCACGTTGTCGCGGAAGGCGTCCGACGCCACGATGTCTTTCAGCTTGAGGAACATGTCGAAGAACTTGAGGATCATCTCCACGTTGCTGGAAGACTCCACCAACATGTCCGCCATCTGCCTGGCGATGGTGCCATTCACCACGTTTCCTGAGGGCAGAAAGAAAATGATTATTTTTGAAATACAATGAAATAAAAAAAAAAAAAAATTACTTTGAAGATCATCAAAAAAAATTACAAAGTAATACAATTTAATTAAAAAAAAAAAAAATAACAGGGAAAAATAGTTGCGTGAAAGAACAGAGCAACATGTTCCAAATTGAGTAGAAATAAGAGAAATAAAACATCTTGTGCACTTAGAACATCGTCATCTACATCATGTATGTATGTATGTATGTATGTATGTATGTATGTATGTATGTATGTATGTGGATATACTTGGAAACACATTAGTTATTTTGTGTAAACATATTGTCATAAAATATACATTCATTATTTATATTGATTATCAAGAGGGCTTTATATATGGACATGTACATGTATGTGAGTATATGCATGAGCATCCGTGAAGCTTTCAATATATTTTATGGTGAGAAACATTTTATTTTTATTTTATTTAGACCCCAGAGTTATTTTCAAAAGGACTCATCTCTGGACTATAAAAATAGCTTTTAAAACAAAAAGCACAAGAGCTCAAATATTGAGAAACGGGGGGAATAAAATGCAAAAGTAGCTGAAAAAAACCTCAAATGAATTTCTGAAATCAAAGAAATGTTAAAAATGGAAACAAACAACTACTATAAGAAGAGCCCGAATGGTTGAAACAGATAAATGATCAACATTGTCAAAAAATGTTGAATGAAAGGGTGAAACACATACAATCATGTACATGAACTGAACTCAAAATTGTAATTAAATGTTGTCAGGATCTGAGGACGACCCAGAAGCAAACTCACACACAAGACTGGCGTTTGCAGGTTTTATTGGATTGTCAGGGCAAACAAGTGTATGACCGGCGTTCACGGAGGCAGTCCAGGCCCAGGCAGAGGTCGGGACACGGGAAGACGTATGACTTTCCCTCCACTACATTTCAAAGCCAATTATTGTACTTTCGACTAAATTTCAAGGAAGCTTGTCGTCACTCGTTCCTTTTAAGCTCAGCAAAGTCAGCTGTTGGTGTTTTTAACTTTTTAAATGTAATTGGCCACATGCTGTGTTCCTCACGCACAGAAGAGAACCAATCACAGTCAGCGCTCACACCTGGGATGGATTTGGAAATACGTCACCTCCGCTGTGTGTAGCAGCTCTCCCGCCTTCATTGGAACAAAACTCTGTAATGGAGATGGTAGGAGAACCTCCAGCTGAGGAACCAACACACCCATGGCCAAATCTCAACAAAATGTTGTTTGTCTTGTTGAAAGAAGTATTGCTGAGCCAAGTATTGAGCTAAATTCATCTGTGCAGAGCATTCATTGCATTGTAAGCTTGTGCTGTGTTGAAGTATGGCAGTACATTCAATTATCAGTAGTACTGTTTCCTCTCCTGCGTTACTACATGTGCATCATCATCTTTTAGAGATTTCTATCACTTTCCAGCGACATGGAAAAATGCCGGACGGATCTTCTGCGTCGTTTACAGATTTTTATTAAGGCATGTGTCATGTTGCCATGAAGCCAAGTGGTTCAACAGCTTGATGTGTTCTTGAAAGCAGAGTTCAGGTTTGTTTGCGGTAATGGACTGAATAAAAAAAGAGGCCCTCTTGTTTTTTGGGTGGGGATGTTTTAAATAAAAACATTCAATGACAGTAGATGTCCTTATTGCTTTTGATTGCATTTTCATGCTGAAGTTTTTACAGATGTTTCTATAGACTTTTTGTAGCAGAGTGGTTCTACATGTAAGTCAGTACATCAGTTGCTGGTTTCAGAGTTACAAGGTTCTGTAAAAGCACTGAGAAAACAAATAGCAACGCACCGATATTAGAAAATGTACTTTTGAATACTTAAGTACTTTCTAAAAGTAGGTACTTTAGTACTTTAACTTGAGTAAAATTTTGACCAAGCAACCTTTACTTGTAGTTGAGTAAAATTTGACCATGAGTAATCAGTACTTTGACTCAAGTACTGGAGTTGAGTACTTTGTCCACCACTGGTTATTTTTAAATTCAGAAAAACAGAAATGTGTTCAATTTGTTAATGTTTATAAATATTTATGCTCATATGTATTAATGACTGAAATTCTAAAGCTTAAAGAAACAGTTTAGTTACGCTTCTTTATTGAGGTTTCATTCAAAGCATTCTAAAATGCCTTGAACGATGAATTAATGTGATGTTTAAAAATATACCTGATATACCTTTTGTTTTCTCTAAACTCAGACTAACTGTTGTTTCACGTAAACCAGCCCTGAAACACATGAATTTTCTAAAAGGGACTAATGAAGCTTCTGCTTGTATTTGTTTAGTATATTAATAACATAGTCTTAATAAGTGTCTCTATTCACTTGCTGTTTGAAAGAAGCATAATGTTTTATCACTGAGGGCCTCATTCAATCTAAAAACATCTAAAAAAAAATCTATTTTTCCCTTTATATTTGAACTTATTACAATATTCTAAGATTGTGCATGAGGTTAAACTCCTGTTTTTGTCAGCTATTGAAATGTAATTAATTACATTGTTGGTTCTTTAAAATGTGACCTCCATTGTACAATAAGCGTTAAGCTTTTATTACATTTAAATAAAAAAAACTAAACCAGTTTCACTCGTGTTTCTTTAGAATTTAAGAAAACCAAAATCATTGTCAGTTATGTGTTTTGGGGTTAACCAAATGAACAATGATACAATTGTTGGGATGTCACAGGACCACAGAAAGTTTGTTCATTTTTTGGTTAGAGACAATATTCATTTGTCATGAGACGCAGTCATGACATGAATTCTGACCCAGGAATGTGATTGACCATCACACCCAGTGGGGGTGGAGGGCCTTCTGCAGGACCTTCCTCCCCCCTTTCTGCTCACAAGACTCTTCCCCCATGCAATTAGCCAGTCACTGATTGGTTGAAGCTCTCAGGCTTTGACACCTCCGAATCAACATTCGTGCAACAAAAGGCTTCAGCCAGCCTCCATTCTCGCTTGCAAAGCAAACTCCAAGGAGGTGGGTTGCTGGAGAGCAGCTCACCCAGCGTTAGCACACAGCTAACACCAGACGCTCTTGCAACCAGAGGCCTTCACTCCTCAACTTTTCTGCTGACCCAACCACGAGGGTCAGACCTTCCCCTGATCCAGAGACCAGCACCCAGAGTCTGCTCTCCAGGGAACCACCCGGTTCCTCCAGGACGGGACCAGGGAAACAACACCTCACAGAACTTCTTTGTGTTTTTCCTGAACAAGCAGGAAAACCATCACAGACCTGAGCGACCAGCTCCTCAGTCTGAACAAAGGGACAACCAGGAGCTGCAAAGAAGGACAGCTCCTGAAACATCAACTTCATCTTCCTCTCCTCAGCCTGCAGAACCAGCAAACCACAGTTAGCAGGAGGTGCTAACTACAGGAGAAGACACCAGCTTCCCTCCAGCAGGACAACAACTGAACTCCTTCAAGGAAGTGGTAACAACTGGGCATTACCTGAGATTAGTTAAACCTGATGCTATGATAGAACTGTTTAACTTTCACGAAGATGTGTTGATTCTCTGCTGTTGATAATGATATTAGGCACTGTTATCAACTTGTAAACCAACGTTAGCTCTGCCACAGACACAGGGTCTGCATGCTAATCTTTGCTTTACTAACTTGTTAACTCACAATCCTACACATATCACATCAAAGACAACATCACACAGTAACTGAACACCATCTGACGACTCCTGACGTTTTACAAGACAAATCGCATTCACATAAACTCATTCTAGAAATGGTCCTTTAGCAGAGACACACAGGAAGCAGACGCTATGGCTAGCTTCTATTGTTCCATTGCTATCAGCACATGGCCGAGACTCAGGACAGACTTCCTGTTCTCTGACAACCTCCATTTGGAATGTAGTTTCTTGTGATCCGCCATCTTGTTTTGTAGTTCCATCACCGTCTCTCACACACACACACTCCCTCCAACTCTCTCTCTCTCTTTCTCTCTCCACACACACACATGCACCTACACACACCCAGCTGTATATAGGTAGTTAGAATCTGTGTTTTATTTGTTTTCATTGTTAATAAATATAATTTTTGGAATCATACGTTTCATATGTTTTATTAACGTGCACAACGGTGAATGAAATGTCGACCTCTTCTGTGTCAAGAACTCCAAAATCCTTCAACCTTGACTGTTAATTCTGGTAATTGTAATTAATTTAACTATTAATTCAAATTCCTGATTAACTGTTTAGTATATCTTATGAGACTGATATAACTGAATTGGCTATCATTTCCTGTTTAGACAGGTGGTGCTCCGAGGTATCTGATACACATCAGATTCAATTTCAATAACATTATTAATAACTATCTTTGATAATTATTAATCATTATTGATAGCCAACCATAACATAAATAGTGATCCATATGAGGTAGTAAATCCCTACACAATTACTGCAATGCAAATTATTAACTGAAACTATTTAATTAAATTTAATAGCACTAAACCAAATAAATTAGCTTACGTATATGTGATTGGTTTGGTTTTGGAAAATGTGAAAACATTTAGCGCAGTTCGATTGTTGTGCAGAAACAAACCCAAATTGAGTTGGATTAAGAAACTTTATTGGATGGAAAAACTGCCCCAAATACAATTGAGTTAATCCAATGAGTTATTTGTTTGAGTGTACTGTGATAACAGCATTTCATGCGTCTTGTCTTGACTTGTTTTACTCCTTGTTTCCTCCCATTCTTCCTCCTGTTCAGGCCTGAAAACACAAATAGAAAGAGAAAATGACACATGAATGTTTTGTCATAGCAGATTAGTAAGACGAGCAATGATGTAAATGTAAGACATCTGGGGGGGGGGACCACATTTCTTTGAGAACTAAGGAACATGTGGATACCACGGGAACAAATTGACAGTGGTCACGTGACGCCCCCTTCAACTTCGACAATTATCACCCCATCTCCAATTTATTTTTCCTTTTATCCTTTTATCCTTTTATTAATGAATAAATAATGAATGTATTCAAATAAATCATTTTTCGTTAGTAAATGATTTTCGATCATTTATTAATTTTAAGTAATTACTTTAGGAGTTGTTAATGAGTAAATGACCGTTTACTTCCAGTAATCATTTACATTTTTCATAAATTACTTCCAGTGATTTATTACTTTCAGTAATCTATTATTCACAGTAATTTAATGCTAATAACCAACCATGAATCCCAACACATTCAAACTCAGTGAGAACAAAACAAACTGAAGCTTTTATCTTTTAATAATTATAATACTTGCTCCCTTTCCTCCGGGATACTGATTCATGCCTCCTCCTGCCCCCTGGCACACACACAGAAATCCTCACTATCATTTCTGACTTGTAGCAAAGCAGCAAGCAGCATGTGGAGGAGTTCAACCCTCACCTCATTCACATCGATAACGTGGATGGTAACGTCTCCTCCGATCTGCAATGCAGCAACTCTATTCACAGGCATACGAAAGGCGAAGGTGTAGAATTCTCTTCCATCCACATGAATCTGCAAGGAAACGACTTCCTTAAATTATATGTGACAACAATATCATTTCATACAATGTTAACGCGGGTTAAGGGAAAAATTTAAAATCTCTTCTAGAGAGGGATGGTTGTTTTCAAATTGAATTAAGTGCTTTGATTAAACTGCAAGGTTAAGTTACTCTTTTTAGTAGTAACTAATAATGTTGAAATAACTAACTAGTAACTATAATTAAATAGTAGAGAGAGAGTGATATCTATTGAATACTCAACTATCTCTTAGCATTCCATCCAATTAAACTGTTTTGACAGGGAGAATTTGACATTTTCTTCCATTTGAACACACAGACTCCAGCGCTCATCCTCCAAATGCATGTTTCTTACTAATATGGCTCAATTAGTCAGGGTCATAGTGAGACTTTTCAACATCATCAGAATTATTGCTAAGAATCATTGTTACAATTGAACTGTAAGTAACATGAATCTAAAAGATAAAAAAATCAGCAGAAGTTCAGTGTTCCAGATGAAAATGTTTGTACGGTGAGTTTGTTCTGACCTGGAAGCGGTTAGCAGTGACGATGATCTTCATCTTAAAGGCCAGGCCTTGGGAGAACGGCATGCTGTTCACAATTTTCTCGGAGCCCCACTCGTCATTCTCGCGAGTGTTGAACACCACTTTGGCACCTTGGTCAAAGCGAGGATTGATGTGCAGGGCGATGTTGTCGTATTCAGACTTTCCACAGAGGAGGTTGACGTAAAACCTGCCAGGTTTGGACAAAAGATATATATTGATATATATTTTGTTACGTGCAGTTGGGGTTCGTGGTGTGTGTGTGTGTGTGTGTGTGTGTGTGTGTGTGTGTGTGTGTTTTTATTTTATTTTATTATATTTTTCTATTTTATGTGAAGCACTTTGTGTTGCAATTTGTTTTTGTATGAAAAGTGCTCTATAAATAAAGTTTGATTTTATTTGGTTTGATTTGAGAGAAAAGTCTCACCGAACAAAGGAGCCTGAGATGTAGTGTGAATGTGATGTGAAAGAACCTAAATGGAGCTTTAAAACATGCATGTGCACCAATCAGCCATAACATTATGACCACTTAAAGTCAAGTCAATGCTACCTCTGTTACAGGTGAATTTTACATCATTTGATCTTCACTGTTGAGGCACTACATTGAGAAATCAAGTGCAAGTGTGACGATTTCAAAAGAATTTGACATTGACTGGATCAGAAAATCTCTAAAACTGCAGCTCTTGTGGGGTGTCACTGGTCAATATCCATCAAACGAGGTTAGAAGTACCAGCTCTTGCTGATGGGAATACACTGTGAAGCTTCAAACACATTAAGTTATCAAATAGTGAGAAGTTGTTTTTCTTTCCAAACTGACCTCTTTGCATCTTCAGGAGTGGAGCCCTCAAGGGAGATGCATGAACCCTCATCCTGAATCGATGGGATCGGCCCCAGGTAGGGGATAGTCTGGAATCAACAACAATAAACATCCGCAGTGTAGGTTAGACACATCAGGAAATCGTAGTCATGGAGATTACTAATCGATGGCACGCCGCTCAAAATGTAAAGTTTTACAGCTTCAAAAATGCAGCTTTTTGTTTGTCAGTTCAGTTCCTGTTATGATAAAGATTCAATAGATTCATAATGGGGTCCTCATGCAATCATTTCTATTTGTGTCAGCATTGCAAATGTTGGAAATTATTTGTGTAAAATAGTTAAAATGTAGGTAGTGACTAGGTTTCAGAGGGTATTTGATATTTCTTCAATCATAAGTTGATCTTTACGTCTGTGAAGATTCAATGAACACTCTAAGTACTTTCACTGAATGGTACTGAGGTCAGCTACAATCTCTCCTTCAGACCATACTTTTATAATTCAGAGAAAAAGACATTAACACAGCATTTTCACTTCATAATGTCTTTGTTTGGTTTCGACATGATGTAAATTGAAATATATTCTAATGTAATATAATACATCTTTTATCAGCAGGAAGTAAGAATAAATTCAATAAATAAATTAAGCTGGCAGCAATTGATGACAAGTGGTATTAATTTGATGCTGTTCTAAAACACATTACTAATGATGCTGGATGGAAGGAAAACATATTAATCATGTTACATAGTTAGCAGTGCAAATGCACTTATTTGGAATACTTACAGGGTTGATGATATGCATGGCAGCAGTTGGTGAACTGGACCCAGAGACAGAAAGAGAAGCAGGACTGCTGAGCTGTGTTTCATGTCTCATTTTATACTGGAGTGACGGAGGAGCAGGGTGGAGAACCTGTTGCATCACAGTTTACTTTACCGGAGGGGCCAAATCACCTGAATCACCTGTGTGCCAACAGAGCTGTGTGTGTGTGTGTGTGTGTGTGTGTGTGTGTGTGTGTGTGTGTGTGTGTGTGTGTGTGTGTGTGTGTGTGTGTGTGTGTGTGTGTGTGTGTGTGTGTGTGTTGAGGGATCAATATTCCACTCACTGTATTATTTTCTATGTAATTGTGAATATGTTGTTAATTAACGTGGAACTATGGGATGTTATTATGTTATTTTGTTATGTTAGCCTGGTCATTTTTGGATACTGGCCCATACAGTACAATTAATGATAAATTCATCATTTGCTTTGTGCTTATTTGGATTCAGCATGTCAATGTTGAAATCACCACCAATAAAAATAAGAACATATCTTCCACCCAGTGCTTTAATGCTTCCACATTGGAGCCTGATGCTCTATATAAGAAGCTAATTAGCACATTTTTCTTTTTTTCTTTACAGATTTCTATTGTTGTGCATTCTAATATGTTATCAATAGCAGTTGTCATATTCTCTAATATCTTATAGTTCACGTAATTTTCTATATATATAGCTACTCCTCCTCCACACTTGTTCTTTCTCTTTATATCATGAAATTCCTATCTAATTCAAATGAAAGTCCTTTATCATCATTAATCCAGGCTTCAGATATTAAACTATTTTGACTGGTTTAATGAATTTGCCTAAATACTCTTTGACATTGCTGTAGTTTGCATAGAGGCTTCTACTATTGAAATGAATTATTTATAATCTGCCATCTGTGTTTAATTTCTGGTTATATTGTCCTTCTGTGTAGTAACAGCAGGTGTCCTTGATATTGTAGAAAAAAATTATTGTCCGGATTTAACGTCATTTTCCAAGCCCAGTAGGTGGTGGTTTGTATAATTAAGTGTTCTCTGTTGTAGTTCATCGTTATCTGTGATCCTTTGTATAAAGTTATCTTCATCTGTAGTTGACGTGTCTCCTGTGTAAACCTTTGAAGCGTGACTTGAACACCACCAACATGCTCAGCGTTTCTCAGGAACTACTTACACAACACCCTCAACATGCCCAAGGTCAGTGTTTCTCAGGAACTGCTTGAAGAACAGTCTCAACATGCCCAAACTCAGTGTTTCTCAGGAACTACTTACACAACACCCTCAACATGCCCAAGGTCAGTGTTTCTCAGGAACTACTTGAAGAACAGTCTCAACATGCCCAAACTCAGTGTTTCTCAGGAACTGCTTTTACAACATTGTCAACATGTAACTCATAGAAATAAAACAAGACATTGAGAAATTAAAAAAGAACTGTGCTACTGATCAACGAAGAAAGCTGAGAAGCCCCACAGTTTGATGACATGGTGAAGCCAGATACAACAGTTACAAGCCTGTTGCTTTAATGACCCAGTGTTCCTGGGGACTTAACTCAGGTCATACATGTTTGATGTAACTCTTAAATCTGCACCTAAAGGAAACAGTAGTTAAAATAACAGGTGAGCTTAGCTTGATGGTCCATTCAGGTGTTCTCAATAGTATTTTGTTTGTAATATTGTATCAGTTCTTTTTGTATCTGGTACCTCTCATTGTAATTAATTCTTTTTAAGGAGAGCAGTGTTGCAAAAGATGAATAACATGTTTCCAACCTCCTTCACCCATATTCCCCAAAAAGAGCACTGAGGTCTGGCCACCAAATGTTGCTCCCGGTCCCACACACTAAGCTCAAATCCCGTGGTCATTGTGCATTTGAAGCTGCAGCACCAAAGCTGTGGAAAGTTTTCTACTTCAGCTAAGATATGTCGATTCTTGTGGCTCCTTCATGAAGCTGTTAAAAACATTTTTATTCAGGCAGGCCTTTGACCCGTAGCTGCTCGTTCTTACTCTTTTGTAGAACTGTGTACTCTATACCTTTAATAATCATATCTCTGTTTTACTTATTTTTAACTATTTACATATTTTTTCTTCTTCTTTTCTGTTTTTAAGTGCTGTTAATCACCTTGTGGCTCATTTCTGGGAAAGGTGCTATATAAATACATTTTTATTCTATTCTATTCTATTCTATTCTATTCTATTCTATTCTATTCTATTATATTCTATTCTATTCTATTCTATAGAACATGACTACACAAGGAGAGCTTCCTGTCTAGATGTAGTCCTACTCTGAGGCCTGCAGGTCATACTTCAGGAGCAGTAGTAGTAGAATGTATTGTGTCGCCTTAGTGTTCATGATTGTGATTATTGAGATAAAGCAGGCATGTGTAAAGTACTCCCTCCATCACCCAGCACAAAGTACCTGATGGATACAGTACTTCCTCCATCACCCAGCACAAAGTACCTGATAGATACAGTACTTCCTCCATCACCCAGCAGAATACAGTACTTCCTCCATCACCCAGCAGAAAGTACCTGATGGATACAGTACTTCCTCCATCACCCAGCAGAAAGTACCTGATGGATACAGTACTTCCTCCATCACCCAGCAGAAAGTACCTGATGGATACAGTACTTCCTCCATCACCCAGCAGAATACAGTACTTCCTCCATCACCCAGCAGAAAGTACCTGATAGATACAGTACTTCCTCCATCACCCAGCAGAAAGTACCTGATAGATACAGTACTTCCTCCATCACCCAGCAGAAAGTACCTGATAGATACAGTACTTCCTCCATCACCCAGCAGAAAGTACCTGATAGATACAGTACTTCCTCCATCACCCAGCAGAAAGTACCTGATAGATACAGTACTTCCTCCATCACCCAGCAGAAAGTACCTGATGGATACAGTACTTCCTCCATCACCCAGCACAAAGTACCTGATAGATACAGTACTCAGATACAGCGAGGTGGGTTGTATTTTGTTACTGTTGGCCCTGACTGAAAACCACCACACTCTGCTGATTATTACTAATTTCAACATTATTTAAACACAATTTTACTTCAGCATCAACCTGCTTCAGCTGATCCAGAATGTTGCTGCCAAAGTTCTTACAAACTCCAAGAAACTGGACCAGATCACACCGGTCCTACAAACACCACACTGGCTTCCTGTGAGTCAAGGGATGGATTTTAGAATATTCCTGCTGCTCTACAAAGCGTTGAATGGTCTTGGAGGATGAAGCATTCAGACTTCTTGGGTGTTCTGGGACAGGTCTACTGTGTGTTCCAGAACCAGAACCAAACAAAGTGAAGCACCTTTGAGTTTATCTGCTTCTCACTTGTGGAACAAACTTGTTGAACACCTGAGGTCTGCTTGACTGTTTTAATTGCCTTTTATCTTTTAAATGCTTTTTATATTTTCTCAATGTCTTGTTTTATTTCTATGATTTGCATGTTGAGAATGTTGTTCAGGCAGTTATTGAGAAACACATGTGCATGGACATGTTGAGGGTGTTGTTCAAGTAGTTCCTGAGAAACACGGAGCTTGGGCACATTGATGATTTTGTTTAAGCAGTTCCTAAGAAAAACAGAGCTTAGCCATGTTGATGGTGCAGTTCAAGCAGGGCTACACTGAGGACAGATAAACACAGGCACTCAGTCCATGCGCACAAAAGGTTTGTCAGACTGAACGTGTGTGCCCGTGCCACACAGTCGTGGGCTTGTGCTCAGCATTCTTTTCCATTCCATTGCACCCAGATAGTCAGTATCTGTTTGCATTCACTTATAAGGGTAAACAGTATACGTGGACTAGGCTGGTACAGGGCTTTGTGGAGAGTCCAGGGGTGTATGCAGCAACGGTTAAGCGTGACCTCGAAGAACTGTGCCTCCCGAAAGGAAGAACACTCATTCAGTACGCCGATGATCTTCTCGTCACCTCACCTACACCCGAGGACGGCAGAACTGATTCCAGCAGGCTGCTTCACTGCTTCTCAAAATAAATAGGCCCGCTGTCTATCCAACTCCTGCAAGAAACAAATGACACATTTTCTGCTTTCAGCAACAAAACAAACATTTCTTCTCAACATAATTTCGGTTCATCCATACCAATTGCTCCTTCATGGTTGTAGAAGTAGTGTGCAGTAATTGTTCTTTTTTTTTTTTTTATAATTAAGAAGTGATTCTGAAATCTGTGTCTGGAATCAATTAGTGACTTTAGCAACTTTATGTTGAGTGCCAGTATCATCAGCCAATCTGATTTTGATGTGTTATTGACAGAACACCATTGGGCAAATGGAGTTTCTAGCGCTGGTTTTGGTGTCGTCATTGAAAGAAGCTTGACTGTTTGGCCCATGGGCAGGTGGCGATGACGCACTGCTGTTATCTACTACTCTGGAATGATGGCGGCTAATTTAACAGCAAGATCAATGATACGATAGCGGACCTGCTCCAGGGACCTTTTTCAATACTATATCAATATATAATATTTTCTCATGAGGTGATGATGTCACTCAGTCCTCCACAATGTCCAAAATGAGCAAAAATGTGTTAATCATTCGTGCTGCATTAGTGCTGGTTTGTGCTGAAAGAGTGACTGTTTGTGCAGCTTTGTTTTTTGAGATATAACAGTTTATTATACAGTGATGACGTCACTCAGACCCCACATTCTACAAATTGAACAAGAAATGTCTCAATTGTTGGTGCTGAGTTAGTGCTGGTTTGTGCTGGAAAAAAATATATAATTTGTGCTGCTTTGGTTTTTAATATATAACATTTATTGTAAGTTGATGACATCACGCAGCACCCCACAATGGCCCAATTGAACAAAAAATGGTGTTAATCGTTTGCGCTGCATCAGTGCTGGTTTTGCACAAAGAATGATCATTTGTGCAGCTTTAGTTTTTCTCCCCATGTATCTGGGCATGACTGTTTCTGTTGTAGTGGTTTTCCTGTTTCAAGACCGTCTGCGTCCATGAAGAATGCCAAATCTTGAGTTTTGTGAGGAAATAAACACCCCCTCTATGTTTCTATTAGTGTTGTTTTATTTCTGAAGCTGCGCCTGCATGACGTCCCTCTCGTCTCCGCAGAGCTCTTCAAACGCCATCTACTGGTTGGGATGGACGAGTTGGGATCTCATAAGATCACACGATCTGCAACCCGCTGGTGCGCCACATAACCACGGAGTTACCCTGCTCTGTCTCCCTGCTCTGTCTTCCTGCTCTGTCTCCCTGCTCTGTCTACCTGCTCTGTCTTCCTGCTCTGTCTCCCTGCTCTGTCTCCCTGCTCTGTCTACCTGCTCTGTCTCCCTGCTCTGTCTACCTGCTCTGTCTCCTGCTCTGTCTCCCTGCTCTGTCTACCTGCTCTGTCTCCCTGCTCTGTCTACCTGCTCTGTCTCCTTGCTCTGTCTCCCTGCTCTGTCTACCTGCTCTGTCTCCTGCTCTGTCTCCCTGCTCTGTCTACCTGCTCTGTCTTCCTGCTCTGTCTCCCTGCTCTGTCTACCTGCTCTGTCTCCCTGCTCTGTCTCCCTGCTCTGTCTACCTGCTCTGTCTCCCTGCTCTGTCTACCTGCTCTGTCTCCCTGCTCTGTCTCCCTGCTCTGTCTACCTGCTCTGTCTCCTGCTCTGTCTCCCTGCTCTGTCTACCTGCTCTGTCTCCCTGCTCTGTCTCCCTGCTCTGTCTACCTGCTCTGTCTCCTGCTCTGTCTCCCTGCTCACTGCTTCGAGGCGTCATGACGCCGGTAAGAGTCACGTGTGGGAGGATGTGTGAATGTCTGCGCAGGTGAAACACGGAGCATTCAGGTGTGCAGCCCTGGCCGACGATGCTTAATGATCCTTACAGTTGGGAAAGAGGGAGATGAACTAAAACTGAAAGACTGGATGCGAAATATGGAGGGGAGCTGTGTGTGTGCGTGTGTGTGTGTGTGTATATATATATATATATATATATATATATATATATATATATATATATATATATATATATATATATATATATATATGTGTATATGTGTACATATATAAGTTAAATATATAACTAAAAGTTATATAAAAGTTATATATTTATATATATATTTTAACATTGATCATATATATTTGATCATTGATCATAAAAAGACGATCTCCAACTCGTGTGTTTGCTGTATCTCTTTTTACACGGCAACATTAATTAAATCAAGGCTGCAAAGAACAAGCTTATCCCCACAGTGCCACCTGGCGATCATTTGTTGTAACTCCGTTCGTGCGTTTAATATCCAACGAAAGTTGGAGTTGGTCACAAGAATATGAGCATGTCTGTATCACAGTGATCCACAACCAAACAGTTGCAGTTTGTTGACAGCTCAGACAGGAGGTCCCAGTGGTTGAATTAATGTGCTTTTACTTTGGAAAGCACAGACAAACATGAAGCAATCACAATAAAAGGGGCAGTGAAGCCCCGCCTGCAGTTCTCTCCATCCCGCTTTATGGCTCAGAGACTTGGCCTTTAAACAAAACTCTGTCCGCAACAATCGATGGCTTTGACAGCAGGGCTCTCAGAACCATGGAGAACATCAGGTGGCCCCAGCAGGACGGGAACCCCCCGATTACGTTCTAAAAGAATGAGTCAACAATGAAACAAGCTGAGATTAATAAGTATAAACTGTGACCTTTTAATTCCAGGTGGTGCTGAAAGATTCGAGTCTTGTGGAGTTGGTGCATCATAGTGGCTGGAGCAACTTTATCAACCACCATGTTGCTGGAGCAACTTTATCTACCACCATGTTGCTGGAGCAACTTTATCAACCACCATGTTGCTGGAGCAACTTTATCTACCACCATGTTGCTGGAGCAACTTTATCTACCACCATGTTGCTGGAGCAACTTTATCAACCACCATGTTGCTGGAGCAACTTTATCTACCACCATGTTGCTGGAGCAACTTTACCTACCACCATGTTGCTGGAGCAACTTTATCTACCACCATGTTGCTGGAGCAACTTTATCTACCACCATGTTGCTGGAGCAACTTTATCAACCACCGTGTTGCTGGAGCAACTTAATCAACCACCGTGTTGGTGGAGCAACTTTATCAACCACCATGTTGCTGGAGCAACTTTATCAACCACCATGTTGCTGGAGCAACTTAATCAACCACCGTGTTGGTGGAGCAACTTTATCAACCACCGTGTTGCTGGAGCAACTTTATCAACCACCATGTTGCTGGAGCAACTTAATCAACCACCGTGTTGGTGGAGCAACTTTATCAACCACCATGTTGCTGGAGCAACTTTATCAACTACCGTGTTGCTGGAGCAACTTTATCTACCACCATGTTGATGGAGAAACTTTATCAACCACCATGTTGCTGGAGCAACTTCATCATCCACCGTGTTGCTTTACTGTTCATGTCTGCACAATATTGACAATGATTTATAGATGAAGTCTAGTACAGTACTTTAGTAAGTAAAGTAAAAAGCATATTTTCCTGTCACACATTCATGATGTTCTCTAAACTATGTTGGTTTGAACTTGTGTTGAAGCAATCATCCAGGCCCTGTGGATAAAATGGCTGTGCTCTCTGCTAAACTGAAGTGTGGAGCAACAACAGAGGGTGTAAGGTAAAAGCTGAATATTAAAGATTTATTTCAGTATTCTGCATGAATGTTAGTTTTGCTGATCATGTGGTTGTAACTGAAGACGATGCTGGGACCACTTTATCCTCGACGACGACTCCGGTCAGAGAGTAGAGACGGACCCTGAGTGTTGACTTTATCCTCTTTAATAGAGTCGGTCGGCAGTACAGCACGTGGATTTCAACAAATGATGAATGAATGAACGATGAATGACGAATGAATGTAGAATGACTGATGAATGAATGGATGAATGAATGGCTTTGTGTAACAAATGAAGAATATACAAATCAGTAACCGATGGTAATAATGCTCCATAAATTAATGACTTACTTCTTCACGAACACATTCAACATGCAATGAGGGTCCACTACCATCTTATTATTGAAAGAAAAAACTCACGAACGAACAGGATCTTTTGACCGGATATTAACATGAACGATGGGAACCGAGTCGCGTTTGGTTGGGAGCCGTTCTTTTTTTCTCTCTCCCCGAGTTCACCCCTATGGTTCACACAATGAACACGGCTCAACACGAGGCCTCAAGGCCATGGAGTACACACGCCAGGCCTACACAGATATTTTTAGGAATTCTGCATACAAGTTTATTTTCTCAATCCAGGAAATCATGTGCGATGCGTTGATCTCAGACTCAGTTCTCTGTCATTACGCTTCTTTCAGAGCAGATCCTCCATCGTGTGATGACTCTGGAGTGTGTTGACGGTATGGAGCTGATGGAGATCACTACTTTCCACTTGACTGAGTGTCCTCTGACTGAACTCTGTGTCTAAATACTGATTAAACAGATTATTTTCAGGAAATTTCCAATGTGCTTCCTTTATTGTATGTGATGTTTATCCACTGACAGTCTGTGGGGAGCAGTTGGACGATGTGTAAAAATCAATTTAAACCCTGAACTGGTTGACGGTCCATCATAAAGCAAATGCAGCGGAACAGACGGCCACATTAGTGTCTACAGATACTTTAGGGTTACCAATTCACTTAAAAGTCATGTTTTCACACTGGCAAGATATGAGAGAACCGTGCACACATAAGAACATGCAAACTTCCATTTATGTGGGTTCACTGTGTTTGAAAGATTAGTTTGAGTCATGATCCGACAAAACATGTGTGGCACTATGAGTAAGTTCATGATTGGAAATAGTTTCCCACCCCCATTTTATTCCTAAGGTCACTTGATGTTTATGAATGTAATTTCAATCTGTGGCACTAGCGGTCAATAGTAGTTAATATAGGTTTCACCAGCAGAGGGCACTCGGTGCACATCAGTGTCTGACCGCTGGAGCGGAAGTCAGTACAGGATGCGGTGGAGTAGGAATCACACCGAGCGTGCTCCGGTTGACCGATGTTTTTCTGTTTTACAGTGATACGAGCAGAAAATAAATATGTTGGATGGGAGATGAGTGGCTCATCATTTTCACAAGTATGACACATGCAAAGAAATACAAAGAGTTAACAGATGCACGTCAGTATGTTACATGTCTGCTTTTATAAAGACATTAATTCGTACTGAGGCCCGTCACAGTCTTCATTATTTTACATGTGGTTCCCCTCAGGGGAATTCATTGTTTCACCTGAAAAACCTAGCTCACACAGTAATGGAGGGAAAATATTCAAACTCTCCAGAAATGTCCCAAAGCCAGAAGCTGAACCAAGGACATGGCCTTTACATTAATGTATAATTGAGCTATTATTTAAATAATCAAATCTACTCTTGGCCATCTGTCTGCAGACTTCATGTTGGGTTTGGCCCAGTTTTATCGAAATCAAATGAAAAAAATTGCATTCTTGAGAACTGGAAACATCCAAGTTTCACCTTAACAGCTTTTGCTCTCAGAGTTCTGCCGTGTGTTTGTCTATAAACCCTCCCAGTGTGTGTTTGCTCTCCAGAGGATCAACCTGCAACCTCCTTTCATCACGTCTGTAACTATAAAGTTACACAAAGTTTCCTCAGAGCAAGACAAGTGCTGCTCGCATTTCTATTTGCCTTCGGTGGATTGATTCGACTTCTCTAATCGAGGCCGAGGGGAAATGTGATGTAAATTTAATGAACAGATGTAGGAAGGTTAAATATTGTTCTGCAGTTATTCACATTTCCGTGTTTAAAAAAAAAAACCTATGAGAATGAACACGAGCCACTGTGGCATTGATAAAAGGAAGTAGATGAGATGTATGTCTCACACACTGTGTTAACATTCATTCATTCATTCATTCATTGTAGTCCTACTCTGAGATGTCATGGGTCTGTAACCTGCAGTTCTGAAGCCACATGTGGCTCTTCAGCCCTTCTGTAGCGGCTCCGTGAAGCTTTAAATATATTTTATGGTGAGAAACATTTAATTTTTATTTTATTTATTCTCCTGGAAACGGTCAGCGAATTCTTCAAAGTTGATCATCTCGTTCTCGTCGGCCTCGGAGCAAGAGAGGAGGAACTGGATCTCCGAGGGAGAGTATTGCTTCTGGCTGTCCATGGCCTTGGAGAAGTCCTTCTTGGAGATGAGGCCGCGCGGGTCGGTCACGTAGTCGCGGAAGGCGTCCGACGCCACGATGTCTTTCAGCTTGAGGAACATGTCGAAGAACTTGAGGATCATCTCCACGTTGCTGGAAGACTCCACCAACATGTCCACCATCTGCCTGGCGATGGTGCCATTCACCACGTTTCCTGAGGGCAGAAAGAAAATGATTATTTTTGAAATACAATGAAATAAAAAAAAAAAAAAATTACTTTGAAGATCATCAAAAAAAATTACAAAGTAATACAATTTAATTTAAAAAAAAAAAAAAAAATTACAGGGAAAAATAGTTGCGTGAAAGAACAGAGCAACATGTTCCAAATTGAGTAGAAATAAGAGAAATAAAACATCTTGTGCACTTAGAACATCGTCATCTACATCATGTATGTATGTATGTATGTATGTATGTATGTATGTATGTATGTATGTATGTATGTGGATATACTTGGAAACACATTAGTTATTTTGTGTAAACATATTGTCATAAAATATACATTCATTATTTATATTGATTATCAAGAGGGCTTTATATATGGACATGTACATGTATGTGAGTATATGTATGAGCATCCGTGAAGCTTTCAATATATTTTATGGTGAGAAACATTTTATTTTTATTTTATTTAGACCCCAGAGTTATTTTCAAAAGGACTCATCTCTGGACTATAAAAATAGCTTTTAAAACAAAAAGCACAAGAGCTCAAATATTGAGAAACGGGGGGAATAAAATGCAAAAGTAGCTGAAAAAAACCTCAAATGAATTTCTGAAATCAAAGAAATGTTAAAAATGGAAACAAACAACTACTATAAGAAGAGCCCGAATGGTTGAAACAGATAAATGATCAACATTGTCAAAAAATGTTGAATGAAAGGGTGAAACACATACAATCATGTACATGAACTGAACTCAAAATTGTAATTAAATGTTGTCAGGATCTGAGGACGACCCAGAAGCAGACTCACACACAAGACTGGCGTTTGCAGGTTTTATTGGATTGTCAGGGCAAACAAGTGTATGACCGGCGTTCACGGAGGCAGTCCAGGCCCAGGCAGAGGTCGGGACACGGGAAGACGTATGACTTTCCCTCCACTACATTTCAAAGCCAATTATTGTACTTTCGACTAAATTTCAAGGAAGCTTGTCGTCACTCGTTCCTTTTAAGCTCAGCAAAGTCAGCTGTTGGTGTTTTTAACTTTTTAAATGTAATTGGCCACATGCTGTGTTCCTCACGCACAGAAGAGAACCAATCACAGTCAGCGCTCACACCTGGGATGGATTTGGAAATACGCCACCTCCGCTGTGTGTAGCAGCTCTCCCGCCTTCATTGGAACAAAACTCTGTAATGGAGATGGTAGGAGAACCTCCAGCTGAGGAACCAACACACCCATGGCCAAATCTCAACAAAATGTTGTTTGTCTTGTTGAAAGAAGTATTGCTGAGCCAAGTATTGAGCTAAATTCATCTGTGCAGAGCATTCATTGCATTGTAAGCTTGTGCTGTGTTGAAGTATGGCAGTACATTCAATTATCAGTAGTACTGTTTCCTCTCCTGCGTTACTACATGTGCATCATCATCTTTTAGAGATTTCTATCACTTTCCAGCGACATGGAAAAATGCCGGACGGATCTTCTGCGTCGTTTACAGATTTTTATTAAGGCATGTGTCATGTTGCCATGAAGCCAAGTGGTTCAACAGCTTGATGTGTTCTTGAAAGCAGAGTTCAGGTTTGTTTGCGGTAATGGACTGAATAAAAAAAGAGGCCCTCTTGTTTTTTGGGTGGGGATGTTTTAAATAAAAACATTCAATGACAGTAGATGTCCTTATTGCTTTTGAATGCATTTTCATGCTGAAGTTTTTACAGATGTTTCTATAGACTTTTTGTAGCAGAGTGGTTCTACATGTAAGTCAGTACATCAGTTGCTGGTTTCAGAGTTACAAGGTTCTGTAAAAGCACTGAGAAAACAAATAGCAACGCACCGATATTAGAAAATGTACTTTTGAATACTTAAGTACTTTCTAAAAGTAGGTACTTTAGTACTTTAACTTGAGTAAAATTTTGACCAAGCAACCTTTACTTGTAGTTGAGTAAAATTTGACCATGAGTAATCAGTACTTTGACTCAAGTACTGGAGTTGAGTACTTTGTCCACCACTGGTTATTTTTAAATTCAGAAAAACAGAAATGTGTTCAATTTGTTAATGTTTATAAATATTTATGCTCATATGTATTAATGAATGAAATTCTAATGCTTAAAGAAACAGTTTATTTTACGCTTCTTTATTGAGGTTTCATTCAAAGCATTCTAAAATGCCTTGAAAGATGAATTAATGTGATGTTTAAAAATATACCTGATATACCTTTTGTGTTCTCTAAACTCAGACTAACTGTTGTTTCAAGTAAACCAGCCCTGAAACACATGAATTTTCTAAAAGGGACTAATGATGCTTCTGCTTGTATTTGTTTAGTATATTAATAACATAGTCTTAATAAGTGTCTCTATTCACTTGCTGTTTGAAAGAAGCATAATGTTTTATCACTGAGGGCCTCATTCAATCTAAAAACATCTAAAAAAAAATCTATTTTTCCCTTTATATTTGAACTTATTACAATATTCTAAGATTGTGCATGAGGTTAAACTCCTGTTTTTGTCAGCTATTGAAATGTAATTAATTACATTGTTGGTTCTTTAAAATGTGACCTCCATTGTACAATAAGCGTTAAGCTTTTATTACATTTAAATAAAAAAAAACTAAACCAGTTTCACTCGTGTTTCTTTAGAATTTAAGAAAACCAAATTCATTGTCAGTTATGTGTTTTGGGGTTAACCAAATGAAAAATGATACAATTGTTGGGATGTCACAGGACCACAGAAAGTTTGTTCATTTTTTGGTTAGAGACAATATTCATTTGTCATGAGACGCAGTCATGACATGAATTCTGACCCAGGAATGTGATTGACCATCACACCCAGTGGGGGTGGAGGGCCTTCTGCAGGACCTTCCTCCCCCCTTTCTGCTCACAAGACTCTTCCCCCATGCAATTAGCCAGTCACTGATTGGTTGAAGCTCTCAGGCTTTGACACCTCCGAATCAACATTCGTGCAACAAAAGGCTTCAGCCAGCCTCCATTCTCGCTTGCAAAGCAAACTCCAAGGAGGTGGGTTGCTGGAGAGCAGCTCACCCAGCGTTAGCACACAGCTAACACCAGACGCTCTTGCAACCAGAGGCCTTCACTCCTCAGCTTTTCTGCTGACCCAACCACGAGGGTCAGACCTTCCCCTGATCCAGAGACCAGCACCCAGAGTCTGCTCTCCAGGGAACCACCCGGTTCCTCCAGGACGGGACCAGGGAAACAACACCTCACAGAACTTCTTTGTGTTTTTCCTGAACAAGCAGGAAAACCATCACAGACCTGAGCGACCAGCTCCTCAGTCTGAACAAAGGGACAACCAGGAGCTGCAAAGAAGGACTCCTGAAACATCAACTTCATCTTCCTCTCCTCAGCCTGCAGAACCAGCAAACCACAGTTAGCAGGAGGTGCTAACTACAGGAGAAGACACCAGCTTCCCTCCAGCAGGACAACAACTGAACTCCTTCAAGGAAGTGGTAACAACTGGGCATTACCTGAGATTAGTTAAACCTGATGCTATGATAGAACTGTTTAACTTTCACGAAGATGTGTTGATTCTCTGCTGTTGATAATGATATTAGGCACTGTTATCAACTTGTAAACCAACGTTAGCTCTGCCACAGACACAAGGTCTGCATGCTAATCTTTGCTTTACTAACTTGTTAACTCACAATCCTACACATATCACATCAAAGACAACATCACACAGTGACTGAACACCATCTGACGACTCCTGACGTTTTACAAGACAAATCGCAGTTACATAAACTCATTCTAGAAATGGTCCTTTAGCAGAGACACACAGGAAGCAGACGCTATGGCTAGCTTCTATTGTTCCATTGCTATCAGCACATGGCCGAGACTCAGGACAGACTTCCTGTTCTCTGACAACCTCCATTTGGAATGTAGTTTCTTGTGATCCGCCATCTTGTTTTGTAGTTCCATCACCATCTCACACACACACACACACTCCCTCCAACTCTCTCTCTCTCTTTCTCTCTCCACACACACACATGCACCTACACACACCCAGCTGTATATAGATAGTTAGAATCTGGGTTTTATTTGTTTTCATTGTTAATAAATATAATTTTTGGAATCATACGTTTCATATGTTTTATTAACGTGCACAACGGTGAATGAAATGTCGACCTCTTCTGTGTCAAGAACTCCAAAATCCTTCAACCTTGACTGTTAATTCTGGTAATTGTAATTAATTTAACTATTAATTCAAATTCCTGATTAACTGTTTAGTATATCTTATGAGACTGATATAACTGAATTGGCTATCATTTCCTGTTTAGACAGGTGGTGCTCCGAGGTATCTGATACACATCAGATTCAATTTCAATAACATTATTAATAACTATCTTTGATAATTATTAATCATTATCGATAGCCAACCATAACATAAATAGTGATCCATATGAGGTAGTAAATCCCTACACAATTACTGCAATGCAAATTATTAACTGAAACTATTTAATTAAATTTAATAGCACTAAACCAAATAAATTAGCTTACGTATATGTGATTGGTTTGGTTTTGGAAAATGTGAAAACATTTAGCGCAGTTTGATTGTTGTGCAGAAACAAACCCAAATTGAGTTGGATTAAGAAACTTTATTGGATGGAAAAACTGCCCAAAATACAATTGAGTTAATCCAATGAGTTATTTGTTTGAGTGTACTGTGATAACAGCATTTCATGCGTCTTGTCTTGACTTGTTTTACTCCTTGTTTCCTCCCATTCTTCCTCCTGTTCAGGCCTGAAAACACAAATAGAAAGAGAAAATGACACATGAATGTTTTGTCATAGCAGATTAGTAAGACGAGCAATGATGTAAATGTAAGACATCTGGGGGGGGGACCACATTTCTTTGAGAACTAAGGAACATGTGGATACCACGGGAACAAATTGACAGTGGTCACGTGACGCCCCCTTCAACTTCGACAATTATCACCCCATCTCCAATTTATTTATCCTTTTATCCTTTTATCCTTTTATTAATGAATAAATAATGAATGTATTCAAATAAATCATTTTTCGTTAGTAAATGATTTTCGATCATTTATTAATTTTAAGTAATTACTTTAGGAGTTGTTAATGAGTAAATGACCGTTTACTTCCAGTAATCATTTACATTTTTCATAAATTACTTCCAGTGATTTATTACTTTCAGTAATCTATTATTCACAGTAATTTAATGCTAATAACCAACCATGAATCCCAACACATTCAAACTCAGTGAGAACAAAACAAACTGAAGCTTTTATCTTTTAATAATTATAATACTTGCTCCCTTTCCTCCGGGATACTGATTCATGCCTCCTCCTGCCCCCTGGCACACACACAGAAATCCTCACTATCATTTCTGACTTGTAGCAAAGCAGCAAGCAGCATGTGGAGGAGTTCAACCCTCACCTCATTCACATCGATAACGTGGATGGTAACGTCTCCTCCGATCTGCAATGCAGCAACTCTATTCACAGGCATACGAAAGGCGAAGGTGTAGAATTCTCTTCCATCCACATGAATCTGCAAGGAAACGACTTCCTTAAATTATATGTGACAACAATATCATTTCATACAATGTTAACGCGGGTTAAGGGAAAAATTTAAAATCTCTTCTAGAGAGGGATGGTTGTTTTCAAATTGAATTAAGTGCTTTGATTAAACTGCAAGGTTAAGTTACTCTTTTTAGTAGTAACTAATAATGTTGAAATAACTAACTAGTAACTATAATTAAATAGTAGAGAGAGAGTGATATCTATTGAATACTCAACTATCTCTTAGCATTCCATCCAATTAAACTGTTTTGACAGGGAGAATTTGACATTTTCTTCCATTTGAACACACAGACTCCAGCGCTCATCCTCCAAATGCATGTTTCTTACTAATATGGCTCAATTAGTCAGGGTCATAGTGAGACTTTTCAACATCATCAGAATTATTGCTAAGAATCATTGTTACAATTGAACTGTAAGTAACATGAATCTAAAAGATAAAAAAATCAGCAGAAGTTCAGTGTTCCAGATGAAAATGTTTGTACGGTGAGTTTGTTCTGACCTGGAAGCGGTTAGCAGTGACGATGATCTTCATCTTAAAGGCCAGGCCTTGGGAGAAAGGCATGCTGTTCACAATTTTCTCGGAGCCCCACTCGTCATTCTCGCGAGTGTTGAACACCACTTTGGCACCTTGGTCAAAGCGAGGATTGATGTGCAGGGCGATGTTGTCGTATTCAGACTTTCCACAGAGGAGGTTGACGTAAAACCTGCCAGGTTTGGACAAAAGATATATATTGATATATATTTTGTTACGTGCAGTTGGGGTTCGTGGTGTGTGTGTGTGTGTGTGTGTGTGTGTGTGTGTGTGTGTGTGTGTGTGTGTGTGTGTGTGTGTGTGTGTGTGTGTGTGTGTGTGTGTGTGTGTGTGTGTGTGTGTGTGTTTTTATTTTATTTTATTATATTTTTCTATTTTATGTGAAGCACTTTGTGTTGCAATTTGTTTTTGTATGAAAAGTGCTCTATAAATAAAGTTTGATTTTATTTGGTTTGATTTGAGAGAAAAGTCTCACCGAACAAAGGAGCCTGAGATGTAGTGTGAATGTGATGTGAAAGAACCTAAATGGAGCTTTAAAACATGCATGTGCACCAATCAGCCATAACATTATGACCACTTAAAGTCAAGTCAATGCTACCTCTGTTACAGGTGAATTTTACATCATTTGATCTTCACTGTTGAGGCACTACATTGAGAAATCAAGTGCAAGTGTGACGATTTCAAAAGAATTTGACATTGACTGGATCAGAAAATCTCTAAAACTGCAGCTCTTGTGGGGTGTCACTGGTCAATATCCATCAAACGAGGTTAGAAGTACCAGCTCTTGCTGATGGGAATACACTGTGAAGCTTCAAACACATTAAGTTATCAAATAGTGAGAAGTTGTTTTTCTTTCCAAACTGACCTCTTTGCATCTTCAGGAGTGGAGCCCTCAAGGGAGATGCATGAACCCTCATCCTGAATCGATGGGATCGGCCCCAGGTAGGGGATAGTCTGGAATCAACAACAATAAACATCCGCAGTGTAGGTTAGACACATCAGGAAATCGTAGTCATGGAGATTACTAATCGATGGCACGCCGCTCAAAATGTAAAGTTTTACAGCTTCAAAAATGCAGCTTTTTGTTTGTCAGTTCAGTTCCTGTTATGATAAAGATTCAATAGATTCATAATGGGGTCCTCATGCAATCATTTCTATTTGTGTCAGCATTGCAAATGTTGGAAATTATTTGTGTAAAATAGTTAAAATGTAGGTAGTGACTAGGTTTCAGAGGGTATTTGATATTTCTTCAATCATAAGTTGATCTTTACGTCTGTGAAGATTCAATGAACACTCTAAGTACTTTCACTGAATGGTACTGAGGTCAGCTACAATCTCTCCTTCAGACCATACTTTTATAATTCAGAGAAAAAGACATTAACACAGCATTTTCACTTCATAATGTCTTTGTTTGGTTTCGACATGATGTAAATTGAAATATATTCTAATGTAATATAATACAGCTTTTATCAGCAGGAAGTAAGAATAAATTCAATAAATAAATTAAGCTGGCAGCAATTGATGACAAGTGGTATTAATTTGATGCTGTTCTAAAACACATTACTAATGATGCTGGATGGAAGGAAAACATATTAATCATGTTACATAGTTAGCAGTGCAAATGCACTTATTTTGAATACTTACAGGGTTGACGATATGCATGGCAGCAGTTGGTGAACTGGACCCAGAGACAGAAAGAGAAGCAGGATTGCTGAGCTGTGTTTCATGTCTCATTTTATACTGGAGTGACGGAGGAGCAGGGTGGAGAAGCTGTTGCATCACAGTTTACTTTACCGGAGGGACCAAATCACCTGAATCACCTGTGTGCCAACAGAGCTGTGTGTGTGTGTGTGTGTGTGTGTGTGTGTGTGTGTGTGTGTGTGTGTGTGTGTGTGTGTGTGTGTGTGTGTGTGTGTGTGTGTGTGTGTGTGTGTGTTGGGGGATCAATATTCCACTCACTGTATTCTTTTCTATGTAATTGTGAATATGTTGTTAATTAATGTGGAACTATGGGATGTTATTATGTTATTCTGTTATGTTAGCCTGGTCATTTTTGGATACAGGCCCATACAGTACATATTAATGATAAATTCATCATTTGCTTTGTGCTTATTTGATTCAGCATGTCAATGTTGAAATCACCACCAATAAAAATAAGAACATATCTTCCACCCAGTGCTTTAATGCTTCCACATTGGAGCCTGATGCTCTATATAAGAAGCTAATTAGCACATTTTTCTTTTTTTCTTTACAGATTTCTATTGTTGTGCATTCTAATATGTTATCAATAGCAGTTGTCATATTCTCTACTATCTTTTAGTTCACGTAATTTTCTATATATATAGCTACTCCTCCTCCACACTTGTTATTTCTCTTTATATCATGAAATTCCTAACTATCTAATTCAAAGTTAAGTCCTTTATCATCATTAATCCAGGCTTCAGATATTAAACTATTTTGACTGGTTTAATGAATTTGCCTAAATACTCTTTGACATTGCTGTAATTTGCATAGAAGCTTCTACTATTGAAATGAATTATTTATAATCTGCCATCTGTGTTTAATTTCTGGTTATATTGTCCTTCTGTGTAGTAACAGCAGGTGTCCTTGATATTGTAGAAAAAAAATATTGTCCAGGTTTAATGTCATTTTCCAAGCCCAGTAGGTGGTGGTTTGTATAATTAAGTGTTCTCTGTTGTAGTTCATCGTTATCTGTGATGCTTTGTATAAAGTTATCTTCAGCTGTAGTTGACGTGTCTCCTGTGTAAACCTTTGAAGCGTGACTTGAACACCACCAACATGCTCAGCGTTTCTCAGGAACTACTTACACAACACCATCGACATGCCCAAACTCAGTGTTTCTCAGGAACTGCTTGAACAACATTCTCAACATGCCCAAACTCAGTGTTTCTCAGGAACTACTTACACAACACCATCAACATGCCCAAACTCAGTGTTTCTCAGGAACTACTTGAACAACACCCTCAACATGCCCAAGGTCAGTGTTTCTCAGGAACTACTTACACAACACCACCAACATGCTCAGCGTTTCTCAGGAACTACTTACACAACACCATCAACATGCCCAAACTCAGCGTTTCTCAGGAACTACTTGAACAACACCCTCAACATGCCCAAGGTCAGTGTTTCTCAGGAACTGCTTTTACAACATTCTCAACATGTAACTCATAGAAATAAAACAAGACACAGAGAAATTAAAAAAGAACTGTGCTACTGATCAATGAAGAAAGCTGAGAAGCCCCACAGTTTGATGACATGGTGAAGCCAGATACAACAGTTATAAGCCTGTTGCTTTAATGACCCAGTGTTCCTGGGGACTTAACTCAGGTCATACATGTTTGATGTAACTCTTAAATCTGCACCTAAAGGAAACCGTAGTTAAAATAACAGGTGAGCTTAGCTTGATGGTCCATTCAGGTGTTCTCAATAGTATTTTGTTTTCAATATTGTATCAGTTCTTTTTGTATCTGGTACCTTCATTGTAATTAATTCATTTTAAGAAGAGCAGTGTTGCAAAAGATGAATAACATGTTTACATCTCTCTGTTAATGTCTCTGTCTTTTTTCATCTATCTCAATATATTTACACATGACGAGAGTGAATCCAGCCTCTGCTGAACAAAACAAATCTGGACCCCACCATTAAAATGAACGATAGGCTGAAGGAATATACAAGTTAAACATTTGATTTCTGTGGGACAACTGAACACATTGTATTCACTTGTGTTTCTCCACAGCTGCGATTCCTCCCACTGCTCAAGTTGGGAATAACAAAGCTATAAATTCATGTTCAGGGACATTCCAAGTTGGTTGGCGATGTCTCCTCAGCGCTCCACCTTGCAAAAAAAGTGGTTGAAGGTAAGGTTGGAACAGATAAGAGGTCCAAGGTCACTTTGGTCCCACGGAACGTCAAGCTCTGAGAAGAACCAGTTTTAAGCAGTTTTGGAGACAAAGGAATAGCAACTTCACCATAGCAACGCATACATCACGAGGAACTGACCAATGTGAGGTTGAGGTGTCATATGCAGATGTACAAATATGAACCACGCGTTGCAGCGGGGCCCTTCTTCACTGTAGATCCAGCCTATATACTTGGGTCTGCAAGGAAGAACGGTCCGAGCTCGTATAATGTAAACTCTGATATATGGAATTTTGTAGCATTGTATAATCTGATTTGCATTTTTGTAATCTGTTGTTTGTGTGATTATTAAATACATTATTGAAGAAATTATCGCTCGCTTTCTGCCTCTCCCGGATCAAACGAACATGCAGGAATTCAGGGGAACACAGGTACGAATTCCAACAAGGCCTATTTCCAAACTGCCCTTTGTATCAAAAATATTTGAATGAGTTGTAGCCATACAGCTTACATCTTTTCTCGAGGAATATGGTATGTATGGCCCGTTCCAATCTGGCTTCCGTAAACTTCACTACGCAGAATCTGCTCTGACTAAAGTCACCAATGACCTTTTGATGGCAGCAGATGATTGGAAATGCTCTGTATTGATACTTCTGGACCTCAGCTCTGCTTTTGACACTGAATCACAATATTCTACTGGACAGGCTAAAGCAGGTTGTGGGTATCTCAGGTTCTGCATTGGACTGGTTCTCCTCCTACCTCTACCACAGGAGGGTGTCTGTTTCAGTGGGACAGTTCATGTCTGACACAGTCCCTCTGTCGTGTGGTGTACCCCAGGGATCTGTCCTGGGCCCATTACTATTCTTGTTGTATTTATTGCCTCTGGATCAGGTAATTAGCAGTTTTAGTGAGATTTCTTACCATCTGTATGCAGATGACATTCAGTTATTTAATTATTTTAATCCTAAAGAGACCAATAAACTTTCCATTTTAAATGACTGTTTACTGGCCATTAAAACTTGGACGACTGACAATTACCTTTGTTTAAACCCAAGCAAAAAAGAGTCTATAATAATTGACCCCCAAAAATGGATTCCAGCCATCAGACAGCATATTGGGCCATTGAATGATTATATAAAACCCTGCCTCTGTAACCTGGGTGTGTCTTTTGACCAGTCTCTGTCACTAGACAGCCATGTCAGCCTGTTGACACCTTCCTGTTCTTTCCACCTGCATAACATCGCCAAACTTAAAGGTCTGGTATCCAAGGTGGAGCTGGAGATGATTTTACATGCTATTATCTCTTCTCGTTTAAATTATTGTAATGCCCTTTTTACCTGTTTGAATCAGTCATCTTTAAATCGCCTTCAAACCGTCCAAAATTCAGCCACACATCTTTTAACAGGAACAACCCGGTGAGCCCACATTACCTCGTCCTCTCCTCCCTTCACTGGCTCCCAATCACGTTCCGTGTTCGTTTTAAAATACTAGTGCTAACTTTTAAAACATTACATGACCAAACACCATTTTATATTTCCAACCTCCTTCACCCATATTCCCCAAAAAGAGCACTGAGGTCTGGCCACCAAATGTTGCTCCCGGTCCCACACACTAAGCTCAAATCCCGTGGTCATTGTGCATTTGAAGCTGCAGCACCAAAGCTGTGGAAAGTTTTCTACTTCAGTTAAGATATGTCGACTCTTGTGGCTCCTTTATGAAGCTGTTAAAAACATTTTTATTCAGGCAGGCCTTTGACCCGTAGCTGCTCGTTCTTACTCTTTTGTAGAACTATGTACTCTATACCTTTAATAATCATATCTCTGTTTGACTTATTTTTAACTATTTACATATTTTTTCTTCTTCTTTTCTGTTTTTAAGTGCTGTTAATCACCTTGTGGCTCATTTCTGGGAAAGGTGCAATATAAATACATTTCTATTCTATTCTATTCTATTCTATTCTATTCTATTATATTCTATTCTATTCTATTCTATTCTATAGAACATGACGACACAAGGAGAGCTTCCTGTCTAGATGTAGTCCTACTCTGAGGCCTGCAGGTCATACTTCAGGAGCAGTAGTAGTAGAATGTATTGTGTCGCCTTAGTGTTCATGATCGTGATTATTGAGATAAAGTAGGCATGTGTAAAGTACTCCCTCCGTCACTGAGCACAAAGTACCTGATAGATACAGTACTTCCTCCATCACCCAGCAGAAAGTACCTGATGGATACAGTACTCCCTCCATCACCCAGCAGAATACAGTACTTCCTCCATCACCCAGCAGAATACAGTACTTCCTCCATCACCCAGCAGAAAGTACCTGATGGATACAGTACTTCCTCCATCACCCAGCAGAATACAGTACTTCCTCCATCACCCAGCAGAAAGTACCTGATGGATACAGTACTTCCTCCATCACCCAGCAGAATACAGTACTTCCTCCATCACCCAGCAGAAAGTACCTGATGGATACAGTACTTCCTCCATCACCCAGCAGAATACAGTACTTCCTCCATCACCCAGCAGAAAGTACCTGATGGATACAGTACTTCCTCCATCACCCAGCAGAAAGTACCTGATGGATACAGTACTCAGATACAGCGAGGTGGGTTGTATTTTGTTACTGCTGGCCCTGACTGAAAACCACCACACTCTACTGATTATTACTAATTTCAACATTATTTAAACACAATTTTACTTCAGCATCAACCTGCTTCAGCTGATCCAGAATGTTGCTGCCAAAGTTCTTACAAACACCAAGAAACTGGACCAGATCACACCGGTCCTACAAACACCACACTGGCTTCCTGTGAGTCAAAGGATGGATTTTAGAATATTCCTGCTGCTCTACAAAGTGTTGAATGGTCTTGGAGGATGAAGCATTCAGACTTCTTGGGTGTTCTGGGACAGGTCTACTGTGTGTTCCAGAACCAGAACCAAACAAAGTGAAGCACGTTTGAGTTTATCTGCTTCTCACTTGTGGAACAAATTTGTTGAACACTTGAGGTCTGCTTGACTGTTTTAATTGCCTTTTTTCTTTTAAATGCTTTTTATATTTTCTCAATGTCTTGTTTTATTTCTATGGTTTGCATGTTGAGAATGTTGTTCAAGCAGTTACTGAGAAACACATTGGCATGGACATGTTGAGGGTGTTGTTTAAGCAGTTCCTAAGAAACACGGAGCTTGGGCACATTGATGGTATTGTTCAAGTAGTTCCTGAGAAACACATGGGCTTGGCCATGTTGAGGGTGCAGTTCAAGCAGGGCTACACTGAGGACAGATAAACACAGGCACTCAGTCCATGCGCACAAAAGGTTTGTCAGACTGAACGTGTGTGCCCTCAGAATCACACATTGAGTCTGCTTCTGAAGACACCGGGGGATGTTGGGGTCTCATAAGACCACAGAAACTTTGTTCATTTCTAGGGAAAGACCATTTTTATTTGTCATGATAGATGTTGGAATCTCACAAGACCACAAAAAGTTTGTTCAAAGTTTGTTCGTTTGTTCATGCCAATTCTAAAACCAGGCAGACCAAACGAGTGGAGATTTGTTCAAGATTTGCAAGCTATTAATAACATTGTTGTACCAGCACACCGGTAGTTCCAGATACAAACACCATTTTGGCTTCTTTGCCTTCAAACAGCACGTGCCACACAGTCGTGGGCTTGTGCTCAGCATTCTTTTCCATTCCATTGCACCCAGATAGTCAGTATCTGTTTGCATTCACTTATAAGGGTAAACAGTATACGTGGACTAGGCTGGTACAGGGCTTTGTGGAGAGTCCAGGGGTGTATGCAGCAACGGTTAAGCGTGACCTCGAAGAACTGTGCCTCCCGAAAGGAAGCACACTCATTCAGTACGCCGATGATCTTCTCATCACCTCACCTACACCCGAGGACGGCAGAACTGATTCCAGCAGGCTGCTTCACTGCTTCTCAAAATAAATAGGCCCGCTGTCTATCCAACTCCTGCAAGAAACCAAATTACACATTTTCTGCTTTCAGCAACAAAACAAACATTTCTTCTCAATATAATTTCGGGTTCATCCATAACAATTGCTCCTTAATGGTTGTAGAATTAGTGTGCAGTAATTGTTCTTTTTTTTTTTTTTATAATTAAGAAGTGATTCTGAAATCTGTGTCTGGAATCAATTAGTGACTTTAGCAACTTTATGTTGAGTGACAGTATCATCAGCCAATCTGATTTTGATGTGTTATTGACAGAACACCATCGGGCAAATGGAGTTTCTAGCGCTGGTTTTGGTGTCGTCATTGAAATAAGCTTGACTGTTTGGCCCATGGGCAGGTGGCGATGACGCACTGCTGTTATCTACTACTCTGGAATGATGGCGGCTAATTTAACAGCAAGATCAATGATACGATAGCGGACCTGCTCCAGGGACCTTTTTCAATACTATCTCAATATATAATATTTTCTCATGAGGTGATGATGTCACTCAGTCCTCCACAATGTCCAAAATGAGCAAAAATGTGTTAATCATTTGTGCTGCATTAGTGCTGGTTTGTGCTGAAAGAGTGACCGTTTGTGCAGCTTTGGTTTTTGAGATATAACAGTTTATTATACAGTGATGACGTCACTCAGACCCCACATTCTACAAATTGAACAAGAAATGTCTCAATTGTTATGCTGAGTAAGTGCTGGTTCGTGCTGGAAGAAAATATAGAATTTGTGCTGCTTTGGTTTTTAATATATAACATGTATTGTAAGTTGATGACATCACGCAGCACCCCACAATGGCCCAATTGAACAAAAAATGGTGTTAATCGTTTGCGCTGCATCAGTGCTGGTTTTGCACAAAGAATGATCATTTGTGCAGCTTTAGTTTCTCTCCCCATGTATCTGGGCATGACTGTTTCTGTTGTAGTGGTTTTCCTGTTTCAAGACCGTCTGCGTCCATGAACAATGCCAAATCTTGAGTTTTGTGAGGAAATAAACACCCCCTCTATTTTTCTATTAGTGTTGTTTTATTTCTGAAGCTGCGCCTGCATGACGTCCCTCTCGTCTCCGCAGAGCTCTTCAAACGCCATCTACTGGTTGGGATGGACGAGTTGGGATCTCACAAGATCACACGATCTGCAACCCGCTGGTGCGCCACATAACCACGGAGTTACCCTGCTCTGTCTCCCTGCTCTGTCTACCTGCTGTGTCTCCCTGCTGTGTCTCCCTGCTCTGTCTACCTGCTCTGTCTCCCTGCTCTGTCTCCCTGCTGTGTCTACCTGCTGTGTCTCCCTGCTCTGTCTACCTGCTGTGTCTACCTGCTGTGTCTACCTGCTCTGTCTCCCTGCTCTGTCTCCCTGCTCTGTCTACCTGCTGTGTCTACCTGCTGTGTCTCCCTGCTCTGTCTACCTGCTGTGTCTCCCTGCTCTGTCTCCCTGCTCTGTCTCCCTGCTCTGTCTACCTGCTGTGTCTCCCTGCTCTGTCTCCCTGCTCTGTCTCCCTGCTCTGTCTACCTGCTGTGTCTACCTGCTCTGTCTACCTGCTGTGTCTACCTGCTGTGTCTACCTGCTCTGTCTCCCTGCTCTGTCTCCCTGCTCTGTCTACCTGCTCTGTCTCCCTGCTCTGTCTCCCTGCTCTGTCTACCTGCTGTGTCTACCTGCTCTGTCTACCTGCTGTGTCTACCTGCTCTGTCTCCCTGCTCTGTCTACCTGCTGTGTCTACCTGCTGTGTCTACCTGCTGTGTCTACCTGCTCTGTCTCCCTGCTCTGTCTACCTGCTGTGTCTACCTGCTGTGTCTACCTGCTGTGTCTACCTGCTCTGTCTCCCTGCTCTGTCTACCTGCTGTGTCTACCTGCTCTGTCTACCTGCTGTGTCTACCTGCTGTGTCTCCCTGCTCTGTCTCCCTGCTCTGTCTACCTGCTGTGTCTACCTGCTCTGTCTCCCTGCTCTGTCTCCCTGCTCTGTCTACCTGCTGTGTCTCCCTGCTCTGTCTACCTGCTGTGTCTACCTGCTGTGTCTACCTGCTGTGTCTCCCTGCTCTGTCTCCCTGCTCTGTCTACCTGCTGTGTCTCCCTGCTCTGTCTACCTGCTGTGTCTACCTGCTCTGTCTCCCTGCTCTGTCTACCTGCTGTGTCGACCTGCTGTGTCTTCCTGCTCTGTCTACCTGCTGTGTCTACCTGCTCTGTCTACCTGCTGTGTCTACCTGCTCTGTCTCCCTGCTCTGTCTCCCTGCTCTGTCTACCTGCTCTGTCTCCCTGCTCTGTCTCCCTGCTCTGTCTACCTGCTGTGTCTACCTGCTGTGTCTCCCTGCTCTGTCTCCCTGCTCTGTCTACCTGCTGTGTCTACCTGCTCTGTCTCCCTGCTCTGTCTCCCTGCTCTGTCTACCTGCTCTGTCTACCTGCTGTGTCTACCTGCTGTGTCTACCTGCTGTGTCTACCTGCTGTGTCTCCCTGCTCTGTCTACCTGCTGTGTCTACCTGCTCTGTCTACCTGCTGTGTCTACCTGCTCTGTCTACCTGCTCTGTCTACCTGCTCTGTCTCCCTGCTCTGTCTACCTGCTCTGTCTCCCTGCTCTGTCTACCTGCTCACTGCTTCGAGGCGTCATGTCGCCGGTAAGAGTCACGTGTGGGAGGATGTGTGAATGTCTGCGCAGGTGAAACACGGAGCATTCAGGTGTGCAGCCCTGGCCGACGATGCTTAATGATGCTTACAGTTGGGAAAGAGGGAGATGAACTAAAACTGAAAGACTGGATGCGAAATACGGAGGGGAGCTGTGTGTGTGCGTGTGTGTGTGTGTGTGTGTGTGTGTGTGTGTGTGTGTGTGTGTGTGTGTGTGTGTGTGTGTGTGTGTGTGTGTGTATAGATATATATATGTGTGTATATGTGTACATATATAAGTTAAAAATATAACTAAAAGTTATATAAAAGTTATATATATATATATATTTATTTATTTTTTTTACATTGATCATATATATTTGATCATTGATCATAAAAAGACGATCTCCAACTCGCGTGTTTGCTGTATCTCTTTTCACACGGCAACATTCATTAAATCAAGGCTGCAAAGAACAAACGTATCCCCACAGTGCCACCTGGCGATCATTTGTTGTAACTCCGTTCGTGCGTTTAATATTCAACGAAAGTTGGAGTTGGTCACAAGAATATAAGCATGTCTGTATCACAGTGATACACAACCAAACAGTTGCAGTTTGTTGACAGCTCAGACAGGAGGTCCCAGTGGTTGAATTAACGTGCTTTTACTTTGGAAAGCACAGACAAACATGAAGCAATCACAATAAAAGGGGCAGTGAAGCCCCGCCTGCAGTTCTCTCCATCCCGCTTTATGGCTCAGAGACTTGGCCTTTAAACAAAACTCTGTCCACAAGAATCGATGTCTTTGACAGCAGGGCTCTCAGAACCATGGAGAACATCAGGAGACCCCAGCAGGACGGGAACCCCCCGATTACGTTCTAAAAGAATGAGACAACAATGAAACAAGCTGAGATTAATGAGTATAAACTGTGACCTTTTAATTCCAGGTGGTGCTGAAAGATTCGAGTATTGTGGAGTTGGTGCATCACAGTGGCTGGAGCAACTTTATCAACCACCATGTTGCTGGAGAAACTTTATCAACCACCGTGTTGCTGGAGCAACTTTATCAACCACCGTGTTGCTGGAGCAACTTTATCAACCACCATGTTGCTGGAGCAACTTTATCAACCACCGTGTTGCTGGAGCAACTTTGTCAACCACCGTGTTGCTGGAGCAACTTTATCTACCACCATGTTGCTGGAGCAACTTTATCAACCAACATGTTGCTGGAGCAACTTTATCAACCACCATGTTGCTGGAGCAACTTTATCTACCACCATGTTGCTGGAGCAACTTTATCAACCAACATGTTGCTGGAGCAACTTTATCAACCAACATGTTGCTGGAGCAACTTTATCAACCACCATGTTGCTGGAGCAACTTTATCTACCACCATGTTGCTGGAGCAACTTTATCTACCACCATGTTGCTGGAGCAACTTTATCAACCACCATGTTGCTGGAGCAACTTTATCAACCACCATGTTGCTGGAGCAACTCTATCAACCACCATGTTGCTGGAGCAACTTTATCAACCACCATGTTGCTGGAGCAACTTCATCAACCACCATGTTGCTGGAGCAACTTTATCAACCACCATGTTGCTGGAGAAACTTTTTCAACCACCGTGTTGCTGGAGCAACTTTATCAACCACCATGTTGCTGGAGAAACTTTTTCAACCACCGTGTTGCTTTACTGTTCATGTCTGCACAATATTGACAATGATTTATAGATGAAGTCGAGTACAGTAGTTTAGTAAGTAAAGTAAAAAGCATATTTTCCTGTCACACATTCATGATATTCTCTAAACTATGTTGGTTTTAACTTGTGTTGAAGCAATCATCCAGGTCCTGTGGATAAAATGGCTGTGCTCTCTGCTAAACCAAAGTGTGGAGCAACAACAGAGGGTGTAAGGTAAAAGCTGAATATTAAAGATTTATTTCAGTATTCTGCATGAATGTTAGTTTTGCTGATCATGTGGTTGTAACTGAAGACGATGCTGAGACCACTTTATCCACGACGACGACTCCGGTCAGAGAGTAGAGACGGACCCTGAGTGTTGACTTTATCCTCTTTAATAGAGTCGGTTGGCAGTACAGCACGTGGATTCCAACGAATGATGAATGAATGAACGATGAATGACGAATGAATGTAGAATGACGGATGAATGAATGGCTTTCTGTAACAAATGAAGAATATACAAATCAGTAACCGATGGTAATAATGCTCCATAAATTAATGACTTACTTCTTCACGAACACATTCAACATGCAATGAGGGGTCCACTACCGTCTTATTATTGAAAGAAAAAACTCACGAACGAACAGGATCTTTTGACCGGATCATTAACATGAACGATGGGAACCGAGTCGCGTTTGGTTGGGAGCCGTTCTTTTTTTCTCTCTCCCCGAGTTCACCCCTATGGTTCACACAATGAACACGGCTCAACACGAGGCCTCAAGGCCATGGAGTACACACGCCAGGCCTACATAGATATTTTTAGGAACTCTGCATACAAGCCTATTTTCTCAATCCAGGAAATCATGTGCGATGCGTTGATCTCAGACTCAGTTCTCTATCATTACGCTTCTTTCAGAGCAGATCCTCCATCGTGTGATGACTCTGGCGTGTGTTGACGGTATGGAGCTGATGGAGATCACTACTTTCCACTTGACTGAGTGTCCTCTGACTGAACTCTGTGTTTAAATACTGATTAAACAGATTATTTTAAGGAAATTTCCAATGTGCTTCCTTTATTGTATGTGATGTTTATCCACTGACAGTCTGTGGGGAGCAGTTGGACGATGTGTAAAAATCAATTTAAACCCTGAACTGGTTGACGGTCCATCATAAAGCAAATGCAGCGGAACAGACGGCCACATTAGTGTCTACAGATACTTTAGGGTTACCAATTCACTTAAAAGTCATGTTTTCACACTGGCAAGATATGAGAGTACCATGCACACATAAGAACATGCAAACTTCCATTTATGTAGGTTCACTGTGTTTGAAAGATTAGTTTGAGTCATGATCCGACAAAACATGTGTGGCAGTATGAGTAAGTTCATGATTGGAAATAGTTTCCCACCCCCATTTTATTCCTAAAGTCACTTGATGTTTATGAATGTAATTTCAAGAGTTAATCTGTGGCACTCGCGGTCAATAGTAGTTAATATAGGTTTCACCAGCAGAGGGCACTCGGTGCGCATCAGTGGCTGACCGCTGGAGCGGAAGTCAGTACAGGATGCGGTGGAGTAGGAATCACACCGAGCGTGCTCCGGTTCACCGATGTTTTTCTGTTTTACAGTGATACGAGCAGAAAATAAATATGTTGCATGAGAGATGAGTGGCTCATCATTTTCACAAGTATGACACATGCAAAGAAATACAAAGAGTTAACAGATGCACGTCAGTATGTTACATGTCTGCTTTTATAAAGACATTAATTCCTACTGAGGCCCGTCACAGTCTTCATTATTTTACATGTGGTTCCCCTCAGGGGAATTCATTGTTTCATCTGAAAAACCTAGCTCACACAGTAATGGAGGGAAAATATTCAAACTCTCCAGAAATGTCCCAAAGCCAGAAGCTGAACCAAGGACATGGCCTTTACATTAATGTATAATTAAGCTTTTATCAAAATAATAAAATTTACTCTTGGCCGTCTGTCTGCAGACGTCCTGTTAGGTTTGGCCCAGTTTTATCGAAATCAAACGCAAAAAAGTACATTCTTGAGAACTCGGCTGTTGGAAACATCCAAGTTTCACCTTAACAGCTTTTGTTCTCAGAGTTCTGCCGTGTGTTTGTCTACAAACCCTCCCAGTGTGTGTTTGCTCTCCAGAGGATCAACCTGCAACCTCCTTTCATCACGTGTGTTGGGATCTCACAAGACCACAGAAAGTTTGTTCATTTCAAGGGAAAGACAATTTTCATTTGTCATGATACACAGTCAGGACATATGAATTCGGACCCAGGAATGTGATTAACCATCAACCTGCACAAAGTTTCCTCAGAGCAAGACAAGTGCTGCTTGCGTTTCTATTTGCCTTCAGTGGATTGATTCGACTTCTCTAATCAAGGCCGAGGGGAAATGTGACGTACATTTAATGAACAGATGAATGAATGAATGAATGAATGGCATTTATTGTCATTGTAACAGGTACAACAAAATTACTTAGAAGTTTGGGGGAACGAAGGACAACAAAAGGTGAGGAGACGAGGAAAAAAAAGACAGATTACATACTCTGAGGAGCACAGTATGTAATTAGAAAAAAATATCCACCTCAGGCACAATGAAACATTAGCACAGACAGTTTACAACATATCTCAACAACATAACTCAAGACAAGGCACTTTGGTCATAGGAAGGGTAGTTTTGCACGCCTGATGGCTGCAGCCCAACAGGCGTGCAGCCATCTTCCCCCCACAGCCTCTGCTTGGAGTTAGGGAGGGGGGGTGGGGGGCAGCAAAGGCAGTGAAAGGTACTGGTGAGTCCCAGTGGGCCAAGGTAGGGAAGGGGGGGGGGGGGGGGGGGGGGGAGCAGAGGGGGAGTTGAAGACAAAGCACCAGCCTTGGTGACTGGGTGTCTGGGAATCCGAAATGTAGATTGGGTTTGTTTTCGTTCAGGTGATTCAGTTTTATCTGTCGACCTTGAGTGTCTCTGGTCTCCAATGCTGCTCCTATATTGGCAAGATTTTAACTTTCCAACCGAGTTCTAATATTCTCCAAGATGGTTCCAAATTCGCGTAAACGTTCAAGAGTCGTGACTTGCGTACTCTTGAGTTTGTTGATGTAGGAAGGTTAAATATTGTTCTGCAGTTATTCACATTTCCGTGTTTAAAAAAAACCTATGAGAATGAACACGAGCCACTGTGGCATTGATAAAAGGAAGTAGATGAGATGTATGTCTCACATACTGTGTTAACATTCATTCATTCAGTGTAGTCCTACTCTGAGATGTCATGGGTCTGTAACCTGCAGTTCTGAAGCCTGTCCGATCGTGTCTCTGTATCTCACCGCACACGGAGGAGAGGACAAAAATCTCCTTGGGAAGGAAGGAGAGGTGAACAGTGAGTCAAAATTCTACAAACCTTGAGAATGGATTAACACAGGAGTTTATTATAAAAGACAGAAATACTGGCCTTCCAGAGAATTGTGGAATTCTAAAGTCGACGAAGCGGCCGAGAATACCACACGGGACCGAGCATGCAGAAGGAAAAACAGAGAGTGAGCCAGCGGGAGGTCCCACTAGTTAAAACCCGCGCTCCGCTAGATCCCCTCTTCCCATTGGCCACCGCTAGAAAGAGGCGTATGCAACGTAATCTCCTATTGGCGGGCCTTCACACAGACTGAACAAACTACGCTACCCATAATGCATTTCAGTATTCTTCCACAACCTGCAACTCAATAACAAGCAGGCCGCCGCCATTTTGACAGTTTAAGTAAGTCTATGCAGGAAACGTCACAGTTCAAAGTCAAAGTCAAAGTCAGCTTTATTTGTCAAATATGCCGAATGCATGGCATACAGCCCAGATGAAATTCCAGTCCTCTCAGACCCACAGTGCACAGCGTAATAATATATTAGGAACAATTATAAGACTTAAAAATCTATACATCTAAAATCTATACACCTTATAAACATATAAACAGTATAGTAAAGGGGGGTGGGGCATAATGTCAGGTGCCGGAGGGGAGGGGGGGGTGTAAGGGTGGCTGTGGCAGGGGGCAGAGGCAGAGGGGGGAGGGGGGGCAGAGCAGGGAGGGAGTTGAGTCTCCTGACTGCCTGGTGGCAGAAACTGTCTATGAGCTGCTGGTTTTGGCTCGGAGACTCTGAAGTCTCCTCCCCGACGGCAGCAGGCTGAAGAGGCTGTGGGAGGGGTGGGTGGGGTCACCTGCGATCCTGATGGCTATGCGGGTGAGGCGGGTGTTGTATATGTAACGCAGGGGGGGGGGAGAGAGACACCAATGATCCTCTCGGCTGCCCTCACGATGCGCTGCAGAGTCTTGCGGCAGGATACGGTGCAGGCGCCGTACCACACGGTGATGCAGCTGGAGAGGATGCTCTCGATGGTGCCTCTGTAGAAGGTGTGCAAGATGGGGGTCGGGCACACCTTCTACAGAGGCACCATCGAGAACATCCTCTCGAAGGTCATGTAAACATCATAATTCTAACAAGCCACATGTGGCTCTTCAGCCCTTCTGTAGCGGCTCCGTGAAGCTTTAAATATATTTTATGGTGAGAAAAATTTTAGTTTTATTTTATTTAGACCCCAGAGTTATTTTCAAAAGGACTCATCTCTGGACTATAAAAATGGCTTTTAAAACAAAAAGCACAAGAGCTCAAATATTGAGAAACGGGGGGAATAAGATGCAAAAGCAGCTGAAAAAAACCTCATATGAATTTCTGAAATCAAAGAAATGTTAAAAATGGAAACAAACAACTACTATAAGAAGAGCCCGAATGGTTGAAACAGATAAATGATCAACATTGTCAAAAAATGTTGAATGAAAGGGTGAAACACATACAATCATGTACATGAACTTTACTCAAAATTGTAATTAAATGTTGTCAGGATCTGAGGACGACCCAGAAGCAGACTCACACACAAGACTGGCGTTTGCAGGTTTTATTGGATTATCAGGGCAAACAAGTGTATGACCGGCGTTCACGGAGGCAGTCCAGGCCCAGGCAGAGGTCGGGACACGGGAAGACGTATGACTTTCCCTCCACTACATTTCAAAGTCAAATATTGTACTTTCGACTAAATTTCAAGGAAGCTTGTCGTCACTCGTTCCTTTTAAGCTCAGCAAAGTCAGCTGTTGGTGTTTTTAATTGTTTAAATGTAATTGGCCACATGTTGTGTTCCTCACGCACAGAAGAGAACCAATCACAGTCAGCGCTCACACCTGGGATGGATTTGGAAATACGTCACCTCCGCTGTGTGTAGCAGCTCTCCCGCCTTCATTGGAACAAAACTCTGTAATGGAGATGGTAGGAGAACCTCCAGCTGAGGAACCAACACACCCATGGCCAAATCTCAAAAAATGTTGTTTGTCTTGCTGAAAGAAGTATTGCTGAGCCAAGTATTGAGCTAAATTCATCTGTGCAGAGCATTCATTGCATTGTAAGCTTGTGCTGTGTTGAAGTGTGGCAGTACATTCAATTATCAGTGGTACTGTTTCCTCTCCTGCGTTACTAAATGTGCATCATCATCTTTTAGAGATTTCTATCACTTTCCAGCGACATGGAAAAATGCCGGACGGATATTCTGCGTCGTTTACAGATTTTTATTAAGGCATGTGTCATGTTGCCATGAAGCCAAGTGGTTCAACAGCTTGATGTGTTCTTGAAAGCAGAGTTCAGGTTTGTTTGCGGTAATGGACTGAATAAAAAAAGAGGCCCTCTTGTTTTTTGGGTGGGGATGTTTTAAATAAAAACATTCAATGACAGTAGATGTCCTTCTTGCTTTTGATTGCATTTTCATGCTGAAGTTTTTACAGATGTTTCTATAGACTTTTTGTAGCAGAGTGGTTCTACATGTAAGTCAGTACATCAGTTGCTGGTTTCAGAGTTACAAGGTTCTGTAAAAGCACTGAGAAAACAAATAGCAACGCACCGATATTAGAAAATGTACTTTTGAATACCTAAGTACTTTTTAAAAGTAGGTACTTTAGTACTTTAACTTGAGTAAAATTTTGACCAAGCAACCTTTACTTGTAGTTGAGTAAAATTTGACCATGAGTAATCAGTACTTTGACTCAAGTACTGGAGTTGAGTACTTTGTCCACCACTGGTTAATAATAAATTCAGAAAAACAGAAATGTGTTCAATTTGTTAATGTTTATAAATATTTATGCTCATATGTATTAATGACTGAAATTCTAAAGCTTAAAGAAACTGTTTATTTTACGCTTCTTTATTGAGGTTTCATTCAAAGCATTCTAAAAAAATGGTAAACGGTCTAGATTTATATAGCGCCTTCTAACCACACTGAGGTAGTCCCAAAGCGCTTTACATATCAGCTCACTCACCCATTCACGCTCACATTCACACACCAATGGGACAGAGCTGCCATGCAAGGTGCTAGTCGACCACTGGGAGCAATTTAGGGTTCAGTGTCTTGCCCAAGGACACTTCGACACATAGACCGGGATCGAACCTCCGACCTCTCACTCTGAAAGACGACCACTCTACCACCTGAGCCACGGTCGCCCACAAATATAAAAATAAAATGAAAAAATAAAATGCCTTGAAAGATGAATTAATGTGATGTTTAAAAATATACCTGATATACCTTTTGTTTTCTCTAAACTCAGACTAACTGTTGTTTCAAGTAAACCAGCCCTGAAACACATGAATTTTCTAAAAGGGACTAATGAAGCTTGTTAGAATTATGACGTTTTCTTTGACCTCCGAACTGTGATGTTTCATGCATAGACTTACTTAAAACTGTCAACATGGCGGCGAACTGTTTGTTATTGAGCTGTAGATTGTGGAAAAATACTGAAATGCATTATGGGTAGCGTAGTTTATTCAGTCTGTGTGAAGGCCCGCCAATAGGAGATGACGTTGCTTACGCCTCTTTCTAGCGGTGGCCAATGGGAAGAGGGGATATAGCGGAGCGCGGGTTTTAATTAGTGGGAGCTCCGGCTGGCTCTCTCTCTCTTGTTTCCTCTCTGCTACTGACCTGACGCGCGTTTATCCTCAGCTGCTTTTCTCCGCGTTTAACGGCTAAGTATAAGGCAAATCTTTGTAAGGCCAGTACTTCTGTCTTTTGTAATAAATTACTGTGTTAATCCAATCTCAAGGTTTGTAGAATTACGACTCACTGTTCACCGTTCCTTCCCAATAGGAGATTGTGTCCTCTCCTCCGTGTGCGGTGAGATACAGAGACATAAACGGACAAGCTTCTGCTTGTATTTGTTTAGTATATTAATAACATAGTCTTAATAAGTGTCTCTATTCACTTACTGTTTCAAAGAAGCATAATGTTTTATCACTGAGGGCCTCATTCAATCTAAAAACATCTAAAAAAAACTTATGAACTTATTACAATATTCTAAGATTGTGCATGCAATGCAGTTAAACTCCTGTTTTTGTCAGCTATTGAAATGTTATTAATTACATTGTTGGTTCTTACAAATGTGACCTCCATTGTACGTTAAGCGTTAAGCTTTTATTACATTTAAATAAAAAAACTAAACCAGTTTCACTCGTGTTTCTTTAGAATTTAAGAAAACCAAATTCATTGTCAGTTATGTGTTTTGGGGTTAACCAAATGAAAACTGATACAATTACTGCAATGCAAATTATTAACTGAAACTATTTAATTTAATTTAATAGCACTATACCAAATAAATTAGCTTACGTATATGTGATTGGTTTGGTTTTGGAAAATGTGAAAACGTTTAGCGCAGTTTGATTGTTGTGCAGAAACAAACCCAAATTGAGTTGGATTAAGAAACTTTATTGGATGGAAAAACTGCCCAAAATACAATTGAGTTAATCCAATGAGTTATTTGTTTGAGTGTACTGTGATAACAGCATTTCATGCGTCTTGTCTTGACTTGTTTTACTCCTTGTTTCCTCCCATTCTTCCTCCTGTTCAGGCCTGAAAACACAAATAGAAAGAGAAAATGACACATGAATGTTTTATCATAGCAGATTAGTAAGACGAGCAATGATGTAAATGTAAGACATCTGGGGGGGGGGGACCACATTTCTTTGAGAACTAAGGAACATGTGGATACCACGGGAAAAAATTGACAGTGGTCACGTGACGCCCCCTTCGACTTCAACAATTATCACCCCATCTCCAATTTATTTATCCTTTTATCCTTTTATTAATGAATAAGTAATGAATGTATTCAAATAAATGATTTTTCATTAATAAATGATTTTTGATCATTTATTAATTTTAAGTAATTACTTTAGGAGTTGTTAATGAGTAAATGACCGTTTACTTCCAGTAATCATTTAGATTTTTCATAAATTACTTCCAGTGATTTATTACTTTCAGTAATCTATTATTCACAGTAATGTAATGCTAATAACCAACCATGAATCCCAACACATTCAATGTCAGTGAGAACAAAACAAACTGAAGCTTTTATCTTTTAATAATTATAATACTCGCTCCCTTTCCTCCGGGATACTGATTCATGCCTCCTCCTGCCCCCTGGCACACACACAGAAATCCTCACTATCATTTCTGACTTGTAGCAAAGCAGCAAGCAGCATGTGGAGGAGTTCAACCCTCACCTCATTCACATCGATAACGTGGATGGTAACGTCTCCTCCGATCTGCAATGCAGCAACTCTATTCACAGGCATACGAAAGGCGAAGGTGTAGAATTCTCTTCCATCCACATGAATCTGCAAGGAAACGACTTCCTTAAATTATATGTGACAACAATATCATTTCATACAATTTAAACGCGGGTTAAGGGGAAAACAAGAAATCTCTTTTAGAGAGGGATGACTGTTTTAAAATTCAATTAAGTGCTTTGATTAAACTGCAAGGTTAAGTTAATCTTTTTAGTAGTAACTAATAATGTTGAAAGAACTAACTAGTAACTATAATTAAATAGTAGAGAGAGAGTGATATCTATTGAATACTCAACTATCATTTACTCTTAAAAGCCAGCATTCAATTCACTTCACTTCACTTCACTTCCATTCAATTCAATTTTACTTAAAATAATCACATTTTTTAGACAAATATTAAAGTATATGAAAAAATACCCTCAGATAATTTGAGTTCTGGAAGAAATGAAGATCAAAAGCAGGAGTTTTGTCTCCAATTGGGTAGATTAATGAATAAGGTTTGAACATGATTTAATATTGTGATTGTAATCAGTGTTGTAATGAATTATGAATTTCTGAATTATAGCAAAGAAGGAGGTTGGATTATATAATTTGTACTTAAGTATGAGTAACATTGCATCCTTACATATTTTACCATTGCCTAAAATAATGCATATAGAAAATCCTATCGTACAAGAATAGGATTGGCACACAACCTCTTTACAGTAATGTCATGACAGAATATAGTAATCAAGTATTTGATAGTATTTGGTAATTTTCAGTACCTTGCACAACTGTGATTATTATTATATTTCCTTATAAACTGTTTTGACAGGGAGAATTTGACATTTTCTTCCATTTGAACACACAGACTCCAGCGCTCATCCTCCAAATGCATGTTTCTTACTAATCTGGCTCAATTAGTCAGGGTCATAGTGAGACTTTTCAACATCATCAGAATTATTGCTAAGAATCATTGTTACAATGGAACTGTAAGTAACATGAATCTAAAAAAAAAGAAAATCAGCAGAAGTTCAGTGTTCCAGATGAAAATGTTTGTACGGTGAGTTTGTTCTGACCTGGAAGCGGTTAGCAGTGATGGTGATCTTCATCTTAAAGGCCAGGCCTTGGGAGAAAGGCATGCTGTTCACAATTTTCTCAGAGCCCCACTCGTCATTCTCCTGAGTGTTGAACACCACTTTGGCACCTTGGTCAAAGCGAGGATTGATGTGCAGGGCGATGTTGTCGTATTCAGACTTTCCACAGAGGAGGTTGACGTAAAACCTGCCAGGTTTGGACAAAAGATATATATTGATATATATTTTGTTACGTGCAGTTGGGATTCGTGGTGTGTGTGTGTGTGTGTGTGTGTGTGTGTGTGTGTGTGTGTGTGTGTGTGTGTGTGTGTGTGTGTGTGTGTGTGTGTGTGTATTCGTGCATGTGTTTTTATTTTATTTTATTATATTTTTCTATTTTATGTGAAGCACTTTGTGTTGCAATTTGTTTTTGTATGAAAAGTGCTCTATAAATAAAGTTTGATTTGATTTGATTTGAGAGAAAAGTCTCACCGAACAAAGGAGCCTGAGATGTAGTGTGAATGTGATGTGAAAGAACCTAAATGGAGCTTTAAAACATGCATGTGCACCAATCAGCCAGAACATTATGACCACTTAAAGTCAAGTCAATACTACCTCTGTTACAGGTGAGTTTTACATCATTTGATCTTCACTGTTGAGGCACTTCATAGAGAAATCAAGTGCAAGTGTGACGATTTCAAAAGAATTTGACATTGACTGGATCAGAAAATCTCTAAAACTGCAGCTCTTGTGGGGTGTCACTGGTCAATATCCATCAAACGAGGTTAGAAGTACCAGCTCTTGCTGATGGGAAAACACTGTGAAGCTTCAAACACATTAAGTTATCAAATAGTGAGATGTTGGAGCTGTTTTTCTTTCCAAACTGACCTCTTTGCATCTTCAGGAGTGGAGCCCTCAAGGGAGATGCATGAACCCTCATCCTGAATCGATGGGATCGGCCCCAGGTAGGGGATAGTCTGGAATCAACAACAATAAACATCATCAGTGTAGGTTAGACACATCAGGAAATCGTAGTCACGTAGATTACTAATCGATGGCACGCCGCTCAAAATATAAAGTTTCACAGCTTCAAAAATGCAGCATTTTGTTTGTCAGTTCAGTTCCTGTTATGATAAAGATTCAATAGATTCATAATGGGGGTCCTCATGCAACCATTTCTAATTGTGTCAGCATTGCAAATGTTGGAAATTATTTGTGTAAAATAGTTCAAATGTAGGTAGTGACTAGGTTTCGGAGGGTATTTGATATTTCTTGCATCATAAGTTGATCTTTACGTCTGTGAAGATTCAATGAACACTCTAAGTACTTTCACTGAATGGTACTGAGGTCAGCTACAATCTCTCCTTCAGACCATACTTTTATAATTCAGAGAAAAAGACATTAACACAGCATTTTCACTTCATAATGTCTTTGTTTGGTTTCGACATGATGTAAATTGAAATATATTCTAATGTAATATAATACATCTTTTATCAGCAGGAAGTAAGAATAAATTCAATAAATAAATTAAGCTGGCAGCAATTGATGACAAGTGGTATTAATTTGATGCTGTTCTAAAACACATTACTAATGATGCTGGATGGAAGGAAAACATATTAATCATGTTACATAGTTAGCAGTGCAAATGCACTTATTTTGAATACTTACAGGGTTGACGATATGCATGGCAGCAGTTGGTGAACTGGACCCAGAGACAGAAAGAGAAGCAGGATTGCTGAGCTGTGTTTCATGTCTCATTTTATACTGGAGTGACGGAGGAGCAGGGTGGAGAAGCTGTTGCATCACAGTTTACTTTACCGGAGGGACCAAATCACCTGAATCACCTGTGTGCCAACAGAGCTGTGTGTGTGTGTGTGTGTGTGTGTGTGTGTGTGTGTGTGTGTGTGTGTGTGTGTGTGTGTGTGTGTGTGTGTGTGTGTGTGTGTGTGTGTGTGTGTGTGTGTGTGTGTGTGTGTGTGTGTGTGTGTGTGTGTGTGTGTGTGTGTGTGTGTTGGGGGATCAATATTCCACTCACTGTATTCTTTTCTATGTAATTGTGAATATGTTGTTAATTAATGTGGAACTATGGGATGTTATTATGTTATTCTGTTATGTTAGCCTGGTCATTTTTGGATACAGGCCCATACAGTACATATTAATGATAAATTCATCATTTGCTTTGTGCTTATTTGTTTCAGCATGTCAATGTTGAAATCACCACCAATAAAAATAAGAACATATCTTCCACCCAGTGCTTTAATGCTTCCACATTGGAGCCTGATGCTCTATATAAGAAGCTAATTAGCACATTTTTCTTTTTTTCTTTACAGATTTCTATTGTTGTGCATTCTAATATGTTATCAATAGCAGTTGTCATATTCTCTACTATCTTATAGTTCACGTAATTTTCTATATATATAGCTACTCCTCCTCCACACTTGTTATTTCTCTTTATATCATGAAATTCCTAACTATCTAATTCAAAGTTAAGTCCTTTATCATCATTAATCCAGGCTTCAGATATTAAACTATTTTGACTGGTTTAATGAATTTGCCTAAATACTCTTTGACATTGCTGTAATTTGCATAGAAGCTTCTACTATTGAAATGAATTATTTATAATCTGCCATCTGTGTTTAATTTCTGGTTATATTGTCCTTCTGTGTAGTAACAGCAGGTGTCCTTGATATTGTAGAAAAAATATATTGTCCAGGTTTAATGTCATTTTCCAAGCCCAGTAGGTGGTGGTTTGTATAATTAAGTGTTCTCTGTTGTAGTTCATCGTTATCTGTGATCCTTTGTATAAAGTTATCTTCAGCTGTAGTTGACGTGTCTCCTGTGTAAACCTTTGAAGCGTGACTTGAACACCACCAACATGCTCAGCGTTTCTCAGGAACTACTTACACAACACCACCAACATGCCCAAACTCAGTGTTTCTCAGGAACTACTTACACAACACCATCAACATGCCCAAGGTCAGTGTTTCTCAGGAACTACTTGAACAACACCCTCAACATGCCCAAACTCAGTATTTCTCAGGAACTGCTTGAACAACATTCTCAACATGCCCAAGGTCAGTGTTTCTCAGGAACTACTTGAACAACACCCTCAACATGCCCAAACTCAGTGTTTCCTAGGAACTGCTTTTACAACATTCTCAACATGCAAATCATAGAAATAAAACAAGACACAGAGAAATTAAAAAAGAACTGTGCTACTGATCAATGAAGAAAGCTGAGAAGCCCCACAGTTTGATGACATGGTGAAGCCAGATACAACAGTTATAAGCCTGTTGCTTTAATGACCCAGTGTTCCTGGGGACTTAACTCAGGTCATACATGTTTGATGTAACTCTTAAATCTGCACCTAAAGGAAACCGTAGTTAAAATAACAGGTGAGCTTAGCTTGATGGTCCATTCAGGTGTTCTCAATAGTATTTTGTTTTCAATATTGCATCAGTTCTTTTTGTATCTGGTACCTCTCATTGTAATTAATTCATTTTAAGAAGAGCAGTGTTGCAAAAGATGAATAACATGTTTACATCTCTCTGTTAATGTCTATGTCTTTTTTCATCTATCTCAATATATTTACACATGACGAAAGTGAATCCAGCCTCTGCTGAACAAAACAAATCTGGACCCCACCATTAAAATGAACGATAGGCTGAAGGAATATACAAGTTAAACATTTGATTTCTGTGGGACAACTGAACACATTGTATTCACTTGTGTTTCTCCACAGCTGCGATTCCTCCCACTGCTCAAGTTGGGAATAACAAAGCTATAAATTCATGTTCAGGGACATTCCAAGTTGGTTGGCGATGTCTCCTCAGCGCTCCACGTTGCAAAAAAAGTGGTTGAAGGTAAGGTTGGAACAGATAAGAGGTCCAAGGTCACTTTGGTCCCACGGAACGTCAAGCTCTGAGAAGAACCAGTTTTAAGCAGTTTTGGAGACAAAGGAATAGCAACTTCACCATAGCAACGCATACATCACGAGGAACTGACCAATGTGAGGTTGAGGTGTCATATGCAGATGTACAAATATGAACCACGCGTTGCAGCGGGGCCCTTCTTCACTGTAGATCCAGCCTATATACTTGGGTCTGCAAGGAAGAACGGTCCGAGCTCGTATAATGTAAACTCTGATATATGGAATTTTGTAGCATTGTATAATCTGATTTGCATTTTTGTAATCTCTTGTTTGTGTGATTATTAAATACATTATTGAAGAAATTATCGCTCGCTTTCTGCCTCTCCCGGATCAAACGAACATGCAGGAATTCAGGGGAACACAGGTACGAATTCCAACAAGGCCTATTTCCAAACTGCCCTTTGTATCAAAAATATTTGAATGAGTTGTAGCCATACAGCTTACATCTTTTCTCGAGGAATATGGTATGTATGGCCCGTTCCAATCTGGCTTCCGTAAACTTCACTACGCAGAATCTGCTCTGACTAAAGTCACCAATGACCTTTTGATGGCAGCAGATGATTGGAAATGCTCTGTATTGATACTTCTGGACCTCAGCTCTGCTTTTGACACTGTGAATCACAATATTCTACTGGACAGGCTAAAGCAGGTTGTGGGTATCTCAGGTTCTGCATTGGACTGGTTCTCCTCCTACCTCTACCACAGGAGGGTGTCTGTTTCAGTGGGACAGTTCATGTCTGACACAGTCCCTCTGTCGTGTGGTGTACCCCAGGGATCTGTCCTGGGCCCATTACTATTCTTGTTGTATTTATTGCCTCTGGATCAGGTAATTAGCAGTTTTAGTGAGATTTCTTACCATCTGTATGCAGATGACATTCAGTTATTTAATTATTTTAATCCTAAAGAGACCAATAAACTTTCCATTTTAAATGACTGTTTACTGGCCATTAAAACTTGGACGACTGACAATTACCTTTGTTTAAACCCAAGCAAAAAAGAGTCTATAATAATTGACCCCCAAAAATGGATTCCAGCCATCAGACAGCATATTGGGCCATTGAATGATTATATAAAACCCTGCCTCTGTAACCTGGGCGTGTCTTTTGACCAGTCTCTGTCACTAGACAGCCATGTCAGCCTGTTGACACCTTCCTGTTCTTTCCACCTGCATAACATCGCCAAACTTAAAGGTCTGGTATCCAAGGTGGAGCTGGAGATGATTTTACATGCTATTATCTCTTCTCGTTTAAATTATTGTAATGCCCTTTTTACCTGTTTGAATCAGTCATCTTTAAATCGCCTTCAAACCGTCCAAAATTCAGCCACACATCTTTTAACAGGAACAACCCGGTGAGCCCACATTACCTCGTCCTCTCCTCCCTTCACTGGCTCCCAATCACGTTCCGTGTTCGTTTTAAAATACTAGTGCTAACTTTTAAAACATTACATGACCAAACACCATTTTATATTTCCAACCTCCTTCACCCATATTCCCCAAAAAGAGCACTGAGGTCTGGCCACCAAATGTTGCTCCCGGTCCCACACACTAAGCTCAAATCCCGTGGTCATTGTGCATTTGAAGCTGCAGCACCAAAGCTGTGGAAAGTTTTCTACTTCAGTTAAGATATGTCGACTCTTGTGGCTCCTTTATGAAGCTGTTAAAAACATTTTTATTCAGGCAGGCCTTTGACCCGTAGCTGCTCGTTCTTACTCTTTTGTAGAACTATGTACTCTATACCTTTAATAATCATATCTCTGTTTGACTTATTTTTAACTATTTACATATTTTTTCTTCTTCTTTTCTGTTTTTAAGTGCTGTTAATCACCTTGTGGCTCATTTCTGGGAAAGGTACAATATAACTACATTTCTATTCTATTCTATTCTATTCTATTCTATTCTATTCTATTCTATTCTATAGAACATGACTACACAAGGAGAGCTTCCTGTCTAGATGTAGTCCTACTCTGAGGCCTGCAGGTCATACTTCAGGAGCAGTAGTAGTAGAATGTATTGTGTCGCCTTAGTGTTCATGATCGTGATTATTGAGATAAAGTAGGCATGTGTAAAGTACTCCCTCCGTCACTGAGCACAAAGTACCTGATAGATACAGTACTTCCTCCATCACCCAGCAGAAAGTACCTGATGGATACAGTACTCCCTCCATCACCCAGCAGAATACAGTACTTCCTCCATCACCCAGCAGAAAGTACCTGATGGATACAGTACTTCCTCCATCACCCAGCAGAATACAGTACTTCCTCCATCACCCAGCAGAAAGTACCTGATGGATACAGTACTTCCTCCATCACCCAGCAGAAAGTACCTGATGGATACAGTAATTCCTCCATCACCCAGCAGAATACAGTACTTCCTCCATCACCCAGCAGAAAGTACCTGATGGATACAGTACTTCCTCCATCACCCAGCAGAATACAGTACTTCCTCCATCACCCAGCAGAAAGTACCTGATGGATACAGTACTTCCTCCATCACCCAGCAGAAAGTACCTGATGGATACAGTACTCAGATACAGCGAGGTGGGTTGTATTTTGTTACTGTTGGCCCTGACTGAAACACCACCACACTCTACTGATTATTACTAATTTCAACATTATTTAAACACAATTTTACTTCAGCATCAACCTGCTTCAGCTGATCCAGAATGTTGCTGCCAAAGTTCTTACAAACACCAAGAAACTGGACCAGATCACACCGGTCCTACAAACACCACACTGGCTTCCTGTGAGTCAAAGGATGGATTTTAGAATATTCCTGCTGCTCTACAAAGCGTTGAATGGTCTTGGAGGATGAAGCATTCAGACTTCTTGGGTGTTCTGGGACAGGTCTACTGTGTGTTTCAGAACCAGAACCAAACAAAGTGAAGCACCTTTGAGTTTATCTGCTTCTCACTTGTGGAACAAATTTGTTGAACACCTGAGGTCTGCTTGACTGTTTTAATTGCCTTTTATCTTTTAAATGCTTTTTATATTTTCTCAATGTCTTGTTTTATTTCTATGGTTTGCATGTTGAGAATGTTGTTCAAGCAGTTACTGAGAAACACATTGGCATGGACATGTTGAGGGTGTTGTTTAAGCAGTTCCTAAGAAACACGGAGCTTGGGCACATTGATGGTATTGTTCAAGTAGTTCCTGAGAAACACATGGGCTTGGCCATGTTGAGGGTGCAGTTCAAGCAGGGCTACACTGAGGACAGATAAACACAGGCACTCAGTCCATGCGCACAAAAGGTTTGTCAGACTGAACGTGTGTGCCCTCAGAATCACACATTGAGTCTGCTTCTGAAGACACCGGGGGATGTTGGGGTCTCATAAGACCACAGAAACTTTGTTCATTTCTAGGGAAAGACCATTTTTATTTGTCATGATAGATGTTGGAATCTCACAAGACCACAAAAAGTTTGTTCAAAGTTTGTTCGTTTGTTCATGCCAATTCTAAAACCAGGCAGACCAAACGAGTGGAGATTTGTTCAAGATTTGCAAGCTATTAATAACATTGTTGTACCAGCACACCGGTAATTCCAGATACAAACACCATTTTGGCTTCTTTGCCTTCAAACAGCACGTGCCACACAGTCGTGGGCTTGTGCTCAGCATTCTTTTCCATTCCATTGCACCCAGATAGTCAGTATCTGTTTGCATTCACTTATAAGGGTAAACAGTATACGTGGACTAGGCTGGTACAGGGCTTTGTGGAGAGTCCAGGGGTGTATGCAGCAACGGTTAAGCGTGACCTCGAAGAACTGTGCCTCCCGAAAGGAAGCACACTCATTCAGTACGCCGATGATCTTCTCGTCACCTCACCTACACCCGAGGACGGCAGAACTGATTCCAGCAGGCTGCTTCACTGCTTCTCAAAATAAATAGGCCCGCTGTCTATCCAACTCCTGCAAGAAACCAAATTACACATTTTCTGCTTTCAGCAACAAAACAAACATTTCTTCTCAATATAATTTCGGGTTCATCCATAACAATTGCTCCTTAATGGTTGTAGAAGTAGTGTGCAGTAATTGTTCTTTTTTTTTTTTAATAATTAAGAAGTGATTCTGAAATCTGTGTCTGGAATCAATTAGTGACTTTAGCAACTTTATGTTGAGTGACAGTATCATCAGCCAATCTGATTTTGATGTGTTATTGACAGAACACCATCGGGCAAATGGAGTTTCTAGCGCTGGTTTTGGTGTCGTCATTGAAATAAGCTTGACTGTTTGGCCCATGGGCAGGTGGCGATGACGCACTGCTGTTACCTACTACTCTGGAATGATGGCGGCTAATTTAACAGCAAGATCAATGATACGATAGCGGACCTGCTCCAGGGACCTTTTTCAATACTATATCAATATATAATATTTTCTCATGAGGTGATGATGTCACTCAGTCCTCCACAATGTCCAAAATGAGCAAAAATGTGTTAATCATTTGTGCTGCATTAGTGCTGGTTTGTGCTGAAAGAGTGACCGTTTGTGCAGCTTTGGTTTTTGAGATATAACAGTTTATTATACAGTGATGACGTCACTCAGACCCCACATTCTACAAATTGAACAAGAAATGTCTCAATTGTTATGCTGAGTAAGTGCTGGTTCGTGCTGGAAGAAAATATAGAATTTGTGCTGCTTTGGTTTTTAATATATAACATGTATTGTAAGTTGATGACATCACGCAGCACCCCACAACGGCCCAATTGAACAAAAAATGGTGTTAATCATTTGCGCTGCATCAGTGCTGGTTTTGCACAAAGAATGATCATTTGTGCAGCTTTAGTTTCTCTCCCCATGTATCTGGGCATGACTGTTTCTGTTGTAGTGGTTTTCCTGTTTCAAGACCGTCTGCGTCCATGAACAATGCCAAATCTTGAGTTTTGTGAGGAAATAAACACCCCCTCTATTTTTCTATTAGTGTTGTTTTATTTCTGAAGCTGCGCCTGCATGAGGTCCCTCTCGTCTCCGCAGAGCTCTTCAAACGCCATCTACTGGTTGGGATGGACGAGTTGGGATCTCACAAGATCACACGATCTGCAACCCGCTGGTGCGCCACATAACCACGGAGTTACCCTGCTCTGTCTCCCTGCTCTGTCTCCCTGCTCTGTCTCCCTGCTCTGTCTACCTGCTGTGTCTACCTGCTGTGTCTCCCTGCTCTGTCTACCTGCTGTGTCTCCCTGCTGTGTCTCCCTGCTCTGTCTACCTGCTCTGTCTACCTGCTCTGTCTCTCTGCTCTGTCTACCTGCTCTGTCTCCCTGCTCTGTCTCTCTGCTGTGTCTACCTGCTCTGTCTCCCTGCTGTGTCTCCCTGCTCTGTCTACCTGCTCTGTCTCCCTGCTGTGTCTACCTGCTCTGTCTCCCTGCTCTGTCTACCTGCTCTGTCTACCTGCTCTGTCTACCTGCTGTGTCTCCCTGCTCTGTCTCCCTGCTGTGTCTCCCTGCTCTGTCTACCTGCTGTGTCTCCCTGCTCTGTCTCCCTGCTCTGTCTACCTGCTGTGTCTCCCTGCTCTGTCTCCCTGCTCTGTCTACCTGCTCTGTCTCCCTGCTCTGTCTCCCTGCTCTGTCTACCTGCTGTGTCTGCCTGCTGTGTCTCCCTGCTCTGTCTACCTGCTGTGTCTCCCTGCTCTGTCTCCCTGCTCTGTCTACCTGCTGTGTCTGCCTGCTGTGTCTACCTGCTCTGTCTACCTGCTGTGTCTCCCTGCTCTGTCTCCCTGCTCTGTCTACCTGCTGTGTCTACCTGCTGTGTCTCCCTGCTCTGTCTACCTGCTGTGTCTCCCTGCTCTGTCTACATGCTCTGTCTACCTGCTGTGTCTCCCTGCTGTGTCTCCCTGCTCTGTCTACCTGCTCTGTCTACCTGCTCTGTCTCTCTGCTCTGTCTACCTGCTCTGTCTCCCTGCTCTGTCTCTCTGCTGTGTCTACCTGCTCTGTCTCCCTGCTGTGTCTCCCTGCTCTGTCTACCTGCTCTGTCTCCCTGCTGTGTCTACCTGCTCTGTCTCCCTGCTCTGTCTACCTGCTCTGTCTACCTGCTCTGTCTACCTGCTGTGTCTCCCTGCTCTGTCTCCCTGCTGTGTCTCCCTGCTCTGTCTACCTGCTGTGTCTCCCTGCTCTGTCTCCCTGCTCTGTCTACCTGCTGTGTCTCCCTGCTCTGTCTCCCTGCTCTGTCTACCTGCTCTGTCTCCCTGCTCTGTCTCCCTGCTCTGTCTACCTGCTGTGTCTGCCTGCTGTGTCTCCCTGCTCTGTCTACCTGCTGTGTCTCCCTGCTCTGTCTCCCTGCTCTGTCTACCTGCTGTGTCTGCCTGCTGTGTCTACCTGCTCTGTCTACCTGCTGTGTCTCCCTGCTCTGTCTCCCTGCTCTGTCTACCTGCTGTGTCTACCTGCTCTGTCTACCTGCTGTGTCTCCCTGCTCTGTCTCCCTGCTCTGTCTACCTGCTGTGTCTCCCTGCTCTGTCTCCCTGCTCTGTCTACCTGCTGTGTCTACCTGCTGTGTCTACCTGCTCTGTCTACCTGCTGTGTCTCCCTGCTCTGTCTCCCTGCTCTGTCTACCTGCTCTGTCTACCTGCTGTGTCTACCTGCTCTGTCTCCCTGCTCTGTCTACCTGCTGTGTCTCCCTGCTCTGTCTCCCTGCTCTGTCTACCTGCTGTGTCTCCCTGCTGTGTCTCCCTGCTCTGTCTCCCTGCTCTGTCTACCTGCTGTGTCTACCTGCTGTGTCTACCTGCTCTGTCTCCCTGCTCTGTCTACCTGCTGTGTCTACCTGCTCTGTATATATGTATATATATATATATATATATATATATATATATATATTGTAGTGGGCGTTACATTATTCACCCGCGGAACCTGGGTTACATAGATTGGTTCCGGTGGGACTGTTTATACCGACACACAAGCGGATGTGGTTAGTTAGTTAGCAACCGCAGCACAACGAGTCACGTTCTGTTCCTGTTAATTGTTATAAGGCTTTATGTCAATAAAATTGCCGACGTTGGCACTGTCATTTGACACGCCGCCTACGACTCCCGTTCCTGCGCGCTACATTGGTGACCCCGACGTCAGCCCCGTTGAAGTTCCCGAGGCTGATCTGCGAACCGAGCGAATTGACATGGCAAGTGCCGCCATGCTGAGACTACCGGAGTTTTGGGAGACATCCGCGGCGACGTGGTTCGCGCAAGCGGAGGCTCAGTTCGCCCTCCGTAGTATTACGGATGATGCTACACGCTATTACCACGTCGTGTCTGCACTGGGGAGCTCCACTGCAGCCAGAGCAGTGAGTTTCATCACAGCCCCTCCGGCCCAGAATAAATACGCCGGGCTCAAGGCGTACCTACTAAAAACTTTTGAATTGTCCCGGTCTGAGCGTGCTCGACGTCTCCTTGCGATCCAGGGTTTGGGAGACAGCAAACCCTCTGAACACATGGAGATGATGTTGAACTTATTGGGTGCTGAGGAGCCCAATTTCCTCTTCATTGAACTGTTTTTGCATCACATGCCTCCACACGTCCAGACTGCGCTCGCCAATACGTCCATTACTGAGCCACGTGCTCTGGCGGAAGAAGCAGACCGGTTCTTCCTGGCCACACAACGCGTCGCACCAAACGTGCTGGCCCCGACGTACAGCCACACACCCACACGGGCCCGCATCCCCACTGGCAGAGGACACATTGCCACAGACAACCGTGCCAGCCCGGGTTTGTGCTACTTCCACGCCCGTTTTGGTGTGAAAGCCAAAAGGTGTCGCTCACCGTGCACCTTCAATGAGACGGGAAACGCCAAGGCCTGCGCTCAGTAGTAGCCATGAGCGCAGGCGCTAAAGGCCGGCTGCTATTCATAGAGGACACCCTCTCACGACGTAAATTCCTCTGTGACACCGGCGCCCAGAGAAGCGTCCTGCCAGCTACGGTGGAAGACGCCGCTGGAGGGTCACAGGGACCCCCCTTATCATCCGCCAACGACACCCCCATCCGGACGTATGGCACGAGGACTGTGACCGTATGTTTTGGGGGACAGCAGATTTCCTGGGACTTTGTCACGGCCGACATCACCTTTCCCCTCCTCGGCGCTGATTTCTTGTGTGCCCATGGACTGTTGGTGGACGTTAAAAATGGCCGCTTGGTGGATGCCCAGACCTTCTCCTCTTTTGCGTGCATCCGCGACAAGGGGACTTATGACGGCCTCTCCAGCTCGCTCTCTGAAGGTGACAAATTCCAACGGCTTCTCGGAGAGTTTCCCTGCCTGACCCAGCCCACCTTCTCGGCCATCACGGCTAAACATGGAGTTGAGCATCATATTGACACTACAGGCCCCCCCGTCCATGCTCGTGCGCGATGGCTCAACCCAGAGAAACTGGCGATGGCGAAGTCCGAGTTTGAAAACATGGAGCGCCTCGGCATCATCCGTCGTTCCGACAGCCCATGGGCCTCGCCACTCCACATGGTCCCAAAGCCGGATGGCAGCTGGCGTCCGTGCGGCGACTGCCGGCGCCTTAATGATGCCACCACACCAGACCGATACCCAGTCCCCCATATTCAGGACTTTTCAGCGCATTTGGCAGGGAAGCGCCTGTTTTCAAAGGTCGACCTGGTGCGCGGTTACCACCAGGTTCCGGTGCACCCGGCAGACATTCCAAAAACAGCGGTGGTGACACCTTTCGGACTATTCGAGTTCCTCAGGATGCCGTTTGGCCTAAAAAACGCGGCTCAATCCTTCCAACGACTAATGGACTCGGCACTCAGAGACATGCCTTTCCTATTTGTCTACCTTGGGGTACCGTGTCTACCAGTTGGGGCGACCGTGGCTCAGGTGGTAGAGTGGTCGTCTTTCGGAGTGAGAGGTCGGAGGTTCGATCCCAGTCTACACCGGTCTATGTGTCGAAGTGTCCTTGGGCAAGACACTGAACCCTAAATTGCTCCCAGTGGTCGACTAGCGCCTTGCATGGCAGCTCTGTCCCATTGGTGTGTGAATGTGAGCGTGAATGGGTGAGTGAGCTGATATGTAAAGCGCTTTGGGACTACACTCAGTGTGGTTAGAAGGCGCTATATAAATCTAGACCATTTTTTTACCATTTTACCTGGACGACGTCCTTGTCGCCAGCTCATCTGAGGAAGAGCACCTGAAGCACCTCCGGGCCCTTTTCACACAGCTTGACCAGCACGGCCTGATTATCAACCCGGCTAAATGTGTCTTTGGAGCGAAGTCCATACCGTTCCTGGGGCACCTCATCGGTAATGATGGGGCCGTCCCCCTACCGTCGAAGGTGGAGGCCGTGTACGCCTTTCCCCGCCCACGCTCGGTTCAGGGACTCCGGGAATTCCTTGGCATGGACACGTTCTACCACCGATTCATCCGCCGGGCAGCTCACATTATGCACCCGCTGTACGACGCCCTGAAGGGTAAGACCCCCAACCAAGACATCGACTGGACCGACGAGAGAGGCAGGGCATTCGACGACACGAAGACTGCGTTATGCCAGGCCGCCATGTTGGTCCACCCGTCACCCGGGGCCCCGATTGCCCTTACAACCGACGCTTCGGACTACGCTGTTGGAGCCGTGCTGGAACAGTGGGTCGAGGGTGCGTGGCAACCGCTCGCCTTTTACAGCCGCCAGCTGGCCCCTAGAGAGCAGAAATACAGTACCTTCGACAGGGACCTGCTCGGCATCTGGTTGGCAATCCGACACTTCCGCTTCCTGCTAGAAGGCCGTAAGTTTACGGTTTTCGTCGACCATAAGCCTCTCACGTTCTCCATGGCCAAAGTGACTGAACCGTGGTCCGCCCGCCAACAGCGCCAGCTGTCGTTCATCTCTGAATACACCACTGACATCCGCCACATCGCCGGCAAGCACAACGTGGTCGCGGATTGTCTTTCCAGAGCAATAGTTCACACGGTGCAGCTGGGTCTCGACTACGCACGTATGAGCGAGGAGCAGGCCTCGGACCCCGAGGTTCAGTCACTGAAAGAGGCGGACACTGGACTGCGCCTGGAGGAGGTCGCTGTCGGCGGCTCAGGGGTTAAGTTATGGTGCGACCTCTCTACTGGCCAGCCAAGGCCACTGGTCCCTGTCAGTTGGCAGCGGGCCGCGTTCGAGACCATACACAGTCTCTCCCATCCCGGCAGAAAAGCCTCTGCAAAGTTGGTGGCTCAGAAGTTCGTCTGGAGGGGCTTGAAGAAGGACGTGCGGTCCTGGGTTGACTCATGTGTGGCCTGTCAACGTGCAAAGGTGCACCGCCACACTAAGACCCCCCTAGAGACTCTTGCGGTTCCTGAGAGGAGGTTCGACCACGTCAACGTTGACCTGGTAGGGCCGCTCCCCCCCTCGCACGGTTTCACCTATCTCCTCACAATGGTGGATCGGACGACCCGCTGGCCGGAAGCGGTTCCCCTCGCCTCAACATCGTCTGCCGACGTGGCCCGGGCGTTTATCGGGACGTGGGTCGCACGTTTCGGGACCCCTTCAGACCTGTCCTCCGACCGAGGTGCGTAGTTCACTTCGGAGATCTGGACTGCTGTCGCCAGGGAATTGGGGGTTAAGTTACACCGCACTACCGCATATCACCCCCAGGCGAATGGTTTGTGTGAACGTTTCCACCGCTTCATGAAGGTGCGGTGTCTCATAACGAATACCCAGGCCTATACGTGCAGGCCTGAAGGATGGCAACTGGGTGGACAAGCTCCCCTGGGTGATGCTGGGCCTCAGGACGGCCCCGAAGGAGGACCTGCAGTCGTCGTCCGCCGAGCTTGTCTACGGCCAGGTGCTGAGAGTACCTGGGGAGTTCATCCCCGACGCCACGACACCATGGTCGGGCAGCCGGGCAGCGGTCTTCTCTGCAGGAGGTCGTCGGATCGTTTGCACCGGTCCCCACATCACAGCACGGTACCCCAGTCCCTCAGGTGTCCCCCGATCTGCATTCAGCGAAGTTCGTGTTCATCCGCCACGACGCACACCGCGGGCCGTTGCGTGCACCCTATGACGGACCGTTTAAGGTCCTGCAGCATGGAGGTAAGAACCTGGTGGTGGACATGGGCGGAAGACTTGAGCCTATTTCCCTGGATCGGGTTAAGCCCGCTCATGTGGATGTTTCCAGGCCAGTGGAATTGGCCCGGGCCCCACGCCGTGGGCGTCCCCCAGTGACTGTTTCCACTGCTCCGGTTGAACTCCCTGCCACTGTGTCAGCGCCCTTGCCACCCGATTCTGTGGTCAGTCCAGCTACGCCTGTTGCCCCTGTTTCCCCCTTCGCCCCGGTTGCCCGTGCCCGCCGTGGTCGGGTTATCGTCCCCTTTCGACATTGTGACTTTGACTATGGGTGAATTCTGGGGGGGCTTGTGTAGTGGGCGTTACATAATTCACCCACGGAACCTGGGTTACATAGATTGGTTCCGGTGGGACTGTTTATACCGACACACAAGCGGATGTGGTTAGTTAGTTAGCAACCGCAGCGCAACGAGTCACGTTCTGTTCCTGTTAATTGTTATAAGGCTTTATGTCAATAAAATTGCCGACGTTGGCACTGTCATTTGACACGCCGCCTACGACTCCCGTTCCTGCGCGCTACAATATATATATATATGTATATATATATATATGTATATATTATCATTGATCATATATATTTGATCATTGATCATACAAACATGATCTCCAACTCTTTTACAACTTTTTTACACGGCAACGTTCATTAAATCAAGGCTGCAAAGAACAAACGTATCCCCACAGTGCCACGTGCCTATCATTTGTTGTAACTCCGTCCGTGCGTTTAATATCCAACGAAAGTTGGAGTTGGTCACAAGAATATGAGCATGTCTGTATCACAGTGATACACAACCAAACAGTTGCAGTTTGTTGACAGCTCAGACAGGAGGTCCCAGTGGTTGAATTAACGTGCTTTTACTTTGGAAAGCACAGACAAACATGAAGCAATCACAAAAAAGGGGCAGTGAAGCCCCGCCTGCAGTTCTCTCCATCCCGCTTTATGGCTCAGAGACTTGGCCTTTAAACAAAACTCTGTCCACAAGAATCGATGTCTTTGACAGCAGGGCTCTCAGAACCATGGAGAACATCAGGAGGCCCCAGCAGGACGGGAACCCCCCGATTATGTTCTAAAAGAATGAGTCAACAATGAAACAAGCTGAGATTAATAAGTATAAACTGTGACCTTTTAATTCCAGGTGGTGCTGAAAGATTCGAGGCTTGTGGAGTTGGTGCATCACAGTGGCTGGAGCAACTTTATCAACCACCATGTTGCTGGAGCAACTTTATCAACCATCATGTTGCTGGAGCAATTTTATCAACCACCGTGTTGCTGGAGCAACTTTATTAAGCAACATGTTGCTGGAGCAACTTTATCAACCACCATGTTGCTGGAGCAACTTTATCAACCACCATGTTGCTGGAGAAACTTTATCAACCACCGTGTTGCTGGAGAAACTTTATCAACCAACATGTTGCTGGAGCAACTTTATCAACCACCATGTTACTGGAGAAACTTTATCAACCACCATGTTGCTGGAGAAACTTTATCAACCACCGTGTTGCTGGACAAACTTTATCAACCAACATGTTGCTGGAGCAACTTTATCAACCACCATGTTACTGGAGAAACTTTATCAACCACCATGTTGCTGGAGAAACTTTATCAACCACCGTGTTGCTTTACTGTTCATGTCTGCACAATATTGACAATGATTTATAGATGAAGTCGAGTACAGTAGTTTAGTAAGTAAAGTAAAAAGCATATTTTCCTGTCACACATTCATGATATTCTCTAAACTATGTTGGTTTTAACTTGTGTTGAAGCAATCATCCAGGTCCTGTGGATAAAATGGCTGTGCTCTCTGCTAAACCAAAGTGTGGAGCAACAACAGAGGGTGTAAGGTAAAAGCTGAATATTAAAGATTTATTTCAGTATTCTGCATGAATGTTAGTTTTGCTGATCATGTGGTTGTAACTGAAGACGATGCTGGGACCACTTTATCCACGACGACGACTCCGGTCAGAGAGTAGAGACGGACCCTGAGTGTTGACTTTATCCTCTTTAATAGAGTCGGTCGGCAGTACAGCACGTGGATTTCAATGAATGATGAATGAATGAACGATGAATGACGAATGAATGTAGAATGACTGATGAATGAATGGATGAATGAATGGCTTTCTGTAACAAATGAAGAATATACAAATCAGTAACCGATGGTAATAATGCTCCATAAATAAATTACTTACTTCTGAAAGAAAAAACTAAGTTCACTAGAGTTGTGATGTTCACGAACGAACAGGATCTTTTGACTGGATCATTAACATGAACGATGGGAACCGAGTCGCGTTTGGTTGGGAGCCGTTCTTTTTTAAACCAGTTTCACTCGTGTTTCTTTAGAATTTAAGAAAACCATATTATACATACAATATTCTAAGATTGTGCATGAGGTTAAACTCCTGTTTTTGTCAGCTATTGAAATGTTATTAATTACATTGTTGGTTCTTACAAATGTGACCTCCATTGTACATTAAGCGTTAAGCTTTTATTACATTTAAATAAAAAAAAAATAAACCAGTTTCACTCGTGTTTCTTTAGAATTTAAGAAAACCAAATCCATTCTCAGTTATGTGTTTTGGGGTTAACCAAATGAAAACTGATACAATTACTGCAATGCAAATTATTAACTATTTAATTAAATTTAATAGCAGTAAACCAAATAAATTAGCTTACGTATATGTGATTGGTTTGGTTTTGGAAAATGTGAAAACGTTTAGCGCAGTTTGATTGTTGTGCAGAAACAAACCCAAATTGAGTTGGATTAAGAAACTTTATTGGATGGAAAAACTGCCCAAAATACAATTGAGTTAATCCAATGAGTTATTTGTTTGAGTGTACTGTGATAACAGCATTTCATGCGTCTTGTCTTGACTTGTTTTACTCCTTGTTTCCTCCCATTCTTCCTCCTGTTCAGGCCTGAAAACACAAATAGAAAGAGAAAATGACACATGAATGTTTTATCATAGCAGATTAGTAAGACGAGCAATGATGTAAATGTAAGACATCTGGGGGGGGGACCACATTTCTTTGAGAACTAAGGAACATGTGGATACCACGGGAAAAAATTGACAGTGGTCACGTGACGCCCCCTTCAACTTCGACAATTATCACCCCATCTCCAATTTATTTTTCCTTTTATCCTTTTATTAATGAATAAGTAATGAATGTATTCAAATAAATGATTTTTCATTAATAAATGATTTTTGATCATTTATTAATTTTAAGTAATTACTTTAGGAGTTGTTAATGAGCAAATGACCGTTTACTTCCAGTAATCATTTAGATTTTTCATAAATTACTTCCAGTGATTTATTACTTTCAGTAATCTATTATTCACAGTAATGTAATGCTAATAACCAACCATGAATCCCAACACATTCAACGTCAGTGAGAACAAAACAAACTGAAGCTTTTATCTTTTAATAATTATAATACTCGCTCCCTTTCCTCCGGGATACTGATTCATGCCTCCTCCTGCCCCCTGGCACACACACAGAAATCCTCACTATCATTTCTGACTTGTAGCAAAGCAGCAAGCAGCATGTGGAGGAGTTCAACCCTCACCTCATTCACATCGATAACGTGGATGGTAACGTCTCCTCCGATCTGCAATGCAGCAACTCTATTCACAGGCATACGAAAGGCGAAGGTGTAGAATTCTCTTCCATCCACATGAATCTGCAAGGAAACGACTTCCTTAAATTATATGTGACAACAATATCATTTCATACAATTTAAACGCGGGTTAAGGGGAAAACAAGAAATCTCTTTTAGAGAGGGATGGTTGTTTAAAAATTGAATTAAGTGCTTTGATTAAACTGCAAGGTTAAGCTACTCTTTTTAGTAGTAACTAATAATGTTGAAAGAACTAACTAGTAACTATAATTAAATAGTAGAGAGAGAGAGTGATATCTATTGAATACTCAACTATCATTTACTCTTAAAAGCCAGCATTCCATCCAATTCAATTCAATTCAATTCAATTCAATTTTACTTAAAATATTCACATTTAAGTCACATTTTTTTGAAAAATAATTATGTATATGAAATTTGGTTATTTTCAGTACCTTGCACAACTGTGATTATTATTATATTTCCTTATAAACTGTTTTGACAGGGAGAATTTGACATTTTCTTCCATTTGAACACACAGACTCCAGCGCTCATCCTCCAAATGCATGTTTCTTACTAATATGGCTCAATTAGTCAGGGTAAGAGTGAGACTTTTCAACATCATCAGAATAATTGCTAAGAATCATTGTTACAATGGAACTGTAAGTAACATGAATCTAAAAAAAAAGAAAATCAGCAGAAGTTCAGTGTTCCAGATGAAAATGTTTGTACGGTGAGTTTGTTCTGACCTGGAAGCGGTTAGCACTGATGGTGATCTTCATCTTAAAGGCCAGGCCTTGGGAGAAAGGCATGCTGTTCACAATTTGCTCGGAGCCCCACTCGTCATTCTCCTGAGTGTTGAACACCACTTTGGCACCTTGGTCAAAGCGAGGATTGATGTGCAGGGCGATGTTGTCGTATTCAGACTTTCCACAGAGGAGGTTGACGTAAAACCTGCCAGGTTTGGACAAAAGATATATATTGATATATATTTTGTTACGTGCAGTTGGGGTTCGTGGTGTGTGTGTGTGTGTGTGTGTGTGTGTGTGTGTGTGTGTGTGTGTGTGTGTGTGTGTGTGTGTGTGTGTGTGTGTGTGTGTGTGTGTGTGTGTATTCGTGCGTGTGTTTTTATTTTATTTTATTATATTTTTCTATTTTATGTGAAGCACTTTGTGTTGCAATTTGTTTTTGTATGAAAAGTGCTCTATAAATAAAGTTTGATTTGATTTGATTTGAGAGAAAAGTCTCACCGAACAAAGGAGCCTGAGATGTAGTGTGAATGTGATGTGAAAGAACCTAAATGGAGCTTTAAAACATGCATGTGCACCAATCAGCCAGAACATTATGACCACTTAAAGTCAAGTCAATACTACCTCTGTTACAGGTGAGTTTTACATCATTTGATCTTCACTGTTGAGGCACTTCATAGAGAAATCAAGTGCAAGTGTGACGATTTCGAAAGAATTTGACATTGACTGGATCAGAAAATCTCTAAAACTGCAGCTCTTGTGGGGTGTCACTGGTCAATATCCATCAAACGAGGTTAGAAGTACCAGCTCTTGCTGATGGGAAAACACTGTGAAGCTTCAAACACATTAAGTTATCAAATAGTGAGATGTTGGAGCTGTTTTTCTTTCCAAACTGACCTCTTTGCATCTTCAGGAGTGGAGCCCTCAAGGGAGATGCATGAACCCTCATCCTGAATCGATGGGATCGGCCCCAGGTAGGGGATAGTCTGGAATCAACAACAATAAACATCATCAGTGTAGGTTAGACACATCAGGAAATCGTAGTCACGTAGATTACTAATCGATGGCACGCCGCTCAAAATATAAAGTTTCACAGCTTCAAAAATGCAGCATTTTGTTTGTCAGTTCAGTTCCTGTTATGATAAAGATTCAATAGATTCATAATGGGGTCCTCATGCAACCATTTCTAATTGTGTCAGCATTGCAAATGTTGGAAATTATTTGTGTAAAATAGTTCAAATGTAGGTAGTGACTAGGTTTCGGAGGGTATTTGATATTTCTTGCATCATAAGTTGATCTTTACGTCTGTGAAGATTCAATGAACACTCTAAGTACTTTCACTGAATGGTACTGAGGTCAGCTACAATCTCTCCTTCAGACCATACTTTTATAATTCAGAGAAAAAGACATTAACACAGCATTTTCACTTCATAATGTCTTTGTTTGGTTTCGACATGATGTAAATTGAAATATATTCTAATGTAATATAATACAGCTTTTATCAGCAGGAAGTAAGAATAAATTCAATAAATAAATTAAGCTGGCAGCAATTGATGACAAGTGGTATTAATTTGATGCTGTTCTAAAACACATTACTAATGATGCTGGATGGAAGGAAAACATATTAATCATGTTACATAGTTAGCAGTGCAAATGCACTTATTTTGAATACTTACAGGGTTGACGATATGCATGGCAGCAGTTGGTGAACTGGACCCAGAGACAGAAAGAGAAGCAGGATTGCTGAGCTGTGTTTCATGTCTCATTTTATACTGGAGTGACGGAGGAGCAGGGTGGAGAAGCTGTTGCATCACAGTTTACTTTACCGGAGGGACCAAATCACCTGAATCACCTGTGTGCCAACAGAGCTGTGTGTGTGTGTGTGTGTGTGTGTGTGTGTGTGTGTGTGTGTGTGTGTGTGTGTGTTGGGGGATCAATATTCCACTCACTGTATTCTTTTCTATGTAATTGTGAATATGTTGTTAATTAATGTGGAACTATGGGATGTTATTATGTTATTTTGTTATGTTAGCCTGGTCATTTTTGGATACAGGCCCATACAGTACATATTAATGATAAATTCATCATTTGCTTTGTGCTTATTTGATTCAGCATGTCAATGTTGAAATCACCACCAATAAAAATAAGAACATATCTTCCACCCAGTACTTTAATGCTTCCACATTGGAGCCTGATGCTCTATATAAGAAGCTAATTAGCACATTTTTCTTTTTTTCTTTACAAATTTCTATTGTTGTGCATTCTAATATTTATCAATAGCAGTTGTCATATTCTCTACTATCTTATAGTTCACGTAATTTTCTATATATATAGCTACTCCTCCTCCACACTTGTTATTTCTCTTTATATCATGAAATTCCTAACTATCTAATTCAAAGTTAAGTCCTTTATCATCATTAATCCAGGCTTCAGATATTAAACTATTTTGACTGGTTTAATGAATTTGCCTAAATACTCTTTGACATTGCTGTAGTTTGCATAGAAGCTTCTACTATTGAAATGAATTATTTATAATCTGCCATCTGTGTTTAATTTCTGGTTATATTGTCCTTCTGTGTAGTAACAGCAGGTGTCCTTGATATTGTAGAAAAAAAATATTGTCCAGGTTTAATGTCATTTTCCAAGCCCAGTAGGTGGTGGTTTGTATAATTAAGTGTTCTCTGTTGTAGTTCATCGTTATCTGTGATGCTTTGTATAAAGTTATCTTCAGCTGTAGTTGACGTGTCTCCTGTGTAAACCTTTGAAGCGTGACTTGAACACCACCAACATGCTCAGCGTTTCTCAGGAACTACTTACACAACACCATCGACATGCCCAAACTCAGTGTTTCTCAGGAACTGCTTGAACAACATTCTCAACATGCCCAAACTCAGTGTTTCTCAGGAACTACTTACACAACACCATCAACATGCCCAAGGTCAGTGTTTCTCAGGAACTGCTTTTACAACATTCTCAACATGTAACTCATAGAAATAAAACAAGACACAGAGAAATTAAAAAAGAACTGTGCTACTGATCAATGAAGAAAGCTGAGAAGCCCCACAGTTTGATGACATGGTGAAGCCAGATACAACAGTTATAAGCCTGTTGCTTTAATGACCCAGTGTTCCTGGGGACTTAACTCAGGTCATACATGTTTGATGTAACTCTTAAATCTGCACCTAAAGGAAACCGTAGTTAAAATAACAGGTGAGCTCAGCTTGATGGTCCATTCAGGTGTTCTCAATAGTATTTTGTTTTCAATATTGTATCAGTTCTTTTTGTATCTGGTACCTCTCATTGTAATTAATTCATTTTAAGAAGAGCAGTGTTGCAAAAGATGAATAACATGCTGAATCAAATAAGCACAAAGCAAATGATGAATTTATCATTAATATGTACTGTATGGGCCTGTATCCAAAAATGACCAGGCTAACATAACAGAATAACATAATAACATCCCATAGTTCCACATTAATTAACAACATATTCACAACTACGTAGAAAAGAATACAGTGAGTGGAATATTGATCCCCCAACACACACACACACACACACACACACACACACACACACACACACACACACACAGCTCTGTTGGCACACAGGTGATTCAGGTGATTTGGTCCCTCCGGTAAAGTAAACTGTGATGCAACAGCTTCTCCACCCTGCTCCTTCGTCACTCCAGTATAAAATGAGACATGAAACACAGCTCAGCAATCCTGCTTCTCTTTCTGTCTCTGGGTCCAGTTCACCAACTGCTGCCATGCATATCGTCAACCCTGTAAGTATTCAAAATAAGTGCATTTGCACTGCTAACTATGTAACATGATTAATATGTTTTCCTTCCATCCAGCATCATTAGTAATGTGTTTTAGAACAGCATCAAATTAACACCACTTGTCATCAATTGCTGCCAGCTTAATTTATTTATTGAATTTATTCTTACTTCCTGCTGATAAAAGATGTATTATATTACATTAGAATATATTTCAATTTACATCATGTCGAAACCAAACAGAGACATTATGAAGTGAAAATGCTGTGTTAATGTCTTTTTCTCTGAATTATAAAAGTATGGTCTGAAGGAGAGATTGTAGCTGACCTCAGTACCATTCAGTGAAAGTACTTAGAGTGTTCATTGAATCTTCACAGACGTAAAGATCAACTTATGATGCAAGAAATATCAAATACCCTCCGAAACCTAGTCACTACCTACATTTGAACTATTTTACACAAATAATTTCCAACATTTGCAATGCTGACACAATTAGAAATGATTGCATGAGGACCCCATTATGAATCTATTGAATCTTTATCATAACAGGAACTGAACTGACAAACAAAATGCTGCATTTTTGAAGCTGTAAAACTTTATATTTTGAGCGGCGTGCCATCGATTAGTAATCTACGTGACTACGATTTCCTGATGTGTCTAACCTACACTGATGATGTTTATTGTTGTTGATTCCAGACTATCCCCTACCTGGGGCCGATCCCATCGATTCAGGATGAGGGTTCATGCATCTCCCTTGAGGGCTCCACTCCTGAAGATGCAAAGAGGTCAGTTTGGAAAGAAAAAGAGCTCCAACATCTCACTATTTGATAACTTAATGTGTTTGAAGCTTCACAGTGTTTTCCCATCAGCAAGAGCTGGTACTTCTAACCTCGTTTGATGGATATTGACCAGTGACACCCCACAAGAGCTGCAGTTTTAGAGATTTTCTGATCCAGTCAATGTCAAATTCTTTCGAAATCGTCACACTTGCACTTGATTTCTCTATGAAGTGCCTCAACAGTGAAGATCGAATGATGTAAAACTCACCTGTAACAGAGGTAGTATTGACTTGACTTTAAGTGGTCATAATGTTCTGGCTGATTGGTGCACATGCATGTTTTAAAGCTCCATTTAGGTTCTTTCACATCACATTCACACTACATCTCAGGCTCCTTTGTTCGGTGAGACTTTTCTCTCAAATCAAATCAAATCAAACTTTATTTATAGAGCACTTTTCATACAAAAACAAATTGCAACACAATGTGCTTCACATAAAATAGATAAAATATAATAAAATAAAATAAACACACATGCACAAATACACACACACACACACACACACACACACACACACACACACACACACACACCACGAATCCCAACTGCACGTAACAAAATATATATCAATATATATCTTTTGTCCAAACCTGGCAGGTTTTACGTCAACCTCCTCTGTGGAAAGTCTGAATACGACAACATCGCCCTGCACATCAATCCTCGCTTTGACCAAGGTGCCAAAGTGGTGTTCAACACTCAGGAGAATGACGAGTGGGGCTCCGAGCAAATTGTGAACAGCATGCCTTTCTCCCAAGGCCTGGCCTTTAAGATGAAGATCACCATCACTGCTAACCGCTTCCAGGTCAGAACAAACTCACCGTACAAACATTTTCATCTGGAACACTGAACTTCTGCTGATTTTCTTTTTTTTTAGATTCATGTTACTTACAGTTCCATTGTAACAATGATTCTTAGCAATAATTCTGATGATGTTGAAAAGTCTCACTATTACCCTGACTAATTGAGCCATATTAGTAAGAAACATGCATTTGGAGGATGAGCGCTGGAGTCTGTGTGTTCAAATGGAAGAAAATGTCAAATTCTCCCTGTCAAAACAGTTTATAAGGAAATATAATAATAATCACAGTTGTGCAAGGTACTGAAAATGACCAAATACTATCAAATACTTGATTACTATACTCTGTCATGACATTACTGTAAAGAGGTTGTGTGCCAATCCTATTCTTGTACGATAGGATTTTCTATATGCATTATTTTAGGCAATGGTAAAATATGTAATGATGCAATGTTACTCATACTTAAGTACAAATTATATAATCCAACCTCCTTCTTTGCTATAATTCAGAAATTCATAATTCATTACAACACTGATTACAATCACAATATTAAATCATGTTCAAACCTTATTCATTAATCTACCCAATTGGAGACAAAACTCCTGCTTTTGATCTTCATTTCTTCCAGAACTCAAATTATCTGAGGGTATTTTTTCATATACTTTAATATTTGTCTAAAAAATGTGATTATTTTAAGTAAAATTGAATTGAATGGAAGTGAAGTGAAGTGAAGTGAAGTGAAGTGAAGTGAATTGAATGCTGGCTTTTAAGAGTAAATGATAGTTGAGTATTCAATAGATATCACTCTCTCTCTCTACTATTTAATTATAGTTACTAGTTAGTTCTTTCAACATTATTAGTTACTACTAAAAAGAGTAACTTAACCTTGCAGTTTAATCAAAGCACTTAATTGAATTTTTAAGCAACCATCCCTCTCTAAAAGAGATTTCTTATTTTTCCCTTAACCCGTGTTTAAATTGTATGAAATGATATTGTTGTCACATATAATTTAAGGAAGTCGTTTCCTTGCAGATTCATGTGGATGGAAGAGAATTCTACACCTTCGCCTTTCGTATGCCTGTGAATAGAGTTGCTGCATTGCAGATCGGAGGAGACGTTACCATCCACGTTATCGATGTGAATGAGGTGAGGGTTGAACTCCTCCACATGCTGCTTGCTGCTTTGCTACAAGTCAGAAATGATAGTGAGGATTTCTGTGTGTGTGCCAGGGGGCAGGAGGAGGCATGAATCAGTATCCCGGAGGAAAGGGAGCGAGTATTATAATTATTAAAAGATAAAAGCTTCAGTTTGTTTTGTTCTCACTGACGTTGAATGTGTTGGGATTCATGGTTGGTTATTAGCATTACATTACTGTGAATAATAGATTACTGAAAGTAATAAATCACTGGAAGTAATTTATGAAAAATCTAAATGATTACTGGAAGTAAACGGTCATTTACTCATTAACAACTCCTAAAGTAATTACTTAAAATTAATAAATGATCAAAAATCATTTATTAATGAAAAATCATTTATTTGAATACATTCATTACTTATTCATTAATAAAAGGATAAAAGGATAAATAAATTGGAGATGGGGTGATAATTGTTGAAGTCGAAGGGGGCGTCACGTGACCACTGTCAATTTTTTCCCGTGGTATCCACATGTTCCTTAGTTCTCAAAGAAATGTGGTCCCCCCCCCCCAGATGTCTTACATTTACATCATTGCTCGTCTTACTAATCTGCTATGATAAAACATTCATGTGTCATTTTCTCTTTCTATTTGTGTTTTCAGGCCTGAACAGGAGGAAGAATGGGAGGAAACAAGGAGTAAAACAAGTCAAGACAAGACGCATGAAATGCTGTTATCACAGTACACTCAAACAAATAACTCATTGGATTAACTCAATTGTATTTTGGGCAGTTTTTCCATCCAATAAAGTTTCTTAATCCAACTCAATTTGGGTTTGTTTCTGCACAACAATCAAACTGCGCTAAACGTTTTCACATTTTCCAAAACCAAACCAATCACATATACGTAAGCTAATTTATTTGGTATAGTGCTATTAAATTAAATTAAATAGTTTCAGTTAATAATTTGCATTGCAGTAATTGTATCAGTTTTCATTTGGTTAACCACAAAACACATAACTGACAATGAATTTGGTTTTCTTAAATTCTAAAGAAACACGAGTGAATCTGGTTTAGTTTTTATTTATTTAAATGGAATAAAAGCTTAACGCTTAACGTACAATGGAGGTCACATTTGTAAGAACCAACAATGTAATTAATAACATTTCAATAGCTGACAAAAACAGGAGTTTAACTGCATTGCATGCACAATCTTAGAATATTGTAATAAGTTCATAAGTTTTTTTTAGATGTTTTTAGATTGAATGAGGCCCTCAGTGATGAAACATTATGCTTCTTTGAAACAGTAAGTGAATAAAGACACTTATTAAGACTATGTTATTAATATACTAAACAAATACAAGCAGAAGCTTGTCCGTTTATGTCTCTGTATCTCACCGCACACGGAGGAGAGGACACAATCTCCTATTGGGAAGGAACGGTGAACAGTGAGTCGTAATTCTACAAACCTTGAGATTGGATTAACACAGTAATTTATTACAAAAGACAGAAGTACTGGCCTTACAAAGATTTGCCTTATACTTAGCCGTTAAACGCGGAGAAAAGCAGCTGAGGATAAACGCGCGTCAGGTCAGTAGCAGAGAGGAAACAAGAGAGAGAGAGCCAGCCGGAGCTCCCACTAATTAAAACCTGCGCTCCGCTATATCCCCTCTTCCCATTGGCCACCGCTAGAAAGAGGCGTAAGCAACGTCATCTCCTATTGGCGGGCCTTCACACAGACTGAATAAACTACGCTACCCATAATGCATTTCAGTATTTTTCCACAATCTACAGCTCAATAACAAACAGTTCGCCGCCATGTTGACAGTTTTAAGTAAGTCTATGCATGAAACATCACAGTTCGGAGGTCAAAGAAAACGTCATAATTCTAACAAGCTTCATTAGTCCCTTTTAGAAAATTCATGTGTTTCAGGGCTGGTTTACTTGAAACAACAGTTAGTCTGAGTTTAGAGAAAACAAAAGGTATATCAGGTATATTTTTAAACATCACATTAATTCATCTTTCAAGGCATTTTATTTTTTCATTTTATTTTTATATTTGTGGGCGACCGTGGCTCAGGTGGTAGAGTGGTCGTCTTTCAGAGTGAGAGGTCGGAGGTTCGATCCCGGTCTATGTGTCGAAGTGTCCTTGGGCAAGACACTGAACCCTAAATTGCTCCCAGTGGTCAACTAGCGCCTTGCATGGCAGCTCTGTCCCATTGGTGTGTGAATGTGAGCGTGAATGGGTGAGTGAGCTGATATGTAAAGCGCTTTGGGACTACCTCAGTGTGGTTAGAAGGCGCTATATAAATCTAGACCATTTACCATTTTTTTAGAATGCTTTGAATGAAACCTCAATAAAGAAGCGTAAAATAAACAGTTTCTTTAAGCTTTAGAATTTCAGTCATTAATACATATGAGCATAAATATTTATAAACATTAACAAATTGAACACATTTCTGTTTTTCTGAATTTATTATTAACCAGTGGTGGACAAAGTACTCCAGTACTTGAGTCAAAGTACTGATTACTCATGGTCAAATTTTACTCAACTACAAGTAAAGGTTGCTTGGTCAAAATTTTACTCAAGTTAAAGTACTAAAGTACCTACTTTTAAAAAGTACTTAGGTATTCAAAAGTACATTTTCTAATATCGGTGCGTTGCTATTTGTTTTCTCAGTGCTTTTACAGAACCTTGTAACTCTGAAACCAGCAACTGATGTACTGACTTACATGTAGAACCACTCTGCTACAAAAAGTCTATAGAAACATCTGTAAAAACTTCAGCATGAAAATGCAATCAAAAGCAATAAGGACATCTACTGTCATTGAATTTTTTTATTTAAAACATCCCCACCCAAAAAACAAGAGGGCCTCTTTTTTTATTCAGTCCATTACCGCAAACAAACCTGAACTCTGCTTTCAAGAACACATCAAGCTGTTGAACCACTTGGCTTCATGGCAACATGACACATACCTTAATAAAAATCTGTAAACGACGCAGAATATCCGTCCGGCATTTTTCCATGTCGCTGGAAAGTGATAGAAATCTCTAAAAGATGATGATGCACATTTAGTAACGCAGGAGAGGAAACAGTACCACTGATAATTGAATGTACTGCCACACTTCAACACAGCACAAGCTTACAATGCAATGAATGCTCTGCACAGATGAATTTAGCTCAATACTTGGCTCAGCAATACTTCTTTCAGCAAGACAAACAACATTTTGTTGAGATTTCGCCATGGGTGTGTTGGTTCCTCAGCTGGAGGTTCTCCTACCATCTCCATTACAGAGTTTTGTTCCAATGAAGGCGGGAGAGCTGCTACACACAGCGGAGGTGACGTATTTCCAAATCCATCCCAGGTGTGAGCGCTGACTGTGATTGGTTCTCTTCTGTGCGTGAGGAACACAGCATGTGGCCAATTACATTTAAACAATTAAAAACACCAACAGCTGACTTTGCTGAGCTTAAAAGGAACGAGTGACGACAAGCTTCCTTGAAATTTAGTCGAAAGTACAATAATTGACTTTGAAATGTAGTGGAGGGAAAGTCATACGTCTTCCCGTGTCCCGACCTCTGCCTGGGCCTGGACTGCCTCCGTGAACGCCGGTCATACACTTGTTTGCCCTGATAATCCAATAAAACCTGCAAACGCCAGTCTTGTGTGTGAGTCTGCTTCTGGGTCGTCCTCAGATCCTGACAACATTTAATTACAATTTTGAGTAAAGTTCATTTACATGATTGTATGTGTTTCACCCTTTTATTCAACATTTTTTGACAATGTTGATCATTTATCTGTTTCAACCATTCGGGCTCTTCTTATAGTAGTTATTTGTTTCCATTTTTAACATTTCTTTGGTTTCAGAAATTCATTTGAGTTTTTTTTTCAACTGCTTTTGCATTTTATTCCCCCCGTTTCTCAATATTTTAGCTCTTGTGCTTTTTGTTTTAAAAGCTATTTTTATAGTCCAGAGATGAGTCCTTTTGAAAATAACTCTGGTGTCTAAATAAAATAAAAATAAAATGCTTCTCACCATAAAATATATTTAAAGCTTCACGGAGCCGCTACAGAAGAGCTGAAGAGCCACATGTGGCTTCAGAACTGCAGGTTACAGACCCATGACATCTCAGAGTAGGACTACACTGAATGAATGAATGAATGAATGTTAACACAGTGTGTGAGACATACATCTCATCTACTTCCTTTTATCAATGCCACAGTGGCTCGTGTTCATTCTCATAGGTTTTTTTTAAACACGGAAATGTGAATAACTGCAGAACAATATTTAACCTTCCTACATCAACAAACTCAAGAGTACGCAAGTCACGACTCTTGAACGTTTACGCGAATTTGGAACCATCTTGGAGAATATTAGAACTCGGTTGGAAAGTTAAAATCTTGCCAATATAGGAGCAGCATTGGAGACCAGAGACACTCAAGGTCGACAGATAAAACTGAATCACCTGAACGAAAACAAACCCAATCTACATTTCGGATTCCCAGACACCCAGTCACCAAGGCTGGTGCTTTGTCTTCAACTCTCCTGGATGTGAGCGTGGAACGAAGGTCTACCCCCCCCCCCCCCCTTCCCTACCTTGGCCCACTGGGACTCACCAGTACCTTTCACTGCCTTTGCTGCCCCCCACCCCCCCTCCCCAACTCCAAGCAGAGGCTGTGGGGGGAAGATGGCTGCACGCCTGTTGGGCTGCAGCCATCAGGCGTGAAAAACTACCCTTCCTATGACCAAAGTGCCTTGTCTTGAGTTATGTTGTTGAGATTTGTTGTAAACTGTCTGTGCTAATGTTTCATTGTGCCTGAGGTGGATATTTTTTTCTAATTACATACTGTGCTCCTCAGAGTATGTAATCTGTCTTTTTTTTCCTCGTCTCCTCACCTTTTGTTGTCCTTCGTTCCCCCAAACTTCTAAGTAATTTTGATGTACCTGTTACAATGACAATAAATGCCATTCATTCATTCATTCATTCATTCATCTGTTCATTAAATGTACGTCACATTTCCCCTCGGCCTTGATTAGAGAAGTCGAATCAATCCACTGAAGGCAAATAGAAACGCAAGCAGCACTTGTCTTGCTCTGAGGAAACTTTGTGCAGGTTGATGGTTAATCACATTCCTGGGTCCGAATTCATATGTCCTGACTGTGTATCATGACAAATGAAAATTGTCTTTCCCTTGAAATGAACAAACTTTCTGTGGTCTTGTGAGATCCCAACACACGTGATGAAAGGAGGTTGCAGGTTGATCCTCTGGAGAGCAAACACACACTGGGAGGGTTTGTAGACAAACACACGGCAGAACTCTGAGAACAAAAGCTGTTAAGGTGAAACTTGGATGTTTCCAACAGCCGAGTTCTCAAGAATGCAATTTTTTTGTTTGATTTCGATAAAACTGGGCCAAACCCAACAGGAAGTCTGCAGACAGACGGCCAAGAGTAGATTTGATTATTTTAATAATAGCTCAATTATACATTAATGTAAAGGCCATGTCCTTGGTTCAGCTTCTGGCTTTGGGACATTTCTGGAGAGTTTGAATATTTTCCCTCCATTACTGTGTGAGCTAGGTTGTTCAGATGAAACAATGAATTCCCCTGAGGGGAACCACATGTAAAATAATGAAGACTGTGATGGGCCTCAGTAGGAATTAATGTCTTTATAAAAGCAGACATGTAACATACTGACGTGCATCTGTTAACTCTTTGTATTTCTTTGCATGTGTCATACTTGTGAAAATGATGAGCCACTCATCTCCCATGCAACATATTTATTTTCTGCTCGTATCACTGTAAAACAGAAAAACATCGGTCAACCGGAGCACGCTCGGTGTGATTCCTACTCCACCGCATCCTGTACTGACTTCCGCTCCAGCGGTCAGCCACTGATGCGCACCGAGTGCCCTCTGCTGGTGAAACCTATAATAACTACTATTGACCGCGAGTGCCACAGATTAACTCTTGAAATTACATTCATAAACATCAAGTGACTTTAGGAATAAAATGGGGGTGGGAAACTATTTCCAATCATGAACTTACTCATACTGCCACACATGTTTTGTCGGATCATGACTCAAACTAATCTTTCAAACACAGTGAACCTACATAAATGGAAGTTTGCATGTTCTTATGTGTGCATGGTACTCTCATATCTTGCCAGTGTGAAAACATGACTTTTAAGTGAATTGGTAACCCTAAAGTATCTGTAGACACTAATGTGGCCGTCTGTTCCGCTGCATTTGCTTTATGATGGACCGTCAACCAGTTCAGGGTTTAAATTGATTTTTACACATCGTCCAACTGCTCCCCACAGACTGTCAGTGGATAAACATCACATACAATAAATGAAGCACATTGGAAATTTCCTTAAAATAATCTGTTTAATCTGTATTTAAACACAGAGTTCAGTCAGAGGACACTCAGTCAAGTGGAAAGTAGTGATCTCCATCAGCTCCATACCGTCAACACACTCCAGAGTCATCACACGATGGAGGATCTGCTCTGAAAGAAGCGTAATGACAGAGAACTGAGTCTGAGATCAACGCATCGCACATGATTTCCTGGACCGAGAAAAATAACTTGTATGCAGAGTTCCTAAAAATATCTATTGTAATAACTTAAAACTGGCAGGAAAAAAAAAAAATCCAAAAGTGAGTTTTCTCTTCTGACTGCAAACTGGGCATTTGCTTCAGTGTTAAGACTGATTTTTCTTCATCAGGGTCACAAACAGGTGTCTGATGGAGCAGCATGGCTCATTCAAACACCTCTAAGCAAACAGGAGAAAAATAAATATATGTATCTATGACTTATGTAAAATATGTCTTCTCATCAAAAGGCCACTTCAGCAGCCTCGTCGTCACTCAGTTATACAGATGACCCTTCAGCCAACATATACACCAGGGGTACTCAAATACAAATCTTCAAGGGCCACAAAGATATTTTTCAGTGACTCAAAGGTCCATTTATTGAGGTCGGTACTGTACTGAAATATTCAAAAGATGTCCTTTTTATTCAAAACAATAACAACTGCAGTTAAATAAAATATAATTTCCATTTTGACTAAATTAAAATAAATATTTGAATAAAACAAGAAATGACACCTGTCATGGGACCCAAAAAAAGGAGTCAAAGTGTAACGAAAAACTATTTTACATCCTTCCTGTCAGTATGAAACACTGCTTAATGGGAGAAATGGCATCTTGTGTCTTTTGCCAGTTTTTGGAACTTTGGCTCAAATGGTGTGATGGCCAGGCGGACACACTGTTGCAAGTGTTCATTGGTAAGTGCACTGCGGTACTGGTTCTTCACCACATTCATTGTTGAGAACGCAGATTTGCAGCAGTCGGTTGATGCGAACGTCGTCAGAATGTGAAGTGCCATCTTCTGCAGCAGAGGGAAACTAGCTGCAGTTACCATCTTCGTCCAGAAGGTGATAACGTCACACTGAGTCTCTTTCAGTGCAATGTTTTCCTGCAGGTCAATTAGCTCACTTTGCAGTGAAGCAGCTGTGGCCCATGGGAAGATTTGTTGTGCTTCTGAAGTGAACTCTCTCAGATTTCTGACCAAAAATGGATTGTCAATGCAAAGAAGGACTTGTTTTCCCAATATGAAGTCATCAAAGCGTGTCTTGAAGTTTTCAATCAGCTTCTCCACAAATTGAACATGTTGCTGATGAGCTGCTTTGTCTTTGGTCTGTTCCAACAGTTTGGGGAAATGAAGCAATTCCTCCTATAGGTAAAAATGAAAAAGGTACAATCAATTAAAAAAAGGGCATGAAGTTTAAAAAAAAGAAAAGAAGTAAAACCCAGATAATGTGTGTGGTAGAAAATGTTAAACAGCCTACCTGTAGGTCACTCTTGAAGACTTCCAGTTTCCTTTGGAAAGCCCGCACTGCTGAGATCAGGTCACACACTGTGTTGTTCTTCCCTTGGAGCTTCAGGTATAGGTTATTCAGGTGAGATGTTATGTCAGTCAAAAATGCCACAGCTTCCATCTTTTCTGGATTTTGCAGGAAGTCTGTGAACAGTTTTGCTTTAGCACTCTTTTGCTCTGCCATAAACACTTGTAGTTCATTCCTGATGGCCCCAAAACGCTCCAGGACCTTGCCTTTGCTCAGCCATCTGGCGTTGTTGTGCAGGAGCAAATCTTCAAAGGCAGCATTGACCTCTGTCAGGAACGAGCGCAGCAAACGATGCTGCAGTGCAGATGATGCTCTCAAGAAGTTTATGAGTTTCATCATTGTCACCATGATTTCAGAGTAGATTTCCCCAAGACTTGCACAAAGGACGGACTGGTGAATTATGCAGTGATAAGATATCAGGTGAGGGTGGAGAACTTTCAGCCGCTGAACCAGTCCTTTCTCTCTGCCCATCATAGATGGAGCTCCATCAGTAGCAACTGACACAACTTTCTTCACATCAATTTCTTTTTCATTCAGCATTTGCAGTATTGCCTTGTAAATGTCTTCACCTCTTGTCTGTCCACAGAGGTTTACCATGCCCAACACATCTTCAACAAACTCCCTTCTTGACTCATCATAATATCTCACGAAGACCATCAACTGTGCATTATCAGTGGTATCAGTGGATTCATCCACAGCTAGGGAAATGCACTCTGCATTTTTTATTCCATCACACAGCTGCTTAACTAGATCACCTGCCAGAACTTCAGTACGTCTGCTTGCTGTGGAATCTGAGAGGGGGACTTGCTTAATTTTAGCTTTAATTTCTTCTTTTTGTTTGCCTTCAAACATTGTGTCCATCACTTCAGTCATGCATTCTCTTAATATTTCTGCATCTGAGAATGGCTTCTTGTGTTTGCCCAAAATCCAAGCCACTCTAAGTGAGGCTTCTGTTGCTTTTTGTTGTTGTGTCATAGATGTGACAAGAATCCTGCTTGCAGCTTGATATGATGATTTTAGTGCATTTATTTTTGTTGTTCTTACCTCTGAATTTTGAGGATATGTTTCTTCCAAATTTGTGTGCTTTGCCTCATAATGCCGTTTCAAATTGGAAATCTTCATCACAGCGATAGTCTCCTGGCATATTAAGCACATGGGTCTTGTGCTGGTTGGAGGGAGAATGAATGCACATTTTTCAGTCCATTCTTCTTTGAATTGGCGATTTTCACTGTCCACCTTTCTTTTGGCAGAGAACTTGGAACACGCCATTTTCATGCAATCTTTTTTTTGTTTTTTCCTCTGTGCGCAATCTAGGCTCCTTCTCTGGCAAAGTGGCAATATGAGGACGCCTTCAAAAACGAAAGTGAAACTTAAAAATGCGCTCGCAGCGCCACCCAGTAGAAGGCTGTGTATGTATCGTTGGCATGGAGACAAGTCCCGATATACACGTGTTGACCCAACCAAAACACGTACTGAAGGAATAACAGTTCGGGGGCCACAAATAGGTGGCCGGCGGGCCGGATGCGGCCCGGAGGCCGCCTATTGAGTACCGCTGATTTAGATGATATCATCTTGGCAAGTCAGTCCATTAACTTCAACTCCTAATCATGTGAAGACAAGTTTCTTATGTCATGAGGGAAAACGAGAGCAAGAGAAAGAAAGAGAGAGAGCGAGAGAGGGAGAGTGGGGACCAGCAATGTTCACTGCTTGCAGTTACGACTGCAAGTCACAGAGCCATCGTTTTTCAAACTCTCTCAACATATCACACAAGAAATAACATTAAAAAAAAAAATCCCAGTCTCACAAACAGTAAAAATAAAATAAATATTCACTCTAAAAAGCATTTAAAACTACAAATCTGATCTGTGTGATGGCTAAGAAGCAGTGAGATCACTATAGGCACTATAATGTTTACAGCAGCAGTGACTAAAATAGCACATTGTGTAAATACACAGGTGATAAACAAGGCAATTTATGTAGACTTTACACAAAAAAGGCCATGTAGTGTATTCATCTCGGAATAAAAAAGGCCCCTGGCTTCTTGTGTCGTTCTTGTTGTTCGATCAATTCCATCAGTATTGTGCCGCAGGTGTCACAACAGTGCAGTCAAACTGTGCATAGCTTCAAAAGAGGAGAGAAATGTGCAGACAAAAGACAAAAAATAAATAAAAGACATGTTCAGATCATCTCGCCAATCATCGCCTCCTCTCTTCTCTCTTTCCCCTACGAGCTGAATGGAAGCTGGACGTTATCCGAGCTGGTCCTCATACTGCTTCCTGAAGCAGTCTCCAGCAGGGAAGAAGTCCCAGCATCGCTCCTGGTACATCTTCCACACGTATGACTCCTGGAAGACGAGGAGAAAGCGCAACGGCGTTGGATAAAATAATCTTCATAGAATTCAACTGTGTGTACTTTACATGTGTTAACTATATTGACTAACCTGTCCTGTGTGTTCTGTTTCATCTTTGTTGATCAGGTACATCAAGAAGAACCTGGGAAAGGTTAAAAAAAAAAAAAAAGATTGTATTTGCAAATACATCAGGACAGAAACTATTTAAATAGAGGCAAGCTGAGACAGCAAAAACAATTCTTTTTTGTATTGTCTATACTTTGTATTAATATTTGTTTTAAATTAAGTTTTATTTGCATTCCACACTGATTTTCAGAATTGGTCCAATCTCCAGGCTGAAAACTGCCAAATAAGATAAAATAGCTAAGTCAGGCAGCTTCGAGGAAGAGAAAAAAAGGACAAAAGGAAGAAAAAAAGGAAAGACTAAAAAAGGGAAGAAAAAAAGAAGGTGGCAAAAAGAAAAAAGAAATTCTGAAAAAAATATAAAATGAAAAAAAAATGGGGGGGGAATTGAAAACAAATCGCATGAAAAAAAACAAAAAAATTATTAAATTTTTTTTTTTCTAATTGCTAGAATAACTAAAACTTCTGTAATTATGAGAAAACATACAGCGGCTATAAACAGCTGCATTTCCTGGAGTTGATTTCAACTGAGAAACCCCTCACTGTCATTGTGTGCACCTGTCAAACAAAACAAGGTGTCTGCTTTCCAGGTTACTCACAGAAAACATGCAAGAAACAGTTACGTCTACAGCTTGTACTTAAACTCACATGTAATTGGCCAAATTGTGCTCTTCTAAGGTGTGCGTCTCGAAGCCGTGCGGCGTCGTGTCAAAGTAGTCGCTTCCTATTCCGCAGATGAAGCATTTTGTCTGCAGGGACACAGATCGAGTTAGATGAGACACATTCTTGAGTAAAAATGGAAAAGAGAGAAAAGCAACCATTTAGTTTTCCGTTCAGACTGATTGTCTTACCTCCATGTCCTCTCTGACCTGCTCCTGCTGGTCTCTCAGCTCTCCGAAGGCGTCAATGATCAGACCTGACACACAGACACACCCTTCTCTCACTAGTCTGAGGACCAACCGGCTTCTCACAAATGATAATTGTTCATTTGAGTGAAATCTAATGACGATTTTAAATGTAAAACTTCTCGACACTCAACTTCAAAGACGCTTTCCCCTGCTTCGTTTTCTCAGATCAATCAGACTAACTGGCATTAATAACGGTGCACTCCCCCAAAGTGACTTTTATCCAAAGCTATAATTTCTACTCTGAAAACAACACAGTCAATGATGGAAATGGCTGACTGGCAACACAAGAGAGAAGAGCCACTCACCCTGGATGATGGCCAGCAGGATGACGATGACGAAGAAGAAGAAGGTGATGTCAAAGACGACTCGGTAGAGCTCATATTCATCCCCAGCTGGATCCTCAATTTCATCACCGATGCCACCGCCAGCACGGACGCCAACGTACATGTGGAACAGGTAACACTGCAGGAGGAGGAGGAGGAGGAGGAGGAGGAGAGGAAGGAGGTCAGCAAAGACAATTGATCCCACATCATCCTGTTGAGTCGCACAGCAAAGGCCCTAACAACTCTGTTTCATTATACCCTAACTTCAATTATTTTCATTTTTTTCTGTGGGGTTTTGTTTTAAATTTTGCCTTTTTTTTTCTCCCCAACTTAATTTTTGAAATGACAACCAAAAGCAATTACGACAAGCAACACTGTTTTTATATCTCATGAGCCGACACATTCAGCAGCTTTATAAAGCATTTGGGTACAAATTTTGTTCATGAAATCTTGTTTTGATGAAGTTTGATTTCTTGATAATGAAAACATGTCAAATTTAAAAGAAAAAAACAAGGTGACGTGGTGAGGTGTGTTTGATTCCTGCTCTGGTCACGCCGATTCCTCCACTTCTGCTTCTCCCATTTGGTTTTATGGTCTCTGCCATCACAAGCATTTGAACCACATCATTTTGAAAGACTTGTTATCACCGTCCAGCATTTGAAGGTGACTTTTCATCCCCCGGCAAGACAACCTTCTGCTGTTCATATCCAACAGAATCCTCTCATTTATGAGGCTTCCTGCTGTGGCTGGACAGAACGGTTTTCCAGGGAGGGGGAACAAAAAAGAAAAAAAGAAGCCTGGACTCATAAATTAAATACGACTTTCATGCATTAATCCCATCTGCTCTTTTCCACAGTCTGGCCCGACACGGCGCCACTCACAGTCATCATGTCGTCACACTTCATGTCCGGTTCGTCCTCGTCCTCACTCATGTTGTAGAACTTGCGGAAGAAGTTGAAGGCCACCACCGTATAGAGATACACCACGACGGCCAACAAGCCCACGGTCATCAGCAGCTGCAAGGAACGGACGGTACAAGGGCAGCTTAGAGTGGCGGTGAAAAACAAGGTGGAGGGGGACGGGGAGCCCCGGGAAGCCTCATCGAGTCTCACCTGTTTGCCGTTGTGGGTGACGGAGGACAGGATGGTGCGCAGGGTTTTCACACCCATGGCGATGTCCAGAAGATGACAGGCAAAGAAGAAGTTGTTGTAGTGCCCAAGCAGAGACATCACCATGTACCAAACCAGGTACAGGAAAGTCTACAAAATAAAAGACGTGTGTCAAGTAACATCCCGCAGCTCAAAATGCATGCGTCATTGTTGAAACCACCCGTTGAACTCACATTGTCAGTGAAGACAACACCAAACTTCCAGATCTGGTATTTGATGTCGATAGAAGTGATCCTACAGGGAGACGCACAGTTACACAGTTACACTTTGGATTTCAATTTGCTGGTTTCCCTTAAAGCTGAGCCGTACGTACCAGCTGAACATGGAGGTGTCGGGTTCAGGCTTCTTCTCGTGTGTCATGGTGCTGACGTCAAGAGAAGCCAGGTCCATACCGAGCAGCTCGGCAATCCTCTCTCTGCCGTAGATGTCACCGTATTTATCCAAAACCTGGATATCACACATAGACGCTAGGATTTTTTTTATTCCACTTATGACATAATAGTGCAAAAACATGGGTGATATAATAAAAAAAAAAAAATAAATCACCTTTCTTTTCACAAACTTGTCCCAGTAATTGTTTGGGAAACTCCTGCATGGAAAGTCAGAGTTTGTTAATATTACTTTTCCTTTATAAACTTTTTTTTAAAAATGTTTGGCATCTCAGCACTTCAGTCATGAAGTTTTAGTAAACAGGTTTTAAGTTGGAATTGCTCGACTCTGTTATCTGTTAATAATAGAAATGCATGCATCTATTCAACACACTGATCATTCAATAGTTGCCATCAGAATTACAAGGCTGCTCAACTGTTATGCAGCCACCTGCCACTAATCGGCGCTACAGAGCCATCAGAACTGTATCGTTCATATCGCGGAGCTGGTCCAGGCTGGTAACTCCGGGCAGGAGTATTCGATGTCTACATTCATTCGCGCACGTATCTGAAGGCGTAACGGAAGGTCTTACGGAGTGTTGAGGACGAGTCTGTCCCACTGCCCCTTGATATCGTCGTCCTCAGGCTGCTCAGTGACGTACAGACCGTCAAACTCCAGCTTTCTGGCAAGCTCCTTCTCCCTTTTGAAGATGACCAGGGGTACCTGAAGGGTTAAACATCAATTTAATCGATTTATCGAGTTTGTAGCTAAAACTATTTTTTTTTTTTTTTTTTTTAAATCACAATCTTTTTCAGGCCAAACCACCCAGCCCTAATTTAGAATAGAATAGAATATCTATATTGTCATTGTACATAAATGGCTACCATTGGACAGTGCATTGATAACAAGCTACATTAAAAACAATAAATAACAAAATCGAATGTACATATAAAGCATGACTATATTAAAATATACAAACATATGCAATAAGAGGCAAGATATACACAATAGAGTGTGGGAGGTAATAAAATCTTACCACGTTAAGGGCATTAAACGCATTAAAAGTGACACTCTTTTAAGTTCACAAGTCTGATAGAAAACAGGAAAAAGCTGTTTCTCAACACGGACGACTAAAACGCCGACACAGATACAAACATAAGGAGCAGACGACATGTGGCATGAACATTACCAGCAGAATCAGGAAAAGCTCTGTGCAAACACACCTTGAGGCAGTTGTATCCGATGATGCAGAGGAAGGAGATGATGGTGTGGACGATGCCGAAGAACGCCATGGCCGGCTCCATGTAGCCCGTGCTCTCTTCCAGGAAGTAGTACATGGGGCCTTCTTCGTCGTCATCTTCTCCTCCCTCCTCTAGTCCAGAACCGTCCTCCTCAGCACCGGAGCCTTCAAATAAGCCGGATCCCTCAAACAGACCAGAGGCTTCAAACTCCTCCTCGCCCGGAGGACTGTCAGATACCTGGAAAGGTCAAAAGGTCATTGAGGGAATCTGAAAACTTTCAAACGTGTCAGGAATAGTGAACATGGTTTATTTGTCTCAGCTTTATCTGAGGTGCGGCAGAAACGCACAGACCTTGTAGAAGAGCAGAATGAAATTGAGAGCGAAGGAGATGAACAGAGCCAGGAAGCGCAAGTTGTAGAAGTTACGAGAAAGGTAGTTCTGTGACGCAACAGAGGAAGGAGTGAGACACTCAGCAAAACAGAACACTAAAAAGATTAATTGCTTGAAGACTAAAATTGATTTAGACACAACGATGAAGTGTTCAATCTTATTGATATAGAATATCATAAAACAAGCTTCCTGGATTAGAGCAATATAAAAGCTCTTGAGGTCGCTTACTGAACCTGTGAGGTTCATTTGGCCCCAAAAAGGCATCAAACATTTCAAACATGCACTACATGAGAGAACTGCTCACCATGAATTTAATCCTCTGGATTTCCAGCTCGTTCCACAGCTCAAAGCCTTCCTCAGCAGGCTGCTTGTCCTTCTTCACTTTGGTCTTCACTGCTGGTGACTCCTTCTCCGCCTCCTCTTCCTCCTGCACCTCCGGCTCAGGCTCCACCTTCTCCTCCTTTTCCGTCTTCTCTCCATTCTCAGTGCTGGAATAAACATATAGAGCACTAAAGTATGATACTTTAATATAGCGGGAACTAGAGTTTTAATAATTGTGTTTTGCACTTTGAGCCTGATTTGCCTAAAATGACCCATGAATACCAACAAATTCAGCATTTCCTTTAAGACGTAATGCATAAAAGAAATTAGTCTTAGTGTAAAAGTGCAGTTTTCACTTAACGTGTTATGTGAACACTCTGCAAAGCAAGGTCACATCCAAACTGAACCAGTCTTTTTCCTGCGGGTCACAGAAAACTCACTCCGCTTTCTCGGTCTCTTGAGGGACTTCTTCTTCGGTTTCCACTTTTTCCTCCTCTCCTTGTCCACCGGCTGTAGCAGCCAATTGCTTCAATGACAAAGAGCAGTTAATTACGTATTAATTAAAGTGTGCTGCACAACTAACACAGAAAAACATCTCATTTTTACCAGTTTTCTCTTCAGCAGCGGCGTGCCCTCGGGAGTCGGAGGCTCCTCTGGAGTCGTCTCTCCAAAGTCACCGAGTCCTCCGGGAGTATTGAAGCCAGGCAGGCGTCCACCTTCCCTCTCCTCTCCGTCTTCCTCCTCCTCCTCTCCTCCCCCAGCGTCCAAGTGGTCCGCTACCCCGTCTGCATCCTGGATCTCTCGAACGCCGGGTTCAGGCGGCAGGTCGCCGTGAACTTCGTCCTGCGTGGGATCGGGCATGCTGGCGAGGATTTCAGTCACCGTCATCTTCTTGGCGCCCTCCACCAAGCCGCCGCCAAACAGGACTTTCCATATTAGCGTAAAGAAGCCCTTGCAGATACCGTAGACGAACATCAGGATGCCCATCAGAATAGTGTAGACGAACGTTACCAGTCCGATCACCATCTCTTTCACGGTCATTTTTCGGAGCTTGCGGTAACGACGTCTCAGATTACGGAAGGTGAACATGTTGAAGAAGTCAACCACGCTCTTTAAGAACTCTGCAAAGGCGGACGTCGACTCGGGAGCTTCTTCCTCGCCGTTGCCTTCCTCTCCTTCTCCGGACTCGCCTTCATTTCCTCCACCCTCCTCCTCCTCCTCATCGTCTTCCTCTTCGGCGCCGTCTCCCTCGGGCTCGGAGATGGACGCGGCGATGTTCATCTCAAAGATGGTGTCCTCGCAGAAGTTGACAAACATCTCCATCTTCTCGCTCTCGCCGCCCTCGTTGACCACGTCGAAGATGAACTGCCGCTTGGACTCCCTGACTTGGGGCATCTCCCACTGGTTGCGGTTGGCTTCGCTGATCTCAAAGTAAATTCGTTCGATCTTCCTGCTTGCGCCCATGATCTCGATGCGACCGAGGAAAGGCCGGAAATAATTGAGCACGCTCTCCGCCTGCTCCAGGAAGTTCTGCAGGCGAGTGTCGTGGGGCACGTGCTCCGACAGGTTCGTGAGCAGAACGGCAATATTGAAACCGATGTCCTTGGCCGGCTCCTGGAAACGGTCAGCGAATTCTTCAAAGTTGATCATCTCGTTCTCGTCGGCCTCGGAGCAAGAGAGGAGGAACTGGATCTCCGAGGGAGAGTATTGCTTCTGGCTGTCCATGGCCTTGGAGAAGTCCTTCTTGGAGATGAGGCCGCGCGGGTCGGTCACGTAGTCGCGGAAGGCGTCCGACGCCACGATGTCTTTCAGCTTGAGGAACATGTCGAAGAACTTGAGGATCATCTCCACGTTGCTGGAAGACTCCACCAACATGTCCACCATCTGCCTGGCGATGGTGCCATTCACCACGTTTCCTGAGGGCAGAAAGAAAATGATTATTTTTGAAATACAATGAAATAATAAAAAAAAAAAATTACTTTGAAGATCATCAAAAAAAATTACAAAGTAATACAATTTAACAAAAAAAAATAATAATAAAATAACAGGGAAAAATAGTTGCGTGAAAGAACAGAGCAACATGTTCCAAATTGAGTAGAAATAAGAGAAATAAAACATCTTGTGCACTTAGAACATCGTCATGTACATCATGTATGTATGTATGTATGTGTGTATGTATGTATGTATGTATGTGGATATACTTGGAAACACATTAGTTATTTTGTGTAAACATATTGTCATAAAATATACATTAACTATTTATATTGATTATCAAGAGGGCTTTATATATGGACATGTACATGTATGTGAGTATATGTATGAGCAGATGGAGTATCAGTGTGCATCTGAAATGAATTAATTGTTTTTTGGAAAAGTTTCAATTGTGAAATATGAGACAAAATTGAATCAGACACACATTTTATATGTTGAAATTATAACTATAAATTAAATATTAAGCATTAATTTGAAAGAAAAACATATATCAAGAGCAATATAAAAAAAAGTCATAAATATCATTTAAAATATTCAAAGAAGAACAGAAAATTCACATTGTCATAACTTCTTTTTTTGTTAATTTCGGACATGTGGGTACAACAAAACAAAAAATACAATAAAAACACAAAGAAACAAACAAACATAACAGAGCAACGCAAGAAAAAAAACTATGTAATTGTTAGCTAAATAAATAATGGCCCGACATATCGGAAAAAGAGTAGGAGGTAGCAAAGCTTATTTACTTATTTCTTCAAAAGAAAGAAACATTAAAATCACTTGGTTTTCACTTGTTGGAGTTCTTCATTTGGGCCAAAGGTTTTCAAACCTGGTACCACCTTTAAGGAAGTCCCTTTTCTATTTTACAATAGTAAAATACACAAAATAGTTTACCTTCAAGCAGCGACAGGAGCATCACCACCATGTCCTTCTGCAGATCCAGCAGCTCCTTCAACAGACCGATTTGACTGGAGTCCTGCCACCAGGCCAGACACACGGACACGCAGCAACAGGAACAACCGAGTGAGAATTACAACTTTAATTCAACAGCACATTTCAAATTCAGGGTGTGAGTGTGCTTGTTTTAAGTCACAAGTGGAAGACACTACCTCAGAGTGTGCTCTACTCCAAAAATGATCCTTGGTTTGCATTATTAAATCAAGAATAGGCATTTTAGAAACAGACACTAAAAACACAGACGAGGAAGAGAGAAGGGAACGAATTGGCTCTTCAACAGGTCAAAAACATAAGGAAATAAATGAGGCTGCGGTATGGAAAAACATAACTGTGAATTGCAAAAGCTGATCTTTGCACTCCTGTCAGATTACAAGAAACGCAAATACATGAAAACATTTAAAGGAAGAAAATGATACCGGGACACGCCTGTGGAAAGCTGCCAATAAAAACTGAGCAGGACCTTTCTCCCACAGCAAAAACAACAAAAGTAAATGGAGGAAAGCAATGCTAAACATTCAAATGCTTTTCAGAGCAACATACAGTAAAATAATCAATCTATCAATTCACATACGGGATTCATATCTACATGTACAGAGAGATGTCTACACCTATACATGATGAAGAATAATTAGGATAAAAACCTTTGCATAACCGCAAAAACAAGAAAAATAAACGGCCATATGACAAGACGGACTGCTGCAGAATGAACTGACAGAGGAGAACGTCGAGGAGGCAGGTCGGTAAAGAAAATTAGCAAAGAAACATGGAGGGCCTGAAAAAAGATGGCGTCGGAACGAAAAACACAGATTCTTACGCCGTTCCGTTGTCCAAGATCGGGGTGCATCTAGCAGGATTACATATGAAAATAAAAACGTTGCACAAAAATATCTTAACTCTATTTCTTGATGGTGTGAGCCGGGACATTACATGAGGCAAGTTTGGCGTTTTGGAGTTTAATACAACAGTATGAATAAACCTTCTCGTTCAAAATAAAAACATCAAAGTAATTTTCAGTACATTTAATTTTGAATTTCATCTTGACACTAAGATGTATTTACCTTAATGCCTCCAGATGTATTTTATATGTAAATCAAACAGGCAGTTATTAACTAGTGTACAAGCACCTAAACTCGTGTATCTGTGGTATTTTCTGAATACAAGTTCATATTCAATTGAAACATAAAGGTTTGCCATTAGTCTTTGCTAAAACATTTGGACTAGTGAATTTCCTCTGGCCTTCAGTGATGGACAGTTTAAGGAGTTTAAAGGATGAGCAACTTTGATCTCCATGATGCAACGACATGTTTCCTCTCACTACAAGAGGCTGAAACAAGTAAGATTGATGAAAATTGTGGTAAAAAAAATTTTTTTAAACTAATTGTAAGTCAGTTAGAAGAGTAGCTCTTTAATCAGCAAAACATTGTTAACATAAGAGTGCCGTGACTCATTAGAGCAAATTTACTGCACATATTTTATCCAAAGCAGAATGGAATGCTGGGTGAATATCTATTAATAATAATAATAATACTAACCAAGAATTTAACTACTGTATTAAATGTAGCATGAAAGATGCAAAGTGAAAGACGGAGGAAGAAGGTTCATTAAATGGAATAATAATCAAATAAATACATACTTTGCTCTGCAGGAATCATTGAGAGACTGTTTATTATACTCAAAAAGGACAAATGAATTACAATATAATGTAAATAAATAGTATGAATATGAGCCACTGATGCAAGAAAGTATTGATTTCATGGATTCCTTATATTCTTCCCTTAAATTTTCAACGTGAAACAAATTGGATAAATATCATGGCTTGAAAGAAATGATTATATATTTTTTTAATATATGGTGTTTCTTACCTGTGCCAGTTTCATCATCATGTGGGCGAAAACGTGCAGGAAGCCGACGACAGCGTCCCACAACCTGCTGTGAGCCAGAGACTGCTGGTTCCCGGTGCAGGGACCCTGAAGGACACAGAGGCGCCGTGTGAAGGACGAAGCTGCTCCACCAGAGCTTTTAGCGTTTCATCATAATGAAGATTTCATTCTCAGGACAGTTCAGACAGTAACTCTGGTACCTGGATGTACTCAGTCAAGCTGTTGAAAACCTGCTTGGCCACAGTCATTGCTTTGGAGAAATTCCTCTTACCAGGCTCATCAATGATGTCTTTTCCTGAATAATACCAATAAAAGTCACTGATCGACTCCTGTTAACAGAAAGGAAGGAAGAACACATCAACTTTTGATTTCTGTGACTTGGGAGGACTTCAACTATTAACAGTGTTGTGCAAGTTACTGAAAAAGAAAATGGATTACAGTCACTTGTTACTTATTGTGAAACGTTGTGAACCTACGACCTGAAACCCCACCAAAGTAACTCCCCATTATCATCATTATGTGTATACGCTTCTCCAGAAACAACAAAATGAGAATGGGACTATTTCTTTCTCGATCTTCTGGATTTTGATTCCATTCCATATGTCGATCGGTATGAGTTTGTCAGAGTGACCTGGAGTCGAAGCAGGTAGTCCACGGTACAGATGATGACGTTGATGGTTGTGGTGCTGCCCGTTTGAGTTCTCAGGTAGTTCTGAAAATCTGAAACAATATGAAAACGGAAAACAAATCCAGACACAAGATCAGCATGGATCTGTGGTCGAGATGAGGAAAATGGGCGAAAGCATCCAAACTTGTTTTTTCAGTGAAGTCCAAACGTATTCAGTGCTTGATTGCAATATTTCAAACTACAAGAACTCCCTCTTAATATCTTTTTACGTAACAGTGTTTCAAGTTCATCATGGGAGAGTCAACTGCCTTTTTCTTCAAGCAAATATGTTACTATTTACATCAAATGTATGTCATTTAATGTGAGAAAGACAGCAAAGATTCTGATTGGTCCACATATCACATATGTGTATGTATGCTTCACATTCTAACGGTGGAGGTTCACCTGTGATAAAGAGTTCAGTTTTTTTAGTTTTTTTTGATTGACTCACCATTATTGTGTCCTTCACAAAGAAGCTGCAGGAAGCGGAAGAGGTCACAGGTAAATTCATCGTCCGCCATCACTTTCTCATCTGGGCGAAGCAACAAGAGTAATGCTCATTAATCCGTGTAAAACCAACAAGTCTGTGTGACGTCTGCAGTTTGACTGTGTCGTTCTGTTAGAATACACAGTGGTCAAAACGCACCACTCACTCAGTGGCATTAAGGAAATGCCTGAAACTTTGGACCTGTGATTTATAGTAGGGTTATACAAACCCATGACTTTTCAATGGTATGTGAATATTTCTGAATAATCTTGAAACATATTTGTCCTCACCTTTAAGAATTGCGAATATTGTACTTTTTTTTCCTTCCTTAAAAGTTTTTATCTCAAAAAACAAATCTCCAAACGCATTCGTAGCAAGCTTGTTGTTGTTCGTACTATCTTCCAAGAATAATCTTTTAAAATGGAAACAACTATGTTCATACAACAGGTTCTATACTCAATTCCTACATTTTCTTTTCACTTGACCACTTCCCACTTCTTGTCCACTAGGTGAACTATTGATAGTCTGCTGAGGACATCAGACCTTCAGAAGGGGGAGGGTGTAGCCCAGTGGAAAATATTATTAAAACATTGATAAATATATGCCCCTGGTAGTGGGATAAAAAGTTTAAAATATATTAAAAGGTGATTCAAATACATTTATTTTGGTTTGTTAAAGGTACAACATGTAAAAGTTTATTTGAATGTTTGATGTATTTCATTTTGTGTATTCAACTGTTTATTTGTGTACTTCATGTTGTGTATTTCCGAAATGTGATGTTTCTGGGTGGAGAGATGGCTGTGGGCCTGGCTGCAGCCTGATGGCTGCTCATTGGATAATTGGGAAGCTGAGGTGAGCAGAGGGGGTGCAGGGAAACAGGTGTGAGGAGAGAGAGAGCGAGAGAGCAGAGAAGGAGACACAGACAGAGAGAGGGAGAGAGTTTTGTTGACAAAGCAAAGTGTGGACTGAGCGAACGACAGATGAAGTTTTAGCCCAGAACTTCATTGTAGATGTACTGCCATCAACCAAGTGAGCAGTGGTGGAATAGACGTCCACTCCTCGCAGCGTGTGTCCGAGCTATCAACGGCAACTGAACTGTTTTCCCTCCGAAGACGACCAGCCATCACCAGATAGCGCTCTGAGCCCCGAGAGGCTCAGAGTTCCTCTGGCCACGTGGGACCCCAGCCGCCCCTCGTCACCACCTCCTGCATCCTGCTTCTGCCCCCAGCTCCAACTTGCACCACCTCCTGCATCCTGCTCCTGTCCCAGCTCCAACTTGTACCACCGACTCACCTCACCACCTCTAGAAGGTATTGCATGGAATTTGATTCCACTTGTTTGGGAGAACAAGACTGAGTTTATTTTTCCCTATGAACTCCCACTTAACTGGCCCGCTACGGGTTATTTTGATTTGAAAGACTTTTATGCCGGCTTAGCCGAGGTTTTCATGATTGTTTGTTTATTGTTGCAATGTTTCTTTTTTTTGTAATAAAGTAGCATCTTATTTGTTAACTTTTACTAAACTTTCTTTGTCATATTGTTGGCTGTGAATTGTTTTGAGGTGAAAGGTGAAAAAACCAAACAGTGAACTCTACTTACCATCATCGGCTGCCATTGATTGTTTCCTGGTACTCTTAATTTTCAAATCCCAAACTAATATTATTGTTGTTTTTATAATAACGAGTTCAGGGCCCTATTTCTATCGGCTTGCAGGCTATAGATGGGCTACACCAAGATCTGATTTTTTTTCATGATTATGATCAGGATCTGATTTGAATAAAAGTCAGATTTGTGCTGTTTGTCATAAAATAAACCAATAGTCGGTCCTCACATGGACTATAAATCTGATGTAGGTCTCCTTCCTGTAAACAGATCCAAATATAAATTCACTTTTTGTCAGAATCCTCTTGAAAATAAAATAAACATTATCATCAGGTGTGATGAAAGAATCGACAGTTTTTCACAATTATTTTCATTATTATTCTATTATATTTAGTTATTTGTATTTTATTATAACAGATGTGATTCACATATTGTGGTAAAATAAAAATATAGTGATGCACAGTACTTTAAAGTAGTATTAACATTTCTAATATCTATTATACCCATGACAAAGTGTTATAGTAATTTTTAATAAATGTATGGCTGTGACATAAAGGGAGGGTATTTACAGACGAACCACAGAAAGAATGATATTGTTGAGGAATGTCACCTCATATCATTCTCCTGCTCTCATTAGGAAATGTTAGTGAAACCCAAAAAGACCTCCGAGTCCTTGTCAACGGGACCACTGGAGGCTGAGGCGTCAGCAGTGAGTCTGGCTCATTAATGAAATTCTTCCCACAGAAAAGACGTATCTAACAGAACTCAGATGGACTGCAGAACAAACACCGGTCACATCACAGTCAAATGGACAGGGGAAACATTGAAAGAAGACGGCACAAATCAGGGAACGACACATAAAAATACACATGTGAACACTGTGATGGAACATTACAGACAGACACCACATCATGCAGGACAGATCTACTGAACTCAACAAACTCCAGTTAGCTTTCGGTATTAATGGGGAGGAAACACCGAGTACACACTAACAAACTCCATAAAAACATGATAAGTGGATATGTTGTTGTTGTTGTTGTTGTTGTCTACTGACAAGTTACAATGAAAGACTCCGGGAGGGTGTGGACTGCGCTTTACTACATGTCAAACATTACTGAATGTATAGATCTTTGTTGACTTTTTTTTTTTTTTTAATGTGGTGGTGATGTGGTGGTGCGGCGGTGGTGATGGGGGCGGTGGCGGGACTGTCTGGTTGTGTGGCGTGTACCTATGCATGCGTATGGGTGTGTGTGTATGGGTGCATACGGGTATGCTTACAGTATATGAAACAAAAGTATATTTAAAAAAAAAAAAAAAAAGTAATAAAGAGGAAAAAAAACAATAATAATAAAATCATTAAAGATTCTTTAGTGCAGGGTAAGCAGGTGCTGGGCAGCTGTGGGAGGTCATACATCTGTCAACATCTGCCCACACAAACCTCGCTTTTTTAACACACCATACAGCATAGGGCTCATCACGAACATACACATCCTCCTCAGTATAGGGTAAGCAGGAGTGGGGGAATGTCTGGGGCGTAGCACCTCTGGACTTCTGCTAACTCCTGTCTCTTTTTTAAACACACCACCTATTTTAGGGCATCACACAGTCAATCACAAATGTAGGACAAGCAGGTGCTGGGCAGCTGTGAGAGGGTGAACATCTTTCGACAGATGCCCACTCAAACCTTGTTTTTTAATGCAATACACAGCATAGGGCTCATCACATATACATCCATACATCCTCTTCTTCTTTTTGTGTGTGTGCTGTGTGTGTGCCTGTGTGTGCCCGTGCATGCCTGCCTGTGTGCGTGTGTGGGTGTTCGTTGTGTGGTCTGGTGGCCTTGTCGTTGTTTCCATTGCCACTGTTGTCACCATTGCATCACTGTTGTTTTAGCAAACAATCATTAATAATAATAGTAATAATAATGATAAAAATAAAAAAATAAAAAGTTAAAATCGAAAGTTGATTACATCTGGTTTTTGCGTGTGTATGTGTATGTATATGTGTGTATTGTGTGTATATGTGTGTATATGTGTGTAAATGTATGTATATGTGTGTATATGTGTATGTGTATGTATGTGTATATGAAATTGTTGTTTTTTTGTTGTTGCTGTTTTTTACATCGGTTAGGCCATCTAGTTTGTACGTTTTTCTTCAAGAATGGGGTTGGAGTTTATAAGATTTTTTTTTCTTCATCCAACTCCTGTTCTTCTTTTCATGGAATGTATTGCTTGTTTGTTTTTTGTTGGATTGTTGCTTTATTTTAGGTTGCATTACCTTGAAAAAAGAATAAATAAAATGAAATGAAAAAAAAAAAATGCAAGGCGTATTTTAAAAATAACCTTTCAGACATGCACAAGCCTGCTTTGGCTGAGTCACGACAACAAGACAGTGAAAGCTGGGTGGTATTTATTTTTTTGTACAACAACAATCACAGAGATGGTGCAGGAGGGGAGACGCGGTTCTCGTAACGATTACTGTCTCCGGAGCAAGCAAGGTGTCGGGGTCACAACCAACAGAGTTTCAGCATGACATACAGGCTGCACAGGTGAACGAATGAGTAAACGTTGGCGTTGAAACCCAATTTGCATCCTTGTATTTAAGCTTTGGAGTATTTGGAGGACGAAAATAAATTCTTGCTGGGACAGAGGCAGTGAGGTAAATATGCTGATCTGCAGTGGTCTGGACTCTCGCCTCATTTTTTTTTCCAGCTAACTGGACTAATCGACTGTTTTTTTTTCTATTTCATACAAATATCCTTCTCTTTGCATGATGCTCAGGATAGAATTGACGGAAGAATTCAGGTAAGTTTTGTGTTAGGGTTTGTGCAGAGATTTCACGCTCGTGGTTCACACCAGCCGGTGGGGGAAATGGAGGATAATCGATGATTAAGTGATTATTACTGCTGCTGCAATTCATTTCAGAGGAGAGGAGCTGTCAATCTGCAGTCTATTAGAGACAAAAGTGGGAGAGGAGGGTTGAGGTTATTGGGGTTACCTTCCCGCTGATCAGTGTCTCGACTGAGGTTGTTGGAGTTACAGTAGATCTGTGATTAAACACTCAAGCGTGAAGCTCAAACTTTATAATCACTTCAAAAAGAAAGAAAATTGAGATAACATGCTTTTAGCATCAAGTGTTGTTTTTGGGAGTTTTCTATCGTAATGCAACAGTGAGCAAGTGACTATAAGGTTTGTTTACACTGTTTCCTTGAGTGTGAAATGAAATGCATAGTAAGTTCACAGCAAGGGGGAATAAAAAGGCCAGTCGGGTGACTGAGAGCTAAAAGAGACAGGGAGGACAGGAAAGAGGGAGTGAAAGGAAATAATATGACAGCAAAGATTCATTTACCACGTTCTAGCTTCATATCTGAGAACCGTGAGAGCAGCAAATTGACGGGAAGGAGGGACATGGGCGCGAGCGGTAAAGAGTTGAAACAGGCAAAGTGAACAAATGATGTAGAGGAGAGAAGAACAGAGAGAGACGAAGTGAGTGCACAAATCTCATGGCTGTCAGTGGATGATAAAACAGTTTCATACAGCTACAGTCAGAATGCTGTGACTTATACAAGTGTGTCACGGCTGTAGGCCTCTAAAACACACTTACGTGAAAAACATACTGTGCAATCAGGCCATCACAGGAAAAATGCACACTTAAGACACAAAAATGCAACATTGGAACAAGAGTTTATGCCGTATCTGAAAAGATGCTCGTATCAACAACCACTGGAAAATAAGGCAGGAGAACCAGAAATATAGCAGCTTATCGTGTGTGTGTGTGTGTGTGTGTGTGTGTGTGTGTGTGTGTGTGTGTGTGTGTGTGTGTGTGTGTGTGTGTGTGTGTGTGTGTGTGTGTGTGTGTGTGTGTGTGTGTGTGTGTGTGTGTGTGTGTGTGTGTGTGTGTGCGCGCGTGAGACAAACAAAACAAACTAATCATACTTACTCGTGCCTTCCTCTGAAACCATCCCGAGACCCTCGGCCTTGTTCTGTCTCTCAAACGCATTCAAGTCCAAAACGCTGTCAACAAATACACGACAAAAATTTAAACCACTGACATTTTCACGTGTCACGTTTTGGAATGCAGACTTTGTACAGTCACAGACCTGCAGGTCTGCATCAGAGCCTGAACGCTCAGGAAGAATCCCACATCCTTCTTATCCTTCAGGTAGTCCAGCATTCTCTGAACGCAGAAAAATCACACACACAGAAAAAAAAACACCAGGAAGGCTGAGAACTAGAGAAAAAGTTTGGCAGTGTCAATGTGAAAACAAAACTCAACTCTCTGCTGTACTGAAACAGCTGCTCGGAGACAGACCGGCTGCAGGACAATTTAGTTTGTCCCGAATGTGACGTTAAAAACAATCACAGCAAACTGTGCACCAAATAAATGAGCCGCATGTGCAGAGAGACACACAAGTCTGTACGGGAGCGCATCAGGGCCACTCGTGAAAAGAAAAAAGATGAAAGGACAAGGCATGACACACGTCAGATGGTGCGTGAGGAAAAACTTTGACACAGTCGAAACATGCCAGGTATAAAACATCCTTCTCTACTAATTTGTGGCTCAAAAAGAGACAATAACCTGAAGTTGGAAACAACAAAATGAAGATAATTATCATGCAGTTCGAGATAAAAATCAGAATACAATTTAGATATACAGAGATACAATTGAAATTTTTTCATGCTCTGCGAAAAAAAAACTTGAATTAGAACGTTGAGATTTTTTTTCTTAGTGTTTAAATCATACATTTAAAAAATAAGAGTCAAAATACATAGTTTTGTTTTGGAGACAATATTTTTTGTAAAAAAAAAAAAATGTCTTTATGCAGTTTGAAAAAGGTTGAAGACTATCAAGATTTTTTTCTATGATGCAGTCAAAAAAATCATTATGTACTGTGGAAAAACAAAACAATATCGTAAAGTGGAAATGTTTCCTTTGGTCCATCCATCAAAATTCTCCACGCTGCACAGACTCTTCAAAGTCCTAACACTGTCTTTGCGAGCGAAAAAGCAATTTCTTTGAATACTGAGGCCTATTATGAAGTAGAGTTTCACCAGTTCATCAAACTACCCTGCAAGACGTTTTGTAGAAGCAGTCACATGTGGTGGCTATTTAGACTTTATTTTTTGAAGTGGATGTCTCCATCTCCATGTCGTCACACCCACAGCGAAGTCCACAGTAGTTTTTTTTAATGCACTTTAATGGACGCCATGTTCTTTACCTGCTGCACGTCACAATTGCCTCCGTTGAGGATGGAGATTCCCAGTTTGAGTGTGGAAGAAACCATGGCTCCAGGTTCACCTGGAACGGGAGGCATGAGCATCAAAACCGGAGATTGTTTCAACTGCTTTTTTTTCCCTTGTTTTTTTTACTGATCTTGAACAAGAACTGCTTTGTCATAGAATGTGTGCATTCTGATTTCTGCAAAATTATTCATCTGATTTACTAAAACCTCCTCCACTTCATACGGCTGAGATCGTCCATCTCTTGAAACAAAAAAACGTGGGTGAGTGTGAGTGTGCGGCGGACACCGAGCTACCTTTACAGGCGCTGATCATCTGCAGCACCATCTCTGCAGCCCCGCGGTTGTGCAGACGGGACTGCTGGTACAGAAGCCTCTGTTTCTCCATCTCCTTGTCCTGTGGAGCAGAGCAGGAAGGGACTCGGCTGTAACCCCGCCAACACCTGCTGCACTGCCCCCCGCACTCACAGACACACTCGCAAACACACACGCACGACTAAACTGTGTCTGCTGAAGTGAAGCCAAGACAGTGTGTTGTGAGTTGAACTAGCTGGTTGTGTTTACAGGGATATTGTTGTGGACTTTTGTGAGCCAAAGATGAGGAGTCAAGGTTTCGACGCTGCAGGAGGTTTTATTTTAGGCTTGTTCACGATGCAGACACAAATCAACCGACTGAGAGTCAGGCTGAATAGAATGCCAACCTCCCTCTCCCACTACTTCAGTCAATTAATATCGACAATGGTCACCAGAATAAACAGTTGTTTTTCAGGTCAGAGTTTATGACTCCTCTCAACCTCATTCAACGTCAGAGCAGTGTCACTGGCCCACAGTGAACTGGATGTGTAAATATGGTAATGAAGTCAAAATATCCCATATCAGATATAAATTATAAATTATAATTCATTCCTTTGATAATGAAAACTACTTAAGTGTAAAGTTAAATTGAGTTTATTCAACAAATGACCACATTTTCTTCTTTGTACTGTGTAAATACAACATTTATTTCTATTCAGGCACTGGGTCTGGTTCTTGGTTGGAAGTACATGAAGAGCTTCGAAGAGGTAACGACGACAATCATTCAGGTCGCAATGGACTGAAACTGTGCCAAGTTCTTATTTGCTCTCCAATACAGTAGGTCCACATTATGGTATTTGTAGTATTGGACATTAAATTGCAAATTCCCTGGGTCTGGGGGGACTACGCCAAGCTGAGTTTATTTTCTCGGTCTCAATAACGCCTCCACATAAGAGGTGTTGATGGAGACCAGCAAAGAGTTGGTGCCACCTAACGCTCCAGTTTTTCACAAGTATTAGCGCTGCTGTCTAAAGGTCAGTAAAATGTTTGCATAATTACACAAATGCTTTTGAAATAACAGCTGCAGCCACTAAAGCTAAATGTTAGTCTCTCATATTCTGCCAATTGAAATAAAAAATCTCAGCTTGCATCTCGTTTGCTGTATCACTTTGCTGTATCACTCTGCTATGCTGATGACATACTATTTGACCAACTATCCTCTTAAAAGAGCTCGACACTATTTGAATCTTTTCTATTACCATTCACAACACATTCACTCTCTTCCACTGGAACACATTGTGTGTATTAGTGATGGAAATAGTCATCCAGCAGACATGTTCCAGAGGTGCAGACATTCAACGGCAGCAAACACTTCTCCTCAGAGCAGAACACACACGTCACACATTCTTTCTAGGGAAGCAACAGCAGTTGTATTGAGTAACACAGCATGCAGGTCCTGCTCCCAACACAACAGCACCGGGTTGTTCTAGACTTTGACTCCTTAGACTCCTGTCCACATGGTCCATCTGTCTGTCCAAAGACATTGAGGGTAACAGAATGAGAGGGTTTTTTGCCCTCTTTTGTATACCGTAATTCTTAGACAGTCCAATTCAATGAAACCCACTTCCTTCTCACTACATAAATAACAGATAATTGATTGTATATTACAATATATTATTAACAGTTAAGAAAACATGTCTTCACAAATTGAGCTCTGTTCCTAACAAATGTGGCAGGAAATGTTTAAACTGATAATAATCAGACTTTCCAATAATGTAGCACTGTCACGCATGAGAAATAATCTCCCAAACAAATGTTTATTAATTTTAGTGTGCAATTCATGATTTGATTTTGGATGTGGTATTTACTGTTTATGCAGATTTACTATATTATGTTTGCTGATTTTATCATGATGTAAAGAGTCTTTGTGTTTTTAAAAGTGTTATACAAATTAAATGTATATTATTATTATTGTTATTATTATTATTAATAATAATATGTGACATAGTAATGGAATAGTGCTCTACATCAACGTTAGCTACTCAGTTTTGATGTAATACTGTATAATTAAGGCTAAGCAGTTAATACGAACAACCATCCTGTTGACAAAAGAGGTTAGAAGTGACCCACCCACTTCACGCCATGCACGGGAGCCCACCCAAAGCACCCAAAAACTGTATCTACCCCTCCCTCCGCCCCCCTCCCTCGTAAGCCTGGCCTGTGTAAAGAAATGATGCATCATCTTTTCTCTGGTTGCAGAGGTTTTGCTCATCAGTGGAGCCGATCCTGTACCATTAAGATGAGTGTGTGTGTGTGTGTGTGTGTGTGTGTGTGTGTGTGTGTGTGTGTGTGTGTGTGTGTGTGTGTGTGTGTGTGTGTGTGTGTGTGTGTGTGTGTGTGTGTGTGTTTGGCTGACTGTGCAGGCTTTTACTGTAGTCCTTCGGTGAGCACAGAGAGGGAAACTTGTTAATGCTGTCCAATTCAATGTAAATACAAACAAAATCGGTTAATCGTCACTTGTTACAAGTCCAACTGGAGTTATCGGGTGAGTCCATCTGACTGAACACAGCTGAATTAGCTGGTGAGTAACGAGGCGTGTGAGGTCAGGAAAAGGTGGCGCAAATCTGAGAGAGACGGACCACAAACACACAAGATCGTCCCAAGAGAACGAGTTTTACTGTTAGAACATCCTGTTGCATGGCTTGAATTACTGTTATCTATTTCAAGAATGAACTACTCAATTAAGTCTTGAAAGGCAACATTACATGTTGGAGCACGTACATTCCAAAAAGGACAAATGATGACAATAGCCCTTATTGAGGGGAAATAAAAAACCTCACGAGGAGTATTCTCATATTAAATACAGGAATTTATTGTGCCATTGGATGCAATGCTGTCCTCTAGAAAAAACTCTGAAGCTACAACATCACAGTGTCCAGACCTGAGAAAACTTAATCATGAGCTGCAGTTACATGGACCACAAGTGATTAGATTTAACACTGATCTGATTAAAATTGCAGCATGTAAACACTTCTGTCTGATTAAATTGTGCCTATTCAGTTTACAGTGGAGGAGGTGTAATAATGTCTATAATCCATGTAAAGAGTCCATGTAAATAGCATGTCGGAATCTTCCCAACTGTCCGGGCTTTGTGTGTTTCGTAAGCTGGATTAGTTTAGCTGACAAATCCATGTTCGATATTGATGGCCTTTTGCATAAAGCTGGATGTGTCACAAGCAGCCAAGGTCGCCGTGCAAAGGATCATTGGAATAATCTGCTAAGTGATTTTATTGTTGCAAATAAACCCACATATGAATCTTATCACGGGTCAATTCGATCTTTCATTTGGACAGATCAATCAGCGTTGATTCAGAAATTATACTGAATTGTTTATTGCTGATGTGACATGTGCTCAATTAGATCACAGCAAGCAAATGTTTAGTCACTTCCACATGTAGCTTATTTGCAATTGATAATGGTGATTGGTCAGGTCGCTACATCATCGTGAAACACTAAGCAGGGAGCGTCTCCATGACAACAGGCGCTAATTTCCTTTCATCTCCTCCTTGAGGTGCCTCCCCTTTTGTATGGGAAATTGTTTCACGGTTTTGGGGGATTTATTTGGAAACAGTTAGCGGTTATCATCGCTAAATCTAATTGATTGGTCCTTTTATGATGACAAATCATCCCTGAAAAGTCCCTCTAATTTGGGTGACGAAAGAAAGAAAGAAAGAAAGAAAGAAAGAAAGAAAGAAAGAAAGAAAGAAAGAAAGAAAGAAAGAAAGAAAGAAAGAAAGAAAGAAATATATGTTGAATATTAATGACAGGCGTTGGGGAAACCAGGGAGCTTAAGAGGTTTCAAAAGTTCTTATCAAGTGCAATTAAAAAAGGAGAACCAGGAACATTCAAAAGTAATATTTTCCATCAGATATATCATAACTCATCAAAAACTGCCCTGTGATATTTTAATAAACCAAGGTTAATCTCTACATTTTTTAAAAAAATACATCAGGCTTGGAAACTGTGATTGTGGCAATATATTGCTACTTTACTTGTTTTATTTTGTTCTTCTTTAGCTGCACCATCTCCCTGCACTCAAGTCATGCAATTTAAAAGAAGAGGAAGAAATTGAGTTTGAGATGTCGATCCTACGGGTGGCTAGAGTCCAGCAAAGGCATGCACAGGTCAGTCCACCACAGCAAATAAGAGAGGTGGTGTGAGTGAAAGAAAGAAGCAAGAAGAGGAGGGAAAAAAAAGAAGAGATGTGTCGTAGCAAAATTGGGGTGGGGGGGGTGTGTGCCGGGTGTGATGTCGTGGTGTGGTCACTCAGTGCTAGGGGAGCTGCTTCTCCGCTGACTCCCCTGTCTCCCTTCCCCTGGTCCCCCCATACCATCTCTGTCTGTCGCACCTCAAAGGATGGCTCCTCCCCCTCCTGTTCTCCTCCTTCGTCCTCCTCACCAATGTGGCAGCTCTGAGAGAATCACAGCAGGAAGGACAAAACATAACGGTTGATCATAATCACTCCTATTGTGTGCCGTGACGCCAGCAGGACGCAGAACATTTGAGAGCTGTTTAAAAGTCCTACCTTTGCCATAATATCAGCATATGACATATAAAGTGATATAAAGTGAGTCTAAGTGAAGAATGGCTGACATGGGCGAGCAGCGGAGCCAGGGCCGCCCCTGGCCAAGTGGGGGCCCTAAGCAGGATTTTATTTTGGGGGCCCCCTTCCAATAACATAATAATAATAAAAATAATAATAATAATAATAAATTACATTTACTAACAAATCAAATGAACAGCCTCTATCAACAGTGGAACAATAACTTTACAGATGCACACGTCTGAAAACACTTTGTGGCATAAACAGTTTATGCCACAAAGTTTTTTATTTTTTATTTCAACAACATCCCACCTTCAAGTGAAGCATGAGCCTCTTCTTGTTTGGACTTTTTCTTTTGCTAGCTCCCGAATCGTATTGGCGTTTGGAAGCCGTCTCTCTCTCTCTCTCTCTCTCTCTCTCTCTCTCTCTCTCTCTCTCTCTCTCTCTCTCTCTCTCTCTCTCTCGGTGCATGCTGGGAGTGCGGAAGGGCTGAGAGCGTGTGTGAGCGGGGAGCGTTTGTCACAGTCTTATGTGATTTTTTTCTTGTTCTGTTCTTTGTTAATGTTCACAATCACTGTAGTTTAATAATCACAGAGCACCTTTTGTTTTATTTCAATTTTTCTTGGGTTTCGGTGGGTTTGTGTGGTCCGTGTTTGCCGGGGACTGGCTGCTGCCATGTCGGAGCTCAGGAAGCTCACCCGCAAACACGGGGTGCGCATCTCTGCACCTTTCCCCTGCAACGTGGAGCAGGTTGCTCTGGCTGTGGGGGAGAAGGTCGGTTACAGCAGCGTGAAGGCGGCGGCCCGGATGAACGGCGCCGTGGTGGTCTTTGTGGACCAGGTGGAGAAGGCCAACTCCGTAGTGGAGACGGGAATCACCGTGTCGGACAGGTTTGTCCAGGTACAGCCGCTGTCTCAGCCGGCTGTCCGGGTCATCCTGTCCAATGTCCCTCCTTATGCGCCAGACGAGCTCCTAACTAAGGAGCTTTCCAGATTTGGCAAAGTAGTGTCCGGCTACAAAGACATCGCCTCTGGAATTAAGTCTCTGCTGAAACACACGACATGTTTCAGGAGACAAGTCTTTATGATACTCAATAACCGGTGTGAGGAGCTCAGCCTCCGTTTCCATGTGAGAGGAAATGATTATGACTACATTGTTTTCGCGAGCTCAGCTGGAATGAAATGTTTCGGCTGCGGTGAGGAGGCACACGGTGAAATCCTGTCCGCTGCGGGCTGAGTCGAGCCCGGCTCTGCAGAGTCCCCCGGCGCCCGGGGCCGCGGGCCTCCGCCTGGGCCCCCCCCCGGCGGTGGTTCCGCGGTCTGGGCTCCCGGGAGATGCGGTGGCCGGGGCTCGGTCTGAGTGACCGATCGCCGCTCCTCGGGCTTCACCGAGGAGACGCGCTGCTGTGACCGACCAGGAGAGCATCAAGCACAAGGTGAGTGATGTAAATACACCGGGTGAATGTGTGAATGTGAGCGTGAGTGAGGAGAGTGTGTCGGGTGGGGCTGGGGAGGAGGGAGGAGGAGTGAATGGCACTGAATGCAGCGTGAATGAAACAATTGTAAATATCACTGGTGAGGTGGAGGGAGAAAAAAGAAAAGGAGAAAAAGTAGGAGACAACAAAAAAAGCGAGCTTGTTGAGGAGCAGCAGGTGGAGGAGGAAGGAGAGGAGGTAGGAAGGAGCTGCAGAGCAGAACAGGTGGAGGAGGCAGGAAAGAGTACAGCCTGGGCTGAACAGGTGGAGGAGGCAGAAATGGAGGAGGAAAAAAGTGCAAAAAACAAACCTACAAAAAGGAGGAAAAAAACCAAAAACACAGATGCAAAGAAAAGCTGTGGAGAGAACAGAGTGTCAGAAGACGGTGAAAGTGAATGTGTGTCAGACAGCAGCGATATTTCTTTTAACAGTTCTCAAAAAACAACAAAAATACCCTACAGTGCAGAAAAATTTAAAATCTTTTTACAACAGACAAAAAATCAACACGGAGTGAAAATAGAGGACCATTTCCCAGACCTCAGTCTTTTTATTTTCTGGGCCAGACTTATGGAAGTAAAACTGTGCCATCAGATTCTGGATTCGAATTTCTAACTCTGAATTTTTTTACCATCGAAATCAGACTTTGAATTTGAAAAGCTGTCTAAAACATCTAAAAATATTCAGTGTGTAAAAATTCAATGTGTCTAAAAATTCATCTGCAAAAAAAAATTCGGCTGCAAAAAAAATTCGGCTGCAAAAAAAAATTCGGCTGTAAAAAAAATTCGGCTGCAAAAAAAATTCGGCTGCAAAACAGCCAGAATATCTGTGCCATCAGGACGATGCAATCGATACCTGTCTCATTCACCCAACATCCAATCAAGGGAAGCTTTGTTGGTCACGTGACCAGTGCAACACTGGGCAGGAGCGCCCAGGGTTTTCAATCAGCCATGGAGGCCAGCGGTAGCGGCGCTTCGGTGAGTATTTGCCATTTATGTCTGTAAATCACACATTGCAATTCACCAGAAGTTATGAAGCAACATATGTGGTGAACTTTTAATGATGTGTGAAAATGTTTTCAAAGAAATTACATTTACTGTATGCAATGTTTTACATGCAGAAAATAGTTAAATCGTCTCCTGTTTGATTTTTTTTTTAATGTCCATTGAATACTCTAATCTGCGCAGTGCTTGTTATGGCAAAAACATTTTTTAACAAACATAACGTGACCTGCCCCCCCTATCTTAAAGGCATATTGAATGAGCATATCTGAATTTATGTTTGCTGATGGACATGTTTTATTTAGTTGTTAGGTCTTGATAATGTATGTATACACCACAGTTTAAGTGTCATCTTTTCTGCTAATCAAACTATGTCACTTCAATTAAAGTCCAGTAATATTCAGTTGTTTAAAACTATCTTTGAAGTTCTAGTTTCTAGATAAATGATCAGTTATTATCATGCTATTTTTTCAATGCAGGTTCTTCTTCAGCGGATCACATGGCCTCAAGACGACAGTGATGATGAGGACGATTGCTCAATTCAAGCAAAATGCCGCACGTCGAGCTATGTAGGACAGTTCATAGCCAATGCTAGGTTTAAGGCCTCCTCATGCTACCAATGTCTGAGTGTGCGCAGAGTACACGTGATCATAATCTATTTTACTCTACTCTATAGCAGCTGCAAGTGAATTAAATGACCTGGTCAAGCTCTGGACTGGACGGGAGGTTCTGCCACAAAGTCTCACCATCCACATCATCAGTGGCAGATACCCCACGGCCTCCACCTGCTTTGAGACCTTGCGCATCCCAGGACATTATACGGACTACAACTCTTTTAAAAACGACATCCTGGCATGCATTGCCACTTGCCATACGGGATTTGGTCTTGTGTGAGTTACTATATTGGGCCTGTATTTAGGTAAAGTGAAAAGTTCATGTTTCCAAGCCTAAATGACATGTTTGAGAGCTCTGGATGTCTGGATAAGTTTTTCATTTATACAATCCACATTTAAGAAATGAGAATGGTTGAATTTCTTGTTTGTCCAAAGTAGTGTTGATGTTTGTTAATTGTTCAAATAAATTTGACTGCATAGATCCCACTTCCAAGACTTGACTGAATTGTTGCATTTGTTGAACAGCAACCCACCGATTCTCTGAACCATGCACTGTGAGATTCCTTGCCCTTCTTACTCTAGTTTGACATATGCAATGTTCCAAGTATTCAACTTATAAAGTGGACACTGATTTTATTTCCATATTACACAATTGAAAGTCTTTGTTACATTGTTACAACACTCAAGCTACAACATACAAAACTCAGAACTGATTCTCTGATTAATTCCTTCAGACATGAAGGAATTGCTCACAAAATTGAACAGCAGCAATGTAAATGTCACTGCCAAAGCACTGGGATGCAGCTCTTGGGTGAACTGCAGCTCTTCAAGCTGCCATTTGTCCATCAGTCAGTGGGCATCCTGTGTGTGGAACAACCATGCTGGAGTGGTCATCATAAGGAAGTCCACTGTTTTCCCAGTCAATGTCAGGAATATCCAGGCCCTACAAATGGAGACAATTTTAATTGAAATATGTAATAAAGTAACATGAAACAAGCAGTATACAAAAATGTTTCATTCTGCATACTAATAACTCCATGCTTTGAAAACAATATTATCCAAAACATTACTGAAGACGTTACCGAAGAGCCACATGCCTCCGGAGCGCGGGTTCCCTCCCCCTGCAATAGTGTTTCTAGCACCACCGTCAATGACCTGGTTATGTTTGTTAAAAAATGTTTTTGCCATAACAAGCACTGCGCAGATTAGAGTATTCAATGGACATTAAAAAAAAAATCAAACAGGAGACGATTTAACTATTTTCTGCATGTAAAAAATTGCATACAGTAAATGTAATTTCTTTGAAAACATTTTCACACATCATTAAAAGTTCACCACATATGTTGCTTCATAACTTCTGGTGATTTGCAATGTGTGATTTACAGACATAAATGGCAAATACTCACCGAAGCGCCGCTACCGCTGGCCTCCATGGCTGATAGAAAACCCTGGGCCTCCTGCCCAGTGTTGCACTGGTCACGTGACCAACAAAGCTTCCCTTGATTGGATGTTGGATGAATGAGACAGGTATCGATTGCATCGTCCTGATGGCACAGATATTCTGGCTGTTTTGCAGCCGAATTTTTTTTGCAGCCGAATTTTTTTTGCAGCCGAATTTTTTTTACAGCCGAATTTTTTTTTGCAGCCGAATTTTTTTTGCAGCCGAATTTTTTTTTGCAGATGAATTTTTAGACACATTGAATTTTTACACACTGAATATTTTTAGATGTTTTAGACAGCTTTTCAAATTCAAAGTCTGATTTCGATGGTAAAAAAATTCAGAGTAAGAAATTCGAATTCAGAATCTGATGGCACAGTTTTACTTCCATACAGACTCCATATGAGCAGCAGACAGTCTGGCCTCACAGAGCAGGAGGGTTTTAGACTCAGGAAACTTGTGCTGAAAACAAAAAAGCAGCTACGAGATGAAGCTGACAGCCAAGTTCATTTTAACTAATGTTATTGTTTTTATCCTGGTTTTAAACATCTCCTTTAGTATGGATGTTTTTAAACTGGGTACTTTAAATGTAAACGGAGCCAGAGATCTGAGGAAAAGACAAACAATCTATGAGACAGCCACACTCAAAAACATAGACGTCCTGTTCCTTCAGGAAACACATAGTGATTTTAGCAATGAGGCTGAGTGGAGGCAGGAGTGGAAAGGGGAGGCCGTTTTGAGTCACCACACTCCTCTCAGTGGAGGAGTGGGCCTCCTCTTCTCCCGGGCTTTTAACCCCAACTCACTGGAGGTCCAGCACTGTGTAGGGGGGAGGTTGCTTTTAGTTAAAGCTCAGTTCCACCATTTTAAATGTGTTTTTATTAATTGTTATGCCCCAACAGCCGGTGCAGAGAGGAAGCAGTTTTTCCTCAAGCTAACTGAGGTGGTAAGTGGGTGTGGGTCGGAGGACTATTTGTTTCTGGGTGGGGATTTTAACTGTACGGAAGACGCGGCTTTAGACCGCAACCATGCAGAGCCTCATCCAGCCTCTCAGCACGCCTTGAAGCAGCTGGTCCACTCTCAGGGCATAGTGGACGTTTGGAGAAGGATGCATCCAGACTGCCGTCAGTATACCTGGTCCCACTTTAGAGAGAGCAGGATCTCCTCAGCCAGGTTAGATCGTATTTATTGTTTTAAACATCATTTTAATGTTTTTAAGAGATGTGACATTTTACCTGTTGGTTTTACTGATCATTGTTTACTTTTAAATAGTATTTGTATCCGGAATGTTGTACCGAAAAGCGCCTACTGGCATTTTAACTCAGTTTTAACCTTAGACAGAAGTTTTAGAGAGGCTTTAGCATTTTTTTGGGAGATTTTTAGACAGAGAAAAGGTGATTTTAGCAGTCTTAGGCAGTGGTGGGACCACGGTAAGACCCAAATCAGACTCCTGTGTCAGCAGCACACCCTAAATGTCACAAGTGACATCACCAGATCTTTGAAGAAACTAGAGACCGAGATAGTGGAACTGGAACATCTAAGAGAGTCCACAGGAGATCGAGGCTGTTTTGAAAGCCTCAAAAGTAAAAAAATGGCTTTAGCCGACCTGCTGAACGTTAAAGTGCAGGGCGCACTGGTCCGGTCCCGGTACCAAAATATCAATGAGATGGATGCTCCCTCTAGCTTCTTCTTCAGCCTGGAAAAAAAGAATGGCCAGGGGAAAGTGGTCCACGCACTGCTCTCAGACACGGGGCAGGAGATCTCGGAACCAAGCCAGATGAGGAAGAGAGCGGTGAGCTTCTACGCGTCCCTGTACGAGAGCGAGTACAAGGAGGAGCAAGGTCTCCTCGAGGGGTTCCTGAGGGAACTGCCTCAAGTCTCCGAGGAGACCAACGAACATCTGGAGGCCTGCCTAGAAATGCAGGAGCTGCGGGCAGCACTGCAGGCAATGCCAACGGGCAGGTCTCCCGGGATTGATGGGCTCACCGCTGAATTTTACAAAACGTTCTGGGACATCCTGGGCAAGGATGTCCTGGACGTGTTCAATGAATGTCTGGCCTCTGGTTCCATGCCAGTGTCCTGCAGGAGGGCAGTCCTCACTCTGCTCCCTAAGAAAGGGAACCTGCAGGACATAAAAAACTGGCGCCCCGTGTCATTGCTCTGTGTGGACTACAAACTCCTTTCCAAGGTCCTGGCCTCCAGGCTGGGGAGAGCTATGGAGCAGGTCATCCACCGGGATCAGACCTACTGTGTCCCCGGCAGGTCCATGGTGGATAATATCCACCTGATTCGGGGTATTTTGGAAGTCTCTAGTTCTTTGGATATAGATGCTGGTCTGATTTCAGTAGACCAGGAAAAGGCTTTTGACCGTGTTGAACACGACTTCCTTTGGAGGGTCATGGAAAGCTTCGGTTTCAGCGCTGGTTTTATAGCCAAGATCAAGGTGCTGTACAGGGACATTGAGAGTGTGCTGAAGTTCAACGGCAGTCTGTGTGCTGCTTTTAGAGTGTGTAGAGGTGTCAGGCAGGGCTGTGCTCTGTCTGGGATGCTCTATGCACTCTCTCTGGAACCCCTCCTCAATAAGATACGTTCTAGTGTTGGGGGGGTGTTTTTACCGGGTTTTAGTGAAGGCGTGATTTTATCCGCCAATGCGGATGACCTCATTGTTTTTATCAAGAACCAGGAAGAAATAGACCTTTTAAATAAAATAATCAGAGATGTTAATGTGACATCAGCAGCGAGGGTCAACTGGGAAAAAAGTGAAGCCCTCGCTGTCGGCAGGTGGCATGGCGGTCTCCCAGTTCTTCCCCAGAACTTAACATGGAAAAGAGATGGTATAAAATATTTAGGGATACATGTGGGTGAAGAACATTTTGTTCAGAAGAACTGGGAGACCGTCACGGAAAAGATTGAGGGTAAGCTCTCCAAGTGGAGGTGGCTCCTCCCAAAAATGTCACTCCGAGGCAGGGTTCTTGTTTTAAATAATCTTGTAGCATCCCAGCTGTGGCATCGGCTCACCTGTGTAGACCCTCCTCCAGGTCTCCTGGCTCAAATTCAAAAGAAAATAGTAGAATTCTTCTGGGATGGTCTGCACTGGGTGCCACAGGGGATCTCTTTTTAGACAGAGAGGAGGGGGGTCAGGGCCTTGTCCACTTGGCCAGCCGGACTGCCACTTTTAGACTCCAGTTCCTGCAGAGGTTCCTCACAGGCCCGGCAGATCTGGTGTGGAGAGGCGTGGCCAGCTGCATCCTGAGGCATGCCAGTAAGTTGGGGTTGGATAATGTTCTGTTCCTAACTGATCCCAAATTACTAAATCTCAAGGGGCTTCCTCCATTTTATCAAAGTGTTTTTAAATGCTGGGCTCTATTTACCCATAGAAGGTGCCTGAAAGCCGACTCTCTGCACTGGCTGTTGAAAGAACCCCTGATCCACGGAGCCAGACTGGACATCAGTGGAGCAACAACTCCTGGGCTGACGGCAAGGCTGATCCAGTCTGGGACCCTCACCGTGGGTCAGCTTGTGGATGCTGTGGGGCCGGACATGAGCAACATCAAGGCCCTGGGCTCTCTCCTGAAGCTGCAGTCTGTCCGGGTGTCCCAGAGGCTCCTGGAGACCTGGAGGAGGGTCCTCACAGCCAGAGACAGGAGCCTCCTGAGGAAGTACGACCAAGGAGAACTCTCCCCGGACGCTGCAGACCCCTTCCCCGAGGTCCTGTTGAGCCCGGAGCTGGGGGGACTGTCCGGCCCCCTCCTAGAAACCACACAGCCTGAGAGACTGTCATTACACAAGGCAGACAAACGAACATTTTATCAGAACTGTGTGAAGAGCTTCCACAAGGGTGGACTGAGCAACAGACCCTCCACTGTGTGGTCACAAAAACTGGGTCAGGGCGGACCTGGTCCACAGTGGAGGATCTTCTACAAACCCCCCTTAAAGAAACGGACTGGAGACCTTCAGTGGAGGATTTTACATGGTGCGATCGCCTCAAACGCTTTTATCTCCATCATTAACCCTGCTGCTTTAAACACTTGTCCATTTTGTGCACAGAGAGAGACTGTTTTCCATGTTTTTATCGGGTGCAAGAGACTCACAGGTTTCTTCACTCTTTTAACAATGGTTTTTAGTCTTTTTAGTATTGTTTTTACTGAGAGGAATTTTATCATGGGAGCTGGCTATAAAAAAAGTGCAAAAGAAAAATGGCAGCTCCTGAATTTCCTCTCAGGTGAGGCCAAGATGGCGATCTACGTCAGCAGGAGGAACATAGTGGAGAACAAAGAAGGGCAGGATGTCATGGAAGTGTGGCGAGTCAATGTCAAATCCAGACTCTGGCTCGAATACCGTTGTTTTAAGCAAAACAATAACCTGAATTCTTTTAAAGAGGTCTGGTGTTTTAAGAACATTCTGTGCTTTTAAAAAAACGAAGATTTGCAGTTTGCACGGTTTTTAAAAAAATGATTGTAAACAAAAATGTCTGACACACAATGTAACCGTCTTCTGACAATCTAGTGTAAATAAAAGTGTTTTAAAAATTTAAAAAAATCTCTCTCTCTCTCTCTCTCTCTCTCTCTCTCTCTCTCTCTCTCTCTCTCTCTCTCTACCTGTAAACAACTGCCTGCCGGCCCATCTGACTGCTGATTGGTCAGATGGTGAAGCTTCGCGCTTTCAATCATTGCGTCTCTCTCTCTCTCTCTCTCTGTCATGACCTCCACCTCTGGCTCTGCCTAGTGGCAGCATTTTTCCCTCCCTCCTTTCCTTTTTCCTAGGTGGGCGTGTGCTGCATGCTGTGTGAGGTGTGGACAAGTGCAGTGCAGTGCTGATTTCCTGAGTGCACTCACCTGCGGCAGGGTGTGGCTTCACTCAACATGCACCTCTCTCTATAAAGCTGGCAGCAGATGAAGACTCGGTGTCGGACCGTAAAACTACCTACCGTTAGTTGAACTCTGTTCTGCCTGACTTCGACTCAGTCTGTTTTTTCCCTGCGTTAAAGTTTGTCTCTCCTCGGCTGCAGCTCTTGACCCACCCTGCTGCACCAAGCTCCTGCATGAGACTCAGCTCGTTGCCCCGTTCCTGCACCTTCAGCACAGGACTCCCGGACAACCATCCTCCTGGCTGCAGCCCACGCCACCTCCGTGGGTCTCCAGCGTCGACCACGCCATTCATCCCGCTCCGCTTCGTACCAGGCTGTGTGCTCCCTTAGTCTCCCGCTGGGTCCTGATAGTTTGGTTGGGGTGTTTTCGTAGTCTGTGTAGTGGTTCTATATTGTTTATTCTGGAGTACTGTTTGGTTGGGCTTAAGTTTGTAGTTTCTAGGTTTAGTCCGTACGTCTTTAATTCTGGCTTTTGGAGTTCTGCTTGCTTATGTTTTGGTTTGTGTTCATTGTCACCTCATTTATTAAAAGTACTCTGAGAGAATCCCTGTTTGCCGTGTCTCTGTCCGCAACTGAGTCTCTGAGTGTGATCCGTGACACTCTCTCTCCTGCCTCGGGCTGACTTGGTGGCGGTGCTCTACGCGCCTCTCTGCAAAATGCACGCGCATCCTTTGCGCATTTGCAGAGAATGATTATACTTTATTAAGGGAAATTCAATTCACTTGCGCAAAATGGGGCCCCCCATGGATCGCGGGGCCCTCGGCACAGCGCGTGTTCTGCATGTAGGGAGGGGCGGGCCTGTACACAACCAAACAGTTGCAGTTTGTTGACAGCTCAGACAGGAGGTCCCAGTGGTTTAATTAACGTGCTTTTACTTTGGAAAGCACAGACAAACATGAAGCAATCGCAATAAAAGGGGCAGTGAAGCCCCGCCTGCAGTTCTCTCCATCCCGCTTTATGGCTCAGAGACTTGGCCTTTAAACAAAACTCTGTCCGCAAGAATCGATGTCTTTGACGGCAGGGCTCTCAGAACCATGGAGAACATCAGGTGGCCCCAGCAGGACGGGAACCCCCCGATTACGTTCTAAAAGAATGAGACAACAATGAAACAAGCTGAGATTAATGAGTATAAACTGTGACCTTTTAATTCCAGGTGGTGCTGAAAATTTCGAGTCTTGTGGAGTTGGTGCATCACAGTGGCTGGAGCAACTTTATCAACCACCATGTTGCTGGAGCAACTTTATCAACCACCGTGTTGTTGGAGCAACTTTATCAACCACCATGTTGCTGGAGCAACTTTATCAACCACCGTGTTGCTGGAGCAACTTTATCAACCACCATGTTGCTGGAGCAACTTTATCAGCCACCGTGTTGTTGGAGCAACTTTATCAACCTCCATGTTGCTGGAGCAATGTTATCAGCCACCGTGTTGCTGGAGCAACTTTTTCAACCACCGTGTTGCTGGAGCAACGTTATCAGCCACCGTGTTGCTGGAGCAACGTTATCAGCCACCGTGTTGCTGGAGCAACGTTATCAGCCACCGTGTTGCTGGAGCAACGTTATCAGCCACCGTGTTGCTGGAGCAACTTTATCAACCACCGTGTTGCTGGAGCAACTTTATCAACCACCGTGTTGCTGGAGCAACTTTATCAACCACTGTGTTGCTGGAGCAACTTCATCAACCACCATGTTGCTGGAGCAACTTTATCAACCACTGTGTTGCTGGAGCAACTTCATCAACCACCATGTTGCTGGAGCAACTTTATCAACCACCGTGTTGCTTTACTGTTCATGTCTGCACAATATTGACAATGATTTATAGATGAAGTCGAGTACAGTACTTTAGCAAGTAAAGTAAAAAGCATATTTTCCTGTCACACATTCATGATATTCTCTAAACTATGTTGGTTTTAACTTGTGTTGAAGCAATCATCCAGGTCCTGTGGATAAAATGGCTGTGCTCTCTGCTAAACCAAAGTGTGGAGCAACAACAGAGGGTGTAAGGTAAAAGCTGAATATTAAAGATTTATTTCAGTATTCTGCATGAATGTTAGTTTTGCTGATCATGTGGTTGTAACTGAAGACGATGCTGGGACCACTTTATCCACGACGACGACTCCGGTCAGAGAGTAGAGACGGACCCTGAGTGTTGACTTTATCCTCTTTAATAGAGTCGGTCGGCAGTACAGCACGTGGATTTCAATGAATGAATGAATGAATGAACGATGAATGACAAATGAATGTAGAATGACTGATGAATGAATGGATGAATGAATGGCTTTGTGTAACAAATGAAGAATATCCAAATCAGTAACCGATGGTAATAATGCTCCATAAATTAATGACTTACTTCTTCAGGAACACATTCAACATGCAATGAGGGGTCCACTACCGTCTTATTATTGAAAGAAAAAACTCACGAACAAACAGGATCTTTTGACCGGATCATTAACATGAACGATGGGAACCGAGTCGTGTTTGGTTGGGAGCCGTTCTTTTTTTCTCTCTCCCCGAGTTCACCCCTATGGTTCACACAATGAACACGGCTCAACACGAGGCCTCAAGGCCATGGAGTACACACGCCAGGCCTACATAGATATTTTTAGGAACTCTGCATACAAGCCTATTTTCTCAATCCAGGAAATCATGTGCGATGCGTTGATCTCAGACTCAGTTCTCTATCATTACGCTTCTTTCAGAGCAGATCCTCCATCGTGTGATGACTCTGGAGTGTGTTGACGGTATGGAGCTGATGGAGATCACTACTTTCCACTTGACTGAGTGTCCTCTGACTGAACTCTGTGTTTAAATACTGATTAAACAGATTATTTTAAGGAAATTTCCAATGTGCTTCCTTTATTGTATGTGATGTTTATCCACTGACAGTCTGTGGGGAGCAGTTGGACGATGTGTAAAAATCAATTTAAACCCTGAACTGGTTGACGGTCCATCATAAAGCAAATGCAGCGGAACAGACGGCCACATTAGTGTCTACAGATACTTTAGGGTTACCAATTCACTTAAAAGTCATGTTTTCACACTGGCAAGATATGAGAGTACCATGCACACATAAGAACATGCAAACTTCCATTTATGTAGGTTCACTGTGTTTGAAAGATTAGTTTGAGTCATGATCCGACAAAACATGTGTGGCAGTATGAGTAAGTTCATGATTGGAAATAGTTTCCCACCCCCATTTTATTCCTAAAGTCACTTGATGTTTATGAATGTAATTTCAAGAGTTAATCTGTGGCACTCGCGGTCAATAGTAGTTAATATAGGTTTCACCAGCAGAGGGCACTCGGTGCGCATCAGTGGCTGACCGCTGGAGCGGAAGTCAGTACAGGATGCGGTGGAGTAGGAATCACACCGAGCGTGCTCCGGTTGACCGATGTTTTTCTGTTTTACAGTGATACGAGCAGAAAATAAATATGTTGCATGGGAGATGAGTGGCTCATCATTTTCACATTATGACACATGCAAAGAAATACAAAGAGTTAACAGATGCACGTCAGTATGTTACATGTCTGCTTTTATAAAGACATTAATTCCTACTGAGGCCCGTCACAGTCTTCATTATTTTACATGTGGTTCCCCTCAGGGGAATTCATTGTTTCATCTGAAAAACCTAGCTCACACAGTAATGGAGGGAAAATATTCAAACTCTCCAGAAATGTCCCAAAGCCAGAAGCTGAACCAAGGACATGGCCTTTACATTAATGTATAATTAAGCTTTTATCAAAATAATAAAATTTACTCTTGGCCGTCTGTCTGCAGACTTCATGTTGGGTTTGGCCCAGTTTTATCGAAATCAAACGCAAAAAAGTACATTCTTGAGAACTCGGCTGTTGGAAACATCCAAGTTTCACCTTAACAGCTTTTGTTCTCAGAGTTCTGCCGTGTGTTTGTCTACAAACCCTCCCAGTGTGTGTTTGCTCTCCAGAGGATCAACCTGCAACCTCCTTTCATCACGTGTGTTGGGATCTCACAAGACCACAGAAAGTTTGTTCATTTCAAGGGAAAGACAATTTTCATTTGTCATGATACACAGTCAGGACATATGAATTCGGACCCAGGAATGTGATTAACCATCAACCTGCACAAAGTTTCCTCAGAGCAAGACAAGTGCTGCTTGCGTTTCTATTTGCCTTCAGTGGATTGATTCGACTTCTCTAATCAAGGCCGAGGGGAAATGTGACGTACATTTAATGAACAGATGAATGAATGAATGAATGAATGAATGGCATTTATTGTCATTGTAACAGGTACAACAAAATTACTTAGAAGTTTGGGGGAACGAAGGACAACAAAAGGTGAGGAGACGAGGAAAAAAAAGACAGATTACATACTCTGAGGAGCACAGTATGTAATTAGAAAAAAATATCCACCTCAGGCACAATGAAACATTAGCACAGACAGTTTACAACATATCTCAACAACATAACTCAAGACAAGGCACTTTGGTCATAGGAAGGGTAGTTTTTCACGCCTGATGGCTGCAGCCCAACAGGCGTGCAGCCATCTTCCCCCCACAGCCTCTGCTTGGAGTTGGGGAGGGGGGGTGGGGGGCAGCAAAGGCAGTGAAAGGTACTGGTGAGTCCCAGTGGGCCAAGGTAGGGAAGGGGGGGGGGGGGGGGGGGGGTAGACCTTCGTTCCACGCTCACATCCAGGAGAGTTGAAGACAAAGCACCAGCCTTGGTGACTGGGTGTCTGGGAATCCGAAATGTAGATTGGGTTTGTTTTCGTTCAGGTGATTCAGTTTTATCTGTCGACCTTGAGTGTCTCTGGTCTCCAATGCTGCTCCTATATTGGCAAGATTTTAACTTTCCAACCGAGTTCTAATATTCTCCAAGATGGTTCCAAATTCGCGTAAACGTTCAAGAGTCGTGACTTGCGTACTCTTGAGTTTGTTGATGTAGGAAGGTTAAATATTGTTCTGCAGTTATTCACATTTCGGTGTTTAAAAAAAACCTATGAGAATGAACACGAGCCACTGTGGCATTGATAAAAGGAAGTAGATGAGATGTATGTCTCACACACTGTGTTAACATTCATTCATTCATTCATTCAGTGTAGTCCTACTCTGAGATGTCATGGGTCTATAACCTGCAGTTCTGAAGCCACATGTGGCTCTTCAGCTCTTCTGTAGCGGCTCTGTGAAGCTTTAAATATATTTTATGGTGAGAAACATTTTATTTTTATTTTATTTAGACCCCAGAGTTATTTTCAAAAGGACTCATCTCTGGACTATAAAAATGGCTTTTAAAACAAAAAGCACAAGAGCTCAAATATTGAGAAACGGGGGGAATAAAATGCAAAAGCAGCTGAAAAAAACCTCAAATGAATTTCTGAAATCAAAGAAATGTTATAAATGGAAACAAACAACTACTATAAGAAGAGCCCGTATGGTTGAAACAGATAAATGATCAACATTGTCAAAAAATGTTGAATGAAAGGGTGAAACACATACAATCATGTACATGAACTTTACTCAAAATTGTAATTAAATGTTGTCAGGATCTGAGGACGACCCAGAAGCAGACTCACACACAAGACTGGCGTTTGCAGGTTTTATTGGATTATCAGGGCAAACAAGTGTATGACCGGCGTTCACGGAGGCAGTCCAGGCCCAGGCAGAGGTCGGGACACGGGAAGACGTATGACTTTCCCTCCACTACATTTCAAAGTCAAATATTGTACTTTCGACTAAATTTCAAGGAAGCTTGTCGTCACTCGTTCCTTTTAAGCTCAGCAAAGTCAGCTGTTGGTGTTTTTAATTGTTTAAATGTAATTGACCACATGCTGTGTTCCTCACGCACAGAAGAGAACCAATCACAGTCAGCGCTCACACCTGGGATGGATTTGGAAATACGTCACCTCCGCTGTGTGTAGCAGCTCTCCCGCCTTCATTGGAACAAAACTCTGTAATGGAGATGGTAGGAGAACCTCCAGCTGAGGAACCAACACACCCATGGCCAAATCTCAACAAAATGTTGTTTGTCTTGCTGAAAGAAGTATTGCTGAGCCAAGTATTGAGCTAAATTCATCTGTGCAGAGCATTCATTGCATTGTAAGCTTGTGCTGTGTTGAAGTGTGGCAGTACATTCAATTATCAGTGGTACTGTTTCCTCTCCTGCGTTACTAAATGTGCATCATCATCTTTTAGAGATTTCTATCACTTTCCAGCGACATGGAAAAATGCCGGACGGATATTCTGCGTCGTTTACAGATTTTTATTAAGGCATGTGTCATGTTGCCATGAAGCCAAGTGGTTCAACAGCTTGATGTGTTCTTGAAAGCAGAGTTCAGGTTTGTTTGCGGTAATGGACTGAATAAAAAAAGAGGCCCTCTTGTTTTTTGGGTGGGGATGTTTTAAATAAAAACATTCAATGACAGTAGATGTCCTTATTGCTTTTGATTGCATTTTCATGCTGAAGTTTTTACAGATGTTTCTATAGACTTTTTGTAGCAGAGTGGTTCTACATGTAAGTCAGTACATCAGTTGCTGGTTTCAGAGTTACAAGGTTCTGTAAAAGCACTGAGAAAACAAATAGCAATACACCAATATTAGAAAATGTACTTTTGAATACCTAAGTACTTTTTAAAAGTAGTTACTTTAGTACTTTAACTTGAGTAAAATTTTGACCAAGCAACCTTTACTTGTAGTTGAGTAAAATTTGACCATGAGTAATCAGTACTTTGACTCAAGTACTGGAGTTGAGTACTTTGTCCACCACTGGTTAATAATAAATTCAGAAAAACAGAAATGTGTTCAATTTGTTAATGTTTATAAATATTTATGCTCAAATGTATTAATGACTGAAATTCTAAAGCTTAAAGAAACAGTTTATTTACGCTTCTTTATTGAGGTTTCATTCAAAGCATTCTAAAATGCATTGAAAGATGAATTAATGTGATGTTTAAAAATATACCTGATATACCTTTTGTTTTCTCTAAACTCAGACTAACTGTTGTTTCAAGTAAAGCAGCCCTGAAACACATGAATTTTCTAAAAGGGACTAATGAAGCTTCTGCTTGTATTTGATAAGTATATTAATAACATAGTCTTAATAAGTGTCTCTATTCACTTACTGTTTGAAAGAAGCATAATGTTTTATCACTGAGGGCCTCATTCAATCTAAAAACATCTAAAAAAAAATCTATTTTTCCCTTTATATTTGAACTTATTACAATATTCTAAGATTGTGCATGAGGTTAAACTCCTGTTTTTGTCAGCTATTGAAATGTTATTAATTACATTGTTGGTTCTTTAAAATGTGACCTCCATTGTACATTAAGCGTTAAGCTTTTATTACATTTAAATAAAAAAACTAAACCAGTTTCACTCGTGTTTCTTTAGAATTTAAGAAAACCAAATTCATTGTCAGTTATGTGTTTTGGGGTTAACCAAATGAAAAATTATACAATTACTGCAATGCAAATTATTAACTGAAACTATTTAATTTAATTTAATAGCAGTAAACCAAATAAATTAGCTTACGTATATGTGATTGGTTTGGTTTTGGAAAATGTGAAAACATTTAGCGCAGTTTGATTGTTGTGCAGAAACAAACCCAAATTGAGTTGGATTAAGAAACTTTATTGGATGGAAAAACTGCCCAAAATACAATTGAGTTAATCCAATGAGTTATTTGTTTGAGTGTACTGTGATAACAGCATTTCATGCGTCTTGTCTTGACTTGTTTTACTCCTTGTTTCCTCCCATTCTTCCTCCTGTTCAGGCCTGAAAACACAAATAGAAAGAGAAAATGACACATGAATGTTTTATCATAGCAGATTAGTAAGACGAGCAATGATGTAAATGTAAGACATCTGGGGGGGGGGACCACATTTCTTTGAGAACTAAGGAACATGTGGATACCACGGGAAAAAATTGACAGTGGTCACGTGACGCCCCCTTCGACTTCAACAATTATCACCCCATCTCCAATTTATTTATCCTTTTATCCTTTTATTAATGAATAAGTAATGAATGTATTCAAATAAATGATTTTTCATTAATAAATGATTTTTGATCATTTATTAATTTTAAGTAATTACTTTAGGAGTTGTTAATGAGTAAATGACCGTTTACTTCCAGTAATCATTTAGATTTTTCATAAATTACTTCCAGTGATTTATTACTTTCAGTAATCTATTATTCACAGTAATGTAATGCTAATAACCAACCATGAATCCCAACACATTCAACGTCAGTGAGAACAAAACAAACTGAAGCTTTTATCTTTTAATAATTATAATACTCGCTCCCTTTCCTCCGGGATACTGATTCATGCCTCCTCCTGCCCCCTGGCACACACACAGAAATCCTCACTATCATTTCTGACTTGTAGCAAAGCAGCAAGCAGCATGTGGAGGAGTTCAACCCTCACCTCATTCACATCGATAACGTGGATGGTAACGTCTCCTCCGATCTGCAATGCAGCAACTCTATTCACAGGCATACGAAAGGCGAAGGTGTAGAATTCTCTTCCATCCACATGAATCTGCAAGGAAACGACTTCCTTAAATTATATGTGACAACAATATCATTTCATACAATTTAAACGCGGGTTAAGGGGAAAACAAGAAATCTCTTTTAGAGAGGGATGACTGTTTTAAAATTCAATTAAGTGCTTTGATTAAACTGCAAGGTTAAGTTAATCTTTTTAGTAGTAACTAATAATGTTGAAAGAACTAACTAGTAACTATAATTAAATAGTAGAGAGAGAGTGATATCTATTGAATACTCAACTATCATTTACTCTTAAAAGCCAGCATTCAATTCAATTCAATTCAATTCAATTCAATTCACTTCACTTCACTTCACTTCACTTCACTTCACTTCACTTCCATTCAATTCAATTTTACTTAAAATAATCACATTTTTTAGACAAATATTAAAGTATATGAAAAAATACCCTCAGATAATTTGAGTTCTGGAAGAAATGAAGATCAAAAGCAGGAGTTTTGTCTCCAATTGGGTAGATTAATGAATAAGGTTTGAACATGATTTAATATTGTGATTGTAATCAGTGTTGTAATGAATTATGAATTTCTGAATTATAGCAAAGAAGGAGGTTGGATTATATAATTTGTACTTAAGTATGAGTAACATTGCATCCTTACATATTTTACCATTGCCTAAAATAATGCATATAGAAAATCCTATCGTACAAGAATAGGATTGGCACACAACCTCTTTACAGTAATGTCATGACAGAATATAGTAATCAAGTATTTGATAGTATTTGGTAATTTTCAGTACCTTGCACAACTGTGATTATTATTATATTTCCTTATAAACTGTTTTGACAGGGAGAATTTGACATTTTCTTCCATTTGAACACACAGACTCCAGCGCTCATCCTCCAAATGCATGTTTCTTACTAATATGGCTCAATTAGTCAGGGTCATAGTGAGACTTTTCAACATCATCAGAATTATTGCTAAGAATCATTGTTACAATGGAACTGTAAGTAACATGAATCTAAAAAAAAAGAAAATCAGCAGAAGTTCAGTGTTCCAGATGAAAATGTTTGTACGGTGAGTTTGTTCTGACCTGGAAGCGGTTAGCAGTGATGGTGATCTTCATCTTAAAGGCCAGGCCTTGGGAGAAAGGCATGCTGTTCACAATTTTCTCGGAGCCCCACTCGTCATTCTCGCGAGTGTTGAACACCACTTTGGCACCTTGGTCAAAGCGAGGATTGATGTGCAGGGCGATGTTGTCGTATTCAGACTTTCCACAGAGGAGGTTGACGTAAAACCTGCCAGGTTTGGACAAAAGATATATATTGATATATATTTTGTTACGTGCAGTTGGGGTTCGTGGTGTGTGTGTGTGTGTGTGTGTGTGTGTGTGTGTGTGTGTGCATGTGTTTTTATTTTATTTTATTATATTTTATCTATTTTATGTGAAGCACTTTGTGTTGCAATTTGTTTTTGTATGAAAAGTGCTCTATAAATAAAGTTTGATTTGATTTGATTTGAGAGAAAAGTCTCACCGAACAAAGGAGCCTGAGATGTAGTGTGAATGTGATGTGAAAGAACCTAAATGGAGCTTTAAAACATGCATGTGCACCAATCAGCCAGAACATTATGACCACTTAAAGTCAAGTCAATACTACCTCTGTTACAGGTGAGTTTTACATCATTTGATCTTCACTGTTGAGGCACTTCATAGAGAAATCAAGTGCAAGTGTGACGATTTCAAAAGAATTTGACATTGACTGGATCAGAAAATCTCTAAAACTGCAGCTCTTGTGGGGTGTCACTGGTCAATATCCATCAAACGAGGTTAGAAGTACCAGCTCTTGCTGATGGGAAAACACTGTGAAGCTTCAAACACATTAAGTTATCAAATAGTGAGATGTTGGAGCTGTTTTTCTTTCCAAACTGACCTCTTTGCATCTTCAGGAGTGGAGCCCTCAAGGGAGATGCATGAACCCTCATCCTGAATCGATGGGATCGGCCCCAGGTAGGGGATAGTCTGGAATCAACAACAATAAACATCATCAGTGTAGGTTAGACACATCAGGAAATCGTAGTCACGTAGATTACTAATCGATGGCACGCCGCTCAAAATATAAAGTTTTACAGCTTCAAAAATGCAGCATTTTGTTTGTCAGTTCAGTTCCTGTTATGATAAAGATTCAATAGATTCATAATGGGGTCCTCATGCAATCATTTCTAATTGTGTCAGCATTGCAAATGTTGGAAATTATTTGTGTAAAATAGTTCAAATGTAGGTAGTGACTAGGTTTCGGAGGGTATTTGATATTTCTTGCATCATAAGTTGATCTTTACGTCTGTGAAGATTCAATGAACACTCTAAGTACTTTCACTGAATGGTACTGAGGTCAGCTACAATCTCTCCTTCAGACCATACTTTTATAATTCAGAGAAAAAGACATTAACACAGCATTTTCACTTCATAATGTCTTTGTTTGGTTTCGACATGATGTAAATTGAAATATATTCTAATGTAATATAATACATCTTTTATCAGCAGGAAGTAAGAATAAATTCAATAAATAAATTAAGCTGGCAGCAATTGATGACAAGTGGTATTAATTTGATGCTGTTCTAAAACACATTACTAATGATGCTGGATGGAAGGAAAACATATTAATCATGTTACATAGTTAGCAGTGCAAATGCACTTATTTTGAATACTTACAGGGTTGACGATATGCATGGCAGCAGTTGGTGAACTGGACCCAGAGACAGAAAGAGAAGCAGGATTGCTGAGCTGTGTTTCATGTCTCATTTTATACTGGAGTGACGGAGGAGCAGGGTGGAGAAGCTGTTGCATCACAGTTTACTTTACCGGAGGGACCAAATCACCTGAATCACCTGTGTGCCAACAGAGCTGTGTGTGTGTGTGTGTGTGTGTGTGTGTGTGTGTGTGTGTGTGTGTGTGTGTGTGTGTGTGTGTGTGTGTGTGTGTGTGTGTGTGTTGGGGGATCAATATTCCACTCACTGTATTCTTTTCTATGTAATTGTGAATATGTTGTTAATTAATGTGGAACTATGGGATGTTATTATGTTATTCTGTTATGTTAGCCTGGTCATTTTTGGATACAGGCCCATACAGTACATATTAATGATAAATTCATCATTTGCTTTGTGCTTATTTGATTCAGCATGTCAATGTTGAAATCACCACCAATAAAAATAAGAACATATCTTCCACCCAGTGCTTTAATGCTTCCACATTGGAGCCTGATGCTCTATATAAGAAGCTAATTAGCACATTTTTCTTTTTTTCTTTACAGATTTCTATTGTTGTGCATTCTAATATGTTATCAATAGCAGTTGTCATATTCTCTACTATCTTTTAGTTCACGTAATTTTCTATATATATAGCTACTCCTCCTCCACACTTGTTATTTCTCTTTATATCATGAAATTCCTAACTATCTAATTCAAAGTTAAGTCCTTTATCATCATTAATCCAGGCTTCAGATATTAAACTATTTTGACTGGTTTAATGAATTTGCCTAAATACTCTTTGACATTGCTGTAATTTGCATAGAAGCTTCTACTATTGAAATTAATTATTTATAATCTGCCATCTGTGTTTAATTTCTGGTTATATTGTCCTTCTGTGTAGTAACAGCAGGTGTCCTTGATATTGTAGAAAAAAAATATTGTCCAGGTTTAATGTCATTTTCCAAGCCCAGTAGGTGGTGGTTTGTATAATTAAGTGTTCTCTGTTGTAGTTCATCGTTATCTGTGATGCTTTGTATAAAGTTATCTTCAGCTGTAGTTGACGTGTCTCCTGTGTAAACCTTTGAAGCGTGACTTGAACACCACCAACATGCTCAGTGTTTCTCAGGAACTACTTACACAACACCATCGACATGCCCAAACTCAGTGTTTCTCAGGAACTGCTTGAACAACATTCTCAACATGCCCAAACTCAGTGTTTCTCAGGAACTACTTACACAACACCATCAACATGCCCAAACTCAGTGTTTCTCAGGAACTACTTGAACAACACCCTCAACATGCCCAAGGTCAGTGTTTCTCAGGAACTGCTTTTACAACATTCTCAACATGTAACTCATAGAAATAAAACAAGACACAGAGAAATTAAAAAAGAACTGTGCTACTGATCAATGAAGAAAGCTGAGAAGCCCCACAGTTTGATGACATGGTGAAGCCAGATACAACAGTTATAAGCCTGTTTCTTTAATGACCCAGTGTTCCTGGGGACTTAACTCAGGTCATACATGTTTGATGTAACTCTTAAATCTGCACCTAAAGGAAACCGTAGTTAAAATAACAGGTGAGCTTAGCTTGATGGTCCATTCAGGTGTTCTCAATAGTATTTTGTTTTCAATATTGTATCAGTTCTTTTTGTATCTGGTACCTTCATTGTAATTAATTCATTTTAAGAAGAGCAGTGTTGCAAAAGATGAATAACATGTTTACATCTCTCTGTTAATGTCTCTGTCTTTTTTCATCTATCTCAATATATTTACACATGACGAGAGTGAATCCAGCCTCTGCTGAACAAAACAAATCTGGACCCCACCATTAAAATGAACGATAGGCTGAAGGAATATACAAGTTAAACATTTGATTTCTGTGGGACAACTGAACACATTGTATTCACTTGTGTTTCTCCACAGCTGCGATTCCTCCCACTGCTCAAGTTGGGAATAACAAAGCTATAAATTCATGTTCAGGGACATTCCAAGTTGGTTGGCGATGTCTCCTCAGCGCTCCACCTTGCAAAAAAAGTGGTTGAAGGTAAGGTTGGAACAGATAAGAGGTCCAAGGTCACTTTGGTCCCACGGAACGTCAAGCTCTGAGAAGAACCAGTTTTAAGCAGTTTTGGAGACAAAGGAATAGCAACTTCACCATAGCAACGCATACATCACGAGGAACTGACCAATGTGAGGTTGAGGTGTCATATGCAGATGTACAAATATGAACCACGCATTGCAGCGGGGCCCTTCTTCACTGTAGATCCAGCCTATATACTTGGGTCTGCAAGGAAGAACGGTCCGAGCTCGTATAATGTAAACTCTGATATATGGAATTTTGTAGCATTGTATAATCTGATTTGCATTTTTGTAATCTGTTGTTTGTGTGATTATTAAATACATTATTGAAGAAATTATCGCTCGCTTTCTGCCTCTCCCGGATCAAACGAACATGCAGGAATTCAGGGGAACACAGGTACGAATTCCAACAAGGCCTATTTCCAAACTGCCCTTTGTATCAAAAATATTTGAATGAGTTGTAGCCATACAGCTTACATCTTTTCTCGAGGAATATGGTATGTATGGCCCGTTCCAATCTGGCTTCCGTAAACTTCACTACGCAGAATCTGCTCTGACTAAAGTCACCAATGACCTTTTGATGGCAGCAGATGATTGGAAATGCTCTGTATTGATACTTCTGGACCTCAGCTCTGCTTTTGACACTGAATCACAATATTCTACTGGACAGGCTAAAGCAGGTTGTGGGTATCTCAGGTTCTGCATTGGACTGGTTCTCCTCCTACCTCTACCACAGGAGGGTGTCTGTTTCAGTGGGACAGTTCATGTCTGACACAGTCCCTCTGTCGTGTGGTGTACCCCAGGGATCTGTCCTGGGCCCATTACTATTCTTGTTGTATTTATTGCCTCTGGATCAGGTAATTAGCAGTTTTAGTGAGATTTCTTACCATCTGTATGCAGATGACATTCAGTTATTTAATTATTTTAATCCTAAAGAGACCAATAAACTTTCCATTTTAAATGACTGTTTACTGGCCATTAAAACTTGGACGACTGACAATTACCTTTGTTTAAACCCAAGCAAAAAAGAGTCTATAATAATTGACCCCCAAAAATGGATTCCAGCCATCAGACAGCATATTGGGCCATTGAATGATTATATAAAACCCTGCCTCTGTAACCTGGGTGTGTCTTTTGACCAGTCTCTGTCACTAGACAGCCATGTCAGCCTGTTGACACCTTCCTGTTCTTTCCACCTGCATAACATCGCCAAACTTAAAGGTCTGGTATCCAAGGTGGAGCTGGAGATGATTTTACATGCTATTATCTCTTCTCGTTTAAATTATTGTAATGCCCTTTTTACCTGTTTGAATCAGTCATCTTTAAATCGCCTTCAAACCGTCCAAAATTCAGCCACACATCTTTTAACAGGAACAACCCGGTGAGCCCACATTACCTCGTCCTCTCCTCCCTTCACTGGCTCCCAATCACGTTCCGTGTTCGTTTTAAAATACTAGTGCTAACTTTTAAAACATTACATGACCAAACACCATTTTATATTTCCAACCTCCTTCACCCATATTCCCCAAAAAGAGCACTGAGGTCTGGCCACCAAATGTTGCTCCCGGTCCCACACACTAAGCTCAAATCCCGTGGTCATTGTGCATTTGAAGCTGCAGCACCAAAGCTGTGGAAAGTTTTCTACTTCAGTTAAGATATGTCGACTCTTGTGGCTCCTTTATGAAGCTGTTAAAAACATTTTTATTCAGGCAGGCCTTTGACCCGTAGCTGCTCGTTCTTACTCTTTTGTAGAACTATGTACTCTATACCTTTAATAATCATATCTCTGTTTGACTTATTTTTAACTATTTACATATTTTTTCTTCTTCTTTTCTGTTTTTAAGTGCTGTTAATCACCTTGTGGCTCATTTCTGGGAAAGGTGCAATATAAATACATTTCTATTCTATTCTATTCTATTCTATTCTATTATATTCTATTCTATTCTATTCTATTCTATAGAACATGACGACACAAGGAGAGCTTCCTGTCTAGATGTAGTCCTACTCTGAGGCCTGCAGGTCATACTTCAGGAGCAGTAGTAGTAGAATGTATTGTGTCGCCTTAGTGTTCATGATCGTGATTATTGAGATAAAGTAGGCATGTGTAAAGTACTCCCTCCGTCACTGAGCACAAAGTACCTGATAGATACAGTACTTCCTCCATCACCCAGCAGAAAGTACCTGATGGATACAGTACTCCCTCCATCACCCAGCAGAATACAGTACTTCCTCCATCACCCAGCAGAAAGTACCTGATGGATACAGTACTCCCTCCATCACCCAGCAGAATACAGTACTTCCTCCATCACCCAGCAGAAAGTACCTGATGGATACAGTACTTCCTCCATCACCCAGCAGAAAGTACCTGATGGATACAGTACTCCCTCCATCACCCAGCAGAATACAGTACTTCCTCCATCACCCAGCAGAAAGTACCTGATGGATACAGTACTTCCTCCATCACCCAGCAGAATACAGTACTTCCTCCATCACCCAGCAGAAAGTACCTGATGGATACAGTACTCCCTCCATCACCCAGCAGAATACAGTACTTCCTCCATCACCCAGCAGAATACAGTACTTCCTCCATCACCCAGCAGAAAGTACCTGATGGATACAGTACTTCCTCCATCACCCAGCAGAATACAGTACTTCCTCCATCACCCAGCAGAAAGTACCTGATGGATACAGTACTTCCTCCATCACCCAGCAGAATACAGTACTTCCTCCATCACCCAGCAGAAAGTACCTGATGGATACAGTACTCAGATACAGCGAGGTGGGTTGTATTTTGTTACTGCTGGCCCTGACTGAAAACCACCACACTCTACTGATTATTACTAATTTCAACATTATTTAAACACAATTTTACTTCAGCATCAACCTGCTTCAGCTGATCCAGAATGTTGCTGCCAAAGTTCTTACAAACACCAAGAAACTGGACCAGATCACACCGGTCCTACAAACACCACACTGGCTTCCTGTGAGTCAAAGGATGGATTTTAGAATATTCCTGCTGCTCTACAAAGCGTTGAATGGTCTTGGAGGATGAAGCATTCAGACTTCTTGGGTGTTCTGGGACAGGTCTACTGTGTGTTCCAGAACCAGAACCAAACAAAGTGAAGCACGTTTGAGTTTATCTGCTTCTCACTTGTGGAACAAATTTGTTGAACACTTGAGGTCTGCTTGACTGTTTTAATTGCCTTTTTTCTTTTAAATGCTTTTTATATTTTCTCAATGTCTTGTTTTATTTCTATGGTTTGCATGTTGAGAATGTTGTTCAAGCAGTTACTGAGAAACACATTGGCATGGACATGTTGAGGGTGTTGTTTAAGCAGTTCCTAAGAAACACGGAGCTTGGGCACATTGATGGTATTGTTCAAGTAGTTCCTGAGAAACACATGGGCTTGGCCATGTTGAGGGTGCAGTTCAAGCAGGGCTACACTGAGGACAGATAAACACAGGCACTCAGTCCATGCGCACAAAAGGTTTGTCAGACTGAACGTGTGTGCCCTCAGAATCACACATTGAGTCTGCTTCTGAAGACACCGGGGGATGTTGGGGTCTCATAAGACCACAGAAACTTTGTTCATTTCTAGGGAAAGACCATTTTTATTTGTCATGATAGATGTTGGAATCTCACAAGACCACAAAAAGTTTGTTCAAAGTTTGTTCGTTTGTTCATGCCAATTCTAAAACCAGGCAGACCAAACGAGTGGAGATTTGTTCAAGATTTGCAAGCTATTAATAACATTGTTGTACCAGCACACCGGTAGTTCCAGATACAAACACCATTTTGGCTTCTTTGCCTTCAAACAGCACGTGCCACACAGTCGTGGGCTTGTGCTCAGCATTCTTTTCCATTCCATTGCACCCAGATAGTCAGTATCTGTTTGCATTCACTTATAAGGGTAAACAGTATACGTGGACTAGGCTGGTACAGGGCTTTGTGGAGAGTCCAGGGGTGTATGCAGCAACGGTTAAGAGTGACCTCGAAGAACTGTGCCTCCCGAAAGGAAGCACACTCATTCAGTACGCCGATGATCTTCTCATCACCTCACCTACACCCGAGGACGGCAGAACTGATTCCAGCAGGCTGCTTCACTGCTTCTCAAAATAAATAGGCCCGCTGTCTATCCAACTCCTGCAAGAAACCAAATTACACATTTTCTGCTTTCAGCAACAAAACAAACATTTCTTCTCAATATAATTTCGGGTTCATCCATAACAATTGCTCCTTAATGGTTGTAGAATTAGTGTGCAGTAATTGTTCTTTTTTTTTTTTTAATAATTAAGAAGTGATTCTGAAATCTGTGTCTGGAATCAATTAGTGACTTTAGCAACTTTATGTTGAGTGACAGTATCATCAGCCAATCTGATTTTGATGTGTTATTGACAGAACACCATCGGGCAAATGGAGTTTCTAGCGCTGGTTTTGGTGTCGTCATTGAAATAAGCTTGACTGTTTGGCCCATGGGCAGGTGGCGATGACGCACTGCTGTTATCTACTACTCTGGAATGATGGCGGCTAATTTAACAGCAAGATCAATGATACGATAGCGGACCTGCTCCAGGGACCTTTTTCAATACTATCTCAATATATAATATTTTCTCATGAGGTGATGATGTCACTCAGTCCTCCACAATGTCCAAAATGAGCAAAAATGTGTTAATCATTTGTGCTGCATTAGTGCTGGTTTGTGCTGAAAGAGTGACCGTTTGTGCAGCTTTGGTTTTTGAGATATAACAGTTTATTATACAGTGATGACGTCACTCAGACCCCACATTCTACAAATTGAACAAGAAATGTCTCAATTGTTATGCTGAGTAAGTGCTGGTTCGTGCTGGAAGAAAATATAGAATTTGTGCTGCTTTGGTTTTTAATATATAACATGTATTGTAAGTTGATGACATCACGCAGCACCCCACAACGGCCCAATTGAACAAAAAATGGTGTTAATCGTTTGCGCTGCATCAGTGCTGGTTTTGCACAAAGAATGATCATTTGTGCAGCTTTAGTTTCTCTCCCCATGTATCTGGGCATGACTGTTTCTGTTGTAGTGGTTTTCCTGTTTCAAGACCGTCTGCGTCCATGAACAATGCCAAATCTTGAGTTTTGTGAGGAAATAAACACCCCCTCTATTTTTCTATTAGTGTTGTTTTATTTCTGAAGCTGCGCCTGCATGACGTCCCTCTCGTCTCCGCAGAGCTCTTCAAACGCCATCTACTGGTTGGGATGGACGAGTTGGGATCTCACAAGATCACACGATCTGCAACCCGCTGGTGCGCCACATAACCACGGAGTTACCCTGCTCTGTCTCCCTGCTCTGTCTCCCTGCTGTGTCTCCCTGCTGTGTCTACCTGCTGTGTCTCCCTGCTCTGTCTACCTGCTGTGTCTACCTGCTGTGTCTACCTGCTCTGTCTCCCTGCTCTGTCTCCCTGCTCTGTCTACCTGCTGTGTCTACCTGCTGTGTCTCCCTGCTCTGTCTACCTGCTGTGTCTCCCTGCTCTGTCTCCCTGCTCTGTCTCCCTGCTCTGTCTACCTGCTGTGTCTCCCTGCTCTGTCTCCCTGCTCTGTCTCCCTGCTCTGTCTACCTGCTGTGTCTACCTGCTCTGTCTACCTGCTGTGTCTACCTGCTGTGTCTACCTGCTCTGTCTCCCTGCTCTGTCTCCCTGCTCTGTCTACCTGCTCTGTCTCCCTGCTCTGTCTCCCTGCTCTGTCTACCTGCTGTGTCTACCTGCTGTGTCTACCTGCTCTGTCTCCCTGCTCTGTCTACCTGCTGTGTCTACCTGCTGTGTCTACCTGCTCTGTCTCCCTGCTCTGTCTACCTGCTGTGTCTACCTGCTCTGTCTACCTGCTGTGTCTACCTGCTGTGTCTCCCTGCTCTGTCTACCTGCTGTGTCTACCTGCTCTGTCTCCCTGCTCTGTCTCCCTGCTCTGTCTACCTGCTGTGTCTACCTGCTCTGTCTACCTGCTGTGTCTACCTGCTCTGTCTCCCTGCTCTGTCTACCTGCTGTGTCTACCTGCTGTGTCTACCTGCTGTGTCTCCCTGCTCTGTCTCCCTGCTCTGTCTACCTGCTGTGTCTCCCTGCTCTGTCTACCTGCTGTGTCTACCTGCTCTGTCTCCCTGCTCTGTCTACCTGCTGTGTCGACCTGCTGTGTCTTCCTGCTCTGTCTACCTGCTGTGTCTACCTGCTCTGTCTACCTGCTGTGTCTACCTGCTCTGTCTCCCTGCTCTGTCTACCTGCTGTGTCTACCTGCTGTGTCTACCTGCTGTGTCTCCCTGCTCTGTCTCCCTGCTCTGTCTCCCTGCTCTGTCTACCTGCTCTGTCTACCTGCTGTGTCTACCTGCTGTGTCTACCTGCTGTGTCTACCTGCTGTGTCTCCCTGCTCTGTCTACCTGCTGTGTCTACCTGCTCTGTCTACCTGCTGTGTCTACCTGCTGTGTCTACCTGCTCTGTCTACCTGCTCTGTCTACCTGCTCTGTCTCCCTGCTCTGTCTACCTGCTCTGTCTCCCTGCTCTGTCTACCTGCTCACTGCTTCGAGGCGTCATGTCGCCGGTAAGAGTCACGTGTGGGAGGATGTGTGAATGTCTGCGCAGGTGAAACACGGAGCATTCAGGTGTGCAGCCCTGGCCGACGATGCTTAATGATGCTTACAGTTGGGAAAGAGGGAGATGAACTAAAACTGAAAGACTGGATGCGAAATACGGAGGGGAGCTGTGTGTGTGCGTGTGTGTGTGTGTGTGTGTGTGTGTGTGTGTGTGTGTGTGTGTGTGTGTGTGTGTGTGTGTGTGTGTGTATATATATATATATGTGTGTATATGTGTACATATATAAGTTAAAAATATAACTAAAAGTTATATAAAAGTTATATATATATATATATTTATTTATTTTTTTTACATTGATCATATATATTTGATCATTGATCATAAAAAGACGATCTCCAACTCGCGTGTTTGCTGTATCTCTTTTCACACGGCAACATTCATTAAATCAAGGCTGCAAAGAACAAACGTATCCCCACAGTGCCACCTGGCGATCATTTGTTGTAACTCCGTTCGTGCGTTTAATATTCAACGAAAGTTGGAGTTGGTCACAAGAATATAAGCATGTCTGTATCACAGTGATACACAACCAAACAGTTGCAGCTACTTGACAGCTCAGACAGGAGGTCCCAGTGGTTGAATTAACGTGCTTTTACTTTGGAAAGCACAGACAAACATGAAGCAATCACAATAAAAGGGGCAGTGAAGCCCCGCCTGCAGTTCTCTCCATCCCGCTTTATGGCTCAGAGACTTGGCCTTTAAACAAAACTCTGTCCGCAAGAATCGATGTCTTTGACAGCAGGGCTCTCAGAACCATGGAGAACATCAGGAGACCCCAGCAGGACGGGAACCCCCCGATTACGTTCTAAAAGAATGAGACAACAATGAAACAAGCTGAGATTAATGAGTATAAACTGTGACCTTTTAATTCCAGGTGGTGCTGAAAGATTCGAGTATTGTGGAGTTGGTGCATCACAGTGGCTGGAGCAACTTTATCAACCACCATGTTGCTGGAGCAACTTTATCAACCACCGTGTTGCTGGAGCAACTTTATCAACCACCGTGTTGCTGGAGCAACTTTATCAACCACCATGTTGCTGGAGCAACTTTATCAACCACCGTGTTGCTGGAGCAACTTTGTCAACCACCGTGTTGCTGGAGCAACTTTATCTACCACCATGTTGCTGGAGCAACTTTATCAACCAACATGTTGCTGGAGCAACTTTATCAACCAACATGTTGCTGGAGCAACTTTATCAACCACCATGTTGCTGGAGCAACTTTATCTACCACCATGTTGCTGGAGCAACTTTATCAACCAACATGTTGCTGGAGCAACTTTATCAACCAACATGTTGCTGGAGCAACTTTATCAACCACCATGTTGCTGGAGCAACTTTATCTACCACCATGTTGCTGGAGCAACTTTATCTACCACCATGTTGCTGGAGCAACTTTATCAACCACCATGTTGCTGGAGCAACTTTATCAACCACCATGTTGCTGGAGCAACTCTATCAACCGCCATGTTGCTGGAGCAACTTTATCAACCACCATGTTGCTGGAGCAACTTTATCAACCACCATGTTGCTGGAGCAACTTCATCAACCACCATGTTGCTGGAGCAACGTTATCAACCACCATGTTGCTGGAGAAACTTTTTCAACCACCGTGTTGCTGGAGCAACTTTATCAACCACCATGTTGCTGGAGAAACTTTTTCAACCACCGTGTTGCTTTACTGTTCATGTCTGCACAATATTGACAATGATTTATAGATGAAGTCGAGTACAGTACTTTAGTAAGTAAAGTAAAAAGCATATTTTCCTGTCACACATTCATGATATTCTCTAAACTATGTTGGTTTTAACTTGTGTTGAAGCAATCATCCAGGTCCTGTGGATAAAATGGCTGTGCTCTCTGCTAAACCAAAGTGTGGAGCAACAACAGAGGGTGTAAGGTAAAAGCTGAATATTAAAGATTTATTTCAGTATTCTGCATGAATGTTAGTTTTGCTGATCATGTGGTTGTAACTGAAGACGATGCTGAGACCACTTTATCCACGACGACGACTCCGGTCAGAGAGTAGAGACGGACCCTGAGTGTTGACTTTATCCTCTTTAATAGAGTCGGTCGGCAGTACAGCACGTGGATTCCAACGAATGATGAATGAATGAACGATGAATGACGAATGAATGTAGAATGACGGATGAATGAATGGCTTTCTGTAACAAATGAAGAATATACAAATCAGTAACCGATGGTAATAATGCTCCATAAATTAATGACTTACTTCTTCACGAACACATTCAACATGCAATGAGGGGTCCACTACCGTCTTATTATTGAAAGAAAAAACTCACGAACGAACAGGATCTTTTGACCGGATCATTAACATGAACGATGGGAACCGAGTCGCGTTTGGTTGGGAGCCGTTCTTTTTTTCTCTCTCCCCGAGTTCACCCCTATGGTTCACACAATGAACACGGCTCAACACGAGGCCTCAAGGCCATGGAGTACACACGCCAGGCCTACATAGATATTTTTAGGAACTCTGCATACGAGTTATTTTTCTCGGTCCAGGAAATCATGTGCGATGCGTTGATCTCAGACTCAGTTCTCTGTCATTACGCTTCTTTCAGAGCAGATCCTCCATCGTGTGATGACTCTGGAGTGTGTTGACGGTATGGAGCTGATGGAGATCACTACTTTCCACTTGACTGAGTGTCCTCTGACTGAACTCTGTGTTTAAATACTGATTAAACAGATTATTTTAAGGAAATTTCCAATGTGCTTCCTTTATTGTATGTGATGTTTATCCACTGACAGTCTGTGGGGAGCAGTTGGACGATGTGTAAAAATCAATTTAAACCCTGAACTGGTTGACGGTCCATCATAAAGCAAATGCAGCGGAACAGGCGGCCACATTAGTGTCTACAGATACTTTAGGGTTACCAATTCACTTAAAAGTCATGTTTTCACACTGGCAAGATATGAGAGTACCATGCACACATAAGAACATGCAAACTTCCATTTATGTAGGTTCACTGTGTTTGAAAGATTAGTTTGAGTCATGATCCGACAAAACATGTGTGGCAGTATGAGTAAGTTCATGATTGGAAATAGTTTCCCACCCCCATTTTATTCCTAAAGTCACTTGATGTTTATGAATGTAATTTCAAGAGTTAATCTGTGGCACTCGCGGTCAATAGTAGTTAATATAGGTTTCACCAGCAGAGGGCACTCGGTGCGCATCAGTGGCTGACCGCTGGAGCGGAAGTCAGTACAGGATGCGGTGGAGTAGGAATCACACCGAGCGTGCTCCGGTTCACCGATGTTTTTCTGTTTTACAGTGATACGAGCAGAAAATAAATATGTTGCATGGGAGATGAGTGGCTCATCATTTTCACAAGTATGACACATGCAAAGAAATACAAAGAGTTAACAGATGCACGTCAGTATGTTACATGTCTGCTTTTATAAAGACATTAATTCCTACTGAGGCCCGTCACAGTCTTCATTATTTTACATGTGGTTCCCCTCAGGGGAATTCATTGTTTCATCTGAAAAACCTAGCTCACACAGTAATGGAGGGAAAATATTCAAACTCTCCAGAAATGTCCCAAAGCCAGAAGCTGAACCAAGGACATGGCCTTTACATTAATGTATAATTAAGCTTTTATCAAAATAATAAAATTTACTCTTGGCCGTCTGTCTGCAGACGTCCTGTTGGGTTTGGCCCAGTTTTATCGAAATCAAACGCAAAAAAGTACATTCTTGAGAACTCGGCTGTTGGAAACATCCAAGTTTCACCTTAACAGCTTTTGTTCTCAGAGTTCTGCCGTGTGTTTGTCTACAAACCCTCCCAGTGTGTGTTTGCTCTCCAGAGGATCAACCTGCAACCTCCTTTCATCACGTGTGTTGGGATCTCACAAGACCACAGAAAGTTTGTTCATTTCAAGGGAAAGACAATTTTCATTTGTCATGATACACAGTCAGGACACATGAATTCGGACCCAGGAATGTGATTAACCATCAACCTGCACAAAGTTTCCTCAGAGCAAGACAAGTGCTGCTTGCGTTTCTATTTGCCTTCAGTGGATTGATTCGACTTCTCTAATCAAGGCCGAGGGGAAATGTGACGTACATTTAATGAACAGATGAATGAATGAATGAATGAATGGCATTTATTGTCATTGTAACAGGTACAACAAAATTACTTAGAAGTTTGGGGGAACGAAGGACAACAAAAGGTGAGGAGACGAGGAAAAAAAAGACAGATTACATACTCTGAGGAGCACAGTATGTAATTAGAAAAAAATATCCACCTCAGGCACAATGAAACATTAGCACAGACAGTTTACAACATATCTCAACAACATAACTCAAGACAAGGCACTTTGGTCATAGGAAGGGTAGTTTTGCACGCCTGATGGCTGCAGCCCAACAGGCGTGCAGCCATCTTCCCCCCACAGCCTCTGCTTGGAGTTGGGGAGGGGGGGTGGGGGGCAGCAAAGGCAGTGAAAGGTACTGGTGAGTCCCAGTGGGCCAAGGTAGGGAAGGGGGGGGGGGGGGGGGGAGCAGAGGGGGAGTTGAAGACAAAGCACCAGCCTTGGTGACTGGGTGTCTGGGAATCCGAAATGTAGATTGGGTTTGTTTTCGTTCAGGTGATTCAGTTTTATCTGTCGACCTTGAGTGTCTCTGGTCTCCAATGCTGCTCCTATATTGGCAAGATTTTAACTTTCCAACCGAGTTCTAATATTCTCCAAGATGGTTCCAAATTCGCGTAAACGTTCAAGAGTCGTGACTTGCGTACTCTTGAGTTTGTTGATGTAGGAAGGTTAAATATTGTTCTGCAGTTATTCACATTTCCGTGTTTAAAAAAAACCTATGAGAATGAACACGAGCCACTGTGGCATTGATAAAAGGAAGTAGATGAGATGTATGTCTCACACACTGTGTTAACATTCATTCATTCAGTGTAGTCCTACTCTGAGATGTCATGGGTCTGTAACCTGCAGTTCTGAAGCCTGTCCGATCGTGTCTCTGTATCTCACCGCACACGGAGGAGAGGACAAAAATCTCCTTGGGAAGGAAGGAGAGGTGAACAGTGAGTCAAAATTCTACAAACCTTGAGAATGGATTAACACAGGAGTTTATTATAAAAGACAGAAATACTGGCCTTCCAGAGAATTGTGGAATTCTAAAGTCGACGAAGCGGCCGAGAATACCACACGGACCGAGCATGCAGAAGGAAAAACAGAGAGTGAGCCAGCGGGAGGTCCTACTAGTTAAAACCCGCGCTCCGCTAGATCCCCTCTTCCCATTGGCCACCGCTAGAAAGAGGTGTAAGCAACGTAATCTCCTATTGGCGGGCCTTCACACAGACTGAACAAACTACGCTACCCATAATGCATTTCAGTATTCTTCCACAACCTGCAACTCAATAACAAGCAGGCCGCCGCCATTTTGACAGTTTAAGTAAGTCTATGCAGGAAACGTCACAGTTCAAAGTCAAAGTCAAAGTCAGCTTTATTTGTCAAATATGCCGAATGCATGGCATACAGCCCAGATGAAATTCCGGTCCTCTCAGACCCACAGTGCACAGCGTAATAATATATTAGGAACAATTATAAGACTTAAAAATCTATACATCTAAAATCTATACACCTTATAAACATATAAACAGTATAGTAAAGTGGCATGTACAACTGAGGTAGAATGTTCGTTCAGTGGGGGGGGGGGGTGGGGCATAATGTCAGGTGCCGGAGGGGAGGGGGGCTGTAAGGGTGGCTGTGGCAGGGGGCAGAGGCAGAGGGGGGAGGGGGGGCAGAGCAGGGAGGGAGTTGAGTCTCCTGACTGCCTGGTGGCAGAAACTGTCTTTGAGCTGCTGGTTTTGGCTCGGAGACTCTGAAGTCTCCTCCCCGACGGCAGCAGGCTGAAGAGGCTGTGGGAGGGGTGGGTGGGGTCACCTGCGATCCTGATGGCTCTGCGGGTGAGGCGGGTGTTGTATATGTAACGCAGGGGGGGGGAGAGAGACACCAATGATCCTCTCGGCTGCCCTCACGATGCGCTGCAGAGTCTTGCGGCAGGATACGGTGCAGGCGCCGTACCACACGGTGATGCAGCTGGAGAGGATGCTCTCGATGGTGCCTCTGTAGAAGGTGTGCATGATGGGGGTCGGGCACACCTTCTACAGAGGCACCATCGAGAGCATCCTCTCGAAGGTCATGTAAACATCATAATTCTAACAAGCCACATGTGGCTCTTCAGCCCTTCTGTAGCGGCTCCGTGAAGCTTTAAATATATTTTATGGTGAGAAAAATTTTAGTTTTATTTTATTTAGACCCCAGAGTTATTTTCAAAAGGACTCATCTCTGGACTATAAAAATGGCTTTTAAAACAAAAAGCACAAGAGCTAAAATATTGAGAAACGGGGGGAATAAGATGCAAAAGCAGCTGAAAAAAACCTCATATGAATTTCTGAAATCAAAGAAATGTTAAAAATGGAAACAAACAACTACTATAAGAAGAGCCCGAATGGTTGAAACAGATAAATGATCAACATTGTCAAAAAATGTTGAATGAGAGGGTGAAACACATACAATCATGTACATGAACTTTACTCAAAATTGTAATTAAATGTTGTCAGGATCTGAGGACGACCCAGAAGCAGACTCACACACAAGACTGGCGTTTGCAGGTTTTATTGGATTATCAGGGCAAACAAGTGTATGACCGGCGTTCACGGAGGCAGTCCAGGCCCAGGCAGAGGTCGGGACACGGGAAGACGTATGACTTTCCCTCCACTACATTTCAAAGTCAAATATTGTACTTTCGACTAAATTTCAAGGAAGCTTGTCGTCACTCGTTCCTTTTAAGCTCAGCAAAGTCAGCTGTTGGTGTTTTTAATTGTTTAAATGTAATTGGCCACATGCTGTGTTCCTCACGCACAGAAGAGAACCAATCACAGTCAGCGCTCACACCTGGGATGGATTTGGAAATACGTCACCTCCGCTGTGTGTAGCAGCTCTCCCGCCTTCATTGGAACAAAACTCTGTAATGGAGATGGTAGGAGAACCTCCAGCTGAGGAACCAACACACCCATGGCCAAATCTCAAAAAATGTTGTTTGTCTTGCTGAAAGAAGTATTGCTGAGCCAAGTATTGAGCTAAATTCATCTGTGCAGAGCATTCATTGCATTGTAAGCTTGTGCTGTGTTGAAGTGTGGCAGTACATTCAATTATCAGTGGTACTGTTTCCTCTCCTGCGTTACTAAATGTGCATCATCATCTTTTAGAGATTTCTATCACTTTCCAGCGACATGGAAAAATGCCGGACGGATATTCTGCGTTGTTTACAGATTTTTATTAAGGCATGTGTCATGTTGCCATGAAGCCAAGTGGTTCAACAGCTTGATGTGTTCTTGAAAGCAGAGTTCAGGTTTGTTTGCGGTAATGGACTGAATAAAAAAAGAGGCCCTCTTGTTTTTTGGGTGGGGATGTTTTAAATAAAAACATTCAATGACAGTAGATGTCCTTATTGCTTTTGATTGCATTTTCATGCTGAAGTTTTTACAGATGTTTCTATAGACTTTTTGTAGCAGAGTGGTTCTACATGTAAGTCAGTACATCAGTTGCTGGTTTCAGAGTTACAAGGTTCTGTAAAAGCACTGAGAAAACAAATAGCAACGCACCGATATTAGAAAATGTACTTTTGAATACCTAAGTACTTTTTAAAAGTAGGTACTTTAGTACTTTAACTTGAGTAAAATTTTGACCAAGCAACCTTTACTTGTAGTTGAGTAAAATTTGACCATGAGTAATCAGTACTTTGACTCAAGTACTGGAGTTGAGTACTTTGTCCACCACTGGTTAATAATAAATTCAGAAAAACAGAAATGTGTTCAATTTGTTAATGTTTATAAATATTTATGCTCATATGTATTAATGACTGAAATTCTAAAGCTTAAAGAAACAGTTTATTTTACGCTTCTTTATTGAGGTTTCATTCAAAGCATTCTAAAATGCCTTGAAAGATGAATTAATGTGATGTTTAAAAATATACCTGATATACCTTTTGTGTTCTCTAAACTCAGACTAACTGTTGTTTCAAGTAAACCAGCCCTGAAACACATGAATTTTCTAAAAGGGACTAATGAAGCTTCTGCTTGTATTTGATAAGTATATTAATAACATAGTCTTAATAAGTGTCTCTATTCACTTACTGTTTGAAAGAAGCATAATGTTTTATCACCGAGGGCCTCATTCAATCTAAAAACATCTAAAAAAAAATCTATTTTTCCCTTTATATTTGAACTTATTACAATATTCTAAGATTGTGCATGAGGTTAAACTCCTGTTTTTGTCAGCTATTGAAATGTTATTAATTACATTGTTGGTTCTTTAAAATGTGACCTCCATTGTACATTAAGCGTTAAGCTTTTATTACATTTAAATAAAAAAACTAAACCAATTTCACTCGTGTTTCTTTAGAATTTAAGAAAACCAAATTCATTGTCAGTTATGTGTTTTGGGGTTAACCAAATGAAAAATTATACAATTACTGCAATGCAAATTATTAACTGAAACTATTTAATTTAATTTAATAGCAGTAAACCAAATAAATTAGCTTACGTATATGTGATTGGTTTGGTTTTGGAAAATGTGAAAACATTTAGCGCAGTTTGATTGTTGTGCAGAAACAAACCCAAATTGAGTTGGATTAAGAAACTTTATTGGATGGAAAAACTGCCCAAAATACAATTGAGTTAATCCAATGAGTTATTTGTTTGAGTGTACTGTGATAACAGCATTTCATGCGTCTTGTCTTGACTTGTTTTACTCCTTGTTTCCTCCCATTCTTCCTCCTGTTCAGGCCTGAAAACACAAATAGAAAGAGAAAATGACACATGAATGTTTTATCATAGCAGATTAGTAAGACGAGCAATGATGTAAATGTAAGACATCTGGGGGGGGGGGACCACATTTCTTTGAGAACTAAGGAACATGTGGATACCACGGGAAAAAATTGACAGTGGTCACGTGACGCCCCCTTCGACTTCAACAATTATCACCCCATCTCCAATTTATTTATCCTTTTATCCTTTTATTAATGAATAAGTAATGAATGTATTCAAATAAATGATTTTTCATTAATAAATGATTTTTGATCATTTATTAATTTTAAGTAATTACTTTAGGAGTTGTTAATGAGTAAATGACCGTTTACTTCCAGAAATCATTTAGATTTTTCATAAATTACTTCCAGTGATTTATTACTTTCAGTAATCTATTATTCACAGTAATGTAATGCTAATAACCAACCATGAATCCCAACACATTCAACGTCAGTGAGAACAAAACAAACTGAAGCTTTTATCTTTTAATAATTATAATACTCGCTCCCTTTCCTCCGGGATACTGATTCATGCCTCCTCCTGCCCCCTGGCACACACACAGAAATCCTCACTATCATTTCTGACTTGTAGCAAAGCAGCAAGCAGCATGTGGAGGAGTTCAACCCTCACCTCATTCACATCGATAACGTGGATGGTAACGTCTCCTCCGATCTGCAATGCAGCAACTCTATTCACAGGCATACGAAAGGCGAAGGTGTAGAATTCTCTTCCATCCACATGAATCTGCAAGGAAACGACTTCCTTAAATTATATGTGACAACAATATCATTTCATACAATTTAAACGCGGGTTAAGGGAAAAATAAAAAATCTCTTTTACAGAAGGATGGTTGTTTAAAAATTGAATTAAGTGCTTTGATTAAACTGCAAGGTTAAGTTACTCTTTTTAGTAGTAACTAATAATGTTGAAAGAACTAACTAGTAACTATAATTAAATAGTAGAGAGAGAGTGATATCTATTGAATACTCAACTATCATTTACTCTTAAAAGCCAGCATTCCATCCAATTCAATTCAATTCAATTCAATTCAATTCAATTCAATTCAATTCAATTCAATTCAATTCAATTCAATTTTACTTAAAATATTCACATTTAAGTCACATTTTTTTGAAAAATAATTATGTATATGAAATTTGGTAATTTTCAGTACCTTGCACAACTGTGATTATTATTATATTTCCTTATAAACTGTTTTGACAGGGAGAATTTGACATTTTCTTCCATTTGAACACACAGACTCCAGCGCTCATCCTCCAAATGCATGTTTCTTACTAATATGGCTCAATTAGTCAGGGTCATCGTGAGACTTTTCAACATCATCAGAATAATTGCTAAGAATCATTGTTACAATGGAACTGTAAGTAACATGAATCTAAAAAAAAAGAAAATCAGCAGAAGTTCAGTGTTCCAGATGAAAATGTTTGTACGGTGAGTTTGTTCTGACCTGGAAGCGGTTAGCAGTGATGGTGATCTTCATCTTAAAGGCCAGGCCTTGGGAGAAAGGCATGCTGTTCACAATTTGCTCGGAGCCCCACTCGTCATTCTCCTGAGTGTTGAACACCACTTTGGCACCTTGGTCAAAGCGAGGATTGATGTGCAGGGCGATGTTGTCGTATTCAGACTTTCCACAGAGGAGGTTGACGTAAAACCTGCCAGGTTTGGACAAAAGATATATATTGATATATATTTTATTACGTGCAGTTGGGATTCGTGGTGTGTGTGTGTGTGTGTGTGTGTGTGTGTGTGTGTGTATTTGTGCATGTGTTTTTATTTTATTTTATTATATTTTATCTATTTTATGTGAAGCACTTTGTGTTGCAATTTGTTTTTGTATGAAAAGTCCTCTATAAATAAAGTTTGATTTGATTTGATTTGAGAGAAAAGTCTCACCGAACAAAGGAGCCTGAGATGTAGTGTGAATGTGATGTGAAAGAACCTAAATGGAGCTTTAAAACATGCATGTGCACCAATCAGCCAGAACATTATGACCACTTAAAGTCAAGTCAATACTACCTCTGTTACAGGTGAGTTTTACATCATTTGATCTTCACTGTTGAGGCACTTCATAGAGAAATCAAGTGCAAGTGTGACGATTTCGAAAGAATTTGACATTGACTGGATCAGAAAATCTCTAAAACTGCAGCTCTTGTGGGGTGTCACTGGTCAATATCCATCAAACGAGGTTAGAAGTACCAGCTCTTGCTGATGGGAAAACACTGTGAAGCTTCAAACACATTAAGTTATCAAATAGTGAGATGTTGGAGCTGTTTTTCTTTCCAAACTGACCTCTTTGCATCTTCAGGAGTGGAGCCCTCAAGGGAGATGCATGAACCCTCATCCTGAATCGATGGGATCGGCCCCAGGTAGGGGATAGTCTGGAATCAACAACAATAAACATCATCAGTGTAGGTTAGACACATCAGGAAATCGTAGTCACGTAGATTACTAATCGATGGCACGCCGCTCAAAATATAAAGTTTCACAGCTTCAAAAATGCAGCATTTTGTTTGTCAGTTCAGTTCCTGTTATGATAAAGATTCAATAGATTCATAATGGGGTCCTCATGCAACCATTTCTAATTGTGTCAGCATTGCAAATGTTGGAAATTATTTGTGTAAAATAGTTCAAATGTAGGTAGTGACTAGGTTTCGGAGGGTATTTGATATTTCTTGCATCATAAGTTGATCTTTACGTCTGTGAAGATTCAATGAACACTCTAAGTACTTTCACTGAATGGTACTGAGGTCAGCTACAATCTCTCCTTCAGACCATACTTTTATAATTCAGAGAAAAAGACATTAACACAGCATTTTCACTTCATAATGTCTTTGTTTGGTTTCGACATGATGTAAATTGAAATATATTCTAATGTAATATAATACAGCTTTTATCAGCAGGAAGTAAGAATAAATTCAATAAATAAATTAAGCTGGCAGCAATTGATGACAAGTGGTATTAATTTGATGCTGTTCTAAAACACATTACTAATGATGCTGGATGGAAGGAAAACATATTAATCATGTTACATAGTTAGCAGTGCAAATGCACTTATTTTGAATACTTACAGGGTTGACGATATGCATGGCAGCAGTTGGTGAACTGGACCCAGAGACAGAAAGAGAAGCAGGATTGCTGAGCTGTGTTTCATGTCTCATTTTATACTGGAGTGACGGAGGAGCAGGGTGGAGAAGCTGTTGCATCACAGTTTACTTTACCGGAGGGACCAAATCACCTGAATCACCTGTGTGCCAACAGAGCTGTGTGTGTGTGTGTGTGTGTGTGTGTGTGTGTGCGTGTGTGTGTGTGTGTGTGTGTGTGTTGGGGGATCAATATTCCACTCACTGTATTCTTTTCTATGTAATTGTGAATATGTTGTTAATTAATGTGGAACTATGGGATGTTATTATGTTATTCTGTTATGTTAGCCTGGTCATTTTTGGATACAGGCCCATACAGTACATATTAATGATAAATTCATCATTTGCTTTGTGCTTATTTGATTCAGCATGTCAATGTTGAAATCACCACCAATAAAAATAAGAACATATCTTCCACCCAGTGCTTTAATGCTTCCACATTGGAGCCTGATGCTCTATATAAGAAGCTAATTAGCACATTTTTCTTTTTTTCTTTACAGATTTCTATTGTTGTGCATTCTAATATGTTATCAATAGCAGTTGTCATATTCTCTACTATCTTTTAGTTCACGTAATTTTCTATATATATAGCTACTCCTCCTCCACACTTGTTCTTTCTCTTTATATCATGAAATTCCTAACTATCTAATTCAAAGTTAAGTCCTTTATCATCATTAATCCAGGCTTCAGATATTAAACTATTTTGACTGGTTTAATGAATTTGCCTAAATACTCTTTGACATTGCTGTAATTTGCATAGAAGCTTCTACTATTGAAATGAATTATTTATAATCTGCCATCTGTGTTTAATTTCTGGTTATATTGTCCTTCTGTGTAGTAACAGCAGGTGTCCTTGATATTGTAGAAAAAAAATATTGTCCAGGTTTAATGTCATTTTCCAAGCCCAGTAGGTGGTGGTTTGTATAATTAAGTGTTCTCTGTTGTAGTTCATCGTTATCTGTGATCCTTTGTATAAAGTTATCTTCAGCTGTAGTTGACGTGTCTCCTGTGTAAACCTTTGAAGCGTGACTTGAACACCACCAACATGCTCAGCGTTTCTCAGGAACTACTTGAACAACATTCTCAACATGCCCAAACTCAGTGTTTCTCAGGAACTACTTACACAACACCCTCAACATGCCCAAACTCAGTGTTTCTCAGGAACTACTTGAACAACACCCTCAACATGCCCAAGGTCAGTGTTTCTCAGGAACTGCTTTTACAACATTCTCAACATGTAACTCATAGAAATAAAACAAGACACAGAGAAATTAAAAAAGAACTGTGCTACTGATCAATGAAGAAAGCTGAGAAGCCCCACAGTTTGATGACATGGTGAAGCCAGATACAACAGTTATAAGCCTGTTGCTTTAATGACCCAGTGTTCCTGGGGACTTAACTCAGGTCATACATGTTTGATGTAACTCTTAAATCTGCACCTAAAGGAAACCGTAGTTAAAATAACAGGTGAGCTCAGCTTGATGGTCCATTCAGGTGTTCTCAATAGTATTTTGTTTTCAATATTGTATCAGTTCTTTTTGTATCTGGTACCTTCATTGTAATTAATTCATTTTAAGAAGAGCAGTGTTGCAAAAGATGAATAACATGTTTACATCTCTCTGTTAATGTCTCTGTCTTTTTTCATCTATCTCAATATATTTACACATGACGAGAGTGAATCCAGCCTCTGCTGAACAAAACAAATCTGGACCCCACCATTAAAATGAACGATAGGCTGAAGGAATATACAAGTTAAACATTTGATTTCTGTGGGACAACTGAACACATTGTATTCACTTGTGTTTCTCCACAGCTGCGATTCCTCCCACTGCTCAAGTTGGGAATAACAAAGCTATAAATTCATGTTCAGGGACATTCCAAGTTGGTTGGCGATGTCTCCTCAGCGCTCCACCTTGCAAAAAAAGTGGTTGAAGGTAAGGTTGGAACAGATAAGAGGTCCAAGGTCACTTTGGTCCCACGGAACGTCAAGCTCTGAGAAGAACCAGTTTTAAGCAGTTTTGGAGACAAAGGAATAGCAACTTCACCATAGCAACGCATACATCACGAGGAACTGACCAATGTGAGGTTGAGGTGTCATATGCAGATGTACAAATATGAACCACGCGTTGCAGCGGGGCCCTTCTTCACTGTAGATCCAGCCTATATACTTGGGTCTGCAAGGAAGAACGGTCCGAGCTTGTATAATGTAAACTCTGATATATGGAATTTTGTAGCATTGTATAATCTGATTTGCATTTTTGTAATCTCTTGTTTGTGTGATTATTAAATACATTATTGAAGAAATTATCGCTCGCTTTCTGCCTCTCCCGGATCAAACGAACATGCAGGAATTCAGGGGAACACAGGTACGAATTCCAACAAGGCCTATTTCCAAACTGCCCTTTGTATCAAAAATATTTGAATGAGTTGTAGCCATACAGCTTACATCTTTTCTCGAGGAATATGGTATGTATGGCCCGTTCCAATCTGGCTTCCGTAAACTTCACTACGCAGAATCTGCTCTGACTAAAGTCACCAATGACCTTTTGATGGCAGCAGATGATTGGAAATGCTCTGTATTGATACTTCTGGACCTCAGCTCTGCTTTTGACACTGAATCACAATATTCTACTGGACAGGCTAAAGCAGGTTGTGGGTATCTCAGGTTCTGCATTGGACTGGTTCTCCTCCTACCTCTACCACAGGAGGGTGTCTGTTTCAGTGGGACAGTTCATGTCTGACACAGTCCCTCTGTCGTGTGGTGTACCCCAGGGATCTGTCCTGGGCCCATTACTATTCTTGTTGTATTTATTGCCTCTGGATCAGGTAATTAGCAGTTTTAGTGAGATTTCTTACCATCTGTATGCAGATGACATTCAGTTATTTAATTATTTTAATCCTAAAGAGACCAATAAACTTTCCATTTTAAATGACTGTTTACTGGCCATTAAAACTTGGATGACTGACAATTACCTTTGTTTAAACCCAAGCAAAAAAGAGTCTATAATAATTGACCCCCAAAAATGGATTCCAGCCATCAGACAGCATATTGGGCCATTGAATGATTATATAAAACCCTGCCTCTGTAACCTGGGTGTGTCTTTTGACCAGTCTCTGTCACTAGACAGCCATGTCAGCCTGTTGACACCTTCCTGTTCTTTCCACCTGCATAACATCGCCAAACTTAAAGGTCTGGTATCCAAGGTGGAGCTGGAGATGATTTTACATGCTATTATCTCTTCTCGTTTAAATTATTGTAATGCCCTTTTTACCTGTTTGAATCAGTCATCTTTAAATCGCCTTCAAACCGTCCAAAATTCAGCCACACATCTTTTAACAGGAACAACCCGGTGAGCCCACATTACCTCGTCCTCTCCTCCCTTCACTGGCTCCCAATCACGTTCCGTGTTCGTTTTAAAATACTAGTGCTAACTTTTAAAACATTACATGACCAAACACCATTTTATATTTCCAACCTCCTTCACCCATATTCCCCAAAAAGAGCACTGAGGTCTGGCCACCAAATGTTGCTCCCGGTCCCACACACTAAGCTCAAATCCCGTGGTCATTGTGCATTTGAAGCTGCAGCACCAAAGCTGTGGAAAGTTTTCTACTTCAGTTAAGATATGTCGACTCTTGTGGCTCCTTTATGAAGCTGTTAAAAACATTTTTATTCAGGCAGGCCTTTGACCCGTAGCTGCTCGTTCTTACTCTTTTGTAGAACTATGTACTCTATACCTTTAATAATCATATCTCTGTTTGACTTATTTTTAACTATTTACATATTTTTTCTTCTTCTTTTCTGTTTTTAAGTGCTGTTAATCACCTTGTGGCTCATTTCTGGGAAAGGTGCAATATAAATACATTTCTATTCTATTCTATTCTATAGAACATGACTACACAAGGAGAGCTTCCTGTCTAGATGTAGTCCTACTCTGAGGCCTGCAGGTCATACTTCAGGAGCAGTAGTAGTAGAATGTATTGTGTAACCTTAGTGTTCATGATCGTGATTATTATGATAAAGTAGGCATGTGTAAAGTACTCCCTCCGTCACTGAGCACAAAGTACCTGATAGATACAGTACTTCCTCCATCACCCAGCAGAAAGTACCTGATGGATACAGTACTCCCTCCATCACCCAGCAGAATACAGTACTTCCTCCATCACCCAGCAGAAAGTACCTGATGGATACAGTACTCCCTCCATCACCCAGCAGAATACAGTACTTCCTCCATCACCCAGCAGAAAGTACCTGATGGATACAGTACTTCCTCCATCACCCAGCAGAATACAGTACTTCCTCCATCACCCAGCAGAAAGTACCTGATGGATACAGTACTTCCTCCATCACCCAGCAGAAAGTACCTGATGGATACAGTAATTCCTCCATCACCCAGCATAATACAGTACTTCCTCCATCACCCAGCAGAAAGTACCTGATGGATACAGTACTTCCTCCATCACCCAGCAGAAAGTACCTGATGGATACAGTAATTCCTCCATCACCCAGCAGAATACAGTACTTCCTCCATCACCCAGCAGAAAGTACCTGATGGATACAGTACTTCCTCCATCACCCAGCAGAATACAGTACTTCCTCCATCACCCAGCAGAAAGTACCTGATGGATACAGTACTTCCTCCATCACCCAGCAGAATACAGTACTTCCTCCATCACCCAGCAGAAAGTACCTGATGGATACAGTACTCAGATACAGCGAGGTGGGTTGTATTTTGTTACTGCTGGCCCTGACTGAAACACCACCACACTCTACTGATTATTACTAATTTCAACATTATTTAAACACAATTTTACTTCAGCATCAACCTGCTTCAGCTGATCCAGAATGTTGCTGCCAAAGTTCTTACAAACACCAAGAAACTGGACCAGATCACACCGGTCCTACAAACACCACACTGGCTTCCTGTGAGTCAAAGGATGGATTTTAGAATATTCCTGCTGCTCTACAAAGCGTTGAATGATCTTGGAGGATGAAGCATTCAGACTTCTTGGGTGTTCTGGGACAGGTCTACTGTGTGTTCCAGAACCAGAACCAAACAAAGTGAAGCACGTTTGAGTTTATCTGCTTCTCACTTGTGGAACAAATTTGTTGAACACTTGAGGTCTGCTTGACTGTTTTAATTGCCTTTTATCTTTTAAATGCTTTTTATATTTTCTCAATGTCTTGTTTTATTTCTATGGTTTGCATGTTGAGAATGTTGTTCAAGCAGTTACTGAGAAACACATTGGCATGGACATGTTGAGGGTGTTGTTTAAGCAGTTCCTAAGAAACACGGAGCTTGGGCACATTGATGGTATTGTTCAAGTAGTTCCTGAGAAACACATGGGCTTGGCCATGTTGAGGGTGCAGTTCAAGCAGGGCTACACTGAGGACAGATAAACACAGGCACTCAGTCCATGCGCACAAAAGGTTTGTCAGACTGAACGTGTGTGCCCTCAGAATCACACATTGAGTCTGCTTCTGAAGACACCGGGGGATGTTGGGGTCTCATAAGACCACAGAAACTTTGTTCATTTCTAGGGAAAGACCATTTTTATTTGTCATGATAGATGTTGGAATCTCACAAGACCACAAAAAGTTTGTTCAAAGTTTGTTCGTTTGTTCATGTCAATTCTAAAACCAGGCAGACCAAACGAGTGGAGATTTGTTCAAGATTTGCAAGCTATTAATAACATTGTTGTACCAGCACACCGGTAATTCCAGATACAAACACCATTTTGGCTTCTTTGCCTTCAAACAGCACGTGCCACACAGTCGTGGGCTTGTGCTCAGCATTCTTTTCCATTCCATTGCACCCAGATAGTCAGTATCTGTTTGCATTCACTTATAAGGGTAAACAGTATACGTGGACTAGGCTGGTACACGGCTTTGTGGAGAGTCCAGGGGTGTATGCAGCAACGGTTAAGCGTGACCTCGAAGAACTGTGCCTCCCGAAAGGAAGCACACTCATTCAGTACGCCGATGATCTTCTCGTCACCTCACCTACACCCGAGGACGGCAGAACTGATTCCAGCAGGCTGCTTCACTGCTTCTCAAAATAAATAGGCCCGCTGTCTATCCAACTCCTGCAAGAAACCAAATTACACATTTTCTGCTTTCAGCAACAAAACAAACATTTCTTCTCAATATAATTTCGGGTTCATCCATAACAATTGCTCCTTAATGGTTGTAGAAGTAGTGTGCAGTAATTGTTCTTTTTTTTTTTTTTATAATTAAGAAGTGATTCTGAAATCTGTGTCTGGAATCAATTAGTGACTTTAGCAACTTTATGTTGAGTGACAGTATCATCAGCCAATCTGATTTTGATGTGTTATTGACAGAACACCATCGGGCAAATGGAGTTTCTAGCGCTGGTTTTGGTGTCGTCATTGAAATAAGCTTGACTGTTTGGCCCATGGGCAGGTGGCGATGACGCACTGCTGTTATCTACTACTCTGGAATGATGGCGGCTAATTTAACAGCAAGATCAATGATACGATAGCGGACCTGCTCCAGGGACCTTTTTCAATACTATCTCAATATATAATATTTTCTCATGAGGTGATGATGTCACTCAGTCCTCCACAATGTCCAAAATGAGCAAAAATGTGTTAATCATTCGTGCTGCATTAGTGCTGGTTTGTGCTGAAAGAGTGACCGTTTGTGCAGCTTTGGTTTTTGAGATATAACAGTTTATTATACAGTGATGACGTCACTCAGACCCCACATTCTACAAATTGAACAAGAAATGTCTCAATTGTTATGCTGAGTAAGTGCTGGTTCGTGCTGGAAGAAAATATAGAATTTGTGCTGCTTTGGTTTTTAATATATAACATGTATTGTAAGTTGATGACATCACGCAGCACCCCACAATGGCCCAATTGAACAAAAAATGGTGTTAATCGTTTGCGCTGCATCAGTGCTGGTTTTGCACAAAGAATGATCATTTGTGCAGCTTTAGTTTCTCTCCCCATGTATCTGGGCATGACTGTTTCTGTTGTAGTGGTTTTCCTGTTTCAAGACCGTCTGCGTCCATGAACAATGCCAAATCTTGAGTTTTGTGAGGAAATAAACACCCCCTCTATTTTTCTATTAGTGTTGTTTTATTTCTGAAGCTGCGCCTGCATGAGGTCCCTCTCGTCTCCGCAGAGCTCTTCAAACGCCATCTACTGGTTGGGATGGACGAGTTGGGATCTCACAAGATCACACGATCTGCAACCCGCTGGTGCGCCACATAACCACGGAGTTACCCTGCTCTGTCTCCCTGCTCTGTCTCCCTGCTCTGTCTCCCTGCTCTGTCTACCTGCTCTGTCTCCCTGCTCTGTCTCCCTGCTCTGTCTACCTGCTCTGTCTACCTGCTCTGTCTACCTGCTCTGTCTACCTGCTGTGTCTACCTGCTCTGTCTACCTGCTCTGTCTCCCTGCTCTGTCTACCTGCTGTGTCTCCCTGCTCTGTCTACCTGCTCTGTCTACCTGCTGTGTCTCCCTGCTCTGTCTACCTGCTGTGTCTACCTGCTGTGTCTCCCTGCTCTGTCTACCTGCTCTGTCTCCCTGCTCTGTCTACCTGCTGTGTCTACCTGCTCTGTCTACCTGCTCTGTCTACCTGCTGTGTCTCCCTGCTCTGTCTCCCTGCTCTGTCTACCTGCTCTGTCTACCTGCTCTGTCTCCCTGCTCTGTCTACCTGCTCTGTCTCTCTGCTGTGTCTCCCTGCTCTGTCTACCTGCTCTGTCTACCTGCTCTGTCTACCTGCTGTGTCTACCTGCTCTGTCTACCTGCTCTGTCTCCCTGCTCTGTCTACCTGCTGTGTCTCCCTGCTCTGTCTACCTGCTCTGTCTACCTGCTGTGTCTCCCTGCTCTGTCTACCTGCTGTGTCTACCTGCTGTGTCTCCCTGCTCTGTCTACCTGCTCTGTCTCCCTGCTCTGTCTACCTGCTGTGTCTACCTGCTCTGTCTACCTGCTCTGTCTACCTGCTGTGTCTCCCTGCTCTGTCTCCCTGCTCTGTCTACCTGCTCTGTCTACCTGCTCTGTCTCCCTGCTCTGTCTACCTGCTCTGTCTCTCTGCTGTGTCTCCCTGCTCTGTCTCCCTGCTGTGTCTCCCTGCTCTGTCTCCCTGCTCTGTCTACCTGCTCTGTCTCTCTGCTGTGTCTACCTGCTCTGTCTCCCTGCTGTGTCTCCCTGCTGTGTCTCCCTGCTCTGTCTCCCTGCTCTGTCTACCTGCTCTGTCTCTCTGCTCTGTCTCCCTGCTCTGTCTCCCTGCTCTGTCTACCTGCTCTGTCTACCTGCTCTGTCTCTCTGCTGTGTCTACCTGCTCTGTCTCCCTGCTCTGTCTACCTGCTCTGTCTCTCTGCTGTGTCTCCCTGCTCTGTCTCCCTGCTCTGTCTCCCTGCTGTGTCTCCCTGCTCTGTCTACCTGCTCTGTCTCCCTGCTCTGTCTCCCTGCTCTGTCTACCTGCTCTGTCTCCCTGCTGTGTCTCCCTGCTCTGTCTCCCTGCTCTGTCTCCCTGCTGTGTCTACCTGCTCTGTCTCCCTGCTCTGTCTACCTGCTCTGTCTCTCTGCTGTGTCTCCCTGCTCTGTCTACCTGCTCTGTCTCCCTGCTGTGTCTACCTGCTGTGTCTCCCTGCTCTGTCTCCCTGCTCTGTCTACCTGCTCTGTCTACCTGCTCTGTCTCCCTGCTGTGTCGCCCTGCTCTGTCTCCCTGCTCTGTCTCCCTGCTGTGTCTACCTGCTCTGTCTCCCTGCTCTGTCTCCCTGCTGTGTCTACCTGCTCTGTCTCCCTGCTCTGTCTCCCTGCTGTGTCGCCCTGCTCTGTCTACCTGCTCTGTCTCCCTGCTCTGTCTACCTGCTGTGTCTCCCTGCTCTGTCTCCCTGCTCTGTCCCCCTGCTGTGTCTACCTGCTCTGTCTCCCTGCTCTGTCTCCCTGCTGTGTCGCCCTGCTCTGTCTACCTGCTCTGTCTCCCTGCTCTGTCTACCTGCTCTGTCTCTCTGCTGTGTCTCCCTGCTCTGTCTCCCTGCTCTGTCTCCCTGCTGTGTCTCCCTGCTCTGTCTACCTGCTCTGTCTCCCTGCTCTGTCTCCCTGCTCTGTCTACCTGCTCTGTCTCCCTGCTGTGTCTCCCTGCTCTGTCTCCCTGCTCTGTCTCCCTGCTGTGTCTACCTGCTCTGTCTCCCTGCTCTGTCTACCTGCTCTGTCTCTCTGCTGTGTCTCCCTGCTCTGTCTACCTGCTCTGTCTCCCTGCTGTGTCTACCTGCTGTGTCTCCCTGCTCTGTCTCCCTGCTCTGTCTCCCTGCTGTGTCTACCTGCTCTGTCTCCCTGCTCTGTCTCCCTGCTGTGTCGCCCTGCTCTGTCTCCCTGCTCTGTCTCCCTGCTGTGTCTACCTGCTCTGTCTCCCTGCTCTGTCTCCCTGCTGTGTCGCCCTGCTCTGTCTACCTGCTCTGTCTCCCTGCTCTGTCTACCTGCTGTGTCTCCCTGCTCTGTCTCCCTGCTCTGTCCCCCTGCTGTGTCTACCTGCTCTGTCTCCCTGCTCTGTCTCCCTGCTGTGTCGCCCTGCTCTGTCTACCTGCTCTGTCTCCCTGCTCTGTCTACCTGCTGTGTCTCCCTGCTCTGTCTCTCTGCTGTGTGTCCCTGCTCTGTCTACCTGCTCTGTCTCCCTGCTCTGTCTCCCTGCTCTGTCTACCTGCTCACTGCTTCGAGGCGTCATGTCGCCAGTAAGAGTCACGTGTGGGAGGATGTGTGAATGTCTGCGCAGGTGAAACACGGAGCATTCAGGTGTGCAGCCCTGGCCGACGATGCTTAATGATGCTTACAGTTAGGAAAGAGGGAGATGAACTAAAACTGAAAGACTGGATGCGAAATACGGAGGGGAGCTGTGTGTGTGCGTGTGTGTGTGTGTGTGTGTGTGTATATATATATATATATATGTGTGTATATGTGTACATATATAAGTTAAAAATATAACTAAAAGTTATATAAAAGTTATATATATATATATGTATCTATTTTTTTTTTTGTACATTGATCATATATATTTGATCATTGATCATAAAAAGACGATCTCCAACTCGCGTGTTTGCTGTATCTCTTTTCACACGGCAACATTCATTAAATCAAGGCTGCAAAGAACAAACGTATCCCCACAGTGCCACCTGGCGATCATTTGTTGTAACTCCGTTCGTGCGTTTAATATTCAACGAAAGTTGGAGTTGGTCACAAGAATATAAGCATGTCTGTATCACAGTGATACATAACCAAACAGTTGCAGCTACTTGACAGCTCAGACAGGAGGTCCCAGTGGTTGAATTAACGTGCTTTTACTTTGGAAAGCACAGACAAACATGAAGCAATCACAATAAAAGGGGCAGTGAAGCCCCGCCTGCAGTTCTCTCCATCCCGCTTTATGGCTCAGAGACTTGGCCTTTAAACAAAACTCTGTCCACAAGAATCAATGTCTTTGACAGCAGGGCTCTCAGAACCATGGAGAACATCAGGAGACCCCAGCAGGACGGGAACCCCCCGATTACGTTCTAAAAGAATGAGACAACAATGAAACAAGCTGAGATTAATGAGTATAAACTGTGACCTTTTAATTCCAGGTGGTGCTGAAAGATTCGAGTATTGTGGAGTTGGTGCATCACAGTGGCTGGAGCAACTTTATCAACCACCATGTTGCTGGAGCAACTTTATCAACCACCGTGTTGCTGGAGCAACTTTATCAACCACCGTGTTGCTGGAGCAACTTTATCTACCACCGTGTTGCTGGAGCAACTTTATCAACCACCGTATTGCTGGAGCAACTTTATCAACCACCGTGTTGCTGGAGCAACTTTATCAACCACCATGTTGCTGGAGCAACTTTATCTACCACCTTGTTGCTGGAGCAACTTTATCAACCACCATGTTGCTGGAGCAACTTTATCAACCACCATGTTGCTGGAGCAACTTTATCAACCACCATGTTGCTGGAGCAACTTTATCAACCACCATGTTGCTGGAGAAACTTTATCAACCACTGTGTTGCTGGAGCAACTTTATCAACCACCGTGTTGCTGGAGCAACTTTATCAACCACCGTGTTGCTGGAGCAACTTTATCAACCACCATGTTGCTGGAGAAACTTTATCAACCACTGTGTTGCTGGAGCAACTTTATCAACCACCGTGTTGCTGGAGCAACTTTATCAACCACCGTGTTGCTGGAGCAACTTTATCAACCACCATGTTGCTGGAGAAACTTTATCAACCACTGTGTTGCTGGAGCAACTTTATCAACCACCATGTTGCTGGAGCAACTTTATCAACCACCATGTTGCTGGAGAAACTTCATCAACCACTGTGTTGCTGGAGCAACTTTATCAACCACCATGTTGCTGGAGCAACTTTATCTACCACTGTGTTGCTTTACTGTTCATGTCTGCACAATATTGACAATGATTTATAGATGAAGTCGAGTACAGTACTTTAGTAAGTAAAGTAAAAAGCATATTTTCCTGTCACACATTCATGATATTCTCTAAACTATGTTGGTTTTAACTTGTGTTGAAGCAATCATCCAGGTCCTGTGGATAAAATGGCTGTGCTCTCTGCTAAACCAAAGTGTGGAGCAACAACAGAGGGTGTAAGGTAAAAGCTGAATATTAAAGATTTATTTCAGTATTCTGCATGAATGTTAGTTTTGCTGATCATGTGGTTGTAACTGAAGACGATGCTGAGACCACTTTATCCACGACGACGACTCCGGTCAGAGAGTAGAGACGGACCCTGAGTGTTGACTTTATCCTCTTTAATAGAGTCGGTCGGCAGTACAGTACGTGGATTTCAACGAATGATGAATGAATGAATGAATGAACGATGAATGACAAATGAATGTAGAATGACTGATGAATGAATGGATGAATGAATGGCTTTCTGTAACAAATGAAGAATATCCAAATCAGTAACCGATGGTAATAATGCTCCATAAATTAATGACTTACTTCTTCACGAACACATTCAACATGCAATGAGGGTCCACTACCGTCTTATTATTGAAAGAAAAAACTCACGAACGAACAGGATCTTTTGACCGGATCATTAACATGAACGATGGGAACCGAGTCGCGTTTGGTTGGGAGCCGTTCTTTTTTTCTCTCTCCCCGAGTTCACCCCTATGGTTCACACAATGAACACGGCTCAACACGAGGCCTCAAGGCCATGGAGTACACACGCCAGGCCTACATAGATATTTTTAGGAACTCTGCATACAAGCCTATTTTCTCAATCCAGGAAATCATGTGCGATGCGTTGATCTCAGACTCAGTTCTCTGTCATTACGCTTCTTTCAGAGCAGATCCTCCATCGTGTGATGAGTCTGGAGTGTGTTGACGGTATGGAGCTGATGGAGATCACTACTTTCCACTTGACTGAGTGTCCTCTGACTGAACTCTGTGTCTAAATACTGATTAAACAGATTATTTTAAGGAAATTTCCAATGTGCTTCCTTTATTGTATGTGATGTTTATCCACTGACAGTCTGTGGGGAGCAGTTGGACGATGTGTAAAAATCAATTTAAACCCTGAACTGGTTGACGGTCCATCATAAAGCAAATGCAGCGGAACAGGCGGCCACATTAGTGTCTACAGATACTTTAGGGTTACCAATTCACTTAAAAGTCATGTTTTCACACTGGCAAGATATGAGAGTACCATGCACACATAAGAACATGCAAACTTCCATTTATGTAGGTTCACTGTGTTTGAAAGATTAGTTTGAGTCATGATCCGACAAAACATGTGTGGCAGTATGAGTAAGTTCATGATTGGAAATAGTTTCCCACCCCCATTTTATTCCTAAAGTCACTTGATGTTTATGAATGTAATTTCAAGAGTTAATCTGTGGCACTCGCGGTCAATAGTAGTTAATATAGGTTTCACCAGCAGAGGGCACTCGGTGCGCATCAGTGGCTGACCGCTGGAGCGGAAGTCAGTACAGGATGCGGTGGAGTAGGAATCACACCGAGCGTGCTCCGGTTCACCGATGTTTTTCTGTTTTACAGTGATACGAGCAGAAAATAAATATGTTGCATGAGAGATGAGTGGCTCATCATTTTCACAAGTATGACACATGCAAAGAAATACAAAGAGTTAACAGATGCACGTCAGTATGTTACATGTCTGCTTTTATAAAGACATTAATTCCTACTGAGGCCCGTCACAGTCTTCATTATTTTACATGTGGTTCCCCTCAGGGGAATTCATTGTTTCATCTGAAAAACCTAGCTCACACAGTAATGGAGGGAAAATATTCAAACTCTCCAGAAATGTCCCAAAGCCAGAAGCTGAACCAAGGACATGGCCTTTACATTAATGTATAATTGAGCTATTATTAAAATAATCAAATCTACTCTTGGCCGTCTGTCTGCAGACTTCCTGTTGGGTTTGGCCCAGTTTTATCGAAATCAAACAAAAAAAGTGCATTCTTGAGAACTCGGCTGTTGGAAACACCCAAGTTTCACCTTAGCAGCTTTTGTTCTCAGAGTTCTGCCGTGTGTTTGTCTACAAACCCTCCCAGTGTGTGTTTGCTCTCCAGAGGATCAACCTGCAACCTCCTTTCATCACGTCTGTAACTATAAAGTTACACAAAGTTTCCTCAGAGCAAGACAAGTGCTGCTCGCGTTTCTATTTGCCTTCGGTGGATTGATTCGACTCGACTAAAAAGAGCCCAAATGGTTGAAACAGATCAATTAAAAAAATAAGTGAAAAAAAGTCAAAATATGTTGAGTAAAAGGGTGAAATAGATAAAATCATATACACAAACTTTACTCAAAATGTAATTAAATGCTTCTTATTCTCAATTGTTATTGAAACTTTCTAAATGCATTATATGATACAGTTTTAGATCAACATCTTTGGATATCATTCTCTATTTTAATACTTAATACATGAAAATTTCTCTTGGTTGCACTCACACACACACACACACACACACACACACACACACACACACACACACACACACACACACACACACACACACACACACACACACACACACACACACACACACACACACAGAGCTCTGTTGGGCCAAAGGTGATTCGGTGATTTGGCCCCTCCAGTAAAGTAAACAGTGTGATGCAGGTTCTCCACCCTGCTCCTCCATCACTCCAGTATAAAATGAGACATAAAGCAGAGTTCATGTCTCTGGGTCCAGTTCACCAACTGCTGCCATGTTTGTCGCTCCTCCAGGTTATCAGCCAGTCTACAACCCTGTAAGTATTCAAAATAAGTCCATTTGCACTGCTAACTATGTAACATGATTAATATGTTTTCCTTCCATCCAGCATCATTAGTAATGTGTTTTAGAACAGCATCAAATTAATACCACTTGTCATCAATTTCTGCCAGCTTAATTTATTTATTGAATTTATTCTTACTTCCTGCTGATAAAAGATGTATTATATTACATTAGAATATATTTCAATTTACATCATGTCGAAACCAAACAAAGACATTATGAAGTGAAAATGCTGTGTTAATGTCTTTTTCTCTGAATTATAAAAGTATGGTCTGAAGGAGAGATTGTAGCTGACCTCAGTACCATTCAGTGAAAGTACTTAGAGTGTTCATTGAATCTTCACAGACGTAAAGATCAACTTATGATGCAAGAAATATCAAATACCCTCCGAAACCTAGTCACTACCTACATTTTAACTACTTTACACAAATAATTTGTACTATACTATAACCATATGAATATAGGATAAATCCACATTATGACAGTATTGAAAAATCACCAGCCGACAGTACTTCAGCACAGTTATGTAACATTTCCAACATTTGCAATGCTGACACAATTAGAAATGGTTGCATGAGGACCCCCATTATGAATCTATTGAATCTTCATCATAACAGGAACTGAACTGACAAACAAAATGCTGCATTTTTGAAGCTGTAAAACTTTACATTTTGAGCGGCGTGCCATCGATTAGTAATCTACGTGACTACGATTTCCTGATGTGTCTAACCTACACTGATGATGTTTATTGTTGTTGATTCCAGACTATCCCCTACCTGGGGCCGATCTATGGGGGTCTGAGGGAAGGTTCGTCCATCTACCTTCAGGGCTCCACTCCTGAAAACATGACCAGGTCAGTTTGGAAAGAAAAACAGCTCCAACATCTCACTATTTGATAACTTAATGTGTTTGAAGCTTCACAGTGTTTTCCCATCAGCAAGAGCTGGTACTTCTAACCTCGTTTGATGGATATTGACCAGTGACACCCCACAAGAGCTGCAGTTTTAGAGATTTTCTGATCCAGTCAATGTCAAATTCTTTCGAAATCGTCACACTTGCACTTGATTTCTCTATGTAGTACCTCAACAGTGAAGATCAAAAAATGTAAAATTCACCTGTAACAGAGGTAGTATTGACTTGACTTTAAGTGGTCATAATGTTCTGGCTGATTGGTGCACATGCATGTTTTAAAGCTCCATTTAGGTTCTTTCACATCAGAGTGAAGCTGCTTTCTTTACACTGGTGGGTGTCAATGGAGACCCGCCACGTTTACAATGTTGCACCTCTTCTTTGTTAAAATAACCATGTTTCAGTTTTTTAAAAATGCTTTTACAAGCTGTTCCAAGACAAAGCACACACTTCCCATACCTGACTGTTTCACTCCATCTTAGGCTCCTTTGTTCGGGGGGACTTTTTTTTTTATCTTCCTGTACTTTGCCGCACCTGCACTGTTTGCTTTTCTTCGACACTGCAGTAACTTATTAGTTTATGGACCAAAGGCCAATTTTTTACAAAGTTTTACCACCTGGGTGGGCCAAGCCTGCCATATATTTTCTGAAAGCTAACAGTGTCAGGTGTCTTAAAATACCTTTTCAACTTGTTATCTTTTAGAAATTACAGCTTGGCAAAGATCGGAAATTGCAATATTACACATTTCCTGAAAGCCCATAGCCTGGCCTTCAAGATTACATTATGTTGGCAACTGTTAGATGTATGTGGTGGTCTCGAGAGTGTGTTAAATTAAATCATATCCTTAATCTAGCGCGTTTTTTTGACATTGCCCTTGACCTTTCATGATAGAGCGCCATCAATGAATTCCCCATATCAAATAATCTATAAGTAGGCCTTTATTTCAAATGTATATCACTTTTGTATGCTGAGCTATTGCAATTTTACATTTTCAGTTTGCCATATTTGTTTCACAATTTCTGATCTTTGCCGAACTGTAATTTCTAAAAGCTGCCAAGTTGAAAATGTTCTCATGCATTTTCAGACACCTGAGACTGTTAGCTTTCAGAAAATACACAGTAGGCTTTGCCCACCCAGATGGTACCTTATTGCCCTCTGGCCCATGGACTACATCAGTTCCAGCAGGACTGAATAATCCACGTCTTTTGCCCAAACCTGGCAGGTTTTTTGTCAACCTCCTCTGTGGAGAGTCTGAATCCAGCGACGTCGCCCTGCACTTCAATCCTCGCTTTGACGGATGGGACAAAGTGGTGTTCAACACTCGCCAGAATAATTCGTGGGACTCTGAGGACAAAGTCCGCAGGATGCCATTCTCCAAAGGCCGGGACTTTGAAATGGCGATCATGATCACTTCTCACGGCTTCCAGGTCAGAACAAACTCACCGTACAAACATTTTCATCTGGAACACTGAACTTCTGCTGATTTTCTTTTTTTTTAGATTCATGTTACTTACAGTTCCATTGTAACAATGATTCTTAGCAATAATTCTGATGATGTTGAAAAGTCTCACTCTTACCCTGACTAATCGAACCATATTACTAAGAAACATGCATTTGGAGGATGAGCGCTGGAGTCTGTGTGTTCAAATGGAAGAAAATGTCAAATTCTCCCTGTCAAAACAGTTCTATACTATCAAATACTTGATTACTATACTCTGTCATGACATTACCATAAAGAGGTAGTGTGGCAACCCTATTCTTGTACTATAGGATTTTCACCTTAGGCAATGGTAAAATATGTAAGTATGCAATGTTACTCATACTTAAGTACAACTTCTATAATCCAACCTCCTTCTTTTCTATAATTCAGAAATTCATAATTCATTACAACACTATTACAATCACAATTTTAATTCATGTTCAAACCTTATTCATTAATCTACCCAATTGGAGACAAAACTCCTGCTTTAGATCTTCATTTCGTCAAACCTCAAATTACCTGAGGGTATTTTTCATATACTTTAATATTTGTCTGAAAAATGGGACATAAACGTGAAGATTTTAAATTGAATTGAATTGAATTGAACTGAATTGAATGCTGGCTTTTAAGTAGAATTAATAGCTGAGTATTCAATAGCTAGCTAGCCCTATCTACTATTTGATTACACTTACTCATTAGTTCTTTCAAAATTATTAGTTACTACTAAAAATAGTAATTTAACCTTGTACTTTAATCAAAGTACCATATTTTCCACACTATAAGGCACACCTACATTGATTGCCTTAATCACAACTTTGTTCATATATAAGGTGTACTGCATTATAAGGCGCATGGAATAGACCAGTGATCAGCAACCTTTATAGCTCAAAGCCATTAGGTTACATTTTCCACTGATTGTAACACCCAGAGAGGTGCACACACTTTATTTTGATAGTCCTACCTGCAGCCTATGCCAGGAGGACACTACACACAAAACCTTCTTCACTGCTGGTTGACAACTTACAACTAATAAACTAAACTACATGAACTAAGCAACAAAAACACAACACAACACAATTATTACCGACACCACAAACCAAATATAACCCCCAATAATTGCATTTAAAACACCACAAACAGAAACTCCCATAATTCATTGCAGCTATCGGCTGCACTGAGGAGCTCAGGATGCAAGGCATGATGGGAATTCATGTTTTGTGTTGTTGGAGGTTATTGTGGGTTGTTGATGGGCTTGGTGTTGTGTTGATTGTGTTTATGTTGTGTTTTTGTTCCCCACTTTAGGGAGTAATTATTTCATCTAGTTTATTTTGGTTTGTTAGAATGTTGGTGTGCAACCATGAGTGATGAATGTGTTGTGTGGAGTGTCGTCCGCTCTGAAGATCCGGTAGCGAAATTGGTTGTCAAAATAAAAGCTTCTGGTTGTTCGGTTTTCAAATAGAAGCCTTGAGTAGAACATTTTTTCCATATATAAGGCGCACCGGGTTATAAGGCGCACTGGCAGCTTTTGAGAAAATTAGAGGTATTTAGGTGCGCCTTATAATACGGGACTTAAATACATTTGAAATCCTAAAAGAGATTTCTTATTTTTCCCTTAACCTGCGTTAACATTGTATGAAATTATATTGTTTAAAGGTGTAGCCCCCTGACTACCAGGAGAAAAAAAGTTATCTGATCACAATTTTTTTTTTTAATTGCCTAACATTTGCAAGGTAATTAGAATACTGAAAATATTTTTAATGTCCTCTGTACCAATATGAGTCATTTTACTGTAGTGAGATGCAGTGGGTGAGAGAACCAGGTTTAAAAGTGTCCAACACAGAGGACAAATTTGAACTACCGGTAGTCAGGAGGATCTATAATTTAAGGAAGTTGTTTCCTTGCAGATTAAAGTGAATGGAAAAGACTTCTACACCTTCCCACATCGTCTGCCTGTGGAGAGAATCCGTGCGATGCAGATCGGAGGAGACGTTTCCATCCAGACTATCAATGTGATCGGGGTGAGTGTTGAACTCCTCCACATGCTGCTTGGTGCTTCGAAATGACAATGAGGATTTCTGTGTGTGTGCCAGGGGGCAGGGGGAGGCATGAATCAGTATCCCGGAGGAATGGGAGTGAGTATAAATAATTATTAAAAGCTAAAAGCTTCAGTTTGTTTCATTTTTGCTGAGTTTGAATGTTTTACGTTATCAAGCAAACACAGATGTCTTACATTTATGTCATTGCTTGTCTTACTAATCTGCTCTGATAAAACACTGACGTGTCCAACAACACTGCACATTATCTAGTTAATGTACATAACATTTTCTCTTTCGATTTGTTTTCAGGCTGGAACAGGAGGAGGGATGGGAGGAAACATGGGAGTGAGTAAGACAAGACAAGACAATACACTTGCAATTTAGTTATCACAGTAGTTCCACATGTCACCGAAATATGAATTACAAGATCAAAGAATAATATTTCCAAAAAGTTTGTGAGAATCAAAAGAAAAAAACAGGTAGACAGTAGTAAGAACTGGCTGAGTGAAAACCTGTGTGCGTGTGTGTGTTTGTGTGCATGCTTGCGTGTGTGTGTGTGTGTGTGTGTGTGTGTGTGTGTGTGTGTGTGTGTACAGTAGGCTTGCGTTGTTTGCTTGAATTTGCACATTTTTACTTATACACTTTTCAATGTATCAGTATGTCTGTGTTATTTTGTTGTCGTTGTTGTTGTGACATTTGAATCACTTTGAATTCCACTTTCAACCCCCCCCCCCCCCCCCCCCCCCCCCACACACACACACACACACACACACACTGACACTCACACACCTCCTGCTCTTCCCCCTTTCAGCAAGGACAGTATCCAGGAGGTTGTTCTGGGGTGAGCTTTGTCTTTTTGCTCGCAGTTTGTAATAAATATCACATTAATAGAAGGATTATGTAATAAAGGTGTTTTCCTGCGTACAGGGAGGATACCCTGGCGGGATGGGAGGAGGAATGGGAGTAAGTCTAATTTTTGTTTATTTTGACATTTGGATCAGATTATAACAAATTATTATAAATTAAACATCACATCAAACAATTTTTTATTTTCCATCAGGGTGGATATCCAGGAGGAGACATGGGGGTAAATTAATTCTTTGTTTCATGTTCTGTACAAAACATCTCATGTACATGTACATCTCAAAAATGTTATTATATATATATATATATATAAATAATTGAGACATTTATAGTGTTGTCAGTTTTGTTTTCCAATTTCTCTTTAACCATTATTGTATATTGTATAAATTAACCATTTATACAATTTCAACTGTGATATTTATGGAGAAATAATAAAAGATGACAACATTTTGTAATCATATATATTATCGTCATCTGATTCTGTATTTTAATTTTTCAAAAATTTTTCTTCACAGGGTGGATATCCAGGAGGCATGGGAGGTGGCACAGCGGTAACAAATCATATTATAACTTATATTTCACTGGTAAGATGTATTTATCTTTGTGTTTAATCACATTTGTCTGTTTGAAAGGGAGGATACCCCGGATCACACTTACCGGTGAGATGACTACATCTTCAATAAAACTGAAACATTTTGTGTTTTGACTTCAGCCTTCTTCTATTGTTTTGATTCTACCTCCAGAGTATGGGTGGACAGCCAGTCTACAACCCCGTGAGTACAGTTGGTGTCACACTAAAGTGAAGTTTAATCAGTGAAAAAAAGTGAACGTTAATAATTTGGTACCAAAAGTCCATTTGAGGTCACACCTCTTTGGGTTATAGGAGATTCAGATCCAAGCTTTGATTGTCACGTTTCACTTATTGGATTGACGGTTAAAAAGAACTAAGGTTGGAGAGCATGTTAGTCCAGTTTTAGTGGCCTTGCACTTCAGATACATTTCAAATGGATTATAAGATCTTTGCACACAACGATCGGAATCTGAATTGGCTGAGGCACATTTCCAAATATGTTGTTAACTTCAATCTCTCCCAGACACTCCAATCACCTGACGCTGGTTACTGGGTGTGTTCAGCAGCAATTAAAGAATATTGGAAAACACCCTCCCTCGTTGCACCCTTGAATGCAAACTTCTCTTTTGGATCTTATTTTGAACATTTCCTCTCCTATTTATGTGTATAAAACACTCCTATAATGTGAAATGGTTGCATTATATATCCATATATTCTTCAGTATCCTCAATAACATGATTTTAAATACATTTTGAGGTACTCAGTGCATGTAAGTCTTGTATTAATTTTCCTATTTAATATGCTTTATATTCATTGTACAACACTTATTTAACATGTACAATACTGACCACGTCGCTCAGGTTTATTTTCTGTGTGAGTTTTCTCATAAAAATACCCATAATTCACTTTGTTGTCGTATTTCCTTTGTGACGTGTGTTTCCAGCCTGTGCCGTACTCCAACATGATCCCAGGAGGGATGTTCCCTAAGAGGACCATCATCATCCGAGGCATGGTGTCCCATGGAGCAAATGGGTACGTGTTTATTGTGGTTCATTTAAAAAAAAGTATTGTAATAGAATCAGTTCCATACAGAGTAGCTCACTGCAGTAAGAACGATTCACCTCTAACATACAAGTCTCCAATGCAACACAGTAGAGACTCTTTCTTGTCGTCATGTTCAGATTGTAACGCAGTTTTGTTGGTGCAGATTGAGCATCAACTTCAAGGTGAGTCGATCTCGGGACATCGCCTTCCACATGAACCCCCGAGTGAAGCAGGGCATCGTGGTGAGAAACAGCATGATCGGAGGCAGCTGGGGCCAGGAGGACCGGCAGCTCAGCATGAACCCCTTCAAGGATGGACAATACTTTGACGTGAGACTTTGCGGTATTTCTGTGTGTTTTGGATATTATGCAGTGGTTTGACTGGGCTCTCCGTGTCTCCCAGATGTCGATTCGCTGTGGAAACCAGAGATTCAAGGTGTTTGTGAACGGCCAGCACTTGTTCGACTTCTTCCACCGCCTGCAGTCCTTCAGCGATATCGACCTGCTGGAGATAGAAGGCGACGTGCAGATCTCCTACATCCACTTCTGAGACGGACCTGCTATAACACTGCCAATTGATCGATGGTCTCTCATGCTTTATCTCTTAATGCTTCCCATCTGCTCTATTGTTTATACCTGGTTAACTGAATTAATAAATCTATGAACAGCAGCTTCTTTTAATGAGGCCTAGTGATAATTCCATCGACATTGAGGGCAGGTTAACCAGGACAGGTCCATCGCAGAGTTCACACACAGAGAGAGTTTTTAATTTAGTTTAATTTAGACAGTGCATTTTTAGATTTCTTTTTTTTTAGAAGTGGCAGTCAAAGTCTGATGATATCAGTCTCGGTGCAACATGACCCTCCTAACTCCTTCAAACGCAAGCCACAAATGTCTCCTCTGTCTCCATGGAAACAAAAGAGCTCACATAGCCCATCATTCATAGCAGCAACTACAATTTGAGTTATGTAACATTTTGAACTGGTGCTTGTGCTTCGTCTGACTTGCATTAATGATGGGAAAGTTGGAAGTTCCTGAGGGATTGAATCCAACGGTAGTTAAAGTGAAAAGCGATTTCATCATTTTGATGTATGGAGCTAACCAGCTGCAACATAACTGTATCATTTGTATACATCTAAGAGTAGTCTATGCATACTATTTAATTTATAAACTTGAGTTCATACATGTATTGGCTTTTGAAGGCAACAATCATGTTGTCAGGTTAAGAATTTTATGGGGCAGCGTTTTAGACCCTGTTATTGTTGTAACTTGGAAATTGCATAATCCCAACAGATAACTTTCCAAATTTCCATCTGAATGAACATTTATAATCACTTATAAGAAGCCCACTTGATTAAATATGAACTGTGGTAGGGTGAAAAATAACTTCCAACTCAATCAAATTCTAAATAAATACAATTACAAATAAATGTGACGTGTGGTTGATATTATAGACTCAATAATTCGTATAATATAGAGGACGAATCAAGTATCTTGTGAATTCTTCCAACAAATGTGAAGAGGGGAATCTGCCCTCCTTAATTATTTTCACTGCATGTAGGGATAAAAATCCATCTCCAAAAGCATCGTAGCTGATCGTATCCGTCCTGACGTCATGTTTCATAAATCAAAGCTCGGGAGGAGACTTCACTCTTACATGTACATCTTTATTTCTATTGCAAAATACTGTGGGTATTGTATAAAAAAAAATCTGTTTACAAATCATGGCAGTGACAATATATAAAGGCAGTTATGGTACAATCTTCTCCCAGGTAAAGAAAATAAATGGAGAACCACAATCTATACACACACATCCACTGCAATGCACAATACTGGCTCAATAAAGGCACTTGATACGGCGGTGAAATGCTGATGTTCCTGGCTGCTTGAAGTGTATTGCAAAGAGCTTGTGCTGCTTTTGCTGATTGGAAGATGTTTTTAGAAAAATGCTCCAAACACAGTTATGACACAACGAGGTGTGTGTGTGTGTGTGTGTGTGTGTGTTTGTGTGCGCGTGTGTGTGTTTGAAGTGATGCAACAGTTGAATAGTGGCTCTGTCTCACACCACTGTCTGTGGCTCACAAACACATTGGGAATCTCTCCGAGTGTAAAGTACCCAAGGTAGTGCACATGTACAGGATTTTTCAGTAACGCTGTCTGTAAGCGTTCCTTTAATGTACAATAACTACAGCACCACGATTTAAACTCTGTCCCCTTCCCAAATAAACATGTGCAGGAATATGATGAAGTCCATTCACTAAAGCAGCGAAATACATATAGAAATAAGTGCTTGCATGATTCAAAGTCGCAGCTGGTGAAGTTGGGAGATCTTCACTAACATTTCCAGCCACTGAGTGCTCCTCCTAACAGACTTCTATTTACAGTGCTGAACCTCTGCGTGAAATTTCCCGGCTTCGTGATGTCAGATGATGAGGTTACGCATCTTTACCTCGTCTCCAAGTCTGTGCTCATTTATAGAAAAGAGAAAAACTCTCTGCTCTGTGATGTTTTTCTCCTCGACCGTTATGAACATGCAAGTTGTCGAATTAAACATGAAAATGGTGATGGAGAATAATGTACAGAGGACATTTTAAAAAGAAAACATAAACGAGATACAAACTATAAACAAACTGATGCAAAAACATTAGTGCAAAGTTGGAGAAATACAAAAATCAGCATTATAAAAAGGTGTAACAACACTGTGCTTGAGACAAAAAGCAAAAGTAAAGAGTTCATCCCATCATGTGTGTGTTTTTGGGTAACTCCATCACGTAAGTACGTACACTCAGTCCACCTGTACCTCTGGAGATCGTTTAAATCCTCTCGTACCTCCGTCCCTGCAGAACAACGTCTCAGATTCCTGAGAAACACCAAAGACGTGCAGATCACTTGAATCAGGACTCGTCCAGTGAACCCGTCAGTGAAAAAACACTTGGAAATGGATCACTGTGCTTTAAAATCACAACTCGCAGGGAAAGACTCCTGGGGAGAAGAATCTGACTGTCTGGATTCCAACAGGATGTTAGTGTGTTAGATGGAGCTCTGATTCACAGATCTTGAGGCCCAGTGCCTCCTCCCACCTCCCCGTAACTCACTCCAAGTCATTTTTGGTTGAATTCCTGCTGTTTTTCACAACGACATCCCCACTAACATCTGTTGGCCTCCATAAAATGACTTTCTGCGCTTGTTCGAAGCTTCAAGTTGTCTTCTTTTATCGTCTGCTACTGCTGTAACTGCTAGACTTGGACTGAAACATAATTTTTCTCAAATTCAATTCATCTCCAAAAGAGTTACATTAAATGATGTGATATGATGGTTTCCTCTCATCCCCCAAACTCAGGCCTGCACCGCTGATCTTCAGCTCGAAATACCAATGTGTACTTTGCATATCCACATTTTCTTAAAAATGTTAAATTCCATATTGCTGTTGTGAAAACAACTGTATGCTTGTATTTTCTCCCAACTCCAATGGGGAAACAAAACCCATCATATTTAAGTAAAAAAATAACCAGAATCAAACTTAATAAAAAACTGTGACTTTGAGACTTTCCACCAACAGCGACTCTTTATAAGCTTGAGAATGAGGATGAGGCAGCAGGTTAAAATTGAAGGTTATTCGGCTTGTTATTTTTGACCTTATCTGCACAAAGAGGAGAGTTTCTCCATGTGGGAACAGTTTCCTCTCCCAGATTGAGCTTCTCTTGTTGTTCACAGTTGTGTTGTGGTCCCCTGGCTTCAAGCGCACGTCGGTATAGTTAACGTCAGCATAAAAGATGTGAATGACTGTGGTAGATACAAGGTTACAAACTGTTTTGGAAATGCAGAAAAGCATCAAAAGCACTGCAGGCATGGATATTTAATGTACCTGCACCAGAGTTGTTTTGAGTTAAAGTGAGATTGGCTTTCACAGCAGGAGTTGGCTGTTGGAGTGAGGATGTTGCTCGCGACCACGAGCTGCAGTTCGAGCGTCTGGGTTGCTCTGTGGGTTCAGTCTGGCAGCATCTGAGCTGGTTTTCACAGAGGGTTTGTCTCTTTCTAGTTTAATCGCTCTGCTGTCTGCGGGTACAGAAAAGTCTTTTTATTATTGCTTATTGATAGAACCACTGGGAACGTGCTGATTGTGCTGCGGAGTGTTTACTTCAGTCTCAGTGGTCGGCTGTAACAGAGCGCCTCCTGGTCTTCAAAGAGAGAAAGAGACAAAGAGACAAAGAGAGAGAAAGTGTCCCGATCCTTCACTTCGCTGGAATGCTTTCGGCTGTGTGTCTGTGCAAAACATGAAGAGGCACTTGAGAGTTTCTGACAGCCGGATCTCGCTCTGGGACTGGGGACGGGATCGTACGCTTTGGCCATGACCGGTCTTGTCTTTTTGCTTTGTGCTTTTGAATCCGTCACTGCCAGGGCACTTTTCTGGATCCGTCCCTGTCGTCCAGCAGCTCCACTGTGGGGGTGGGGGCCGGAGTGGGGTTGGGCGTGGAGTGGCAGGACGGCTGCAGAGGCAGAGTGGCCGTGGAGGACGACACCGGCATGTCCAGGCTCTCCAGGGAGTCGGAGAGCGCTCGGCTGGTGTCGTGCTGGGGACAGAGGACGTAGCGGTTGGGGTGGTGGACCTCCACCGTGGTCACGGAGTCCAGGCCTTTCAGGCAGAGTGGGGACGAAACCCCGAGGGGGTCCCGGCCGCCGACGGCCCCGAGCTCCATGGACGGCTCGTCCATGTTGACGTACAGAATCTCGTCGGGATCCTGCGGGTCCGGTAGATCGTCCAGGGCTTTCTCCAGCTCGCAGCGCAGGGACTCAAACGACGGACGGTCCTTTGGACTCAACAGCCAGCAGGAGAACATGAGCGCGTAGCTGGAGAGGACAAAGGCTCGTTAATAATGCGTCCAATGTTACAGATACAAGCTTAACAATCTGAACACTTGACCACAATCAATCTTCATTGCATGCTTCTGCGTTCTGTGACTCACTGCACATCGTTTGACACTTGGAATGTTTTGAAATCTTATTTCTCGACATAATAGATGATTTTTAGTCCTTAATTCTACAATATAATGTTAAATCAAGATTGAAAAACCTTATTTCAAGATTTCTCATCAAGTAAAATTGACTTGTTGTATGAACAGATAATTCCACCAGTTGCATTGTAATAAAATGACTTGCGTATATTTACCTGTACGTCTGTGAGCAAGATTACGTCAAAACTACTGCACAGATTTTATTGAAAGTTTCACCAGAGATATAGATGAGGTCCTGGAAGATTCCATTGAATTTTGGAGATCCGCAAACTTTTTCTTTTCTCTTTTTTTGCTGAATCCAGGTCAACCTTTGGCGGACACCGGAAATCTGTGACTGGTCCTGCTGTAAGTAATTTACTTCTCGCAATTTAGTATTTATATCTCGTATTCAATAACATAAAATAAAAAATTAAATTAAATATTCAAATGTTTTTATTAGAGCATTTTCCGGCAGTATATAAACACACACTGTAAGTATACAATCACATCAATTTATTTTCGGTGATAATGCCGTAAGAAAGAAAACATTGTTTAAAATTGTTTAGGGTTCCGGTGTCTGACATTCCTAGAACGATCATCTTTAGGTCAGGAACTAGTTGAGTTTTCAGGATTTCAGATAGTATTCTAAAAAAATATGTATCCGGTAGTTCTGAACTTTGGGGAACAACGCAAAACTGCGTAGAAGAGTATCGTTTGCGACGAAGCATCTGTGTGGAGGAGATCTCAGGATAGATGTGCCATTTCTCCGGACCGAGCCAGTTTGGCGGTGTCGTAAGAAGGCTGGTAATGACAAGCCTCCCTCCTTTCCAGATTTGCACAGATGGTTCTTGCTAATTCCATGCGTTTCTTAATCCCACGGAAAAGGTACTATAATTGAATTTAACTGTTTAAAAAATGATTTGTAGAGAGACAGAGGAATGTTTCAAAATAAGTAGAGCAACTGAGGTAAGAAAACTTTTTAACTCTTCTACCTCCGTCAGAGCCTCAATCATCACCACCTGGACTAAATTACATTGATACTTATATTATATCATATATTTCATATTTCATATTGCATATTGCATGTACATATACATATATTTATACATGTGCAAGTACACTATTACTATTGGTATTATTATTATTTTTATTATTATTACTGATATATATATATATATATATATATATATACAAAATATATAATATATATATAAAATATATATATATATATATATATATATATATATATATATTGTTGTTATTGTTATTTTATTGCTACCATATTGTTATTGTTATATTATTGCTACCATTATTAGTAGTACTATACACGAGTATTATACACTATTATACACTATTTCACACTGTTATTATCTGTATTATTGTTATTATTATTACATAATTCCTACTTCTAATGGCTCTGCCACTGCACCTTACTATTTATTTATCTTGCTTTTATCTCGTGCTTATTTCTAAGTGCCCATGTTCCGTTCTGTGCTTTACTTTATGTCTTATACCCAGATATTTTTGTATTTTTATTTCTTACTTTTATTACTATTCTATTGTATTTTATAATATTCGTATGTACCAGATTGCTGCAACAAGACAATTTCCCTTCGGGGATGAATAAAGTAATTATCTATCTATCTATCGATCTATTTTAAATTGCATTTAGTCTGCCAACTAAAGATATTGGGAGCGTCTTCCAGAACTATATATTAGTTTTCAATTTTGAGATTAATAGAGTAAAATTTAACTTAAACAGTGAAGTGTATTCTCTAGTTATTCTCTGCTTTGTTCCCCTGTGCAGGGTGAACCGTCAAGACAATGTTTGATTAGTGAGTATTTGAGCTTTAGGATTACAAGGCAAACGTTTGATCAATGAGATGAATTCATCAAGGTTTGAAAAAGACAAAGCCATTCTATCTGGTCGAAAGCTTCCTCTGCCTCCAACTATAAGATAACTAATTATTCCTTTGACCTAATAGCAGAATAGATAATAATAATGAATATTCGCCAGAGATTAAAAAAGGAATTTGCAATTGCAGTCCATGAACTTCATAAAACACACATTTTGTGGCTTTAAGGCAAAAACAGTTTTTGTAGCATTTACTGCATGTGTATGTGGGAAAACCAGCTGAGAAGAAGGGGAAAAGAAGAATGGGAACACACATGGTCTTAGTTTGAGGGAAAACTGTAAACTGGCATCGATTATTACATCCCTTCCTGCTGCATTTGCATCAGTTGGTAAATCGCTGTGTTTAAAGCGGCTTCTTCTGTTTCTTCACATTTCAATACTGTTGCATTCCTTCTGGTTCATCCATAGTTGGTGGTTTAGCTCAGCCCTCTTAAAATGCACTTAACAACACTCTGTTTCAACGTTGAGTTTTATTGCTCATAACTCATTTCAAGTGGCTGAGTGATCTCTGACTGAATCCAGCTGCTGATTGTAAGCACAGCTGCAGCTGATCTCCACGTTTGCTATGGAGGCTGCTATGCATCAACCTGTTTTTTAGTTGTTGTTGTTGTTGTTGTTGTTTGGGTGCCGCACACTGCACAACAGCAACCAGTAGTGATTCTGCACAGATATAATTCCAGAGGGATTGCTCACTGCAATGCTTATGTTTTTGGACTGTGGGATGAAATCATAGTACACATAGAAATTCCAAACTTTGCACAGAAAAGCCCCAAAGCGGGACTTAAACTTGGACTTTTCTCACTGTCAGCTCAGACACATTACCACTACACCTTTGAGCAACTTTTTCCAATTCGTTTTCGGCTTATTAATCAGTGGTTTATATACTTCACTTAGTAACTGGGGAAGCCTGAAAAGTACTTTATCTGAAGTCTTTCCTGCAGGTTATTTATCATAAAACCATGTCATGATCAGCGAAGGGTGATTTAGTGTAAAGATCGTCACTTACATGCTGTCCAGACAGTCTGGAGGTTGTTTGAGACGGTTCCCCTGCCTCAGGTAATCGTAAATCTCACTGTTTTCCACCCCGGGGTACGGCGTCTGGCCCCTTGTGGCGATTTCCCACATGGTGACTCCAAATGACCACTGAGAGAGAAAAACGCAGGGAGGGATGGGGGAGCGGGGGAAAGATTCACTAATCTTTCTTTCCTTCGCACACGTCAAGAGTCAAACACCTGTACTGGTCAAATACATGCAGTCGGTGGGAAAATGTGAGCGCCATGTTTGTCCAGGGATTTCTCGACATCCTATTTCAACACGTGCTGAAGAATGCACTTTTTTTTTTTATGCTCCCAGTGTATCAACATGTGTGTGGAAACTATCATAAAACATGCCTGCAATGATTTTACCAGCTGTTACAGCGGATCTCTGTCACAGATGTTGGTGTATTTCTGTATATATCAGTGGGAATTACAACTGATTGCATCATAATCCCGCCCTCATGAGGCTATATATCAGCTTTAAAATGTAAATACAGTTCATATTCCCCCACTGAATCAACAACAAACTCAAACTTTTCCGTAAAAAAGCTCTTACGCGAGACCCTCATTGAGCTTCTTGATCTTCACTCAGCTGCAGGTGAATCAGTTTATATACTGCTGCTTCCTGTATCATGCACCAAGTATTTTGTTTTCTTATATTCTGCTCTAAACCAGCCATCTTCACTTTAATTTAGCTCAATTTAATTCAGTCACTTTATTAATCCCCTGAGGTGCGATTTCAGGCGTCTTTAGCATAAAAACAACTTAAAACCAGCACGTAAAATATGTTCATATTGAGAAGACAAGTAAATGTAGGTTCACACGCAGGTTTGTCAAGTAATTAAAAGGTTCTTTTGTCCACTAATAAAGTGATGTAATGTTTTTATATATATTTTAGATGTTTTTTTTCCAACTTTATTCAGTCATTTATTAAAAGATAACAAATGACTGAGGTGTGTGAGGACGTATGAATGGCTGAATAACATTAATGGTGGAAAATCGTGGTGAAATGTGCAATAGACATGAAGAAAATCTGCAATTTAAAACATATAGAATTGTGTAAACTGTATATTGTTTGTCTCTGTGTCTGTATGCTGGTGTGATGATCTACAATTCATTTGGACTTTATCTCAGAACTGAACTGATCGTGTCAGAAATCCACTTCATGAAAATGGAACTGAATTAACTGAAATCAATGCAACGAAGGTAGACGAATGAAGAAAAAGAAGATCCAAATTTGACCGATCTTAACTCTTCTGTGGAGGAATTATAAACCCGAGGTATGAAACTTACCACGTCGCTCTTGGTGGTGTAGACGCGGTCAGCTAAGCTCTCGATGGCAATCCATTTCACAGGCATCTTGGAGATCCGGCCCTGTCGGTAGTAGTCTCCGTTGTAGATCTTCTTTGAGAGGCCGAAGTCAGCCACGCATACGTTCATGTTCTCATTCAACCTGAGGGAGACAATTCAGTGCTCAAACTTTGCCCCAAAATGCAAAATAACAGTTTATTTACACTCAATCTAACTAAAGCTGCAAAGAGTTTAAAAAGAGTCAAGCGGTTCTGCAGGTTCTTTCTGAAGAGTGTTTTTCTTTTCTTTCTTTTTTTTTTTAACCCACAACCAGAACACCGTGGGGAAGTGAGAAAGACAAAAGTGGAAGCGGGGATTGTGCTTACATGCAGTTGCGAGCGGCGAGATCTCTGTGGATGAAGTGCTTGCTGCTGAGGTACTCCATCCCCCGGGCAATGTCGGTCATGAACTTCACCAGCATCTGAGACGGTAGGTACTGCAGGGCAACACGGGGGGGCAATAAGGTTTGATTAATTCGGAGATGGACAACAAAACTACTGCTACAATAAGTCATTCCCGCTAACATCGATCTAACTTAATAATAGTTTAATAATAACCAACAATAACTGGCAGTGCAATAAACTACATGGTACAATAATGCTAAATCTGTGAAATAGGGTCAGTGCAGTACTGCCATATTACCCTCTGTATATATTTATATGTTTGTATTATGTCGATATTTTTCTATGCAAATTATGTCTCTGCTGCACTTTCAATGTCGACTCCTTTCTTATTCTGTTTTATAATCTTTACACCAAGAAACTGCAGCTCCGTGGAGTCCAGAAAGAATTTCCCCAGTATATTTGATCTTATCTCATGTTATCTTACTGCTGTTTTGATAACTGTGACTAATGTCGGAATTATAACTATTCATTTTAATAATTTGTTTTGTACTGTAGTTCCATAGAATTTACAATTAAAGTGAAGTTCAAATGTTGTTGTTTTTTCTCCATTTTTGTGAATTAAATTTTGGAAAGTGTAACAAAGTACTCGTACGAGTACTGCTACTTTGCTCCTCACACTAGTTTAATATTTATGTGGAAGCCTTGAATAGTTTTCTGTTGTGAAGTGAAAATGGATAACTGCAGTTTATATTTCAGCTATTTTGATTGTTAGATTTTACTGGTGTTTATTTTGAATCACTGTATTTCTGTTACAGGATCGTGGGCAGTGTCACTCAAGTTAATTGGATTTCCTGTTCCTTTACATAACAACTCAATGGCAACTCAGAAAGACAATGCGTTGATGGGAAAGGGTTGGATATTGCAACATTTGAAGGAGACAAATATCTGTACTTTCTCTTCCTTACAGTCTACAAACTGGCTCCTTCCTTCCTTTAATTGACGTCTATGAGAGAATTCAGAGTTATAGGGGAAAGGAAGAAAACAGCTGTTGGTAACATTGATGAGTGAAGCTGACCGAAGGTGATTTAATAGTGATTAAGTTACATTAACAATTATTGGTTTCCAAATCTTCCTGTTTGAGGATAGACTAGACTAGACTACACTAGAATAGACAGCTAAATAGATATCCTTTAGGGTTATTCGAAAATAAGTGTTTGATATAGATACCAGCCATGTTATTAGCATTTTTTAAAGAGAATACAGTACTTGAACTTATCCAAGTAAAGACTGCAATGGATGTTCTGCACAGTAGGGGGCGCCAGAGGCCTGATGTTTCCTTTAAACATAGTGAACTGAGTGCTCCCTCCCTCCTGGGGGAACGATTGTGTCCAGCAGCACTGTGATTCTTGAAGGTTTGCCTGACTGTGAGATGTTTCGACATCCTCTAAGAATCCTGCTTCGATTAGAGCCGTGTTTCTCAAGAGCTCTCTTCGGGGACTTATTGCGTAAAGCTGCGCTCGACTCCAAGAGAACACTTAATCAATTAATATGTGTGAAAGACAGCAGAGGCAACGCTCATAGTGTGTTTTCATGATGTCACGATGAGTGCTGCCAAGGAGGTGTGGGGCGGCGTCGTACTCAACAAACACTTTACATATGTGCTGAACTTTGGATCTGATTTTGCTGACGGGCGTTAACGTGAACTTATAAACCTCTGAGCTGTTGAAACTGCGCGTAAGTGTGTGTGTGTGTGTGTGTGTGTGTGTGTGTGTGTGTTGGGGGGATCAATATTCCACTCACTGTATTATTTTCTATGTAATTGTGAATATGTTGTTAATTAACGTGGAACTATGGGATGTTATTATGTTATTCTGTTATGTTAGCCTGGTCATTTTTGGATACAGGCCCATACAGTACAATTAATGATAAATTCATCATTTGCTTTGTGCTTATTTGGATTCAGCATGTCAATGTTGAAATCACCACCAATAAAAATAAGAACATATCTTCCACCCAGTGCTTTAATGCTTCCACATTGGAGCCTGATGCTCTATATAAGAAGCTAATTAGCACATTTTTCTTTTTTTCTTTACAGATTTCTATTGTTGTGCATTCTAATATGTTATCAATAGCAGTTGTCATATTCTCTACTATCTTTTAGTTCACGTAATTTTCTATATATATATAGCTACTCCTCCTCCACACTTGTTCTTTCTCTTTATATCATGAAATTCCTATCTAATTCAAATGAAAGTCCTTTATCATCATTAATCCAGGCTTCAGATATTAAACTATTTTGACTGGTTTAATGAATTTGCCTAAATACTCTTTGACATTGCTGTAGTTTGCATAGAGGCTTCTACTATTGAAATGAATTATTTATAATCTGCCATCTGTGTTTAATTTCTGGTTATATTGTCCTTCTGTGTAGTAACAGCAGGTGTCCTTGATATTGTAGAAAAAAATTATTGTCCGGTTTTAACGTCATTTTCCAAGCCCAGTAGGTGGTGGTTTGTATAATTAAGTGTTCTCTGTTGTAGTTCATCGTTATCTGTGATCCTTTGTATAAAGTTATCTTCATCTGTAGTTGACGTGTCTCCTGTGTAAACCTTTGAAGCGTGACTTGAACACCACCAACATGCTCAGCGTTTCTCAGGAACTACTTGAAGAACACCCTGTGTGTACATGTATGTCTGCGTGGGTGCATCTGCTGACTGTGTGATTTATTAAATTGTTTTGTGATCATACTCACCACAGGACAGTCTCCCAGTCTGGAGTACAGCAGATAGCTGTGCAGGTCTCCATGTTTCATATAGGGCAGGATCACCACAGGGGAGGGGTAACCTTCGCTCTCCACTGTCTGCAGACACACACCTGAGAAAACACCTCACGTCAATGTGCGCACGGGCCGCGTGGATTCTGTGCCCCTTCATGCACATGATATCAATCATCATCTGAAAACAAATCAGCAACTTTTCTTCCGCTCATGAAGAAAAATGTACCAATATATGAGAATTTGTTGCAAATTAAATCTATCTTTTTGCTCGGAAAACATATATTCTCTCTCCATTCATGTGTTTTCATAATGAGCTGATTAATAAGCTGCTTCAAGAAAAACAAGCCTCATAACTTCATAAACAACAGTCATCAGCTAATAAGAGCATAGTGACGTTAAAGTCACTGTAAATGTATTTAATGTACTACTGTTTCTCTAGCATAGCAAAAATTTTATTGTGAGCAACAACTTATAAAGATTGATCCACTTTAATGAGATGAAAAGAAATGAATTACTCCACTATGAAGTCTGTAATATTAAGCGATGCAATGCAAGATGCATATTGTGGCGACACGTCCAGAACGTCACATGAAAATCAGTTTTTCTTTCTTTCTTATCTGATCTCACTGATCAACCAGGGTAATTATTCCAATGTGGCCAATGTAGAAATCATGGATACGATCTAGTTATTATTAGTACTCTAACTGTACCAGGATATCTCAGTGTAGAGTTTGTTGTGTGGAGGAATATACTGTACTCACAATATAAATGATCAAATCAGTTTGAGGACTGAATTATTTAGAAAGAAGTCAGATGAAAAATGTTTGTGGTGAGATTTCCAGCCTTGCTTTTTAATGTATTGAGCATAAACGTGGTGTGCTTTTCACCTCTGTTGTGTAACGTGCACATAAGTCTATCGCTTAAATAACCGAGTGAACGAGGATAAAGCAACTGCTCACCCAGCAGCCTCATGACGTTGGGATGGTCGAACTCTTTCATGCAGGCGGCTTCGCGCAGGAAATCTTCCATCTCTGAGCGAGTACAGATGGCGACTGAGGAGGAGACGGCATGGAGGAGAAACAAACTTTATCATCAGACTTTTATGAGACTTATTAAACCATCTTTACCACAGACTGAAACGGGCAGAAATGTCTTTTTTTTTTCCTTCTTCCTGGAACAGCTTTGATGCAATTGACTTTACTACAGTTGATGTGCGGTCAGCGTTTTCTTCTGCCAATAGTTGCTACAAGCCCAGTCTTTGTCTGTTTTCTGATCAAAAACGGAGACTTTTGCCCCGACCTCTTGTTAATATTTGAACCATGGGGTCGCCTATCAAACGGCCTGTGTTCCACAGATGAAGGGACTCATTGTGGCGACGGCCGAGTGCTTTTTCTGTCTACTCACTTTTCATGGTCTTGACAGCAACTTTGAGAGCAGAATCCTCCTGAGTCAGAAGCCCCTCCATCACCGAGCCGAACTCCCCTGAGGAGAAGCAACAAAACACAAACAGATGCACTGTTGGATGAAACGGTGTGACGCCTGGTTGTGTGTGTTCGCTGGAAAACAACCACAGCTGAGTGGAAAATAAGCATTGCGATGCTGGATGAGTCCTGGTTACGCCTTGATATGAATGTGCTCATTGCTGCTTAAGTAAAAGGTAACATGCAGGATGTGAGATGTGCTCAACATTTTTGTAAACTATACCGGGGAATAAACACGTTTCTGATCTCTGACTCTGAAATCGGTAGGCTTTTATTTGTCTCCTGTTTAGAGGCGTCTCCACAGTAGGTTGTTGTATTTTGACTTCTTGACCCTTCATGTCACAATCAGGGTTTTGAACTCCACATCTAAGGCCGTGAGGTGATGAGCCATCAGGGTGACTCATACTCAAGAAATACTCAAGAAAAAAAGTTTCACTTTTAACTTACATACAATGCTTTTTGCAATCATTTTTGAATCTTCTTTTATTTTCACCCTTCCCCTTTTACCTCCAGTCAGAAGCATTGGGAAACTCCTCTTTAAAGTTCTGAACGTCACTGGAAGTATAACCTCATATATTTAATCTTAATAAGTAATATAATAATGTTGACAATGCCAATATAGGAGTATTGTCTCTAGAGTGCATAACTTCATAAAGGAATTTTCATCTGGAGCTGCTATGAACTTATCTTGAGCCTTTTTCTAGTTTCCGTGGGACATTTTCACATTATATATTATAACTATTCTTATTGTACAACATTGTCATTGTGGATTCAGCAACTTGATCACTGCAATTTGTCCTTTAGGTATGAGTGAGAAAATAAAAAAATAAAAAATTGAAAACAGGTAATTTTCTGAATTTTATGTGAGGAAATCGGAGGTGTTAGTGTTCAACCATAACTGATGTCATGTGATTGCTGTTATATGTATCACATGAATCGTCCTCATAAAGAAAACAAAAAAGAAAACATGGAAGTTCGAATTATTGAAGGAGGAGAAAGTGATATTAGTCTTCAAACAAAGCATTACCTTCTCCCAGGGTCTTTCCCAGGGTGAGTTTATGTCTGTCCACCATCACATCTTGGAGTTTCTGCTTCAGCTCGTCGCTGATTCCCAGGTTGTTCACTGGAGAGGAAAAAATAATCCATTTTAATGATGCTTGGAGGCCAACATGTTTCAATTAAAAAAGCAGAACAGAGGAGAAAAAAATTGCTGGATTCTACTGAGAAGTCTCTTTTACTTTTCCAAAACCACACTACGGGACACTGAGCCAGAATCAAAATGTTAATAAAAAGAGCTGGACTTTAACAAGAAAGAGAAAAACTAACTGTAACTAAATAGGAGACGTGTCAGTCTGCTTGTAAAACCCAACAAAATTGTATAAAACATACATTTTGGGGGGGAAATCGAGTGCAAGGAATTAAGGCAAATATCAGGAAACAAGGTCTCCAAAAGCCTCATTATCCCACAGAATGACAAATATCTGATAAAAAGTTTATATTACAGAGCGGAATTGCAAGAACGAAGAATTCAGGTAAGGAAACACCACCGTCAGAAAATCAGTGGAGTTTAACAATAGTGGAAACATCAAAACCAGAAGTAACATACATACTCAGATTAGAAGAAACCAATGTAGGAGAAAAGGATGAAATGAACTCTACATAAGACTGATAAGAAAAATACTGAACTATGAACATTGAACAGTGTTACACTCGTCTGAGAGGCCAATTGAAAGTACATTCCGAAGCGCATCAGACTGCACGGTGTTGTAGTTGTGAACACTTTCACCTCTCAGTGAAGAAATAAGTATATAAATCTTAGTTTGAATGTTAGAGTTACATAATGTCACAATAGGGGGGAGGGGGGTTCTACAAGCACTCTGTACTTCCTCCCACAAAGAAATTTGGTTACTGAGTAACTCTTAATTGTTTTTAGTTGTTTGTGTGTGTCTGTGATTGTGATGCACTGGTGACTCCAAGCTGCCTTGTGAATGTTGCAACAACTCCAGCTCACTTTAAACAAAGCAGGTACAAAACAATGGATCCATAAAATAACTACAAATGTACTTTAATGAGTGTAAAATCTGTTTTGAACTCGAATAACACACAGTCCACTGTCCAGACATGATGTGACATCACGTCTCTTTCTGCCCTCATTCTTTTTCAGGTGTGGTACACACATCCCTGTGGGCTTGGGGGATGAGGTCAGAGGATTTAAGGCGGTCTAAATGTTCCCCTAAATGCCGCCTCCACAGCTGGCCGTCATGGGGCCGATGAGCACACTGTGTCACAGACGTCCGCTCTGTTTTCACATCTGGGCCAAACTGTGACACGCCAACGAGAAGCTCCGCGGCTCCAGCTGCCGCCGCGGCACCATCAATCTGCCACGCGCTGGACAGCAATGTACTCATTCCTCAGGCATGTTTCCGCACATGCTATAGAAAATGGATGCAATAACCAGCGCCTCAGGGCCGGACCCTGGCCAGAGAATTGGCCAACACTACAGATCAACATTAGCAGCACAAATCCCATTCAAATCCCTCCAATCTGCCCCTCTTTTTCTTTTTTTCCCCACTACTCATTCCATTATTCACTCAGAGAACACATTATCTCTTCATCTCTTTGCCTCAGCTCTTCTCATTTTACTCACTGAATAGCTTTTTAGGGAGGAAAAACATTTCTTGTGGGCTCTTTCTGCCTCCCCCCCGTAGCCTCTTTGTGAAAGTCAGCAAGCTGAGACTTGCTCACGAGGACTATACAAATATTCTGTGCACACCGGGGACATTGTTGGGGCTTGAACGTGACCCAGCTGCGTGAAACTTGAGCGAGCTCGCCGTGTTTACAGGTGCATTATTTCGCTGTCTGTGATCACATCGCGGGCCGCTGGTTGGCGACAAGCACAACCTCAGCAAAGCGCTGGTCTGTATTTCACCGGGGAAAAATCACAGTCTCCACCTGGATGACTTGTACAGACTCACACGTTTCCCCTCCAGTCAGGGCGACTGAGCAGCTCCTCATCTGTTGTTCCAATCGGCCTAATTTTGAAACGCCATCCTTCAGAGGGGTACACGTCACTGGAACTCTGCGTATATTTCCTTTATCTTGCGTTGTTAATAAGTTTCAGCTTCATTGCACTCATCTGTCAGGTCAAAAATGATTTTACGTGGTAGTATGTGTGTGAATAACACTCTGAAATGACTTCAAGTGTAAAGTAAACTTACTTTTCAAGCCATCATGAGCCTTGTTGGGGTACATAAGTACATAAGCAGACACACATAATGAGTGTTACAGTAATACCCTGCTTGTCTGTGTGAATGCAGCAGCTCAACCATCAGCACTGACACAGGTCGTGATTTAACTCGTATCGCAGTTTTGATTCAGAAAAGAAACCACGAGAGCAATCGGTCTCAATCTTTATTGTTCTTCTGTTTTCATTCCAGAAAAGTTGTGCTTTTTTTTGCAATGCAAACAACATGTGCCTGCATGCAGAGAACAGTGGGGAGTAAACATGAAGCCACTTTTAGTTGTTTGTATAGGCCATGTATCACTGCTGACCCAGATCATGATGTATTAAATGCACACTCTGTACCAGAAGCAATGTAAAATTCAAAAGAGTGTGCAGCGAGAGCAGTACTCTGAAGGCCATCATCGATACTGTTGTCGAGGAAATGATTGATTAGCTGTTACCATCAGGTGTTTTCAGACAGATGTTTGTCTTGAAATATTGAGAGTTCAAGTAAAAAAAGTTGTCAGGAAGATAAATACTAAAAATCTCTTTAAATACCAGAAAGGTACACAGACTGTTACTTTCCGCCTCTGTGCACGTCCAATGGTGTTATAAGAGATATCCATCAGCTGCGGAGACAGTCAGCTGACTGCACACTTCAGGGTTGTTGCGCAGCTGTGGAGACTGAATCAGCCTTTTGGTGTTCCTGACTTTGATCAACCTCATAAAGAGGGTGAGTCCTGCGGTGAAACACGGAGAATAAAGCTGTCATTGTGTATCAGCGACGGCACAGGAACTGTTGGGTCGCGCCCGGGGGGCCGTGAGAGGAGATGTTGTGCTACTTTGTGTATCATAAACAGCCTCGGAGGCATGTTTGGGCCTGCTGGTAATAGTACAGTATCTCTTCCTGCTGCGGTGGCGCTCAAGGCGGCAGAAGGTGAGAGGAACTTACGTGTTGCCTCTGTGGTCCTGCGGCTGTACGTGCGGCGAGCGCGGTATCGGACCACCAGCTCCCCGCTCTCCATCATGGGCTCAAACGCCTCTCTGTGGATGGATGCAGGACACAAACAGATCAGTTTAAACATGTCAAAATGGCTGAGAGGCTGAACATCGCACCGAAATCCATGTGATGAATGCCACTCTTTCACACACACACACCCCACCCCATGCAAATGTCTCCCAATGCGTGCAGAAAGTGAGGCAGCATGGTCAAGGAGCTGGAAAAAGAAACTTTTTTTTTTTTTTTTTTCAAGGTTTGGCACAGTCATGGAGTCCCTCCCTTCCACCCACGAGGAGCAGTAACAGCTTCATACCCGAAGCGTGTCTCCTTGCGGCGCAGCTTGGCCACGTAAACAGCCATGAGCACAGCGATGGACACGGCGCCGGCGATGGCCATCACCACGTACCACCAGTGCCAGGAAAAAGCTGGTGGCGAGGACGGACCTGAGGAGAGGAGAGGAGAGGAGAGGAGAGGAGAGGAGAGGAGAGGAGAGGAGAGGAGAGGAGAGGGGTGTAGACACACACAGGGTAGGTGAGGTGACTTTATTTGTATCCGGAGGTGTCACAACACTGAAACAAAACAAATCACACTTCAAGAGTCAAACAAATGTCCAAAAAAAAGTGTAGTGGTTTGCACTCTCGGCTCACATGTAAGAGGATCCCTGGTTTAAGTCCGGGGTCAGAGGCCTTTCTTTGGATCTTGTCCCCAGACTTGTGTGGGTTTTCTCAGGTTTCCATTCAGTTAGAAAACATGCTTTTAAGGTTAATTCATGACTCTAAAATTGACTGTAGGTGAGAGTGTGACTGTGTGTCTCTGAGTGTTTACACTGTGATGGACTGTCCAGGGTGTAAGCCGCCTTCGGCTGGTATGGGCTCCAGCAGGCAAATGTTGGATCAAGCAGTAATAAAATATATGATTAAATGTGGATTTTAAATGAGAATTTTCTTTTACTGTGCTAAATCTGACGAAAGAAGCGATTGGCTTTTCACAACTTTAGTTTGTTATGGGGAGGATCACAGACAACTAAAAAAAAAAAAAAAAAAAGACATTTAAGGTTGATCATAATAGGTTGTGTAAATGCACCATCATTAAACTGGCTTGGATCCTTCTATCACCGACAATCTTCTCCATTCAATCCACCTTGTCTGAAATCTCCGCTTCACTTCTCTTTCTCCATTGCTTTGGACGACTGGCCACGAGTACAAGTAGATGTACACACACAAACAGGGAATTGAGAGTCAAATGTATGTTTTTGAACTGTGGAAGGACAGTGGAGTACGTGAAAACCCACACGCACACAGGATGAACATGCACACTCTGCACAGAAAGCCCTGCCCTTCACCAACAACCAGGACTGGAAACAGACTGGAAACTTTCCTGTTTCATAATCCTGACATTAGGGTGGGATCAGCTCACCCTGGAACCATTTTCTCACTACATTACTCTCGGTTTATACGGCTGGGAGTCCTTTCCTGCACTGAACTACTTTCCTCTCTCACTCTACACACGGACACATTTCTTTATTACATTTAATTAATATTCAGTTTTTTCTCCCGTATTCTGAGTTTTTTCCATTGTTGATATGCTTGCTCAAGTGGAAAAGTTTGCTTTTCCTCTGTAAAAATACCCTGAAATGGCAACGTTGTTATTGCCGCCATATAAATACAATTAAAGTGAACTGAATTGAATGGATGATGCAAGCATTTTTAGAATTTCCTCCATTTTCTTTATGATACTGTTGGTTTGTGGAGGAAGGATGGTTTTGTAGCATTTGGTTTCAGTGGCACTTTGAATATCTGTCCTGCTGGTTTATTCATGTGCCTCATGTAAACATTTGCGTCTAGTTTAATAGACGTTCTTCTAAATGATCTAAATAGCTGGTGTATCCTTTCATTCACATGTTTTCTTTTTTCTTTTTTTTCCCAGTATGAGACGTAAAGTTGAGTCGACTGTGTTTATTTTCTATTTTTCACATCATGGGAGTTCTTGCTGTCCTCTAACACTGAAATTTACTCCCTGTGAGCTGTTTCTAACCTTACACAATATCCTCCATTCCCACTATTCTCACAATATCCTCCCCCAACTCTCCCGGCTTCGTTTTCTCTCTTCATTCACCACTCTTGTTGCTGGAATTGTCTGTCTGGCTCTATTAGACAAAGCAAATAGAGATGCTACACTGTTTCTCACTGTTATAAATATTTATGATGCCCCCCCCCCCATCCAACACCCCTCTTCCCCTTTCCCATGTCTCTTCTCTTTTTACCCTCTTCCTTCCCTGTTTTTCTTCTTAAATATACAGAAGGGAACCAACACGAGCAAACTCCAGCCAAGGAGGATTAGAAAGAGAAGTTGTGTGGTGGAAAAGAAACCCAACATGAGCTCACTTCCACTATCACAGAATGATTCTGTGCCAGTCTAAAGAGTTCATGGAGGACAGAGTTTGTTGGTTTGCGTGTGTAAAGTCAGTCATTACTCACCTCGAATTTCCCCCAATTCTGTTGGTGTAAAAAAAAAAAGAAAAGAAAAAAAGAAAAGAAGAAGTTTATTGCAGTGTTTTCACATGAAAGAGAAAACATTTCTTTGCTTCATTATAAAAAAAAGGCTTATTTTAGATTTTATGTGAAACACGTTCAGATTCTCTTTATAAAATGTAAAATGGCTCAAAATCAAATCTATCTATATCGTGTTACACTACTCTTACTGTTAGCATTATTTTAGCTATGTGTATTGGCCAGTGCTCTTCCTACTCACCAGGAGAGATGAGCGTGAGAGTCTGTGTGGGGGTCCAGGGTCCCAGACCCGCCCCCGTGTACGCACACACTCGATACGACACGTTGGAGAGGGGCACTGACAGATTGATCGACAGCTCAGTGTCCAACCCGGTATCCACCACAACCTGGTAACGACAGGAAAGTGTTCAGCACCAGAAAAAGCCAGACATTTCCATCGCAATGGATTAGTTACTATAGTATTAGTTACTGTAATAAAAAAGTAATTCTAAGCTTTTGAAATCTCAGTAATTGTTACAGACAGAAGAACTATTGTAGCAGCACTGTCATCACTCATGATCAAAGTCTGCTGTGTATTTGTGGGTGTGTTTGTAAGCTGCACCGACCTGCTGGGCTGCAGGAGTGCCGTACTCCACCATGTAGCCCTGCAGTTCGCCGTTTAGCTTCCCGAGAGGCTCCTCCCACACCATCAGCACCTCCGTCCCATTCAGCACGGCCGTCACGTTCACCGGCGGGTTTTCTGGCACTGAAACACACACACACACACACACACAAAAACACAACAAAGCTCAGAGGGATTTCTCTTTCACACAGTTTCATCTGGGAATGAGTCGGTGGTTCGGTCAGCACACAGCTCAAGGGCGTGATGTTGGTGCGTGTCAAAAAGGGTCGGGGATGAATGTGGAGCAGGCGGCGCGGCCGCCGAGGGCGCGGTGGCCAGGAGCCAGTGGGCTGGGGGTGAGCCAGGCATGTGTTGTTTTGACAGCTTAGAGTCTCGGGGGGGTGTGGATAACGGCAGCAGCTGGAGAGGGAAGATGTCAGGGAATGTGGAGAATTCTGCTTAAATAGGACAAAAAGGCATCTGAGGGCATGAGAGACGTAGGAGGGGTGGGGTGGTGGTGGTGGTGGTGGCGGGGTTGGGGGGGGGGGGGGGGGGGGGGGTCGGGAGGTGATAAGGGGGGTTCAGGAGTCAGCTCAGGAGTCAGTGTGGCCCCTCCGTCGGCATGCTCGGACAAAGTCAGACAGACGCAACCCAAGACCTGCGTGTTCCTACTTTCTACTTTCTCTCTGTCCATCCGTCTTTTCTTTTTTCTTTTTCTTTTCTGGCTTTCTGGAGCAGAGTGAGGATAAAAAGCTGCTGGCAGCCGAAACACCCACAGGAGAGACAACATCGTTGAATAGTAGGCTACAAATACTGAGGAATGTGTGTGCATGGCTGGAAATCCCAAAATCTTTTTTTCACAGAGGAAAGACGGGCATCTCAGTTGGGAAGGGCAACACTTTTAAGATGTTAACCTTTAGGATTGGACTTAAAGACCTCATTAAATTATACATAGATTTCATCACAGGCTTGTTGGTCAGTCAATCTTTAATATGTTTGGTATAAATATCAAAACTAAATCAACCTGAGACTATTAAGTTTTTCTTTTTCTTTCAAACAATGTCACCTGTCGAGAGACTCGTCCTGCATGGGAGAGTTTCATAAATCTGCACCCAATAGAAATGAATGACATTTCAAAGACCTATCCTCACTTAATAAGTTTGTTTAGACAAATAATTTTTTCATAGGCTTGAAGTCACATTTCTTTATCCCTGCTTTAGTTCACAGGAGGAGGGCAGCTTAGCAAACGTTTTTTTTCCCCCCAGTACCTTTATTTTCCTTCTTAAGGTTTAGTTAAGAGTTTGGGGGTGTGATGTTTGTTGATTTGGCACGAGGCCCACCCTGATTCCTCGCTGCTCTCTGTTTTTGTTTTTAAACCAACACCACTTTTTTTGTAACTTGCAGAAAACATCTTTCCTAAGATCGTGCATAAAGGCACTAAATTGTGGCTGATTTACCAAAGATTAACACCATCAGAGACATTATACACAAACACAAGTATATAGATGAGTGTTTTGTGTGCTTCGGGCATGTTTACGTTATACGTTCATTTATTGACAAGCACAGAAATATTGAGTTGGAGCGATTGGTGGAGGTAAGTTTTGACGTGCAACCACAAAAACTATCTTATTGGAAATCCACAAAGAAAAGTCACTGAGATGGTGATCACAATGATAGCAGCGTCTCCGCTGACGGTTTAACTGGTTTTCATTTCCTTGTCATAAAACAGATGCAATGATAAACAACAGAGGTACTGAACCACGCTCCACCGCATTCATCGGTTGGCATAAACTCCCAGTATGTTGCATAATCCGGGAAACAAGCCCAATATAATATATTTATGCAGTCAAATGTTCTAAACTGACAGTCTGTGTTATTTTCTGTATGTTTCGGATGTTTGCCTCAGCGTGTCCCATTACAGATCGACTTCCTCAGTGCTATTTTCACATTCAATGTGGCACCATTGCATGTCGTGAGCAGTGACCGTCTGTGCTCGCTCCTCTTTGTTTGTTTCCTGCAGGTTAGAGATGTGTTGATAAAAGAGTCTGGTTCTTTTCATCTGCAGTATGTCGATTTCTTTGTTGCCCTCCTCTCGCTTCTATTTTCTCTCCTTACTTTCCGCTAACTTCAACCAATCAGGGCAGATGTAGAAGATTCCTGAGAGATTGCTGCTCACATATCTATCCAACTGGAAAAAGACTTGTTTTCATTGTAGTAAAAGCTAATGTCATCTTTTTTTTCCTTCTTACTCTAAAAAGGCTCTTAAAAGTCACACGAATTAGCTGGACAACACACACACACACACACACACACACACACACACACACACACACACACACACACACACACACACACACACACACACGCACACACACACACACGCACACACACACACACACACACACACACACACACACACACCAGCAAAGTCACTGAGAGTTTGGGAAACATGGCCCAGCCTATGCATGATGTTATCAGGAAGCGTTTGGCGGGTGATTGTTTCCACATGTGGTCGCCGTTCGGCCTGCCAGCGGCAACAAAAACAACCTCCAAGTCAAGTTCGCTCGGGCCGTTCGGCTCCACCTCTCCTCCATCACTCCTCTGCCTACACCCTCCCACCTTTCGCAGCTGAAACCACACAGTGTCTATGCCTTTGTCTCCCTCTCCTCATCCTTCTCTCCTGCCGTAATGCCCTCCAACTTGACGCCATCGCTCCAAATTCTCTTCTCCCTCGATGCCCTCTCTGTGGCAATGCTTCTCCTTCTTTTCATGAGGCTACGCGTTCAAGGGAACGGAGCCGTGGAGCTGCTGACGCAAAGCTATGCAGGGGAAAAACAAAGTCAATGGAAAAAAAAACTGGTTGCAAAATTTGGAAGGTATGGGGGGGGGGTGTCTGCAGAATTGCTTTGTTAAATGTCATTAAAAAGAGCTCCATTCTGTTTCTTTGTTTTCCTCGTAAAAGGCTGAGAAACAAACAGTTGTTCCACAATTTGTTCACAACAGCAGAGGTTAGCATTTGGATCCATTGTGCACTACTGTATCACATCCCACTGGGCGTTGCCTCAAAAGAAGAAGAAGAAAAAAAAAGAAAGTGTCAAATAACCACATTTGGAAGAATTTAAACACGGACTGGAGGAGGGGATGTGACTCTTTTCCCATTTTCTTTAAGCTCCTTTCCTTTCCTTTTTTTTTTCCACGCTCTCAGTCTGGTTTGCCTCCGTGCACGTCAACATGTACATGGAAAAGAAACCCCGTTAAGCCAGAAGCTGACTTTTAACCCTGCGATATGGAGCCTATTCCCCATGAAGCAAAACAAACAGTTACATGAGAAACATGTTTTTCAGATCACTCGGGACACGAATGTTAGTGTCATCAAAAACAAATGTCCCCAAGTCGAAGGATATCCATCTTGTTTCAATTTCATAGCAAACCCAACTGTTTTCTGTTTCGGGAATAGTGTCATCTAATGCTTATGGTTGCTTTTTTTTCTTTTTTTTGCTGCTGATAGTATTAAACAGGATTAAATGTGAGATTTGTGTGTCTGCTGAGCCACGTCAATGTGACTCACTTCCAGTGCAATTCACGTTGAATCTGCGTGCTGTTATTAATTCTGGTTTCTCTGGAGGGGAAGAGAGACTGAGTCATCCATCTACTTTATCCAGCAGGGTCTCAGGGTGTTTCACCCAAACCCAGATGACTTGTGGATAAATAGCAGGGTACACCCTGAACAGGGGTCCGCTACCACAGTGAACACACAAAAAAAAAAAAAACAACACACACACACACACACACGCACACGCACACACACACACTGGTTTGTATTTGTAATGACGCATGGCTGTAAAGGAAAATGCACTTGCAGAATGGATATGTAAAACATAATCGCACAGCAGCTTTAGAATTAGCAGGGTGACGGGGGTCACTTCACTTCCTCTCCCACTGAGCAGCCGCCCCACCCCACCTCCGCACTCTCATCCTCCGGGGAAAATAGTGGGCTTTGGGAAAATGGCAAAATTTGTGTTTTCTCAAAGCACCCCTTCTCCCATTTCTCTGTTCTCCAGTTGTCAACCCACTTTTTTTGTGCGTTTCTTTCCCACAGTGCCTTGCTGTGTGCTCGGGGAGGAGCAATCACAGGTCATCTGAGGTCAAAACATAGGAGGGAAAATGGGACATGAAAGCATGAAGCCTCATTTCAGAAAAAAAAAACACTTTTGCAAGGACGCAAGGAAAAAATAAACAAAACAACTTCCTCAGCAATGTCATTAGGTTTTGAGGAAGGAAAAGAGATTATCAATAAAGAAACGGAGATGTTGCCATATCATAATTTTCTAATTTACATGCATTTGTATTTATGCAGCACACAGCAAAGAAAGCTGAGGCTGACAAATTATAATGTTTTTTTCCTTCTAACTATCCATTCATTCTCCAATGGGCAGGTTACCAACAAGCGCATCCATTTAATCCATGGCAAAGACATGTTTTGCTCTTTTAAAATGATTGATAAACATATATAATTACATTTTGAACCAATACAAATTGATTGATTAACATATATAATTACATTTTGAACCAATACTTCAGTTGTCTTGACAAGTAAGTTACTTCAAACGAGTCCAACTGTGGATATGAAAGAAGGAGGGAAAATGAGAAAAGTCAAATGTCAGTTTAACAAAGACTGCAGAAAGATCTCAGGTCGAACTAAAGAGTCTTATGGGAGAGTCAAAGAGGTGGAAAATATGGCTGCCTTGGAACAATTGTACCTCTCTTTTTTTATTCCCTCATTTCTTTGTGATCCATGACTCACGAGGTGAGATAATGGTCACCCGAAGCAAGACAGAATCAATACTGTTTAAGAGAAAGTTTTGTAAGTTGTCTATTTTTATGCTATTTACTGTTAAAAAAAAAATTCCGAATAATTATTCATACATGCTATCAAAGAATAATTACTGAACTTTCATTAAATCAGATGTCTAACAAACCGGACATCTATTGAAGAAATTTAGCTGGGCTTGGAGAGACCAGAAAGACAAGACAAGACAAGAAAATGTTTGATAAGACAAGACAACATAAAAAGACAAGGCAAGACAAGGTAAGACAAGAGGAGACAAACCGGAAATGACGAAAGAAATAGACAGCCGAACACCAGGCATGACAAATATAAAGATGCAACTCAACACAAGACAAGCAAAAAACTGCAATAAGGTAGAATTACAGAAGATAAATACTAAATGGCTGCACTCTTCTTTCTTCTATCATGAACTGCATTTGACCACCAGCTGAATATCATCAGTCCATGACTCACTGGGACAAGTCCAGAAAGCAGTCCTGGCCTCAACGTAATTATATAATGTGCGTTTTCCCCTTTTTGTTTTCAACTGAAATGAAACAAAACTCATGAATTTTAAAGAATGAAGAACTGAAATACGTGACTGCAGCCGTCACTTGAAGAAAAACTACTTCTCTGTTTTTCTTCTCCTGCTTAACAAATTGAGAAATGCTGCGTCGAAGTGTTTTGGTGAGCAGCGTTCATTGTGGAAAGCCCCAATCGTCCCTCCTGTGGCCTATCTCTCCTCTGAGCATACACTATTTCCACTTCTATTCATTCGGGGATGGAGACAGCATGAGCTGGCATGGAAAATCCCACCTCAGTTTAAACTTGCACTCAGCGGCAGCGTTACAGTTTGGACGGAGCACTGCGATCCTAACTGAAGCCTTTCAGGACAGTTTAATGTCCGCCCTCCGCTCTCCCTCTCTCCTCCTCCTCCTCCTCCTCCTCCACCTCCTCCTCCTCCTCTTCCTCCGTCCCCTCAGTACCAGTCAGCCTTACACCTCAGGAGTTTACATTTGAAATGGGCTTTGCAGAGGTACAGTCACTCACATCTGGTATCGCTCATAAACTCAGACAGAGCTAAAGGGGCACTGGAAGGCATATTGTGACTAACGGAGCTCTGCAACCTGATTCCACGACCGCTTGTTATCTTCCAGCGTGTTCCCAATAAGTTAAGACCCACTCAAAATCACACTGACAAGCACGGAATGTCCTTAGATTCGCAGTTATCTAAAGTTGTGCTAAAACTAGGACAAAAATACCAAATTTCTCGGTTTACTCCAGTTTTATCATCACCGTCAATGCTCAAAGTGTTTAAAACCACCTGCTATGCTGCAACCATGGAAACGATCTAAATAAGTACTATGATTTAAATACATTTCTTGGATTAAAATCTAATTACTCTAATGTTGTTTTGTTGTCTTATAGAATATTGTCTTAAGTTGTGAGGGCCTCATAGATTAGCCATTCTGTAAAAAAAAAAAAAAAAAGTAAACTTAAAGCTTGTAACATCAAATATAAGAAAATCAACTGAAGATATGAATGCTGGAGGGAAAGTCTGGATGTAAACATAAGAATGAACTAAAAGAGTACCAACTATACCAGTGCCTTTAAAAAAATGCTTTTACGAGTAGTGATTAAATTATTGCAACAATACGATCAAGCCAGAAATATTCAAGCTCATACGGTTCTAAATTACAAACCAAATCCTTTTACAAAACTGATACTAGTGTAAAACACTTTAAATCGTAGTAGTCACACTATAGTTTATAATCCTGTAGCAGTAATACAATGCCAGAATAATACACAGAGAATGTACATATAGTTTATCAAACATGTTCAAATAAAGTAATGTTTGGTATGAGTATATGAGCAGATACTGTACATTCAGACAAATATATTCAAATATAGAAACACGCACTGATTTTGTTGACGTGTAAACCAGAGCAGCACCTCTGGGACAAAAGTCTCTGATATAAAATGATCCACGTCATGAAGTAAAGACCATGAAAGCAGCAGTGTTGCACCTGCTCACTGTGGCGGAGGTTTGTTTATGTGCTGGAGGAGCTGCATGAACAAGACGAGGCTCGGAGCTCAATCAGTAACCAAATAACCCAACCCTGACCTCGACACACTTCTGAGGAAGTCATCACACACACACACACACACACACACACACACACACACACACACACACTAGAAGCAAACATCTCTGCGCTGGGCCGACTCACCTCCCTCTGTGGTGCGTAGCTCCACCCAGGGCGACCAGTCGGAGGAGCCCTGGCTGCTGTGGCAGGCCACCCTCACGTCGTAGAGGCTGTGGGGCTCCAGGCCCCCGACGAGGTGGCTGGCTGGAGGGATGTTCACATTCTGGTTGTGGATCAGGGTGTCTGGGTCCACTTCGAAGGCATCTCCAGAACGTTTGGCCTGGGAACAGAGAATCAACGCCAGGTTATCACGGCGTCTTCCACCACTAACTTTTTATTTTGAAGTTTAGCCATGGAAGATATATTGTGTTGGACCATATTGGGTGTCGTCCTGGAGGAGAGGCAACTAAAAGCTTGCTCTTAGTTTAGCTGCTGTATGTTTAAAACCAATAGCAATCTATATATATTTACCAATGATTTCCCTCCTCGCTGTCTATGTTTTTCTTTTCTAGTTTGTGTTCTGGTTCTCCCGGAGGATTAATCTTATTAAAAAGCTTGTTGTCCTCTCGAAACCATCAAACGTGGGGCTCATATGGACTTGTTCAGCCTTGTCTCTATATTTTAAAGGAGGTATAAAGTCAGTATTCCACTGTAGGATTTGTGCCTGGATTAATATAGCTGGTTTCTTCCAGAATCCCAAATAAAACCGAAGGTGCCTTTGTTGGAATTGCCACAATATAAACAATCTAAATTGAATTGAGAAAGAGAGGACTCAGGTTCAGCATTGCTGATGTTCCTGGTGGTAGTTGGAGGGAGGGAGTGAAGGAGGGAGGGAGGGAGGGAAGGGGGGGGTCATTCGGGTTCTAATATCCAAAAAAGGTGTAAAATGTGCTTGGCTGCTCGGTTGAACGTGACCCACCACCCAGCAAGGTGCACTGAAAGCAGAACCCACCAAGCGAAAATTACGGGCAGAAACCTGCTGCCTCTGCAAAAAGTCTCCCTGTGGTAAACATGTTTAAAGAGGAACACAAGGTAGGAAAAAAAAAAACAACCCTTTATTACAGCAATCTCAAAACCACATGAAAGTTGCTGGTGCAGCTCATTGTTTTGATGTTTATCAAGCAGGCGGCACATAACCGGGTGGGCTTTATTCTTCAGGGCTGAAATTATGTTTAAAATATGATATCCATAAACACTGTATGATTACGTGTTTATCAACATCTTTCTAATCACTTTGTCCAATTTAGTATCACTGGAGAAGACTCCTGCTGACGATGGTCAGATGAGTCACCATTCAACCTCAAATGTATGTTTCTGGACGGTGTGAGAAAACCAATGAGTGCTGATGGAAAACTCTACCGAATTTTTAAAAAAAAAAGAAGAAAAAAAAAGGCCCACAATCGTGGACTCGAACTGGGAATACTCTCACTGTGAGGTGTTCAACACTTCAGCACTGAGCAGCTCCACAGTTTCGCCAATAGCTGTTTTTGTTTTTTTCTGTTCTGTACTTTAACGTCATGGTGTGAGTTGAGTGGCGTGATTCGAAGAGCTCTGCAGCGCTATGAATGAAGAGTGTGTGAGTGAGAGAGTGAGAGAGCGAGAGAGCGAGAGACAGAGAGAGAGAGAGAGAGTGGAAAAAGCGTTAGCATGGTGAATCACTGTTTAGCCTGTAAAACAAGTGTTTAATCTAATAGTACAGCTCAGCCCTGAGTCAGTGTTCAGGCTACATTCCCTTTGTGTGGCTCAGAGCAGCAATACCTGCTGTCACAGCCTCTTCCTGCTGCCTTCAACTGTCTTTCTCTCTGTTGTCTTTCTCTCTTTCCTCTCTTCAGTCATCGCTTTTTTTCCCACAGAGCTATTCCTGGAGCACGACGCTCTCACTTTTCCGTGTTTCTCTTTGCTTACACAATGTAATTCAGATTTTTTTTTCTTTTTTTTTTTTTTTACCCCATTCTGCTGAAGCAGGCCCCTTTTCTTGTTCCCCTGCGAGGGCAAAGGGGTAACAGGGAAGGCAAGGGGGGGAAAGAGGGAGGGGGGCCGTGAGAGGTATGAGGGGGCAGCTTTATTAGAACCAGACGTTTAGGGGTGGTGCTGCACTGCTGCCTTCTTCCAGGAGAAGAAAGTTCCTCCCCTCAGCTCGGAGCTGCGGCCGCCACAAAGCAGGATAGTGGCAGAGAGACACTGACAGAGAGAGAGAGAGAGAGTGAGTCAAACTACACTCTCCTGGTCCAGGAGGCCACTTTCCCAGAGTGAAACCTGATCCATTGGTACATGGATTTAAAAAAAAAAAAAACACACAGGGAGGGGTGCAAGATGAGTTAAGGGAAGAATAGAAATGCAAGCCTCCTTTTCTTAGAAATGAGGTTTGGGAATGAGGCGAGGCCGCACAATTCGTCCTGCAGACAGGAGGTGGACGACGGACCTGTTTAACGAGCAGTTTGCAGCCACTGAGTGGGGATAATGCTCAGAGTTAGTTGTGGTGTTCCGCCTGTTCAAAACGTCGCCTCACCTGAACAGAGCAGCGGATTATGGGGTAGTCGCCTCCGAAGCCAGGCAGCCACGATACACGAAGTGACGTCTGAGTGGCTTCTACAGCTCGCACGTGCTGAGGCTGGGACGGCAGCGCTGCAGGGAGACACAGGGAGAGTGAGAATAAGGAGATATCACAACGAGAAGGGAATTCATCTTGAAATATGTGTAATCTGAACATTTAAATAGTTGTTACTTTCAGTCATACAAGCAGAGGTTTTAAGAGGCGTATATATAACACATGTTTTTTTTTTTTTATATCTTGCTTATTTCCCCCAAAAAATAGACTAAACATGACTCACTGGACTTATTGGGTGCTTGTTTAAAAATACATAGTGTTGTTTACAGTGGTTTACTGTATACAGTGTTGACTCATCAATCAGATGCACACATTGTGTGTAGAAGATGCTAAAGCAAAAGCAAGGTGTTGACACGATTACAAAAATGACTACGAAATTATACTGATAGTGGCTTACCAGTGATGGTCCCAGATCCCGATGTAGCCACTCCCTTGCGGTTATGGGCTTCACAAGAGAAGGTGCTGGTCCTGTTCAGGCCTGGATGTGAAGATTAAACATGCACATGTGAAAAAGGGGGAAACGTTTCCTCTCCTGGTCAAACAAAAAGTGCTTGCTCAGCATGCTGAGCAGCCTTGTGAAAGTTCCAGTACAAATAGAGTGACGGAGGAGAGTTCCTGTAAAGTAAGATGTTTTTGTATATCAGCAGCATTGTGCAAAATAAAACGCATCATTTAGGAACCAACATCCTTTCGTCAAAAAAAATGCTAAATGCCCTTTACTTATATGTTACATTTTCACGCATCAGCAGGATGAAAGCTCTTCACACCATTTGATCACATTGACACACTCTCACTAACACATGGTGTTCAGCTTCCTTTGGGACCAATCACTCACTTTTCTTTGACAATTCTACAGCCGGAAAATCAGAATAGGTCCAAAAGTCCAGATGGTTAAAGGCGATGTTTTCACCTTAATATATTACAACAACTCTTCGATCTGTCTTCTGATTCTGATAGAGTTAGTGGAATAGTAAAATTATCTGGTCTACTATTAATAACGATGAAATGTAGCTGCAGCCTGAAAAGATTACGCTGAGGAAGCACACATACATACTAAACTTTTCCATTTTTTTTTTTCAATTTCAGATAAAAATTGTTCTTTTCCACTGTGGATTTCAGAAAACAAATATAAATTAAAATGTCGATATTGCGTGGATTTTTGTTAATGTGTAGGAAATTCCACAAAAGTCATACAAACCATCTTTTTATCTCACCAGAAGAGGCCAAAAAAAATTGCATAATGGTTCTGTTTTGGTGCAAGGTCGGGAGCCACTGTTCTGTGGCACTGTAAACAACGTCACTTCTCATCCGATTGTTTAAACAACCAAATCTCATCTAAAATGGTCTTGATGTCAACATTCACTTCACCTCATGAAAACTACTCCAAACTCACTGTTCAACACAAACATCTCAAACCTACTGGGTCTAAAGCTGCACAAACCTGGTTCTGCAGCTGGTTGGTAATGCTGAGGCTGGATTTGATTTTTTTTCCCCTTTTTTTTTCACAGTGTGCAGATTTGAGAACAAAGCGGGCGGACGGGCTGAGGTCTAGGTGTAAAAGGACTGAGCGGCAGTCTTGTGGAGGGCTGGAGGTCTGGGGCTCCTCTGAAGGGGGCAAAACACTGTGACACACTGACATTCAACAGAAAATGAGTCCTCTGACTGAGTGACTCACAGCGTGCTCACACACTTGAAACATTCTTCAACACAACGCTGGCACACACACACACACACACACACACACACACACACACACACACACACACACACACACACACACACACACACACACACACACACACACACACACACACACACACACACACACACACACACACACCCACACGCACACACACACACACAGAGCAACATGTGACATTCAAGCATTATCAGCATTATCTAACATCCCAACATTGCCAATCAGCCACAAACTGAGGCTCACAGAACGGAGCAGTGTGCTGCCCTGCCGCGCCGATGGCACCAAGCCTCCATTGTGCCGCGGCCGGAAAGAGAACAGGGGGTACGGCGACTCGCCGAGGGGTTGTGACAGAGGGAAAGCAGGGAGGGAAGGGTGAGGGATGACCACTGGCTGTGTAGGCGAATGACACCAACAATGATCCTCATCAGGCCATCAGGACATTGCGCCACTCGCCCCTCTCTGTTCCTTCCCCATCAGCAGACCACAAGACAACAGAAAGGGTCATTGCTGGTCAGTCGGTGGAAACTCATGATGGTGACCAAACGCTGTCAATATGAGAGAGTGATGCAGCAGGACTTGGGACGTGACTGACATTCACTGTACATTTGAAATGTGTCAAAGACGTGTGACACACAGAGCTGTTGTGCAGAGCTAAGAGTCTTATAAATTGATTTATTTTGATTTTGTGGCTGTTGAATTTTCTTTAACAATCAATATCTGGCAGTTCTTCAACATTACTGAGTGTTTTTGATCTTAAATCGGAAACTTTGAACAGGTCTCCAGTTTGTCACCGATCAAACACAGAGAGACAATCAAACTTTGGGGTTAGGGTTAGGCTTTGGGCTCCCTGTGATGTTAAAGTGATAACCACTACAGATCTATGTTTGCTAATAATCATATTTATTTGTAGTTGAACAACAAAAAAAAACCAACTCCCTACTGATCCACTTCAGGAAATATTATGTACTATGCACGTTCATATTGGAGCAGTCCAGAAGCTGTTTGCACTAAAACAATAACTATTCTGTCTCTTGTCTTGTCTCTCTTTTTTCCACCTTGTATTTTGTTTTATTTTCATACAATAGAAGTGTTTCAATTCTCTGTATGTATTGCACATATTGGAGAATTAACGTAACATTAACATAAAGCAGACTTGACGTGATTTTATACACATTAAAAGTACTTAAAAAGCCTTCAAACTGATGATTTCCCAAGCGTAAAGGTTACATGTAAAACTGTATATTGCTTTCATTTTAAAGGCCTCAGATCTTTTGTATGTTGGTGAAAGTGGGCATGCCTGCAAGAGTTTGGTTTCACTGTAATGCTATGGAGAAGCAGAGATTGTCTGCAGCCTTTCTTCGAGGTGGATTTCAAGGAATAAAAGGTTGGGAAAGAAAACTGTTGTAACTGTCCAAAATCAGAGGAAAGTTCTATTTTATTATGCTAAAGTGCTGGGAGTAAAATATTTTGTTCACATGTACTTAACTGAGATTTTAATGCCATTGGTCGAACTCAAGCTCCTCTAAATATCATGAGAATCCTGCATAGAAAACTACATTAATGGAGCAGCAAAGAATTCAAAATCCACTGACTACCATCCAGCTGCTGGTAAACACTTCAACAGTGTCAGCCTTTTGAAGGATGAGCCGCGTTTGCTGGGATTTGGACCGGCGCTCCGCGGAGCAGCTGCCCATTCCTGAGGTATGAGTGTGGGTTACCGTCAAGCAGGTCGTCAGGCAGCCTCCTCTGATGAGTCAAGATAGATCTTTCCATCAAACTGGAATGGCTGCCCACCCTTCCCTCCACATCTTTCTGAGTCACCCCCCCCCCCCCCAATCATCACCACTGGACCCAACGCAGCCCAGTTATTTGGCAGGCAGCTGCGGTCTGCATTCAAGCGGCAACAGAGCCCTTCTCCTCTCTCTCCTCCCTCCTTTTATGTCTTTATGTCCTCTGCGCATCAATTTTCCATCTCCCAATTGTCCCTCTTGTGCTGGCTGCTCTGCTTTTAACCACACAACCACAAGGCTCGACTTCAATGGATCCGCTGGCACCGGGCCAAACAAGCTCTCCCAGGGGAGGCTGCTTATTTGCTGGTTTTGTTTAGGCCATGAAGGGAGGGGGCGGGGGGGCTTTTAACGTCTTTCAGACAGAGAATACAGTTGCTGTGCACTATTTGGAGTTAGTCTAAGTAGATTAGATCAAAAGCAAAGACTGGGAAAAGTGAGTTAAGAATTTTTCTACCTGGGGTCACAAACAGTTGTCTGCACCTGCATGAATTCAGTAATTAATTGCCTGAAATCATCAGTAATTTCAATTGGGTTTTATTACCTATTCCGCTAAAGCGAGACAATTTTACGATTCGTACTTCACATGTGTGACGATTTGCTTTCAGCTTTGATTTGTTCTTATGTGTTTCTCAGGGATCTGTACTCGGACCACTTGGTTTTTTCTTTGCACATGTGTGCTCTGGGTTCATAAACTTTTCTTCTTATGTTGACAACACAAACTCTTGCCCATCCTAACCTATCTAATACTGATCATGTCAAAATATTTAATTCCAGCAGAAATAACTGGGGAACGCAGAACACCCTGCAGATCAACACAGATACACATCAGACCAAATTGGAAAGACGTGTTTGTTTGCTCTAAACTCATGTTTAAGTACGTCCACTAAAGTTATCCAAATCAGCCCACAGTCTTTAATTACATCCTATCTTGATTGCTGGAACTCTCTTATTAGCTACAGTCTGTTTAAAAACAGCAGACACACCTCTGACAAGAAAGAAGAACATATCACTCCTGTTTCGGTGTTCTTTATTGCCGATCTTTACATTTTAGATTTGATATTTGGCTGCAAATGAGAATTATTAAAGCCGTCTCTGGATGTGTAGCAGGTTTCATATCTGATCTTGTTACTGTCCTCATCTCCTCAACAACAGCTAAATGTCCCACAGAATGTAAACAGGTGCTGACTGAGGAGCCTTTTTAGGTTGTTTTTGTTTCATTTTCTCAAGATTTTTAAGGTATTGTATGTATATCAAATTTGGACTTTGTGACAGATTATCTCCAAGACTGACCTTCCAAACGCATTCCAAACATACAACACAGCATTGAGTTTGATAACTCCCCAATTTCCACATTTGTGCACATGAAGCGGTCTCAGCTCTCACATGCATGTCATGCTATTCTTAGTGAATAGCATGTAAAAATCAATCTCTCTGCACACATGTGCAATGTAGCAAACTTTATGCAGGATCTTAATAAATCAGGCTCGTTGTAGGAGGAGAGTAACTGGTCAAGTTGTAATTGCATCCAGACTGTTGGAAACTTAACGACTGTGGTCCACAGATCAAAACAATCTCCCTGAGGAAATAAGACTGTCAAGCTCTGTATCAGGCTTTTACTGACTCTTAAAACAGCTTTTTTTCTATTTAAACCAGTCATTTAGTGGTAAATGTGTACAATTCATACAGATATTTCTCCGTCCTTACAACATGTAGTGATTGTGAGCTTAGCTTTCATATTTCATGGACTAACAGTTCCAATCTGCTTCCTGGAGGTGTCGACATGTTTTACGAGTTCCAGGTCTCCTACATGTGCTGTGGAGCACTGAGGTCACGCGGAGTGACAGACGATACCTGTGAGGTTGAGTCTGGAGGGCGACAGGGCCACGGCGTCCTTCAGGGAGTTGAGAGGAACCCCGTCCTGCAGCCAGATGACCCGGACCGGCTCCGGAGGGCCGTGAGCCACACAGCTCAGGCTCAGGGAGACGTTGGCCACCACAGACATGTGCTGGGGCTCCACGGAGAAATGAGGGAGGCCTGAGAGGGAATGAGCTCAGTCAGGGTCTTTCCCAATTAACAGTTAAAATACAGCTGTTGTCCCGAGGTGGAACTTGTCGCTTCAGCTGAGAAAAGATGAAACTCACCTTCCAGCTGAATGCTTCCCTCTTCAGACACGGTCTGGTGGTTTTGTGACAATACCGCACATTGGTAGGAGCCCATGTCAGGAAGTTGGACCTTCTCGATCCTGGATATGTGAATACAAAGAGGGATTCTTTCAGAGATTGACCACAAGGAGACAGAGAGAGACACAGGGCTGGAATACCTTCTTTTTTTAGTCAACTTACTGACAATTACCACTTCAATACAGTCTTCAAATGTTGGTGTGATTACTGTAATAATTGTTGTAAATAATAGTTACTTGTAAAAGTAACTGTTGCTTTAATTTAAACTGTTCAAAGACACTTTGAACAGTTGTACATGTGAACAAGGATATTCCGATTGAACAATGAGCCAGTTTAGCTGACGTTACGTCAGTAAGTGGGAGGAAGATGCTCTAAAGTCTATATGTTGATTGAGCTCTTGAAGCAGGAGCTACAAAACAGCTGATAAACTACATGCACATGCAGATGGTAAAAAACAGCTCTCATTAGTATAATATTTATATAAGAATGCTAATAGCGGTGCTGTGGATGCAGGCTGATAATGCTAATGTCACTAAAGCTAATGCTGCACAGTAATCAGGTAGTACCTTATCATTATCAAAGTAGGAAGCTAAGAAAGTTGGGGAAAAGATAAAGTGGAATATTCAATAACAATGGGCAAAAAAAAGTTGATATATTGAACTGTAACAAAGAGAGACACGTGGTTTTCATTGGCTTATGTGATTCATTTCAGACATTTTCATGTGTGATGCGGCTGTATCTCAATACATCCTCCTGAAAGCCTCAAACTGTTTCCTACCTGAGCGTACTCATGATCTTCCAGCTGTTACTGCCGGTGTGGACTTGAAACTGGTTGGTGTCTGCATACTGAAGCGGCTCGCCGTCCCTCAGCCAGATCACATCGGGGGGGTCCTCCTCCTCGCCGCCGGTGCCCTTCAGGGCGCAGTGCATGGTGACAGGTTTACCCAGCGAGGAGATGACCGTGGCAGGACTGCGTTCAAACTCCAAATCTGGGATGGAGGGCAAGGTACAGCAGAGGGAAAGATGTTGTTATTGATATTTGTTTTGTTTACAGTTGGTGCGACACGTCGGTGCTGTGGTTAGTGTGGTGGCCTTACAAGCGGTTCTGACCGGGCTCCCTTGATCGTCCAACTTTCTCATAATTGAAACTGAATTTGCTGAATATATTGAAGATGTTTAAATGCATGAACTGATAGTCACACTGTTGGCTGGAGTTTCCATGTGTGCATGTAGGCTTTCAACCACGACATTATAAATTAACATGTTTCTAAATCTAAAGACAAATGGATGTTTAAAATGTATTTTTAAAATATTAAAACTGTTTAGTGAAAACAAAATGAGCTTTAATAACATTTTGTGAAGCAGCTGCACAGGTGAATATGAGGTTAGTCTGTATTGATTCAGTATAAATGTGGCTTGAATCATGGAAATATAAAACTATGGTTATTTTTAATCAGAGGTGGAATGTACTCCATTACTGTACGGAAGTACATTTTTCAGGTATGAAATATCTGGACTTTCTCCTCCTTACTCTCTTCAAACTGGCTGAACGATTGTTTTAACCTCAATGATGAAAATGAAAGTTACACTGAAAAGGATCAAAGCTGCTGACGGGCGCAATTATCTACATGTTTGATGTCAGTAGAGACGGTAAATCAGTACTTTTAGTGTCTATACGTCTACTTAAGTGCAGATCATTAGTACTCGTTTCACTTTTTCATAAGAAAGTTTCAAATAATGTTTAATTCATTGATATTTATCATAAATATGTTGTTATTATAGCAGCATGAATAATACAACCCAGAGAAAAGCTATGAAATCATAGTTGTTACATATGTAAATGTCTGAAATAGATTTTTTTAAATCAACAAAGAAACAGTATTAGTGACATATTTATGTCTCTTGACTTCTCTTCACTTATCAAGTGATCAAGTCATTGCAACTTCTACCAACAACACCTCCGGGATCAATGTCAAGATTGAACCCAATTAATATCCAGAAGTGTCAGCGAAGTTGCCTTATTAATCTAAATTAATCATCATTCCTTGTATGAAATCTTCCTTCGGCTGAGCTTGTTTACGTTGAACAGGCCTGGTTTTATCCAGACGTGACAGCAGCAGGTGAAGGGAAGTTTATCTGCCTCCATGTGGGCAGTTTATCTTGTGTTCTCGGCTGATAGAGCGAAAGACCTGAGAGGAGCAGGGCAGATATGGGGACAAAGGCTGTTCTGTTCAGAGGGCACGACGGAACTCAATGCAAACTGAACCTCGCCATAATCAGTTTCTCACACAAACAGCTACGACTCGGCCCGCAGGTCGTCTGCCAAGTCGTCTGACGGTCGGTGCAACGTCCCCACATAGCTATGCAAACAGTCATGTCATACATTTGTTTGGAATAAACCTTCTGGATGTTTTTTTTATTTTATTTTTTATTGTTTAAACAACTACAGATGTGGGAGCCATTTATGATGATGTCGAGGGTTGGATATGAAAGATATTACTGTGATCATAGCCGGAGCCTATTTCCACACTGACGTTGAGCTCTGCTGCAGGAAACACCCAAGTCTTCAACATCAACATGTAAAAAGTAGACCTGTCCTCTAATGCACCGTGATGTTCTGACTAATCACAGAGCAGAGAGGGGGTCTACAGCCTTTCTTAGATGCAAACTGAAGGGTCTCAAAGGAAATCAAATGCTGGAAACAACTGCTCCACACCCCCAAATCGAAAAGCCAAGCATGCAGGTGTTCAAGAAAAAAAAAAAGTTCGACGACACCTTTTTCATAATGAAACACATAGAAGGTGAAAAGCACAAACGGTTTTTTTTTTGTTTTTTTTTTAAGGATTTAAGAATAAATCATGCAGGATTCACTGAGTGACGCCCAGAAAGACTTTCTCAAGCTTGTCAACCCGCCCTTTTTTTTTTTTAGCTCTTTCACGGTAAACCTTCGACCTTCAACCCCTCACTTGTGACCTCCAATAATTCTCTGGCAAACGATCTCAGACAGCATAAACAACCACGTCCTGAAAAAAGGCTTTCAACTTTTAAAAATAAGCTGGTTTTTACTCCTATATATAACATATCCTGATATTAATGCACTTACAAACGCACCCACACACACTTGATATCCAGAAGGAACATTAGGGGAGGAGAGGAGGCCCGTCGACTCCACCGCCTCTCTCTCTCTCTCTCGCTCTCTCTTTCCCTGTGTGCTTTTTGGCGTTAAAAGTCAGTCCTCCCTTTATTTTTAAGCTTGGCTGAGCTCTTTCAAGAATCTGCGTGACCCTGACTTTGTTATTTTTCGGTGCCACATTGAACAATGCCAGCCCTACTTTCTGTCTCAGTAACTTCTCGCTGCATTCAACTAATAATAAGCTTGTAAAGCTTTTATGAGAAGGCAATAGACGGGGAGAGGAGGCCATGGGCAAACTCTCTGTCAGTGTATGTGTGTGTTTATGTATGCATGTGTGTGTGTGTGTGTGTGTGTTTCGGTGTGTATCGGTGTGTGTGTGTGTGGCCTGTCCGAGGTGATTTATTCGTGCTTAACTACTCCATCTCCTCCCCTTTGTCCCTTAAATTCCCTTGACGTCCAGCACTTTTTTCATGATCTCTCTCCTTCCACCCTCTCCTCCTACTCGCTCGATGAAAATGTTCAGATGTTAAAATGTCAGTGAACGTACACATACCGAAAATACCCGGCACAATCTGAGCATTTATCCTCCTTTCACTCCCTCCTTTATCTTTCTGGCTTTTCTTGCGCTCCCCAATTCAGCTCCTCCATTCACTCGCTGCGCCTTTGCCCTTTCCTCCTTTTCATGCCATTCTTCAGATTCATCGCTACACATTTTGCCACCTCCCCTCCAAACTCTTTCCCCTCCACTCTTGCCCCCTTAATCCATCCATCATTTCCCTCCGCTCCAGTCTGACTCAGACCGGCTCTGACTCACAAACCAAAGCACCCCCCCCCCCCCCCCCATCCTTCACTCTTGGGCCTCGGCCATCCCTACATCCAAAGAGGAACTGAGACATCGGGAAGAATTCTGCTCAGACACAGTCAGTCTGAGCTTGTAAATCACATCGGCGTCGAGTAATCCCGGTCCCTCGTGGTCGTACATCTCCTGAGGGCCAAAGGTTCAGCTCCGAGAGAGACAGCGTCACCATAATGGTCAAAACACATGAGCTGACAGGTGGAGGCCTCCTATCAGGACGACATGTTTTCCTACAGTAGCTTCAAATCGTTACCAACTACTGTATACTTATTAACAGACCAGAATTACAGAATACACTGGAAAGAGCTACTTTTTTTGTTGGGGAAGGTTCTAATAGACCACTAATAGATTAAAGATGCCCCAGACTTGACCCAAATAGTTTTATTTAGATCATATTAAAGTTTAAGATCCTCATTTCCTCAAGTCAAATACAGTGGGGGGAAAGTTATTTGTTTTCCCAGAGGAGAGGGTGGGGGGGTCGTGAAACACTGCTGGACAGGTCTCCACCCCGATGCCTTTGTCGGAAAATATAAAATGCAGAGTTTTAACCATGTATCCTTCACATCACTTCGTATAGAGAAAAACAAGCTTTCCCCCGTTGCTCGCACACTTGCACAATGAATTTCTCGACACTGTCTCACTTCCCAGCAAAGGTTTATTTTTACACTCTCCAATTTTTACCCGCCTTGCAATCTGAAGCATCTCTCGAATTCCACAATGTTCTGGAAATGCCTTCCACTGGTGGGAATCCTGGTCTGGACGACTTCCCAAGCAACAGTTAAGATTTTAGCAACAAGGATCCGTGCTGCACCTGATATTATAAAACACTGCAGTCCTGCCTTTGGCACAGTTCTCCACGAGACTCACCTTTAAACCTTCACAATAAAGGTCAAAGCATACCCGTTACTCTTCCGGGAAAACCCTCACACTGGAAGCACATTGATTTACACCACCTCGAAGGGTTTTGGTGTTTCAGCCACTTTGAAGCAAAAACACCCTTAAAATGAAACTCTGGGTGAGCATTATTGAAATGCTCTTGCAACAAACGGTAATTCCACTTGCATCAAGTTTTGTGGGAAGATCCCACTTTATTATCCTTTAACCAGCAAAACACAGTGATTGGCAGGGAGCAGATTGATTGACAGGATAAACATTGTCTCCACAGTGCCCTGCTTACCACCTAAGTGAGTGACACTTTAAATAAACAAATGGATAATCATCTTATTTACTGGCCCGGGGGTCACTGTGGATCCAGTTGGGAACTCGAGTGTCATAAGTCAAGTCTCATTTCAAGTGCTGATCATTTATTTGGATGCCTTCATTTGAACTGTTACAGTTTTCTGACAAATTGACAAGTGAGTTTTTTAATATTGTGCTGTTTGTAGGTAGTGCAACTGCAACACCTATGTTTTCTAAAGGACATAGTCTTATTTTATGATTAAAATGTCCTCAATTAAAGCTGTCCATTCAGTTTTTATAATGTGTGTTTTATTATTTAGTCAGATGCTGGGCTTTCTAATATATATTCAGAATAGCAGTTAACAGCCTTCAAACATTTGCTTTGAACATAATTGTAGGTGTGTGTATATAGCTTGTAGCTGTTGCACTTGTTACAGCAGGGATTCTACAGTTTAGCTTGTTTTATTACTTGAAATACATTTACATTTCATTTCATCTTGTGTTTTATTATGGTGTTATGTTTTAGAAGTGTTTATTAAACTAATTATGAATCTGTATATATAGGTTGAAAATGTAGCACCTGTTATCTCTGTTGTCTTTCACTGTAGCTCATGTTATAACTATTTACGTTGCATTTAGATTACAAGTCAGCTGAATAAATTAACTGCTTTATTAAATTATGTGCCAACTTTATTCTCCTCTGATTGCTCCTTTATGGCGATTTCTTCACAAAAGTTTTACATTTACAGAAAAGGAATATGCTGGACGATGGGTCAATACCACCCTCCATGTGAAGATGGAACCACCAGTGCCCACGAGCAAGTGCAGAGTGCCACAACTAAATCCCCTAAGATCTCGTTCAAAGGGTTAAATTCTGAGCAGAAGTGATGCTGAATCAGTGAAACTAATCTTTTTATGCGCTTTCTTTGATCACCTTGGTTTGAGAGCTGAGTTTTATTAGTGTTGCACAGATGTTGCAGCTGTGGTTTGCACTCGCCACCCCCAAAGCAAATTGATTTAACGAGTTAGAAGCAGAAAAGCAGGCAGGGCTAATTTGCCCATTAGCGTGTTTTTCCTCGCAATGAAGTTAACAAACAAGAGTCAGGTTGGATGAAACGCTGTGTGGATTTACCTGACAGTGCGCCTGCAGCCGCCGGGTGCCAAATCGAAGAGAAAACCGAGGTGAGCACCAGCAGGGAACATTTCAACCCGCTCATGGCTTCTCTGCGAATGAGTTTCAAAAGAAAAACAGGCAACTCCATCACCGCATCTCAGCAGCTCACTGATCCAAAGTTGTGATCTGAGAAATCCACCCCCCCCCCCCACCCCCCCACCCAAAAAAAAAGAAAACAAAAAAAAAGTGATGATCCACAGATGAGGAACCAGATCCCGTCCTTCCACTTCCCCCTTTTTTTTTCTCTCTAAAAGAATAAAATCTCAGCGTTTCTTTTCCTTCTTCACGCTGTTGTTTTGGTTGATTCCACCCGCAGCAGGTTGTATCCAAACTTTTCAGGAGCGCAGAGGGGAAAAAAACAACAAAGTGAACCAGACTTTCCGGTTGAGACTCGAGTCTATTTCTGGCAACACAAGGAGTATTTTTAAAACCTTCTTCCCTGCAGTCCGCTGTCCCGAGCCTCTCGCCTGCCCACCGGTTCTCTCAGACTCCCTCAGACATTCCCCTTGGCTTTCTTTTCCCTCTCTCTCTCTTTCTCTCTCTCTCTCTCTCTCTCTCTCTCTCCCTTCAAACAGGATTCAAATTCCTCAACTCAACTTCTTTCCTCCTCCTCCTCCTCCTCCTCCTCCTTCTCCTCCTCCCTCCTTTTCTCAGAGGATGTGGGAGAAGAAACCCCGCAGCATGCGGATTGTCTCTGCACAATCACCCCCATTCGCCTTTTTTAATTACTCACGGATCCCCGCGAGTTGTGAACAGCGCGCAAAATCAAGCGGCTTTTCCTGCATTTCTATCCAACGCAGCCGTGCGCGTTTTTACGCGCGGATCCGCAACAACGTGCTTGATAAACTCAACGTAAACAGTCAGAACAAATACCTCGACATACCTCTATTTAAGTTATCAAACTTTTTTTTTTTGTTTATCCACATTTTATTCTAGTTAAATTTTAATATAATCATAAATTATCATAGTTATTCTTTTTTTTTTTTAAGTGTCAACCTCATATGAAGCCATAACTACATTATGTCTTCAGATGATTGGGCTTCAAACTTGACAGTCGAGACAAATGCCTTTTTCTATTCTCCTGCAACTCTACCCCTTGGGTAAAAAGTAACCTAACCTGACCTATTGTGACCTATTGTTACCAACATAATGCCGAGTTTCACAGCCTATCATACCTCATCCCCGCCACACATGTTTGTACATGTTTTAAGTACAGTATTATACAAGAAGAAGAAGAAGAACGAAGAAAACAGAAGAAATGCAGGCAAGAATTGCTGATTAAAATTGATGATCGTTCTGCCTCAATAGGGTGATGTTTGTGACGAACTTCATGTACATTTAGTATGTACAGTATGATCAAAGTAAAGCAATCAAGAATAACTTTGTTTCTAACCATTAAACATCTGCGGCGGAGGGTGGACACTCAATATTACAAAACCAATTAAATTCCAACAACAGAGCAGACAACAACATGGGTGAAGCATGAACATGCAAATAAATGACAATCAGGAGAAATGTGTGATCATCACATTTTAACAAATTAATTAATGAATACATAAATAAATAAATAAGAGACATACAGATAAATAAAATTAAATCATAATAATAATGCCTACTCACACAAAAATTGTCATCAGAATGTTGTTGTATACCAGTGGGGCTCCGAGCAAACAAGGAAGAACTTTGGACTTCATTATGATGATGATGATGATGATGATGATTAATTATGACAGACAAGGTACAATTTCTTATACAACATATAAGGATGGGAAAAGTAGGAAACCAAACTATATTAAAGAGCTATTTTTATAGCTTCATTTTAATGTTGTAAATAACCTACAAATATATTTCAGTATAGAAATAAGACAGAAGACATATTGCACACACACAAATGTATGTAGAGACAAACAAACGAGTTATAGCAGAATACTATCAGTGATGGGATATATAACATAACCGACTGTGATTTCAGTGCAACCTTTGGTCTGACAACTGTTATTTTCACATTTCTGTTTGCATGCGCTACTGCACCGCTATACTGTCTACAGAATCATGTGATGGAGACGTCTGGGCATTTGTTTGAAGTTATGGGTTCAGGCCAAACAGTCTGCAGCATCATCAGCTGTAGTCTAAATAAAACTTGTCTGCCCCTGATTCCCATCTCAGCAGGACTATTTGTTGTGGACTGTGGTGTCTGAGGTGTTTGTTTGGACAGAGGTGAGGCAGGCGCTTGCTCACTTGCTCTTCGAAAGCTCTCAGCAGTTCACATACCATCATGAATAATGGATTTGCTGTGAATATTTCTGCTTCTTCTTCTTCTTTTTTTTTTTCCCATGAAAACGATGGGAGGAGCAGAAACACAGGTTGTGGAGACTTTGGTCCCACTGGCCCTTTAAGAGTGGGTCTGTGGACAGTGTTGTGTTCCCAGGGTCTTTAATGGAGACAGAGAGAGACTGAGAAAGACCCCATTGTATATGCTTGTCTTTTCAATAGGAGCTTGAGCAATGGTGCTCTGACTGCTCCCGGATAGAAGCACAGAGACACGGGGAGGGAGGGAGGCAGGGAGGGGGAGAGGGTCACGGAAGGGGTCCTGTACAAGAAAGAGTGGAGCTCGACTCAAAAACACAACGTTTTGGGGGCTGGATGGGTCTGGAAGGAGTGAATGTTTGGGTTTTTAAGGGGGATGGGCTCCTGTGTTCAGATTCAATCCACATCACAATCCAAAAAGCTTGATTCCATTTGTTTAGATTAAGATAAAGTGGATTAAGCGAGATGAAGTCACATGCAAAGAAAAAAAAAAATGAAATAGCTTCATGACATTGGATGCTCTTTGAGCAAAACGGCCTGTTTGTTGTTTTGCAAGGCGTCTTTCGGCTGTTAGACTTCCTGCTGCGCTCCCATACACACAATGATGCTCCCAACCAGCCAAACTCCTCTCTTTCATTGGCATCATCTTTTCTGTCGCAGGTTGGAGACAGCCAAAGATAAACAACCTGCAGAGACACTGTGATGACCCGAGGCTGCATGAAGGCAAAGCCTCTCCTGCCCCCTGCTGGCAACACGGGACACACACCACGAAAATACTGTGGAGTTGTTCTCAAGACACTATTAGACGTTAAGTAGACATTTTGTGTTGCCAAAATAATACAGTAGATACACATTCAGTATGCTTAAAGCAAAATAAACGTGTTTTATTCTATTTTCTCTGGTTACATATATATATTTTTTCCATTTGTTATTTTCAGTTGTGCATGTGACACTTTAATCTCAATCTCATGACCTGAAGCTTAACAAGTCATCTGGGTAATATTGTGCTTTCCGTTATATCGTCTGAATGCAAGGCTGTTCATAAAAAGTTCACTGTGGGAACAGTGAAGGACGTGACTGAAAATCTGATGTTACAGTAACTGTGTTGATATTTACTGCAGAGTTATTACATATTGCGATATTGTTTTAAAGATACAGTGGGTAGCTCTGTCATCTCACTGGTTTGAGTCCAAGCTTGTGTTCTTTGTGTTTCAGTTCATCTTTCAGCAGGACAACGACCCAAAGCCAAGATATCAAAGGAGATTCCAGGACAACTCAGAATGTCTTCGAGTGCTCCAGCCACAGTTCCGACTTGAATGTGATTGAACATCTCTGGTGAGATCTGAAAATGGCTGCGCACCGACGCTTCCCATCCAACCCGATGGAGCTTGAAATTCACTGCAAAGAGGAATGGCTCCGAAGATAGGTTTACCGAGCTTGTGGCATCTTATTCAAAAATGACTTGAAGCTGTAATTGCAGCCAAATGTGCATCAACAAAGCATTGAGGAAAAGCCGTGAATACATATGTACATGTGATTAGTTTTTTATTTACAATAAATTAGCGACACAACTTTTTTCATGTTGTCGTTATTGGCTGCTGTGTGTAGAATTTTGGAAAGAAATGTAATTGACTCAATTTTGGAATAAGGCTGTAAGAGCAAAATGTGGAAAAAGTGAAATGCTGTGGATACTTGTGCTGCCATGGTCATATTGAATATTTCTAATATTTTCCACGAGATGTGATGTCCCAATGGTAAAATGATGAAATGTCCCAGTTTCAACGGTACATATGTTGTTTATGTTCTGTCAGGAATAGAATATGGGTTTATGAAATGTGCACATTTGCACAAGGGGCAAGATTAAATTTGAAATATATGAAATCGATTTGAAATGAGGTATTATTAAGTAAATTAAGTAATTACAATAAAAAAGATAGTGGAAGACATAATCAGAGATATAAGCAGATAAATATAAAGAAATAAATGTAATATTAATATATTATATCAATGCATCTGTCTCTTATGGTTTTATCATGGTTATTGTGTCATCGTAGAGGACTGGATCCAGACTCCGGGTCACGCCTGCACAGGTCACCAGTTCATCACAGGGTAAACTCAAACCCACATACCGGACACCAGTTAACCTCAAATGCATGTTTTTGAAGTACACACAAAGAGAGAACATGCAAACTCCAGACACGCTGTGCATAACAAAGACAAAGTTCATAAATGCATATTCATAAGGAAAGCTAAAAGTCTGTATTTAGCTTTTATAAACACTTCTTGTCCTCAAGTAGCGTCCTCTTTTATGTGCGCAGAGTTCAGATGTTTAAGATAAGGAAACCATCTTTGTACTATTACAACCTGTTTTTCCATTATAACTCTTAAATAGTGTTTTATGATTGCTCATAAACTATAAACCCAGAGCTTATCGCCGGGAATAAAAGTCTTGTCAAGTGAAGAACAGAGCTTTTAATTTTGAGGCGTCGTGCAACAATGTTCGTATCTATTCATCTTTAATTCAAACAGCTCTAAAGTCAATATGGAGGAGATGAAGCAGCATTTACAACTCCCCTGTTGGCAAGATTCCTTTTCACTGAAGATAATCAGCAAGTCCTGCTGTCAGTGGCCTCTTTTAGTTGAGATCTCAGGTACTGAAATTAACTGTGAAAAATTAACTGTGTGTGAGTCATTTAGCGTAGATTTGAGGGGTTGGGGTTGGGGTTAGGATGCTGAGACTGGTGCTGATCAGTGATGCAGGCCTGGAATCTGCCTTATTGGCAGTGAAGCAGCATCAGCATCAAAGATATTTTGTAATAACATGTTGAACCCTAAAGAAACCATGTCCCCGAAGAAGTGACAGGACTTTTCACAGCATCAGAACTGGACTGGCCTTTTTTAAATGAACTGTTTGTCCAAGAGAAAGAAAAAAAAAAGGTGAATGATTTGATTTCTATAATCAAATACAGTGATATACTGTATCAGTGAAATAAAATTTTTTACAACCTGGTACACAAGAAATGACTCATGTGCTGTTTATAGGTTATTATTTGTATCACTTTTACCTAGATACTAATTAAATATCCTTTTCATTCTTATTTTCTTTTCCAGATTAATTTACAATGGCAAATGTTTTCATCCTTCTGTGGTAAACTCACATGTCTTGACTTTCTTTGAAGGTATTCGTTCTGGGTTTACCAATTTTAGATATGAGGCAGGAAAAATGGGCCTAGATATATAAAGAGCTATCGTGTGATAGTTAAATTAAATTAATTAAATTTATTTTATTTTATTTTAATGTACTTTATTGTATTTTATATTTAATTTAATTTAATTTAATTTTAATGTATTTTATTTAATTTTATATTTCATTTCATTTAACTTAATTTCATTTTAAACAAAATAAATTTGGCAGGATGCTTGGGAGGCCGTTACAGACCAAAATGCCAGGGCTGAATTTATGTCCCGGTCCAGTTGTGCCTATGAATATTCTCGAGAGAAAAACATTTGATTTCAGTTTTTTGAAGAGTTGTATTAATTTTTATCCAATAAAAATATAGATAGATTTATCAACTTCTTCAGATTCTATTTCATAACATGGTTATACTGACAATGAAACAAAGGAAAATGTATTGATTTATAGATTAATAAATGGTTTTACTGGTTTCACTCCCTCGAGATCGAACTGGGCTTGCCCTTCAATGAGTTTGACATTAACTCACATGTTTTATCACATGGTGTTTTATTGATGCAATCCCATTGAGCCAGTGTGCTACTTTAAGCCGTTTGATCCAGCCGACGACATTTCATTGACCCGCTGGATTCTCCTCGATGTGCTTAACTCCCGGTCACGTCGGCCTCACACACCACTTAACTTTGAATGTCGCCACTGTTTGATTGAAGCCTGGCAGCTTCCCTACAAGATCCCCCCCGGTTACATAACGATATCCAAATTGTGTTGAACAAACACGGGATGACACAATGAGTCACGTTTAATCTCACTGAGAAGCAGTTAATATATCGGAGGAAGCTGGTCTGCACAGATTATAATCTTGGTTGGGGCTATCCGCTGCAACAGGCTTCCAGCTGTGCAGGAAAAATAATCCCTCTGTTTTAATCTTCCTGAACGTGAGGCTGGGTGGGCTCGGACGTACACAAAGCGACAGCTTCTTCAGGACATTTGGATTGTTTAGCATTTGTGGTGTGTGCTTCTCAACACCTTCTGCCAGTCTGTGGAGGCCGGCACACTGTGAGACTGGCGGGTGAGTTTAGGAAAGCCCAGTCTGGTGGGACAGGGCCTGGACAGTCTGGACACAGTCCTGGACAATCCTTTTTCCCCCCCCTGCACAATGAACTGTGGCAAACAAGCAGCTCATTCAGCCCTCACATAATCCCATCCATGTGCACAACCCGAAAAATTCGGATGCTTCTTTGTGCCCACCAGCCACTACTCAAATATTACAAGAGCATTTTAAGCCTTAACTCATCACTTAGTTTCATCTACTCACTTTACTCTTTTATTATCTTGACATTTTAGTCAGTTATTCACCAGAAGCAATATGTCATCTAGTCTAGTCTTTTCACGATGAAACGTTGCATGTGGGGATGCTGCACACTTTGGCTCGGCAGTTTTCCGTTAGCACTGTGACGGAGTCACAGTCACTTCATCACAGGCGGTGATGAAAATCACAGGCTCTTCCTGGTGAGAATAATCCATCGCTGTCATGATTATTTGGGCCTCTTCTGCTCATATGATGTTTATGTGTCCATAAGCAGGGGCAGCTCCAATTCCATTCACAGCAGCATGGGTTTAAGGAGGGGAGGCCTAAATGGTGGGGATTATTCTCTCGCTCCGTCCCACCCGCCCGCCCGCTCTCTCTCCCTCTCTTGGCCTATTTTCCTGCATGAAGTGCTCTGCCTTTCATTTCAGCTCCTGACGCCGTGATGACCACAGACATGAGCACGGCAGGTGTTCATCGAGGTTTCCTCAGGAAATATGGTGAGCGTGTTTCTATCCCGTCGTGTTCGTCGTGCAGGGTCTGACTTTCGTTCACTTCCTGTTCAATCTCCTCCAACAGAGGTGGAGGTGATGGAGGTTTTGCCTTTGAATGTGGGTTACTGGCTCACAAAATGCATGTGCACCTGTTTCACTGCACTTGAAACTGCACATCTGTGTGAGCCTGGACATAGTCTTAACTTTTTTTAAGCATGTTTTGTCTTTCAAATGAGTCCGCGGAAGAATAACAAGAAAATGAGAAATGTGTTATTATGCAAAGATCACAGTCTGCAACTTTTACAGACTGTTCGTGTTACATGCCACTCTTGAAATAGCAGATGCCTTTTTTACAGGTTTTTTTCATGATTTTAATCAATAAAAAAAACAAACCACTTCACTGGAAACTGAAAATCTATTTTTACAGATGTTTCCTAAATTTATATCAACAGTTTACCAGAAATGCGGTGAATTCTGTTTGAATTCTGTGATGAGTGATGAGGCTTTTTGAGTATTGAATCTGAGAGTCCTTCCTCCATCAGCGGTCCAGGTCATCGCGATGGAGGTTTTTTGCATTAGATGTGGGTTTCTAAATACTCTCTCTCTCTCTCTCTGCACCTGTTTAACTGCAGCTTATGCCTGATACCTGTGTGTTGCTATGGCGAGTGAGGAGTTTAATGTGATTGGTGCAACCATACAAACCACATTTTGTGTTATAAACCAATTATAAAAACAAAATATCTATGTGTTTTTATAAGACTACAGAAAAACTGAATAAAAAAAAATAAATCAACTTGCGTTCTAAATTTGAGACTGAATTACTAAACTGGGTAACACTCTTGTGTCTCTCAGCTGTCTAATTAATGATAACCTGCAGCTTGATGAGGTTTGAAGTTTGTTTGCGCAATGTTTGGTCTCAGTTTCCTCTATTAGACGTCACAGTCTGCATGTTTTTTGGGTTGGTTTTTTTAGAAGCACTGGTGTACTCTCTCTTCGGTCTGAAAGCTGTGTCAGCAGTGAGCATGAATGTATTTTACATTGTACGATCAGCACTAAATCCTTTATCATAGAATGCTTCATTAGGTAAATGATTAGTTTATTAGTTAATAGAACCGTGTCAATGTGGTTATTTCTCAAAATGCATCTTTACAGGTGCATCTGAAGCTTTGATTTACAGTACAAATATGAGTACCCTTTTCAATGTGACTTGGTTTTTAATTCTATAATCTGATGACTATGTAATCAAATTCTTTTCTATCTGATATTTAGGTCAGCATGATGTTGATTTAATACTGTCTTTGGGCACTTGTTCACACCTGCTCTCTGTGTTTGCCACATTAATGTCCTTATTTTAATCATGACTTCCAATTAAAATCAACCAAAAATCTAACAAGAACCAAACAAACAAACAAAAACAAGTGTGTCATTTAGGAAATTAGCAAAAATCAAAGGTCTGCAATGAGTGATTTTTCTATAAATGTATCCTGTTTCTTCTATCGGTGGTCTATGTCAGCATTATGTAGTTTTCATCTTGAAATGTAGGTGACAGATGCACTGCTCTTTGGATTTTTATAGTAACCCATATCAGTAATTCATTCACCATTCTTGACAGAAATGTAATCACATTTCCTTTTAGTATTGCCAAACATTCACTGGAACAGCAAACAACAAGCTCTGTCATAAAGTTTGAACTCAAATGGGATTTTGTTATGGAATGTGATTTCTGTTTTTATTTATTTACGATCCCTGTTCAGTAATCATTATATATGAATAACATTTCAGACCGAAATGTGCAACTCAAAAATCCCCAGAATCAAAAACATCAATTTATGTGCAAAACACATATTTGTGTGTAGATGGATAGACAGAGGGTTAGTTCTGCTAAATTCTCTGAAACGCCTTTGGAGACGGCTTATGGTAGAGAAATGAACATTCAATTCACGGTGGACATTCCTGCAGTCGGCATGCCAGTTGTACACTCCGTCAAAACCTGCGACATCTGTGGCTTTGTGCTGTGTGATCAAACTGCACATTTGAGGGTGGTCTTTTATTTTGGTCACCCTGGAGCACACCTGTGAAATATTCATGCTGTCTAATTGGCATCTTGATATGCCACGCCTGTGAGGTGGGATGGATTATCTCGGCAAAGGAGAAAGTGCTCACTAACACAGATTTAGATACATTTGTGAATAAGATTTGCAAGAAATAGGTCTTTTGTGTTAAAAATGTTTTGCATCTTTGAGTTCAGCTCATGAAAAATGGGGACAAAAACAAAAGAGTCGCATTTATATTTTTGTTCAGTGTATGACCAAGTATAGTAAGAGTGAAATGATAAAGAAGTACAATAAATACCATCATGATCATGATGTATTTTGCCTCATAGCTGGAAAACCTCCAGGGGGACTCCACGCTGGCCTTGGAGGGATTTCTTAGTAAAGTTTGCATGATCTCCCTGCATGTCTTTTTCTGTGGGTACTGTGGTGTTCCTCAAAGAGTCCAAAAACAATGAGAATAATTAGTGACTCCAAACTGCCCATAGCTTTGAATATATGTTTGTGCGATCGAACAAATATAATGATGCTATGAATCCGCCAAGGATTTGCCATGTTAAATTTCAAAAGTACAGTCCTTGATAACAGACTGCTTCACTTGTTCCCGTTTACAAAATCCACCTGTTCATTTTTAATCCTCTCTGTGTAGAAGCAAAGCAGATATTCTCCATCCAGCTCTCCTTTTCTACCATCATTACACAACAGGTATTTGTCAACATGACATGTATGTCTTGTCCCCAAAACAAAAACGTCACAGGTTTTTTTTCCCCTCCAACAGTTTAAAGACCTTTTTTTGCAGTGAAAAGGCACAGAACAATCAAAACAGGTGAAAAAAAAGCACGATGTCCTCATCGTAGCACCTGTCAGTGGAAGTGATATATCAGGCATCAAGTTTGATGTGCTTCGAAGCAAAAAAACAAAACAACAAAAGGGGGTTGATGCACCTTGAAAACTGCAGCTATTTTGGGGTGCGCCTGCAAGACCGCAGAAGTCAGTATCTATCAAAAGTCTTCTGGATCAGATAAAGTGAGTATTTATTGCCATTGTGCGGTTGTACGCCAACATAACATGACTGGCACAAAGTCCTACTCCTCCCTGGAAAAATGTAGAGTAGATAATGGACACATATTAAACAGATAAAATGAACACATAAAAAGTTCAATCCTTGGGATATTTCTTCATTATTAGCCAGTATGTAAAGCAGGACATGGGTGACTTTCTTCATCATGAGGGCTGCATTCATTGCATCCTCGCGATTAGAGGGACCAAATTGTAAATCTACTCATCCACTGCAAGGATTTATGAGAATTACAGATCAATCAACATGCAGTTGTTTGTTTTACCTTGAAATAGACTTTTCTTAATTGAGAACTCCTGCAAATGTGATTAAATGACCTGTGAAATCAATAATTTGTTATTTCTTGTAGTTTGTCTCCACCATCAGTTGCCCTTACCAGATCTGAAGCAACAAAGTGAAAACTGGTGGCCTCAAGGTTGTAACCAGAGGTTTGCTGGTTCCCAGTGCAGCAGTAACCAACGTGTGTCCTTGAGCAAAGCTCTTCCCCCTCCCAGCACTTTTCCTTGAACATTTTTCAAATAGTTTCTTTGCAGATAATTATCTTGCGTTGTTTGAGATGCTGCCTTAATTTTACCTCATAGAAATTATTCTGCTTTAAAACTCTATGTAGGATTGTCATTTGTATCCTATTTTCAAAGTGTCTTTCATAATAATTCTTATATAATTACATGACTTATGTGGGCATAATACTGAATACATTTCTGTAGCTGTATCCACATTTTGCAAAATCAGTCAGCAAACAAACAGCTGAAATGTTTCTTTGCAAACATTTCTACTCAGTCACCCAGTGATCTGAAACTATAGAGATTAGGGAGGAATTAACTATGAGGACGGCCCAATATGGCTCTAGTTCATGGTGATGGCACTTCTGCTACAAGCCAGTTGGTTGTCATGAAGAAGAAAATTAATAGAAGCAACTCAGCTGTTCATTTTTCTGACCGAATGCATGCATTTAAAAAGCGTGGCTGCAATTTAAGTCACACTCTTGTATTGTTTATTTTCTGCACACCACTGTGCTTCACGTGGATATACATGAAGATCGACAAAAATGGTATGAGAAAAAAAACCTAAAACATAGAAGCACATCGTAAACTGAATGAAAATAAGACTTAAGAGTTCATTCGTTGGCATCATAAGGAGAAGGTCCCATGTTTCATATGTCATATTTGTGTTAAAACATGTTTGACGTTCATTGTGACTCTAAAATGACTTTAAAAGTCTCTGTGCATTTGCCCTTTAATAAACTGGCACCTGTTGTGGGTGTAACCTGTCATCATCAGCAGAGGTCACCTCCAGTGTACAAAACACTGAGCTTCAGTTTAGAAACTGGGGAAAATTGGTGAAAAGCTGTAGCCAACAGAAAACTATGAGAGTTCTCCTGCAGGTTTGAGAGTTTGTTGCATGAAAACTTAAAACGGCTTCTGGTTACTTGTTCAGTTCATGAATATAACTCGTGATCAGAGGCATAAACCATTTAGAGCTTTGTTTAACCAATAGCAGTAATATGAAATCCTCATTATACAGTTTCTAACTCTGTTCTGTTGCTTTCTTCCCTGCAGGCGGCTTCATGTTCAAGCAGTGGAAGGAGAAGTACGTGGTTCTGACCATGGAGGGGACCCTGCTGGTGTGTCGGGACGCAGAGTCCCCCCCGGACCAGGTGGTCGCCCTCCAAACACACTGCGAGTCCGTGGCAGAGGGACGAGATATACTTGACCTGCCCAAACTGCCCTCGGGGGGCAGGAGGGACTGCTGCTTCGCCGTCATCCTGCAGCAGAGCAAGTTCCTGCTGCTGCTCACTGACAATCCTGAAGACTGCAAGTACGTCTCGCTCTTTATCTCTGACTGGATTTTAGACGTCCTTTGTCCCACTCACAATCAGATGGTATCAGCACTTTGTCTTTTAAGACGCTTTGATACCAGCTGCTATCAGACGTGTTTACTGCGCAATAAAACAAAAACAAAACACTGTAACAATACACTTTCGTTTATGCTGTGTTAGGAGTTTAGGGCTTGAACCCAGATAATTAAAAAAATAACTCTAACTAATTTGATCTCTCACAGTCTCTGGCTGAAGCTGATCAGGAAAGTGAGAGAGGTGAGGCTTTGTTTTTTTCATTCAGAATATGTGATAAATGCAAACACCCAAAAGGTCTTCCCTGCATTTGAGACAGTTGATCTCTCTGACACAGTAAACTTTTTTTCAGGGTGCCCTGCCACCTCTGACCATTCAGAGACACCGCAGCCTCACCACCTGCATCACAGACAGAGAGCCCGACTCATTTGGAGACAAAGACCCCAGGTCACCCCGGGTGGGCGAGGGCACGCCTCCATTGTTGTCCCGAGTCACTGAGCGTGGAGGCTCCTTCAGAGAAAGAGGCCAAATACCAGGTGTGCTCTCAGATCTTCTGTACAGAACATTAGTCTTTGAAATGTCTTCGAGCAAAACACAAAATCTCAAGTTGCTTCCAATCGAAGGTCAAACACCCTGCACAGGGATGCATGATATTATTGTGCAGATATCCGGTGTTTTAAAATGTGGTCATAATATGTAAAATTCACTTTATAATGGTTTTCCAACGGTAATATACATCCAAATATCTGGACTGACACCCAAAAGTGAAGAAAGTGTGTCCTCTCTCTCCCTGGATTGTTTCAGTTTTTAAAAAGTGTGTTGCTCCAACCAGCCAATCAGAAATCAAACCCTATATAGCGTCATCAGGGGTTTAGCCAATCACAATCAAGGTAGGCTCCTCCCCTTTGACTCCTTCCACAATTTGGCAGCTCTGCTCTGGCACATGGCACCACGAGAGGAAGAACTTCTTCTTCTTCCCAAGATGGGCATGTGGAGCCAGTCCAGCTCACACAGACACAGCAGATTCTGAATGCAGCTCCTATGATCCAATATTCAAATTGAGGAAAATCAAGAAAAAAACAAAAGACTTTGAATACAATGTTTGTTGGACTAACGAGACCCATGTGAAAGTGTTGAAAAGCTGGATAATATGACCCTTTTAAAGCAATATCTTGCAGATTACCTAAACTGATATAATCCTGAGTTCACAGGATCCGTCAATTCCCCGCTTCTCATTCATTGTGAATGTGAAACGCACCGCTGTGCATGCTGGGTGAGGTGCGGCGCGTTTTGAGCTGTGTTGCGTCTCGTTGCTGGAGCTGATCATTCACACAAAGTTGAATCCAGTTAACCTTATGCACATAAAGGTACAGTGAGCCGAAGTCCAACACATTCTGATACTTTGGTAAAACTTTGTTTTCAGAAATACTTATCACTGAACTGGTTTTGTAATAACGAGGAAAATTTGTGACCGAGCCGCCATGTTAGTTTGGTTTGAACTCCACAACTTTTTAATCTGAGCCATGCTACATGCTACATGCTAAACGGTTTTGGGACTGACACACTAACGATGCAAATTGCTAAACATGACGAAAGTGTGACTGATACACTCATTGACAGCGAGCTGGACCGTGTGTGCGTGGAACAGAGTAAGCTCGGCTCCTTGTCCTGTACAAAAGAGTTGCCCGTCGGAGGATAGCTTCTGCAGACTCGAGTAGATGTTTCATTATTTAGTGTTTATCAGCCGATGTGCCAATATCACCCTGCACGTCACCCATGAAGCCAACAATACCTCAAAGCTTTTAGAATGGTTGTTTTCAACCGGTTCATACCAGTCTTCTGATCTCATTGACAGTTGGTGGCCCGCGGCGGACTGTGCGCAGCGCTTCTGTGGCGCCGCCCCATCGCGTATCTGACTGCCTTCGCCACGGCAACAGCAGCGACGCCCGCGCGGTGAGGGCGGTGTGCCTGCTGATGGGAGGGGCGGCGGCCTCGTCCGCTCTGGGCTACCTGAGCTCCTGCCCCCCTTCCTCCCCTCTCGCCACCAGAGCGCCAGAGCTGGCCCACAGCGCCGGGGGCTTCTCCGAGCTGGCCGCAGGCGGCTCCTTCCATGCCTGCAGCCAGGATGTGGACTCCCCTCAATTCAACAGCTTCGACTTCGAAGCAGACTCCGACTTTGATGCCTTTGACTGTGGAGGGTTTGTTTTTTAACTGTGATGGGGAAAACTCTTTAAAGGTCCCTTTGTTCTGAACCAAATGCCCTCATTGGTTTCCCTTCATGGTTTTTCAGTTGAGAAATCTATACATCTAATTTATAAATTGTTGAAAGTGTTCTTCCTGGCATTAAGCCCACGCTCCTTGAGTAAATCATACATAATCTTAACTCCTCTGAACACCATCTGTCTGTGTCGTATCACTCTTTCCATGCCACAGGAGGGCAAACAGGTCACCGGTGTGTCCAACATAACTGAGGAGTTAGTTTCTGATGGTTCATTAACTCTTTGCCTTTGTGAATCTAATAGTTAAAAAAAAACCAAAACATGCTTTATCTCCCATTTTAAATTGTCCTGCAGTTTTCAGGAGTGTACATTTGTGGGGTGAGCAGCAGAGTGTGGGCTTTGTGCTCGTAAGAAATTTGGCAAATCTCTGTCAACACTGTCGGCTGGTGGCGGAAACACTCCATAAGAACGCAGAAATATTCACTTTCTAGAGTTTTGTGTGGTTGCTGGTGGGAGAATGGGATGCCATCAAACGTGTGTTTGACCATGAACAGACTCTTTCTTTCTTCTTTATTTGAGCGGTGGAAATATTATCTGCATATAAATGCAACTTCATGGATGCCAACTGCCGTTCAGCTCAAGTGAAGAAGAAGAAGAAGGGAAACGGTGATCAGGGATGAAAAAGCTCCTGATAAGGGGGAGAGAGAAACCGTCATCATGGATGACGAGTGGGAAACACTGTCGATAGATAGTGTTTCTCTGTTTTTGCATGCTGAGTATCTTCTTCAATTTTGATGTATTTCTGTCATAGAGTTTCAGCGCCACCTATCAGCCTGGCATATGTACTACATGATTTCGAGTAGTTTTCATAGAGGCCGATGTTTCCCGTGTGGACAGGAAGGTTTAAGAACTACAAGGAGGAAACAAATTGAATTGCAGACAAGACCTCAGTTCTGCTGCTCATCCCACAAATGCATGGTTCTTTACTAATGTACTGTCATGCAAACTGGTTTAGGCTTATATCGTGATCAGCACTCGTGTGTGTGTGTGTGTGTGTGTGTGTGTGTGTGTGTGTGTGTGTGTGTGTGTGTGTGTGTGTGTGTGTGTGTGTGTGTGTGTGTGTGTGTGTGTGTGTGTGTGTGTGTGTGTGTGTGTGTGTGTGTGTGTGTCCTTGTTATCCACCGTTGAACTGTCCAGAGTGGACACTGACTTCACCCAATTTCAGCTCAGTCAGATAAATTGGATAAAGTTGTATTGAAAATGAAAGGACTTCCTGTCTATGATCTTATAACAAGAAACTTTGTTCCACAATAGAAACAATGTACAAAAATGTATCAACCCCCACCCCCCCCTCCAAAAAAAAGAAAAAATCCTTACTTTTTAACCTCTCATCCAAAATCTCTCTATTTGTTTTTGCCCTAATTTTGGGTATTACCCTCTCACGCGCTATCTGCACGTCACTATTTTGCATGAGTGAAATCTCGGCAGCTGAAATCTGGCTGTGCATCTTTCTCTGGGATCCATCTGCCATTTTCTGGCTGGTATGGAGCAGCGGCACTGAAACTCAGAGTTTGGATGGGAGGGAGAGGAGATTTATGGGGGGGGGGCTGAATGACTCTATGTGCTTATCTGAGATTTTGTCTGGCAGCAAAAATAATCTCTTTTGGATTTAGAGCTCATGAGCTACATGTGGACTTGTTTGCATGTGTGTTTGTTTATTCCCAGAATGAGTTCATTTTGTATTGTGCTCAAAAAAAAAAAAAAAACCCCACACTATTCTTTCTTTCATATAAAATGTATTGTTTGGTTTCTTTTGCAGGTTGAGGATTACAGTTGAAATAACCATTGAGTACATGTATTTTTATACAGTCCCGTCTGTTGGTAAGGGTGCTTATCTAGCAGACGTGTTGATGTTTTTACGATGCCGCATTTAAAAGGGACTCAACTAACATATTTTTTCACCTGATTGAAAGGTCATGACACGATGAAAGATCTCTTTTGATAAATTATATTGTAAAGGTTATGCAACATGTGCTTCAAGATAATTGCTGTGAATCTATACGACTGTCTAAGCAGATACACTGATGCAAAACATTGTCAGCAAAAATGCTGTGGCTGTTGTGTTTATTTCTTTTTTTTCATCAAAGCAGTTTATAAAGCTTCTTGCAAATTTGCAGAGCAGATTTGGAGTGTTAATGTCAGCTTAATGATGCCTACAGAAAAAGTATTGTTTAGTTCGGGTGTATATTTTGTAGGCAGAGTGCAAATGCAGTCTTTTTTTAATAATCAGTGATATCAGGGATTTCATCTTTTACAAGCGTGTAAATAACACCTAAACTGAAATACTTCATGTGTGTGTGTGTGTGTGTGTGTGTGTGTGTGTGTGTGTGTGTGTGTGTGTGTGTGTGTGTGTGTGTGTGTGTATATGTTACACATTAATGTTACTCATTAATCATGGGTTATTTTGAAGACTGTTCGTATCCATCGCATATATATTGTGATTTTTTTTTTCTGGTTCATTGTAAAGATACATTAAGTGTTGTTATCATACATTGTTTTTCATTTGCTTTGGGAAAATCTGGCATTTCTCATCTCACATCTTTGTCAACTTTAAAACTTTGTAAATTGTTAAAGTCCATCTGCATATTACTGTTGTAATGATCTTTATCAAAAAAAAAAATTATAATAAAGTTAAAAATGAAGCCAAATCACCTTTGTTTTGGGAGATTGTGTGTTTCAGTGTTGGTTCGGGAGAGAATTGTGACATATAACATGTTTGTAAGACTTTAAACAGCTTTTGTTACAGAATAATATGAAATCAATGAATGTGGTAAAGACATTCATTCTGCAAATACCATGAAGGGCCAACTGCTGTGTAATTCGACACCCAGGATTGTGCAATAGTGTCTGGATTGTTCCATCAGTGTTGCATCATTCACACCCAGGATTGCCAATACCATGAAAGTCCTTGTTCATGGGCTGACCTGCTATCATGTGCTACAAAAACAAGTTACCATGTGCTTTGTGGATAAGCTAACATGCTAATATGCTGTTTAAGGACTAGCTAACATGCAGTGTGTGGACTAGCTAACATGCTAATGTGCACTGGCTGTGACATTAACAAGCTAACAGGCTAATGCGTGCTTTGTGGACCAGATAACATGCTCATGTGCACTGTGACATAATGCTAATGCTTTGAATGTTTTAGAATGCTAATGCTAATGCGAATGCTAATGCTAAGCTCATGAGCACAGCAGATATGCATATGAGATAACACCAATCTCCAGGTTAGAGACACCTGGGGAGGAAGGGAGGAACCTGTGTGATTTTTAGGTGGATCAGGTAGATTGCAGCCGGGCATGCTCATTAGCATGCTAACAAAGTTTGTTCGATTGAGCTATTTGGTGGGTTGAGTCCCGCAGGGCACGAGGTTCCAACCAACGCTGCCTGCAGGTTTAATTATTATCATTATTATTATCTATTTGGTGAATGTGCCTCTTTATACAGGTTCTTAGTAATTAAGGCGCGGTGTCGGATCATTTTTGTGAATAGTCTCCCACATAATAACATTTCCAAAGACGTGCAGTGTTGACCTTGATAAATTGAGGTGGTTGAAACATTTGCCAAATATGCCACACGTGTGCTTTGAGAAGGTTGCGAAGGAAATAAACACCAAAGCAGACTAACTTTGCTGCCATTGCTGCAAATTCCATAGACACCTTCAAGGGAGAAAAGATAAGGGGTAATAAATATTATAGTTTTACTGTGTTTTGTTTACAGCCAACTCACATGTATGGTGTGCTGGTACCTGCCAACTCCCTCTTTAATATACAACAATCTGACTGAAGTGCCAAGGCCAGAAAGTGACTATAAAAGAAAAGGCAGATACTCAGAGTGCAGACGGCATCATGGACTTCTCTGCAACGCTGCTCTTAGCGGGAATTATTTTAGCTCTGCTCTGGTTGTGCAGTGTAAGAAATGGCAGGAAGTATCAGTTACCTCCAGGACCCCCCGCACTCCCTCTGATTGGAAACCTTCTACAAGTAGACAAAAATGCACCATTTAAAACTTTTCTCAAGGTGAGTTTGGGCACAAATTTGCTTTGCATTTATTAACATATATTGACATTGTATATTGATGTAAACTGTAATATCAGGAAAGACCCAAAAATGTGCTCTCTTTTCTCTTTTGGTCATTTTGACTGTTTAATTGTAGTTCAGTGAGACCTACGGTCCTGTGATGACACTGTATCTGGGCTGGCAGAGGACAGTAGTGATCGTGGGATATGATGCAGTGAAAGAGGCCTTTGTGGACAATGGGGACGACTACATAGGCAGAGGACCGCTGCCCATTCTGGTCAAAGCCAACACCATATATGGTAAGAGTTTAGAATCGCTGTTCATAGCAAGTGAGACATAGACTTTTTCAGTAGGATTAATATCTATGTTCACCTTTTTTAGATGTCATATCAGATTTTTCTAAACTAAAGTATATAATTGACCAGTGACCAATATTACATTTGTAGCACTGCAGAGAAACTATCATAATTCTCCATCAAATTCTACTGTGACCATTTGTAATGCCCCATGATCATTAACCCACACATAAAAAACCCCAGTAAAAGGCAAAAAAATTATATAAAAAGCTGAGCTTTCCGGGAAAAAAAAAATCATAAAATGTCCTTATATCTTTTGTCCTTGAAATAATTTCAGCATATGTGATTTAAAAAGTCGAGGCTACATTATGAAGACATGGTCACATTTAATTTGATATTTTGTAATGGTTTTGGTTTTTATTGTAGATACAATGAAATCGCATCTACTTGGTATTTGAACATGAAATACTATTTTAGTGATAAAAATGTATTAAAGATTGGAACAATACTGGAATTTAATTAATCGCATATATGCCTATACAAATATGATCATTTCTTTTATCTTGTGATTTTTGTTTTGTACTTCTGTGTTCATTGTGCCTCTCTGACTGCATATCCCTGCTCTTAAAGCAGCCATACACTGTGTGATGTTATCAATCTGAGATGAATCTTTCATGAATCAACCAACCTTTATTTTCGGAGTGCTTTTTGCATCAGAAAGTGGATTACATGTTCAAAACAGAGGACTTTATTAACTTACAGTCCAAACTAACACCCCTCCCAATGTGATGAAACAAATCCATCTATTAACAGCCAATAAAACTGCAACAAGAATGGCATCATGCATTTAAAGTTAAGCTCGTATCCCAGTTTATGTTTTCACATTACAGACGAGTAAGTAATAAACCTACTGATGAAATTATGAAAAGTCTTTGGAGGCCTTTATGTAAAGTTGATTGTTTTCATACTCTCTTGCCTGCATCTGTCTGTATCAGCAAGGTTTCATGTTAATAATCACGTCCTCCTCTCAGCTTTAGCAAACAGTAACGGGGAGCGCTGGCACCAGCTGCGACGTTTCACACTGACGACTCTGAAAAACTTTGGTATGGGACGAAAAGGGATGGAAGAGTGGATCCAAGAGGAGAGCCAACACTTGAGGGATCACATACGCTCATTGAAAGGTATGATAAAAAGAAGCACCTATTTTAGGACAAATTTGCTTTTACGCTGAGAGAAAGAATCATGTTTGTCTTGGGTGGGTTTTTTTTTTTAACAAATTTCTGTTAGTCACATAAGCATTAGGGTTATTCTCACACATTAGGTTTTTGTATGAAGTTTTGGTGTACTGCCAGTTTGGCCGATACCAGCTGGCTTCACTTGGTATCAGATTCAAAAGGAGATCTGTAATATCGCTCATTTGTACCATCGAGCTATGCAGATATCGAACCCTACAGGAAGATGCCAGACGAATGAATGGCACATTCAAGGTGTAAGACATTTATTGAAGCCTCTCGATGAATCATATCTCCATTCATTCATTTCTTTGCACTGTTTAACAATGTGGTTCTATTTTAGTGAAGTGAAAAAGCACTGAAGGTTTTGAGTGTCAATAACAATGAACATGTCAGTTTAGAGTACATCTAAGATTTTTAATTCCATTATAAAGCAATCTAAGCTTGGTTCTTAATATAGACCAATACCAACTTTTATTTGGTCTAATAAAGTAACGGATCAATAAATCCCTTCTTTAAATAAAGGCTTACACTGGTGTAAGATAAACTGCTCATTCCTCAAGACACAGGTCTGGATGTTGTATTTTCAGAACTGAATGTCACTCTCCTTTATCTTGTTATCCGGCTGAGTGCTTTTCAAATGTACTGTTTTTGTGTCTTCCTCACATTAAATCACATTGAATAGAAGGATCTGAAGACAGAAGAATAATCCTTGTCTTCAGTCTTGTGTAAATAAAATCCAAAGTCTACAAAAACACTGCTTATATTTCCAAGTAATAGTTCGGTTTGACGCCATAATTGAACTTTTTTTTTTTCTCAACATTCGGCCATCAGTTAATATATGTAGACGTGTAAATAATGGTGACACATCTCAGCTTGACTTCCTGTCGGACTTGTTCTTGGGGAGAAAAAATCTGGGATAAATAACAACACTGTCATCAATGTGTAATTGTTAGATTAGTATTATTTTATTTACTAAAGACAACTTCTTTTCTTTGTGTGCACAAAAGGAGTATTGATCGACGTTTGAGGAAGACTTTCTGCTTGCATAAAAATATAGAGTTTGTCAGTATGTGTGTTAATAATCTATACTGGTAATTACCACCCTGATATTAGACAACAAAATGACTTCACACAGATTAAAGATTAGTCTGATTGTCAAGGATAGGAGGTTGTGTGCGGATGGACCCAAGCGCAGACACAGAGTTCCATAAAAAAACAAGTTTATTGAAGTCTGGGGGACAAAAGGAAACACAGAGAACACAAGGGCAACGAGAGGAGTGACATGTTGACAAGACAACAGAGGGAAATAGTTTAAATACACAGGTAAGGGAAGCACACAGGTGGAACACAACGATTGGAGCACACAGTGGGAGAAGGCCATTGGTTGATTGGAAACATGTGGTGAGACACACAGGGGGAGATACAGAGACTGATGATGAAAATGTATGCCAATGGTCGCCTACTACAACACATTGCTTTGAATTGGTTTATTGTGGGATTATTTTGTAAATATAAGTGTTCTTGGTTTTGCTATGATTATAACTGTCATGGCAATTATATGATTTGATGAAGTCATTAGAAGATTTGTAATGTTTAGATTCTTCAACAATAATTGCATTTAAGAATTGCTTATTTTCTTGTCTTTACTGTAGATAAACGAATAAAAAAATGTATTGGACATCGGTAGTCGTCATGAGAAACAGTAAGTCAGGGGTCTCCAACTATAATCCTCGAGGGCCCCTGTCCTGCATGTTTCAGTTCTCTCCCTGCTTCAGCGTACCTGGATCTAATGATGTTGTCATCAGCAAGGTTGTGAAAAAGCCCAATAATGAGCCCCTCATTGCAATCAGGTGTGTTGTAACTGGGAGAGAGCTAAAGCATGCGGGACAGGGGCCCTCAAGGACTGAGGTTGGAGGCCCCTGCAGTAAGTTATTCTTCTGCAGAATAAAAGTATGAACATAATCCTGAGATTATCCGACATAGTATTCCACAGACACTGGATTCAACAAAATCCTAACAATAAAAGGCAGTAATGAGGCAAGCTGATCAACCAGCGCCTTAGAATAATGGTAGTTTGAATAATATTGCATCACAGCCATACATTTCTCATTATTATGAGAGTATTATATTGTGAGGCGAAGTGTAAGTTTGCATGATGTGTTGTTTCGCTTCAAAATTACGAGTTTGCCAGCTGTTGCTGAGTCCATTGTGTTTCCTCCTGTTCCTACAGGAAAACCATTCGACCCGACATTCCTCTTGAGTTGCACTGTAGCCAATGTGATCAGCTGCCTGGTGCTTAACCAACGCTTCGATTATGGAGATAAACAGTTCCTGCGCCTCCTGAACATCCTGGACAATATCTTGAGGTTTGGGTGTAGTCCTTATGGTCAGGTGAGTGGTCATTTTGATCCAAACGGGTGAAGATAGTAACATTGGAAGAGATATCCAAACATCCTGGAAGCATTCTTAATTTGAAAAACAGTGCTTCACTGTGCTGTATGCATTTCCTCCACAGTTGTTTAACATCTTTCCCTGGATCATGGAGCATGTTCCAGGCCCCCAGCATGGCGTGTTTGCTCAGATTCAGGAGGTGAGACAGTTCATACATACAAAAATCCAAGAACACAAAGACACCTTGGACCCGAACTCCCCGAGAGACTACATCGACAGCTTCCTCATCAAAATGGAGCAGGTTGGAAAGAACTTGGTTTATTTTGACATAGTGGCTGTCAAGTATGTTTTTATTAGTCTTTGGATCTGATGAGATGTTTGCGTCTCCCCAGGAAAAGGACAATCCCTCAACTGAGTTCAGATTAGACTGCCTGATTGGGACGGTGTCCAATCTGTTTCTGGCAGGAACTGAAACAACCAGCTCCACCATCAGACATGGCCTCAATGTGCTGATCAAATATCCTGAAATACAAGGTAGGACCTCTTTCCCAAAAACTGTGCTTAAAGGGGTCATATTATACAACTTTTCAACACTTCAATATGGGTTTTGTTGGTCCAAAAATATTGATTCAATGTTTACTGCCCCAAAATCCAGCGTTTCCTTGATATTTTGGAATACTGAATCATAGAAGCTGTATTCAGAGACTGCATGTCTGTGTGAGCTGGCCTACCTTCATTGTGATTGGCTCAACCCCTGGTGACACGATATAGGGTTTGATTTCTGATTCACTTATTGAAGCAACACACTTTTTAAAAACTGAAACAAGCCAGGAAAAACCTTTAGAAAGGGAATTCTCCAAAATATGACCCATTTAAGAACTGTTATGTCAAATAGTCAGTGGTGTGCAGTCAGGGGGTCAAAAATGGAAGAAATGTGATGGCAGAAGAAATGGAAATTGTGAGTAAAGGAAGACAGACACCAGAAATGGATGAGCTAAACTCAGACCAACCAAGGCTTTGTACAGCATTTTACAGCAGGATGGATTTAATCTGCGAGTGATGGTGAGGGCTAGTTTTTTTTTACTTTCTCTGGATTTTTGATTGTAAAATGGTGTTTCCCATACAATTGTGTACACAGACAGACAAACGCGCGTGCATGACAGCCCCCCATCTCTGTGCAAACCTGTTGGAAACACTGGAAGATGATGTGATGGCGAAGCTGCAGTGTCTTGATGTGTTGTGGTTGTTGATCAGCTGTCATGTTGGTGTGGATGAAGTACTGATGCATAGTAGTGGCCTTACATTGGATTCGGATTGTGTATTTACTGTAGGACATAATGTGAGATGGGGTCGAGGGGGGGGGTGTATTTATTTACTGCTGGCCTTGACTGAAACATCACCACACGCTACTGCAAATAGTCAATAACAAATCAAAATGCTGAAACGTTGTTTTACCGATTCTAGCAAAGATGCAAGAGGAGATTGATGCTACGATTGGAAAACGTTGTCCCAGCATGCAGGACAGGAAGTCCCTCCCCTTTTCGGATGCTGTTGTCCATGAGGTGCAGCGCTCTCTGGACATTGTCCCCTTCAGTGTCCCTCACTGTGCGCTGAAGGACATCACGTTCAGGGGTTACACCATCCCCAAGGTATTAATGGAAAAAGATATCAAGAGGCTACACTTTTGCTCTGTTCTACTTTTTAGTATTAGTATCAGTCATAGCACAAGTGAGTAATTGATTTAAGCAAAAATGACTGCATTGAGTAACAAGGCTCCTTTACAATTACTATTTCCTTTTGCAATGTGCATGGAAGATGAATCTTGCAGATGCAGCATTCTCTGCTGGTTAGAGAGCTATAAAGTGACAATAAAGCTGCAGCTACTCTGAAATAAATGTTAATGAGAGCAACTCATAAACTCAAATTGTCATGTTTGGCTTCATGACAGAGTAACTGAGTGGGGTGCTATCTATCTATCTATCTATCTATCTATCTATCTATCTATCTATCTATCTATCTATCTATCTATCTATCTATCTATCTATCTCAATCAATCAATCATGCTGTTATTATGGCTCTTGTGCAGAAATGGACAATTTCACATCATGTTGAAGGTAAAACTCCAACACTTTGTCTCAACAGGGCACTAAGATCATCCCCTTCCTGCACTCTGTGCTGAAAGATGAAAAGCAGTGGGAGACTCCCTGGATGTTCAATCCCAAACATTTCCTGGACCAGAAAGGCAACTTCAAGAAAAATCCTGCTTTCATGCCATTTTCTGCAGGTAAAAGCACAAGTTTCTCTCGGTTTATCAGAAATTACGTCGATTCTCGTGATTATCTGTGAACTTTCATCACACTGGTGTTTGTTTGTTCCTCACAGGGAGGAGGGCCTGTGCCGGCGAGTCTCTGGCTCGTATGGAGCTTTTTATCTTCATCGTGTCCGTGGTGCAGGATTTCACATTGAGCTATTCTGGAGGTCCCGACAGTATAAACCTCGTTCCAGAGTACAGCAGCTTTGCAAAGGTACCACAGAGGTACAATATCACTGCGACGCCGCGATGAAAACAACGATCACGAAGCAGTCTGAGGATCTCTTCTAATCCACACAATATTGTGGTGCTGTGATGTCGACTACAGTTTACTCACGACCTCACTAATACACAGGGGACTGTCAGATGATGAGAAACAACTTTGAGATTGTACATTTGGATCATTTTGTGATTATAGATGTTGATTGCTTTGCTGTACACAAAAAAGATTGATTTAAAAAATACCTTTTTTTAATGAACAGATTGTTTAAACCTGAAATATCTCAGAATTATAAATAAAAATAACAGTAAGAAAAAAAAATGCCTTTATTGTCAGCTGGATGCAATCAATAAATTTTGAATTAAAGTCATAAAAAACAGTTTTTCGTGAGTGTAACTGTTTGAATTATTATATTATTATCACATTTTATCATAGATTTTCTTGTTTGCCTCTGGATTTTATGAACATTTTCAATTCAAGTTCGTGCTTGTTACATTTCATATAAATGTGGAGTTTATCTGATCAGCAGTGTTTCCACAGTTACTGTAAAAATGAATCCAATTACTCATTACTCATTACTCCTTGAACAAGTAACTTAGTTACTTCACCAATGTCTTGTTTTTAAAAGTAACCAAGTAAGATCACACGTTACTTTTTTAGTTACTTTCAGCAGCTGCCGACAGCAGCCACCCATCGTCTGAACATAAAAATTAAAAACCAGTTTTACCAAAATCTCTGCTGATCCTGCCTCCTACACCTACTGATACACATTTAACCTTTGATCTTCATTCTTTGTTGTATTTATATCTGACTCAAGCTTTTATTATCACATTTTTACTGTTACTGGTATTTATTTACCCACAGAAGCTACAATAGTAACGCACAGTGACTTGGACAAGTAACTTTAATCTGATTACTGGTTTGGAAATAGTAATGCTTTAGATTACTTGTTACTGAAAAAAGAGGTCATATAAGAGTAACACGTTACAAATTAACACGTTACCAGCATCACTGCAGTTCAATGAAGAAAAGTGAATGTGCCATCTAATATTTATATTTATACTTCATTTCCACCTCCTTCTCTGAGTTTTTTCCTTGAGTTTATACATGAAACATCTTGGGTAGAGCTGACATTGTTCTAACAGAACACCTACATCTCTGTTCTGTGTGGAAAAAAGAATTGCATGATGTATCATATTATGTCAACTTTGTGCAGCCTTTTTCATGTTGTGTTGAACTCAGATAAACCCCCACCCACCCCATCCACATACACACATATGAAAAAACTAACTTTTGTCCAGACTAGAGAATGGCCTTGATAAGAAGTCAAGCAAAGCCAATACGTACAGATCCTAGTGATGAAATGATGATTTGCAGAAAACAGATAAACAACATGCAGAAAACAGAGGAAATACTTTTTGAATCCTGAATTCAGCAGCCAGAAGAAGAAGAAGAAGAAGAAGAAACAAGATTCAACAGTTTAACAAAAGCACACACTTAGAACTTGGTGAAAGGCTTCTTCCTGGAACAATCTGCAAGAACTCACCGCAGCTTCAACATTTTATCTCCCTGTGTGAATTTGAAACACTTTTACTAAACTGGTTAATATTAGAGTAATTGCTATTCTTAAACTGGCTATTTTCACATTTCTTTAAGTTGTTGTTTCCAGATCTCACTGGAAAAAAACATGTGATATTTGAGCTTCTTCTGAGCCCCCCCCCCCTCTCATGTGTAACAGCCCTCATGAAAGGGTTTTGTTGTTTTTACTGTTAAAGTAAAATCGTTAGTTAAAGTGCAACCAAGATGTCCAAGACATGCTGAGCTCCCATCAGAAGCTGCTTCCCTGGTGTGTACAGGGGTGAAGAAGGTATTGGAGTGGCGAGTCTGACCTCAGTTGACCCCAGCCACTGTGTACAGGAGGCAACCTGTTACCGCCCATCTTGGCAAGCTGCATTCCCCAGCTTGTTTGGTCGGGGTGAAAGGTAGCTCTCTCGTCAGCAGGAACAACACAAACAGAGATTGCGCAACATCCCCCCTTCGGGAATCAGTCCAGCCTGTACAGGAAACAGATGTGCAGAGTGGCTATGGAGCTCTCGGGGACGCTGGTTTTGGGAGGAGTGATCCTCGTTTTGCTGTGTCTGGTGGGCTTGAAGAGCCGCCGACGGCGATCTTTACCACCAGGGCCGACAGCTCTGCCAATCATAGGAAATCTGCTGCACATGGACAAAAAGGCTCCCTTCAAAACTCTGCAGGAGGTGACTCAGACATCCACTCCTCTGCACATGATCGTTTTCCCTCTAGTGCTTTGCTTGTTTCTGCAGCGTGTTGTTGCTTTGCACTTTGAATATAAAATCCAATGTGTTAAAGATTAAAGTGGTGCAACTGGGATTTCAGACTAGCAAGACCAATATTGCGTTCTGAGTTTGTTTTTCATAATGGTGCTTAGACGTGAGGCCACTGTTTTCCAGTGGCCTCAAGTTTCAGAAATTCAAGCTTTTTTTTTGGTTGAAGGGAAAATGGGGCCGGTGGGGAGGGGGCAGTGTTCATAGGGCACTCTCTCTACCCCTACCTCAATCTCAGCTACTCTGTTGCTACCCCTCTCTACGTCTTCCCATGTGGACTTAATAAAGTCTGATCTAATCTAATATAGAGAAGTGAGAAAACCATTTCCCGACATGCAATTCTGTGTAGAAGTATTTTTGTTTATTTTTCTTAAAGAAGTGCACACAATTAGTCTCCAAGAATGAATTTCCAAACAAATTCCTCTTTGTGAAGTTTTTCTGATAACCTTTTGTGTGCTGGAAGGATGTCATTTTAGAGACACAGACCGATGAAACAGCTTCAGTTTCCTATGTCAGTGAGCGTTAAAAGTCCCAGTGGGTGTGTTTTGCCTGTGCAGGTAAACCGTTCAATGTTTGCTGCTCTCTGACCTGCAGTGGAGCAAGGTGTACGGGCCTGTGATAACTGTGTACATGGGACCTCAGCGTGTCGTGGCCCTGCTGGGATATGAGGCTCTGAAGGAGGCGCTGGTGGACCAGGCAGATGATTTCACTGGCAGAGGACCACTTCCCTTCCTCTACCGAGCTACCAAAGGATATGGTGAGGCCGGAGAAAAGAAGCTCACTATCTCCGCCTTTATACAAATATTTCCATTTATTTTAGTTCTTTGCAGGCAGACAAAATTACAGCTGGTCCATCTTCTGTAGGTTTAGCGATCAGTAACGGGGATCGCTGGCGTCAGCTGCGACGGTTCACTCTGACGACTCTGAGAGACTTTGGGATGGGACGTAAAGGGATGGAGGAATGGATCCAGGAGGTTAGCAGTCAGCTGATCTCTCGCATCAACTCCATCAAAGGTATGTTCGGTTTGTGCACCCGATGGTGAAAATACTTCATTTTACAGTAGACATGACAGGATTTCACATTATCAGTCACAATTATTTATGCCCACAATTAGTGGAGTTTAAAGGCCAAATATGCTGATATGAAGATAAAATGGTACTTCTGAATCTTCTTTTAGTGAGGTGACTTGATTATATGACTTTCTTTCAGACATGAGCAATGCTGCACAACACTGCCCCCACAGGTTCTAGTGGCATCGTTCTGTTTGTTACACACCTGTAAACTCCCCAGGAAGGCATCGATTTACTCAACTTACTTGTTGAACTGTGTTCATTTTGTTGTTGTAAATACAGATGTGGAGATTTTTTTTAATGGCAGGTAAATACAGGAACAGTTTTTTTTCTACCTGGCTGACATGTTTCGGCTGCGTCTGCAGCGTGCAGAGTGTCATCTGTCGTGTGATGACGTGTCCTACGTCCTCCCACACATCTTGGACTCCATCCTCCAGAGACCACTGGCCGGTCTGACAGAATCTGAGACATTTGTCAGGCCGGCCACCTGATGAAGTCCTTAAACCTTAAAAAGTTTCCTATCCACACAGGAAATAGCACAATAAAAAGTACTTAAAATAATGTATTACATATGCCATGCCTATAGGGGGAGCTGTATGTAACTCTGCCACAGAAATACACCATTCAGCAGTGAAGAAGACATAGAGCGTGCAAATATTAAGGAATCAATGGATCATTGTTGTTACGTAATGTCGCAGAGAGGGTCGTGAGGTTATCAGGTAAAGATGTGGGATGATGACATCATTGTTTTCAGCAAATATGCATCTTGTCCGTCCACATGTCAAAGTCGGCATTTTCAGATGTCTTCACTTGGAACTTGTTTTCAAACAACGTCGTTCTCAGGTTCCTACAACGCTGCGCCGTGTGGATGATCATCCAAAAACGATGCGGTTGTGTGAAACATCATATTTGCATCTTTTTAAACATTTGATATAGACATTTGAAAAGTGACCTAAATTGCAGCGGAAATAACAAAAATGTTGCCATCTTTAATTTTTGAGAGAACGTTTGTACCAAGTAGTTGGTAGTTGAATGCTATTGGTTCGTTTCCATTTGGGGGCGGGACTTAGCCAACAGTCAGTTTAGTGAAATGAAGGGAAGTTACAATGCAGATCATTGGATAGTTTTATTATATTGACAATGAAAAGAGGCAAAAAGCATCTGTGTGTTTCATGGAGTGCGGTCTTGGCATGTGAAATGATTAAGCCATCGAAACTGTACTGAAAGCCGAGTTTTAAACTCTGAGCAGCTATAGTTGTATTGCATATCTGTGCACAGTTGTGAAGAGTTTTGGTTTGAATTAGAATGAAACGAATTGAGCATAAATGGAACAAAATTCAAAATTAAATTCAAAGAATTTCAAAAGTCGTTTTCTGGGGGGGTATTGGTCATTGAGGAGCGATGGTGGGACCAGTCGATTCCACTTATCGGAGCGATGTGGGTCAGGTATTAACAGGATTTAAATATTGTTTAAAATAAACTAATATCAACGATAACCATTGTTTATGGACCAGCCTTCATGCACAGTGAGAAATATACACGTAGTATTGACAGAGGCCAAGACATTTATAACAGGGACTAATTGAGGAAAAAGGAAAAGGAAAAAGGAGGACTAATTGTTACAAGTTAATCAAGATGATCTCATCTGTCTGTTGTTGTCCAGCTGCGCCGTTCGACTCCACCTTCCTCCTCAGCTGCAGCGTGTCCAACGTCATCTGCTGCCTGGTGTTTGGTGAACGCTTCAGCTACGATGACGAAAAGTTCCTGCAGCTTCTCCATATCATCGGAGACGTACTTACATTTGGCAGCAGTCCCTGGGGTCAGGTAGGGTCGGTTTTCACCTACATGAAAAATGTTTGATTTGAACATTTTAATTGCAAGAATGTTAAAATATTTGAAAACATATTCAGCAAACTTCATCTGTGATTAAGTCACTTTTATGTTGTAAGTTTGAAATGAGTTGTTTCTCGATGATTTAATTCAAGTTTGCCTGCCAGGCGATACTTTTCCAGTACTATTTCATGAATTGGTGACATTTCCAATACAAAAGTCACAAAAACAACAGTCACTGATGACTATATTTTATGTTCAGCGGTTATTGCCAATTTTATTTACGAGATTATTTAATTTTATTACACTGTATGAATAAACTAACAAGAATAAACATTACCTTGTGTAAATAGTTATTGTGCTCAGCACTGCCCCCTACAGTGAGGCAGAGGTACTAAGTATTCACCTTTTTCAGTAGTTTAATGTTTAACCTGAAACTTGCAAGACTAAACATATTTTGACATGCATGAAATACAGTGCATATACCTTGGAAAGTGAGGACATATTCAGCATTCATCTGAATATTTGATGAGCTCGTACAAGCTCAATTCTTTAGGGAAAAGACGTTTTGCAGACCAAATTTAGTTCTTGTGGACACGTGAATTTTATCTTGTCAAATGAAAATAGCAACACATGTAATTTGATAGCTATATAGTTGTTTAAGCATGGCTAACATGCAGGGAAACACTCATGGACACACAACTGTGCAACTTTTAAATTTTTATGAGCAATCTATTCTTCACACAAATCTTCCACTTGTTACTTCCCTTGCATGTCATCCTTGTTATGATGCCAAACATTTGAAATACAGCATTTTAAAGCCTTGGAATGGCTTGTTAACAACGAGTTCCAGTACTTGTAGCTAAATCCGAGGAATCCCATCCACAATGTACCTGGGAAATTTGTTTTTTAATCGTCTATTAATGTAGCAAAAGTGTGTACATACATTACAATGGTAAAAAGCTGTCTCAACCTTTACTATATAAAGAGAAAACATGACAATTAGGATGTTAAAACCTTTAAAAAAAAAATCGATTTTCTCCTTTTTCATTGACGTATTAAGTAATTATACTTAAACAAATACACGTTTCTCAGTTATTCTTATGTCTCATCAACCCCTTTTGACCCTTTTTAGTAGGACCTGCTTAACTGTTGGTGAAAAGTTACTGAGTCCACTTTCCTTTCCAGGCGTATAACGTCTTCCCTGGACTGATGGAGTGGCTGCCGGGTCAACACAAAAAAACATTTGTCGACATTGAAAAGCTGAGAAGCTTCATTGAGACAAAGATTGAGGCTCATCGGGACACGCTGGACCCCGGTTCACCCAGGGATTACATCGACTGCTTCCTCAACAGAATGAACCAGGTCCAAAAGTCTCTGCACGTGATTCTTCATGCTCAAACACACACACACCACGAGGTTTATCTGCATTTGAAATACACAATGCAAAGCAAGTTTATGAAAAAAGCAGCATTCAGACACAAGACTATTAACTGTAGGTATACAAGGCACACAATTAAGTAATAATATTATAAACCAAATAATAACAAAAGCATAAAAAAAGACGTTCTGGTCAAAAAGTGAATCCACGCTTCTTACTGATGATTTTAACAAAAGAAAGTGTTTCACTAAACACCGTGAAAACTAAAAACGGGATATGAAAACATGAATTGATTATTGTTATCCTGATTAACATTTCACATCGCAAACCACTTCGTTCAACAAACAAAACGTCGTAAACGGGAAACTATTTACCTTGTGCGCCCTTGACTGGTTGTAGAATGGTAAAAACAAAACAAAAAACCCCAAAAAAACCAACCTCTCCTGCTCTCCTGTGTCTCGACTTCCATGTTTTTCATACGGTCGTATATGCGCCTCGTGGACACCAGGGGACACTAATGAACTGAAATAAATACATCTATGGCATCATTTACGATGAGCCTGCATGACAGTGACGTCACAACTGCAAGTTGACGCAAACAAACTTCATGAATAAATGGTTCACCTTTAATGTTAATAAATGTATTTGGTATAGATGCTCAGAGGCTCAGACTCTTCTAACCAGTGATTTAAGATGTTCACAAGGCATTTTTTTAGGCCGGCAAAGACTTCTGTGATTATTTCATATGTCCAGTTTTGAAAGAATGACCACATACCTGTGTGTAAAACTTAAAGGTGTACAGGAGGATCTTCCCGAATATTAGGAAAGAACCGCCCTCTCCGCCTTTTGAAAAAATGCACATGCACAACGCTCTACCTGCTCCCGAGACGGAACGCCTACTAGAACGTGTGCGAGAGACATGCACGAGCCCAGTTCTCCTCGTGCACGCTCTGTTTACAAGTCACAAGTCGGCATCGCTCACACAAGCCTACTACTGACTACTACTAACTACTGACAATGCAAATTACAAAACAAACTAATCAACCCTGGAAAGTTACAATATAGACGTAGATCACTTTTACTGGAAGTGATTTGAAATGGATTTCTCCAAATAGAATGCCAAACTTTACCTGTGGAGTAGAAACTTGGCGACTGAAGCATCAGTGGGAAGCCCAACCTGGGCTTTCAGCGCCATCGTGTGAAACAATCTCCCAAAAACACTCTGGTCTTGTTTCTCTCTTCTTCTCATACACTTCGAAGACACTTTTTCTCTTGCGACCCTCTGCCATTTTCAAAGTACCCGGTGAGAACTGCGAGCTCGCTGAAGGCGTAGCTCACCATAGACACCTGAAAACGCAGAAAGTGAAAACTAATAGATCCACGCTACCTGGGACGAGCACGTATGACGGCCTTACGTAATATATCACCAGAATGATTGACAATTGGGAGGACCAATAGTCTTGATGATCCACCCGGAAAAAGAAAATCCTCCTGTACGCCTTTAAGTAATGCCACTTTCGTGCTTTATGAAGAAGTACTACTGAGCCACAGTAGTACCCTTTAGTAAAGCGAATAACTTTGAGTTTGGCCATTTATAATGTAAAAAAAAAGAAAATGCCAAGATTCTAATAACTAATCTATAGTGAAATGAAGCATTTCTTCCAATTTTGTAATACAAATGTTGTGCCAATTATTTTTGTTATTATATTGTTGGTTGGTTATTTTGTAATTGAAGTAGCATTAAAAAAAAAAAAAAAAACCTTTGAAAATGTACCGGTATTAGCTTTAATGCTTGAAGCCCGAGAGACTCAGATTAACACAAAGGGGCTCAGTGAAGTAATTTCAGACCACTTGGGATCCTAAACTAAACAATGTACACTCTTCGCAGGACCCTTCCTCTGTTTTTTTTATCTTGCTTTATTTTTTCCTTTTTACATTTATTTATTTATTTATTTATTTATTTATTTATTTATTTATTTATTCATTCATTTATTTATTCATTCATTTATTCCTTTTTCTTAAGTGTTTGGCCTGGCAGTGGGTGGAGAGTGGGTGGGTTGGGGGTTGACATTCAGATGCTATGACTCTCTATGACTACTTTTTTTTACACTGTTATCAAGCAGTAAGCTAGTAAGCTTACTGCTTGATAACAGCTTACTGCTAACTAGTAAGCATTAATTAGTAACGCATTACTCTCATATTATTCAGTAATGAGCAATCTAACACGTTTCCAAACCAGTAATCAGATTAAAGTTACTTGTACAAGTCAGTGTGGGGAATGAAGTCGCATTGCGCAGGCAGTGCAAATAAATAAATACCGTAATGCAACAACAGACTACCACTACATTTGTGGGTAAATAAATACCAGTAAAAGTAAAAATGTGATAATAAAAGCAGGAGTCAGATATAAATACAACAAAGAATGAAGGTCAAAGGTTAAATATGCATCAGCAGGTGCAGGAGGCAGGATCAGCAGAGATTTTGGTAAAACTGGTTGTAATTTTTATGTCCAGACGATGGGGGCTGCTGTCGGCAGCTGCTGAAAGTAACTTAAAAAAGTAACTTGTAATCTAACTTAGTTACTTTTAAAAACAAGTAAGCAGTGAAGTAACTCAGTTACTTTTTGAAGGAGTAACTAGTAATCAGTAATCCTATTCGTTTTTTAAAGTAACTGTGGAACCGCCGCTACAGGCCGTCTAGCAGGCATCATGATGAAGAGATAATGTTCACATTGTTATGGCTGATCTGTCAAACTCACCAGGCGCTCTAACGATGTCACGTATCATAGCTGCGATCCCACAGGTTGAATTGTTTTATTTGATGAAAGCGTTCTTCTAACTTTTGCTTTCAGGAGAAGGACAATCCCGCAACTGAGTTCCATCTTGACAACTTGGTGTCAACCGTGCTGAATCTGTTCCTGGCAGGAACCGAGACCACCAGCTCAACAGTCAGATATGCACTGCATGTCCTGATCAAATACCCCAAAATACAAGGTAAGTTGCAGCTTAAGTCAGTGCTGGCGAGTTTGAATGTTCCTTCTTTGCATGTGTGGGTTTTTTCCAGGTACTCACATATTTCAGGTTAACTAGTGATTTTCATTCACTTCTAAGTGGGAATGTGGGCGTGTGTTTGTATGCCTTTTATAAAGGCGGTATAATAAATTCAAGGGTGCTATCATGTTATTATATTGTCACCCGGTAATAGGTGGGATAATGAGGAGAAATGAGAATGAAGTGCAACACATGTCATTCCAAATTGTTTCTTTTATTTAACACTCAAAACATATGTCATCACTGTTATCATTCACATTTCAGTTTATTTTAAAGTTTCTTATTCAGCTTTGTTATTAACAATTATTCAACATTTCTTTATCCACTTTAACAAACAGGTTTCAATGATTACTGTGCCTCAATACACCCTTTGTTGACATGTGTCAAACAGCACTACTTGTAACATAAAAAAGCCATTTTTCTTACAGCATAACACTAATAATGTCAACTGCTTTTCATTTGAAGCATCAACATGATCCCTAAATCATGCTGCATCGGCAATACTCACAGGTCACTGAAATGTAACAACAAACAAATGCTACATGTTTAATTCAAAAGATTGGAACAGACACAAAGACTATAAGCAGTAAAATAATAATTAAAATCACACTACGCCCTTGTTGTTTATTAAACAGGCAGAATTTGTGCCACACATGGTGACCCACTCAAACATAAACTCTGGTAGAACTAATGAACTCTTTTTTTCACTTGTAAAAATAAACAAACTGCACTAAACACCAAATAACACTCACATAAGCTATATAGTCCCTTATATTAACACATTCATGATATAAATACAATGTACTGACCTGTAGTAGGTGGGATAAGCCCCCCCCCCCCCCCCCCCCCCCCCCACTTCACTCCTCTCTCAGGTATAAGTAAACTGTAAAATATCTTGATGAACTAGAACTTACAATAAACCTAAAATAATAAATGATCATTTTAAACTCTAAACAATAAATATGGTGACACTTTTAGGGGTGCCACAATGACTTAAAATCCAAATGTATTACTTAACACCAATTGCAATGTGTTGCAATATGATAAAACCTGCAAACATGTGACAATCCTGTCTTTGCTGGTTTCATCACATTATATTGACAAACACTGGTTTTGATGCCCATGAAGAGGCGATGCAGCAGGAGATCGACACCGTGCTGGGACAGAAGCGTTCCCCTCGAATGGAGGACAGGAAGTCCCTCCCCTTCACAGACGCCGTCCTCCATGAAGTTCAGCGTTTTATGGACATTGTCCCCATGTCACTTCCTCACTATGCTATCGATGACATCTCCTTCAGAGGTTACACCATTCCAAAGGTATTCGTCTCTCTTTAGTAAAACAGTGGTCTCCTGCACTGAAACCCATGTCGACACTAACAGGACATTTGCTCCTCACAGGGCACTATGATCCTCCCCATGCTGCACTCTGTGCTGAAAGCGGAGAACCAGTGGGCCACGCCTTGGTCCTTCAACCCGCAGCACTTCTTGGACCAGAATGGCAACTTCAAGAAAAACCCTGCGTTCCTCCCATTCTCCGCAGGTAAATCAACACGTTTTCTGCTTCACATGCTGCAGAAAACACAGCTGAATGAGCTCCATGAGGCTGTGGGTTTGGGACGCATCAGGTCCAAGACGTAAATAACTCCGTTTGGGGTTAAAAAATAAATAAATAAAAAATTCTCCTGTCACCTCCCAGGAAAGAGAGCCTGCGTTGGAGAGTCTCTTGCCCGCATGGAGATCTTCCTCTTCATAGTGTCACTCCTGCAGACGTTCACATTCACGTGTCCTGACGGCCCCGACAGCATCGACCTCAGCCCCGAGTACAGCAGCTTCGCTAACGTGCCCCGCAAGTACGACATTATGGCAACGCCCCGATGGGAGTGACATCGACATATGTGATTGTCTTTTTTTAAGCACCTTATGGGTTGATTACCTCTTTGATAAATAGAATACCACAATTTCATAGCGCTAAGTTTATGGTTCATGGTTTTACATCAAAACTGAAGGATTCCATAACCCTCTTTCGACTGGATTGACTTTGATTTGGGGAGAAAATGTGCTCTTTTTCTCACAAAACAACTTAAAACTTCAATATCTTGCATTTCAATTTTTGATTTTATGAATGTGTGACGCTGGCAAATTTTGCACGTAGAGATCCTGGTGGCCATCGTAATGACTAGTATATGGGTGTAAAGCTCACTTTTTCTGCTTTCTGGAGGATTTCAACTTGTCTTGATATAATAAATGATCTTAGCGTTGTAGTTATGAGACGCACGTATGTCAAATCTCGTCATTGAAGACAGGATATGCTGGGATTTTTGGGGGTGTATTGGAATTTGCTAATCTGATCTGCCAAACAAAACAAAATATGAAAAGAGCAGACTAGGTACGGATCAAAAGATTCTACATACCGGTACATACATACATACAAGAAGGAATATGCAAAATCAGATATCTTTCGTTCATTTCTAGGACTTTTAAAATGTCCATTCTTTAATTTGTGGGCATTTATTCCCTCTTCCATCTGTCTACCATTTTTTTTTCATCTATATCTTTAGTTTGTACTGGCAGTACTTGATCCTCCCATTATATGACGTAAATTTTGTGCTCGCATTAATTGTCGGATGGCATGTTTTTGTGAAAGAATGGATGCATCACACAACAAAACATGAAAAACATGTACTGAAGCATTTTATTGACAAAGAAGGAATACTGAATGTATGTGTCACCCCGGAGTAACCCGGCACAGAGAAGTATAAACCAAGGAGTTACGTCTGTAATCTGATAGGCTGGAGGCCGGGTGATCGGTCAAGCTGCTTGACAGACTGTCAGCGTGGTGAAGCGTCTTCCTGCAGATGATTGTCCTCTCTCTGAGCAGCAGAGTCGACGTCCCTGTCAGACTTTGAAGATCTATGTGGAAACTCTATGTTTAAGAGCCCATCGACTTCCCGAGAATATCAGCTGCCGCTGCAGGTGTTTGAAACCTTCACAAGACCGAGTCGGGAAGTTACATGTCAAGCATAGTGTATTTTACTGTAATATTTACTTTATTGAATCTAGAGCTAAATGCATTTATTCTTCTTGTGCCGTTCAGCCGTAACATTATGCCTGCAAGACTAATATTAAATAGATTCCCCCCTTTCTTCTAACAAACAGTCCTGACACATGAAGACTCCACTGCACCACAGAAGGTGTTTTGTGGCATCTGCCACCAAACCATTACCGGTAGTATGACATCATTTAAATCCTGGAAGGTTTGTCAACACATCAAACTGGTTCTTTTTTCTTCTTCTTTTTTTTCTTCATCAAATCAGTGTTTCCTCAAATCACTGATCACCTGAAACACACGGTAGTGCCAGGTGTAAACGGGCCCACAACTTCTGTTGAAAGAAAATGCTTTTCATTCAGCGCAGCAGGAATCAGTGCATCTCCGTATTGGATTGTGAAGAACTGAACAGACGACTCATATCACAAGTCCGTCTGCTGCCACTTTCATCCATGGATACACAGAGGAATGCTTTTAATTTGTTAAATATTGGGCAGGTGGTATTTGTGCTTCACTTGTTTCTTGACGTCCGGTGCAGGTGAGATGTTGCTGTTTGGTAACTGTGGCAGGTACTGAGCCTGGAGAGCAACAGAGAAAAGGAGAGGAAACCACCTGAACAACATGTCTACATTTCCGCCAACATCTTCGAAAAGGACGCTTCAAATCAATGATGCTTTGAGTGACGTGGAGATTTTAAAGGTGACATAGTCATTTCGGGCCGAATGCTGGACTTCCTGATGTTTTTCACATCATGAAATATTGTTGTGTTTTTGTAGTCTTAAAGTCTCCTTTATGGTCATACTTACTTGCACAGAAGATTATTTTAAAATAGTAGTTTGTTACTTTTACACTTACAAAAACCTGTTAAGAAAAAGTAAATGGCAGTTTTACATGTCACGTATGGACGTTTCTCATGGATTTTTCTCAAGAAAATGCTGCGGTGACAGTGAATATTACCTGCCGCTGTGACCCTGCTGATGCTCTCTCGGGGTGCCAATTTTGAAAACCATTGGAGTGAAAGGAAATGAATCCGTTTGCGGACACCCTTGAAGTCCATATTTTGGAGGACTATAAACTAATGGTTCATCTATTTCCTGGTCTGTGGTAAGTAACTGTCAAAGAAAAGCATGACTGAGCAGACGAAGTGTATGATCGCCCAATTCAGACGAAGACATGCCTGACAAAAGTCATTCTCACCCCAGCCTGTCTGCGTCTGGAGCCTCTGTCATGCCGCCGTCCCAGGCGCTCACCCTCACGGCCCCAGTTAGCGCCTCCTTCTTCCTGGAAATAAGGGAGCTCCAGGAGCTCCTCACAGGACAGCCGGAGCGACGGGTCCATCACCAGGCAGGACTGAGAGAGAGAGAGAGAGAGAGAGAGAGAGAGAGAGATTTAACCTGGAGAATCCAGAGTTCAAGCAAACTGTTGGTTATAGCCTGAGTACAGATGTCATTGAATGCTTAGATTGTTTTTTGTTTTTTTAAAGTGTAGTACAGGTTCCAAAAGAGCCACGTTTGTGATTTTCCACTAGATCAAGTTTAACTGGAGCTGCAAAAGACATTTAGCCTTTAAAATGAGGCAAACAAAGTTTATGAAGTTTTAACTGCAATTCAGGACAATGAACATTCCATTACATTTGACCTGTTTACATACCTGGATTTAGCACTTTCGTTCCTCCTTTTCAGTATGTTAGCTGTTTAAACTGTTTTGGCAATTTTTAAGTAGTTTTGCATGTTTCTGGCCCCTATTTTTTATTTTTACAGATGTTACTCATTTTCAAACCCCCTTGGTTTAGTACTAAACTGACAATTCGTGATTAACCTATAAACAAATACCGTAATACATTTTTTAAAGGGTCTTTCAAAACACTGAAGGATATTGTGCAAATTGCGGTTAAAACAATAAATAGGCAGGTAACTTAAAAGTCCCTTTAAGCTTGAATTAAATGACAACCCTAACCATAACCCAAAAACGTGGGACAGCATGAACTCACTCCACACCTTCATAACTTGGAGAGCATGAGGGGAAACTCCATGGAATCGCTTTTCCAAGGGCTCCTGGGAACAAAATAAATGATCATATTTACATGACATTGCTTTCCAACTATGAATACATGCACTATTTTTTATGTTGCCAGGATAAATACCATTGTGTCGGGTTCAGGAATACTGACTCCGCTGAAGAAAATGTTGGAGCGAAAGACTTGCTGGTGATGAGGAATCAGGTCCCCTGGGGTCAGAAACGAGATGGCTTCAGAAGTGAAGAAACTCTGTCATCTCGCTCACTTGCTTGCTCTACTTTTTAGCAAATGTGTGCTCAAACAGGTGATTCGGAGATTTTCCCTTCATGACATCACGAGGGGAAATAACCGCTCCCTCTGCTAGTTGACACTCACTATGACCCTCACACAGTTCGGTGAGCTCTGCTCTCTATAATCACGAGTCGTCACCATGTTTTTTTCTCCCCAAGAGGGACGTGGAGCAGGTGTGGACAGACGCAGCGCATTAGCATTTAAAGGGACAGACACGGAAACAGCCTGTTCTCCGTAGAGCTCACAAGAGGAAGTTTTAGACAAGCTGAAAATCAGCACCAAGGCTGGATTTGGGCAAATACACTTTAAATACAATGTTGTTGTTGGACCTCTGACACCAAATTGTTGAAAAACTGTCTAAAGGGACTTTAACTCCCTGTTCAGAATACCAAGAGTTTTTCGGATGAGGTAGAGCTGGTCAACGTCAGACTTCCCGGGCCAGAGCGGATTCCCGTGGAGCAGCTCAGCAAAGACACAGCCCAGAGCCCAAATGTCCACCGGAGGTCCGTACTGAGTGTCCCCGACCAGCAGCTCAGGGGCCCGGTACCAGCGCGTCGCCACGTAATCTGTGTAGTCGTCCTCCGGTCCGGCTGGGTGTACGGACACACAGACAGGTGGGCACACTCAGATACTGAATAATGAACACTAAATAAGACGTACATTGTCGGGGAGGGGATTACAAGACAAGCTGAATGACTACATGTTAGTGTATGGTAACGTAACACCGAAACTCAAGGCAGTAGGAGTAAACAGAGACACACGACACAGAGACACACTAATGGCTGAATGGCACCGCGATGCCATGCATTCATTGAAACATTGAAAGTGAGGAGGCCGTCAGCTCCGGCTGATACGGGTTACATGCTGAATTAGTCATTAGAGGTACATTAAGACTAAATGCACATAAACACAGCAGCTCTGTGGAGAACGTACTCAGGATGCGGGCGAAGCCAAAGTCACACAGTTTGATGACCCCGGTCTTTGTGAGGAGGATGTTCTCCGGCTTCACATCCCGGTGGATACACTGAGATCAACATATTAGACAACGTGATACACACTCTGACTGTGACAGAGAACAGTGCTGAAATCAACCAGGCTTCCAGATTGAAAACAGAAAGATATCAAGTCATCAATTAATGACAATTCATTTATAGTCAAAGTTTGTACTGAAGTATAGCCACCAAGAATTATTAGAAGACCTGAAGGTTAATGGTATACTTAATAATGTTCAACTCTGTAGTTGTACCTTTCTTTTGTTTTCATGCTGTTCTTGTACTGTTCTGTTTTTATACTGTTCACTGGATATCTGCCTTATTGTGCTACTCCAGAACAAATAAACCAAAGGTTACTATGATGTCACATGGACCCTTTGTTCAATGCACTGGTTTAATAGTGCACATTTCTTAAACACTGTAGGTCAAACTACTCCCCCTGCTGGTGACTCTTCCCTGTATTACCATTTTGCACCGAGCTTGTCAATAATAAACAGTTTTAGAAGGGAGTTGAAGCTTGGTAACCTATTGTCACCCCCCCCCCCCCCCCTCCCTCATTTTTACGTTACAAAAATGCCAATATACATATACATTTGTATATACATATTTTCATGTAAATTAAATAAACAATACTGTGAAATCACTCATTGATTTGAACTACTTTTCGAATACTGACATTGTGCTTGTGGCAGAAGTTGACAGCCTGCAGCGTCTGCCACACTATACTTTTCAGCTGCGCCTCAGGCACCCTGCAGAGAGACGGAGACAAAGCAATACTGATTGTTGTACGAGGAACTAAACACAGCTTTTTACAAGTCACATTCTGCTCATCTATTATTCCAACCATTTCAAAAATAAAGAAGCGGTGCTTTACACAGCCCTCATGTCACCGGGGTAACCTTAGGCCGGTCTCTAACAGCAGCGGCAGTGCCTTTGTTTTCAGGAGCAGCTAGGGTTTCTGCATCGCAGCCATGAGGGAAAAGGAAAAATGGCCAGACAACAGCGAGCCATTGTGGTTTAGGCTTGCCCGTGTGAGATTACATGGCAAAGTCTGAGGTAAAATGTTATCTGGTGACTACAGCTAGTACGATGACGGCGCAAGAGCAAGAAGAAGGTCAATTCCTGGTAAAAAAATAAATAAATCTTTGGCTTCAAACTTGGCTTCCCTTCCCTCATCCTCTTGCCCACATGCTCCGTCTTTGAAATCTCTTAGCAACAGTCTTGCCTTCCTCTTTGTAATTCACCCTGTTCCTCTCGGCTGCCCTGCTCTTGAAAGCAATACCTCTTGATGAATGAATGTACACATAATGAGTAAGACGGCAAACTCTATGCTAAATAGATGACTCCTTGAAGCTGAGGCCGAAGCAGGCGCAGCACGCACGAGGCACAACTAGAACTCTCCCATGTTTATGTTAAACGCTAACAACCCACATAATGTTTAACCCAATCTCACTCAGTGTTATGCTCCAAGGATCACGTGCGTACGGCTTCGTGTTGCCACTGACATACCCTCGAGGGTGTTTGTCCAGCTCGTTCAGGACCGTCTGTTCACAGAACTCGAACACCAAGTGGAGTCGTCTTTTCCGCCTGAAGACCTCCAGCAGGTTTACCAGATTCACATGTTTCAGCTGCTGTAAAACCGACAAAGACCACAAACATTGTGTGATGGACACACTAGGAGCTGGCTGTGCGTGGCTCAGATGGGTGACTGGATCATTGAAAGGTTCTTGGGCAAGATACTGAACCCAAAGTGTTTTCTGCTTCTCTTAATGCTTCATCTTTTAACTGTCGTATCAGATTGGCCTCCAGTTTTGAATACATAACAGGCTACTTTAAAAAAAACACCAAAGGTTCCCATGCATTACACATTTGTACTAGACTTATACGCAGGCACACGGTGTTAGATGTGGAAAAAAAAACCCAAAACAACTTGATACCAGGAGCTGATCTAATCTATTCTCACCTTCAGCATTCGTATTTCTCTCAATGCAATCTTCTTAATGACTGGGTCGTCTTCAGACTCCACAAACTTCTTGATGGCGACTACCTGGCCTGTATCTCTGTGTCTGCATTTGAACACCACGCCGTAGGATCCCTCGCCGATTTTGGCCAGTTTTTCATACTTCTCCATCAGGCAGTTTCTAGCTGTTTCCTGTCAGGGGAAAGAAATCGGGGGTAACTGTCAATCAAACTAGGGTTTTAATAGAGTTTACAGTTTGTCTGAGATGCTACAACATTACAATTTAAGAGTTTTCTTTCTTTTTTTTTCATCTTCTGAACACCACAGTCCATAATCACAACCGAGACATACTGACCGCGTCCCAGGCTTAATAATCTACCTCACTGTGAAACCTTCACTCACGCCCAAAGAAGTCCAGAAGAGGTCTTCCTCAAGTCATCAGCAGGTCTGTGGAGTCCATCAGAAATCCAGCGTTTTCCCCCCACATCTAAGTCCAGGCTGTCATGTCTTGACTCCTATATGGACTGCAGTCCCAGTAATGTGGGCACTCAGGCTCCCTCTGCTCCTACTGTTACACACTCCCTTCGCCAGAGACTCAACAGGTGTTATGTCCAGGTCTGCATGACAGCTCACAACTTCCTCCACGTGGGGTTAGCGCGTAAAGTGGAAGACGCAGCTATAAAGTCTGCCATGTAGATGCAATTTACAAGGATCACATGTTATAGTTCCATGTTGCTTTTTCGTTTTTATAGCCATATTTTCGTTAGTTTTTTCTTCTTTTGCCTGAAGCATCTGCTCTAATTATATGCACCTACAGACACTTCAGACTCAAGCTTTAGTATATCGGAGAATACTTGATTCAGATATAGATCGACACCCTTTCTATCGGTAGACACTTCAAGTCGAATACACAGTCAAGTTAAGACAAACAGGCGCGCGCGCTCACGGTCCTGCGCTCACTCCTGCACGCACTTCCGCAGTGGAGAGGGAATCGATTTGTCGCCACTCGAAACTCCACATAACACCCATGTGTCGCCAGTCCCTTGGCAACCCCGTCAGACAACATTTTCCTCTCAACACACGCCACAAACTCGTTCTAAGGCGTGATTGATGTGGTTTCATACTTTTAAACTTACCTTTTACAAAATGCGCAGGAACTCACGGCCACCATGAGAAACGGCAAAAATGCAGGAGACCGATTCTCAATTCTCATACGACAGTCAGAACGCGCAGGAGAGAGTACACATACGTTGTAACCATGGAAACCCGAAACAAATTCTAAATTAAGAAAACCCTTTTTATATATGTATTTCAATTTGAAAAGTATTATTATTATTATTATTATTATTATTATTAGTAGTAGTAGTAGTAGTAGTACTATTATTATTATTATTATTATTGTTGTTGTTGTTGTTGTTGTTGTTGTTGTTAATAGTATATTGTCATAAATAACTTCCATCCATAATCTTTTGCCATTTTAAATGATGATGAATGGGTACTTGAACATGCTGGAGCAGAGTGGACTATGGATTAAGTTAAGGTGCATGATTCCAGGTTGTGCAAAACCTGAGATACAGACAGTCTTACATGTTCACACCTACCACCAACTCACTAATTGTGTTTTTGGACTGATGGAGGAAACTTGAGAACCACAGAAACCTCATTCACCCACAGTATACAAACTCCACATAGAATGGCTGAAAAACAGGACTTGAACCAGGAGTACCTTTCCTATGAGGCACCTTCACTATACTGACCACACCACACCACAGTGCAGCTGATGTATAATCAGTGGTTGAAAACGAGTTGCCCGCTTCACTTCTGGCGTGGCACATGACTGTATTTCTTTTACAACCATAATTACTGGGTGTGAAAATGAAGATGCTACATCCCAATCACACAAGTTACGGTATAATCATTTTTAATTTACCCAACATCATAAAAAGCAAAGTCAGGCTCTATTACAGCTGTTATACAAACCCATAACAACTGGTCACATGTGGCTCATGTGCCCATAATTTGTGGCTCATGGGCCGAATACAAAAAATATTGATTGGGTTCACTTGTTGGATGATGATCGTTTTTACCACACTTGAATCAGGTGTAAAGTGAAATTCCTTTGAATCACTGCAAGACTGACTCTATTTGAAGGTGAAAAAATATCAAATGCATACATGTCAATGACAATTAAAGTCATACAAGTGATCCTGAAAATATAGATAGTTTGGCCCTCTGGTTAGTTTGTGTGGCCCTCGACAATGATCAAAGTTGTCCTTCCATGTTGTACTACTTAAAGCCTTTAAATGGTGTATGGCCAATATTTTGTTGGGTGCTGTGGTTAATACCCTGTCCTCAAATCAAGAATGTTGTGGGTTCAAGTCTGTGGGTTTTCACTCACTATCCAAACACATATGTGCAAGGTTACTTGGTAAATGCTAAATTGTGTGATTTCGAGCATATGTGACTGTTTCTTTGTGTTTTACCTGCGATGGACTGTGATGGATACCTAAAACTGAAAAGATCTTTTTCGTTTGTCATGGGAACGTACATTTTTTTTATTCGAATGCAATGATTTTCTTTTTGATAAACAGAGTATAATTCAAAAACCCATATCATTTGAAGACAACAGAAAGAAGATGGCCGTGTAGTCATCCCAGACCAAGGAAGTTACAAGCTTACAACTCAAGGAATATATATAAAAACTATTTTTAAAGAATCTATATTGTCAGGATTACTTAATAAGCATGATTGTGATTATGCTATACAGCTATATACAGTGTTACTGTTTTATAGTGAGGCATGAATGATGTGGTTTTGATAAATATGGAATAAACTTGGGCTGATGCCCTGTTAAGCATATGACAAACAGGGGTGTTATTCAAGGATCCCAGGATTCTTTACTGTTATACTAATACATGTCACATGACACGTAATTGGCTCAGTCAACACCACAACATAATTCAATAAAGGTAAAATAAAAAAAAATCTTGAAAGTAACATCAAAAAGGTCCAATAAAACAATATATAGAGTGTTTACAATAGCAAGCAGATATCTTGGTGTGTGATGCCAGTGTAAAGGCAAATGTCTCTCGTTGCACACTGTATTGTGAAAACAATGTCAGAAATGTACTTCATGAGCTGTGAGTGAGTCAGCTGTGAGTGTCCCTCATAATTTTCCTTGTAGGGCAAATGAGTGAGGAAAGGTCAGGAGAAAGTCTTGACGCAATGCTCAGCTGTAAACTCTGTTTAAAGAAGCTGTTGTTTCTCGCCTCCTGGCCACAGATATCAAATACATGCGGGATGAACTGTGATGCGGTAAAATGATTTATAGACTATCTCTGTTCTCTCTGTTGACTGCAAGTCTTTTTTTTCCCCCCCTCTCCCAGCATGGCTCTTCAGAGATGCCGACATTTGTAACAGCTACATGGGATCTTCGGCCGGCATCACACATTGAACCGTCGAGGACTTCACAGTGAATGATGGGGGAGCAGAATATGTTGCACTCTTGTGTTTGCAGACATGGAGACACCTTGAGGTGCTGGCATCCATGCTGTGTGGTGAAGGGTATGAAATGCCCCATGGCACGCTGGTCAGACACGTTGGTTGTAGAGAACCAGGAAAACATGGAGGCTGGAGGGTTTGGATATCCACTGAGAGAAGCAAAATTTGGTTGAACTTTGACAGAGGGTGTTGCAATAAGATGATCTGCTGTGGCGTCCTCCAACAGAGGAAGATGAGTGCATTCAAATTTTCCTTTCTATTGTGGATGCTATTATCATATCTTTCAATTAATATTATCTATCCATCTTCTATTCCTTCGTTGATCATGTTAAGCTCAAGCTGGGCTTGAACGATTCCAGCTCGAAAGATGTAGGTACATCTTGGTCTATAGGTTTTCTGATCTAACGTAAAGAAATAGGCAGGGTATATAAAAAGACAATCCAAGGTGATTCACATCACCAGATATGTAAAGAATGGGACAAATACATACCAAAAAGCATTGGAAAATGACAAATGTGAAGAAGAACAAGTAGAAAAATTCAGTCATACAAGCCTAATGTCGATTTATAGTCAGAAGCAAGTCTTTGGACTGTATGAGAAATGTGGAACTGTGCTGGTAAACACACCTCAATGTATAATACATAGAAAAGATGTGTACATTTCTCAAAATATGTGACTGTTCTCCATCTCATTCAAGGTGATAAATACAGTAATATATATTATGTGTCATAGACTTGAGGTTCAAGGTAAATATGTTTAATTTTGAGTTGGAAAATGACTTATTGGGCTGCAGGTGGAGTTGTGAGAGCCTGGTGTGTCTGAACAGGCTTTGTCTGAGGTTAACAGGTGTAAACTTGTCCATAGGTTTAATGTCTGTGGTTCCCTGTTTCTCTGTGTGTTTGTCCTATGATTGACTGGTGACCTGTCCGCATTCACCCTGCATTCACCCATAGTCAGCTCGGTTCAGGTCCAGCCCCTTCAACCCTGATAGAGCAGCACAGAAGAGGAATGGATGAACCCATGGATGGATCGAAATCCCTCTTCTACAGTGCTACCACCAGGGGGTAGTGCCTCCACGTCAAAGCGTACAGCACAAGTTTAAGTTTCTGACATTTTGATAGTCATCTATTGTTTATTTTAAGCTTCTTATCAGGAGTTCGTGATCAGATATAGATGTGTAGAGCTTGTCACATAGATACTTGCTTTGTTTGAGTGACTGCGGGTGCCTGCTCTTGTTATTATTGCTACAGGAAATTCAGGGGAATTTCCTGATGTTAATGCCACCATTAGATGCCATTAGTGTTTAATGAATAGCTTATTCTTCGAAGCCAACAATAGACAACAGATGAAAAAGACCAAGGAAAATTCCAAAGCTAAACACTGCACAAAGACAGTTTGCTATCTTTACTTCCCCGTTGAATCGTCCACGTAGACAGAGACCAAATGATTGAAACCATCACTGTTTTGTTTAAGTCTCGCCTTCCTTTTGAAAATACACAAAGTTGACCTCTAAACGGCACCCAGACAGAAGACAGTGTGCCACACAGCCCTGCCCTGTTGGCTCTCCGTTTGTTGAAGTTCACCGTTCTACTTTTAGACCTGCTCGTACCAAGTGGCTCCCATCTTCAGCCTGGCAGGCGTTACACCTTCACAGCCACCAGGTACATTTGGCAGCCTGTTGGTGAGACACTTGTACCATGCAAAGCTTTTCTTTTCCTTTCTTTTCACAACAGTTTTATTAAACAGTCCATATTATGTAACAAAAATTAAGAATATTGTGTGTTATCCAATTTTCATTTTCTCACCTTCACAGAAACGTCCACAAATTGTACAAATATGAAATGATATGAGAAGAAAAGGCGATTAAGAGGTTTAAAAACTGAATTTTGATACAGCCATGAAAGTAAAATGTCCCTTAGTAGGGCTCAACACCATGAGGGCAAAAGTTTTTTGACATGTCAGCAGAGATGTTGCTAAAATATTAAACCAAAAATCGTCTTTCAAGAAAACTACTAAAGTGATCGGCTAACGGCTATAGGAACTTATTTGTAAATAAATGTAGGCAAACAACAGGATGTTATTGTTTTTAATAAAGGGCTTCAATATTGATTTCAACGACGATCATACTAAATCGTAAAATTTTAAATGTTAAAAGAAGCAAAGCAGATTATATTGTGTCAAAACATAATCTAAATAACATATTTGAAAAAGTATTCATAAAAGTGCTACAAAATATCACATGGTTATAGTAATATGGGTATTTGAAATGTGTTACTTCCACTTTTGTTATTAGTACTGTTGAAGCAGTTCTGTTTAACAGTGTATGACTAAAGAAGCAGCTTAAAAAAAAAAGAAAACTCACCTCCTTCTATACTACCATGTTGTCAAATGTAATTAAGTATGAGTAAAATATATAACTTAAAAAAAAGAATGTGAGTATAGTTTTGCTATTAGTGTATCATCATGGTGGAAACGACCCTACAGAATATGAGTAAACACCCCTCAAAAATATTATTTAATTACATTGACGTGATTGTTTGTGATTGGTCAGTTTCACCCTCGCTTGTCAGTCATCATTGACTGAATGGCAGATTGAGAGATCTGGTTCCTCCACAGTCACACATGCAGCCTGTTCAACCCCTGGCTTCCTGATGTGGACAGAAGTCAGGCAGCAGAGCGCTGTTAAACAACAGATGTTTTACACTGCGACCGTTACCCTCATTTCCTGGGCGGAGAGCTCTTTGCTCTATTAGACGGGTAACAGGAACCAGCCAAAGAAAAAACCAAGAGTTAGAGAGAGAGAGAGGCCGAGTGAGGGTGTGCAGGAGAAGAAGTTATCTGAGCTCCCACAAATCACTTTGTCACCAGCAAGCTCTGACAAGCCGGCAGAGGAGGGAGCTCACAGGCAGATAGGCAGAGTTAAATAGAGGTGTGGGACGGGAGGCAGTGGAGACTCGAGGGACGAAAGGTGTGAAGGAGTTGTGGAGGGAATGAACGAGGTGATCTCGATGGATGGATAGAAGGAGGAGAGGACAGAGACCAGAACCAAAAAGATCTCGCAACCTAAGAGGGACTGTTTCTCCTGCCGGACGATTCTTTCATTTAAAACAGAAGGTTTGTCAAAAACTTTCAACCCTGTAAACAGGAGGACTGTGTTTCATTGACGTTGGGCATTTTTCAATCTTCTGCTGGCAGACCTGCTCGAGCTGTCTTAGACTCGGTCGTCCGCACGCAGGGAGGACGCACTACCATGTTGTCACGCTTGAGAATGAGGAGACGGATCGAGAGACAGCTGCTCTGCCTGTGAGGCAGTCATGAGTCGCAGGCACTGAAAGCAGTTTCTGGTGTGTTGCAGCCGTACGGAGATCACATGTTGTTGTTGGTAAAAAGAGGTAGTCAGATCGGAACAGGGAGCATTACATGTTTGTCGAGTGCTTCTCTGCAGGGGGAAACGTGAAAACCTGTGATCGCTGTCAAATGAGTCAGACAAAGATAGGAGTTTAAAGTGATAATGCCCGGCTTTCCCCTCATTGTGGATATTTGATTAGCTGTGAGCGTGACAGAAATCCCTGAGGAGTTTTATCTGGGCTGCCAAAGGAAGCCCGAAGTCATCTGACCAAACTTCACATGAATAGGAAGACCGATTTCCTCCAAAAAGCATTACATGACGTTTGTTTCTTTCTTGAGTACGTATAGAAGGAACATTGGGACAAAAACTAAATTATTTTAGATGGTATATGGGGAGACCCTGTAAGTCAAGCAGAACAGGAAGCAGCGGCAGGTTAAAAGCCCAAGAGTCAAGATTTCATTTTGCGGCGTCTTCTCCTGCTTCATTCACATTTGCCCCGCCAGCCTCAGGGGACTTGTAATGAGAAACTGCCTGGTGAGCAATACAGCTCGGAGCTGACACGTGGAGGGGTATATACTCTGAGCAAAACAGGATTCAGTTGAGGCTTGAAAGACATCCATAACACATGCGCCTGTGAGTATAAAAGCAGCTCTGCTTAATGCTTCAGACCTAGAGGGTTGTTTTGCCCTTAAAAAAAAAAAAAAGTGCTGTTTAAGCTTCCTGACTATTACTGACTGTGTTGCTGTTTGGATGGGCTCTCTCAGTATTTGACAGCTCCGCTCTGGACTCCTTTCAGTGTCGAGGACGTCATTGTGTTACCTGCGTGGCTGAGTCAGAGGCTGGCTCATCACTCCATGTCTGTCTGCCTGGTGAGATTCACTCCACCTGCTTTCAATGCAAAGACGACACGAGTACTCAGAGGTTATTCACAGCAGAAGCAACAGCAGAGGCTCCAGGAGCTGGGAATTTTCAGGACTCTCCACACTGCTGTAATTGTTTTGTCGTGTGTAAACACCTTGCGTCAGTCACACCCCTCCACCGAGTGATTCACTGTTCCCCAAGCATCTCTGGTTGGAGGCAGGCAGGCACAGTGAAGGCGAGGGACAGTTTTCTGAGATCCAAAACGCATCGGTGGTTGTTCTGTCAAGTTGTCACCATGAGACTAGCTTTCGTGACGCTCATGGTCTTGTACATGGTGGACAACGTGAGCAGCATGTCTACGTGTAAGACTGTGGACCTGGAGATGGTGAAGAAGAAGCGGATCGAGGCCATCAGGAGCCAGATCCTCAGCAAGCTGCGATTGCCAAAAGCACCTGAGCCGGATCAGACTGGAGACGAGGAGGAGATGCCGTCCAACCTGCTGTCGGTCTACAACAGCACCAAGGAGCTGCTGAAGGAGCAGCGGATCAAGGTCCAGACGGACATCCTCGTGGAGCAGGAGGAGGAGGAGTACTTCGCCAAGGTGCTACACAAATTCAACATGACCAGTGAGTACCAGAAAGCATGTCATGAATCCTTGCGAGACCCTAAGTCATTGTCGAAAATGAGGGCAATTGCTTAACTGTGGCAATATGGATGTCAAGCAATAATATGAAGGTGATTGATGCGCTGACATTTACGGACACCTGAGGCACATTTTTCACGAAACACTGAAGCAGATATTCTGCACATGCATCAATAGTTTCCACTTGGAGATAGGCAAGAACCTGTTGGCAATGAAAAAAAATCAAGTGACACACCCCCCCCCCCCCCCGATAAAAAGATGAGTTCATCTAAATGTGGTACTTTTTGATGTTGAAAGTCTATGTTTCCATGTTAAAGCGGTCCAGGAATTGACTGTGGCCCCAGTTGGTCGTTACATGCCTGACGGCTGGTGTCAGTTCTAATCACCTCCATAAATTCCCTCAACACATGTACCCCGTGTGATCACCGCCCAACTTCTTCAGGCATCTTCAGGAGTTCAGAGATCACAGGCGAAACGACTTAGCAGGACTATGTGCTGCAGCTGGTCTGATGTACGCGTTGCCTTCGTGATTTCCGAAGCATTTCTTTTTTTCCTCTTTTTACTGCTTTATTAGCACTGTTTGTTTGGCGAAGCCGCATGTGCTGTTTGTTCAGCCAAACAGTTTTTTGGCTGTAACATCGCAATAACTACCAAACTATTATGATGAACATGTTTGTTTGGTGGGGTTTTGTTTCTATGCTCCATTGTTCTCTACATGTCTATACTTCTCACCCTATCAGGCAGGCATCCACACTATCCCCCTTTTATCCACCACTTCAAAAGAAAGACTTGTGTGGATGGACCAGGCTCAGGAGTGTGTAGACCAAAGGGAAAACAAAGCAGCTTTCAAAATGAAGGACGTGATTTTGTTCTGCCTAGATGAGAACCAAAGAAAAAGAAGGAAAATAGAAAATGAGAAGAGGGGAGACATGAAATGCACTGTTTAACCCTTGCCCTGTCTCGTTCTCTCTTTCATTCTCTCTTTTTTTCTCTTGTTTTGTCCCCTGGGGGTTGGGGTTTTCCAGTAACATGAGCAGTGGGTTCTCCTTTGCTTATCCCGCCACTTGTTCTCCATCATATCTCTTTTTTCCCCCCCGACCGATTCATTACTATATCTTGTTGGGCATGACTCCTCTCTATCTATATCTTTTTTTACTGTTCCTTTGCTCTCGCTGTTCGTGCTTCCTGAGCTTATTTATCAGTGTGTTCGCAGCGTGTTTGTGACAGGGCAGCTTGGCAGGAAGGAAGGCAGGCCGATGGCCACTGAGATCTTGAGTGACTCAGGTCCGGTTGAAGCGGTGCCCATGGGGAGCATGTGTTTCCTACCCTTCTGGAATGCCACAGAACACCCGGCCACTGTCTCAGCCCTAATATGGCTCCTTAAAAAGCCAGAGAGCTGCGCCATGCTGCAAAGGAGGACCACAAAGAGTACATGTTTAGGCCTATCAAAAGATGTTTTGCAATTAATAATTAAAGGAAGAACGCACACAAACACCAGCTTCTGACTGTCTGCGTCCAATTGTATTCGTCATTTCTTTTCTCTCTTTCCTTCCCATTTTGAAGACTCACAGTTTCCTGATAACACATAACGAACACAGCCTACGGGGACACATGGTTGTGTGCAAAGCACTTAATAGTTTTAGTCTCCATTGTGATAATTGAGTGGTGCATTACTCTAAATTACTTCAGCCAGTATGCAGCCACATCCCTCCCTTGGCAGCCCACACACACAAACACACCTCTCCCAGTCCACATGTTCAAATGTAATTTAGCTCATTTGTGGTGGATCCCTTTTGGGAAAACTGCCACTTTGAACTCTTTGGGAGTGAAATGAAAAGCGGAGTAGGATAATTACCACAGAGGTGTAGCAAATAGGGTCCGTTCACATGGGTGAAGGAGATTGAGAAAGGGAAAGAAGACATCGATGAGTGGGCCGAGGGAGGGTGGAACACCCTGTATGGAGGAGGCAGATATTTAGCCCTTTGCTGGAATCTGGTTCCTCCCACTGGTAATTACAGAGCTGTCTCTCTACCTGTCACAACAGCTGTCCCCGGCTTACCTGTGGATAGGCCCTGATTCAACACACAAATCCCCCCCACACCCATGTTAGAGCTCAGGCAAGAGTACCATCTTTACCCCTATCTGCCGGATTGAGACATTATCCCCGCTGAGCATGGAGCTGAAAATTTAACACTTTGTTCCCTCGGAGTGAATTTCGATCAGCGAAGGGCTTCCAGAGACAATGCAAACTCTGTTAATTAGAAAGTAGAAGTGAGGATGAAGCTTCACTGTAATTATAGTTCTGGAGCCAATATGCTTCTTAAGGGAAGTGACTTAATTTCCTGTTTCGTAAACACCTCTCTAACCCTTAACACGTTTATCTCAAACTAGCTGGAGAGGATAATAAGTTTCCGAGCGTGCTGCCACTTGGTCTGCCATCGCCAGCTCGCTGCTCTTTGTGGACGACGACGCAGCCGGGACGCGCTGTGTTTCCCCTCATCCACTTATAACTAAGTGTTTGACTCCACTCTGGGTGGGACCATAAAATGTCATCTCATTTCCCGTTACACTCTACATCAGCTCTTTTTTAGTTTCACTTTGGCTTCCCTGCAAGGGCTGAAACTCTACCTCAGGGACGACCCAGATGGTGATCCTGCTAAATGATACACAGGCAGCCTTGACGTGCAGTATCCTGGTACAGCCTGGACCGAGCCTGCAGCACAAGTATGCAGGGCTGGGTTGTAATTCCTGTCAAAAGAGCAATTCCCGTACTTGCGAGCGCAGAACCCTGGTTTTGGCAGGCCGAGGCAGAGTAAAGGTTTTGGGCCTTGCGCCACAGCTCGCCGCTCCATTGATACATATCTGCAGTTGCTCCACACCCCCGGTCATTCTCTTCCACTCCTCCACAAATGTGACTTACGAGTGCATTCTTCACTCTTTTCTTTACATTTGCCCTCACTACATACCCCAGCTCTCACTCTCTTTCTGTACAGTGTTTTTCTCCCAATCATTTTGTGATGTAACCCGGGTAGATTTATGGCCTGAGTGCTTTCAGTAGCCCGAATCTGTTTTGTATCAGGCTCTGGAGGGGGAGTGTGTATGAGCTTACTTGGAGAATTAAAGTTGCAAATATGGGCAGCAACTCTGTGAGAGAACAAAATAGTCACTGTTGGTCAATGTTACAGCTGCTGGAATAGATCAGTGTTTGGCTCCAGTGATGATTATTGAGCAATGCTGTGAGTTGAGAATTTTTGTTTCATTAACATGTGAATGATGCATCAGAGAGAGGTCAAATGTCAGGGTTAAGATCTCTTATTATAAGGGAAAACTTAGAAATACTTCAGAATGCATGTAATTTTGTCAAAACATTGCCCAACTCCTATTAAAAAAAGTAAGCTTGAATGCACCTAAACATGCCGTTTTTATATTATATTTGCATAAATATAATTAAAAGATTCTCGGTTTGCTCAGCTTGCAAATTTGTCTCTGACTGATTTTCAGTCAGAGACAAAAAAAGTTCACAGCTGAAACGGAAAGTTTGAAATACCGATTCTCGGAACCACAAAACCATTTACTAGCCTTCCAACGGTGCCCGCTTGTCCCATTGCCATGTTGTAATACCCATAAAACAGCGTGGCAATGTTTGAGCCAAGAGATATTTCAGTCATTTGTCGTGAGCTGAAGGAGAAGCAGAACAGCGTCTTCAGTTTTGTTTTTGACTCGTTCAAATATTTTTTTATTGCACTTCAATGGTATGCTTTTTTTTGATATATAAAATCTCGCTAATACTGACCTAAAACTTTATTTATTTAACAATTTTGTGCAGCATTAGTTTCCACACACTGCTGTTACAGTTATATGTGCTCACGTATATGTTGACCCGATTTCACCTTTTGAATGAACTAGAAGAAAACGCTCAATAGTCTCCTCACTGATTTGGTTTGAAAAGGACAATACGTTCAGACACAGTAAAAAAAAAAGAAAAGAAATTTATATACTCATATACACACAAAAACCTGGCATACAAGCCCCAGTGACACAAACTTGTGACACTTTCTATGGCAGTGTATATAGATAGACACCTTGCTATTGTGCTTGTGTAAAAAAATTCTCCTACAAAATGGATGGCAAACACTGGCATAATTTAGAAAACCACTGCAAAGGAAATTCTAGTTATTTTACAGTGATATGGGACTGATTCAATATATGTACTCGCCAAAAGGTAAAATACAGAAGTGCAAGTTGTGACATGTAGCTTGAGCTATTAATACAAAATGCCATTTGAAGGAATGTTGAATAATTTTTTGAGGTTGTGAGATCACACACAGAGTCAGAAACGAAATAATGTTTTTGACCCTGAATAAATACAACCAGCAATATAAACCACTTCAAAATATATATATATATATTTTTTTTTTTGTGAATAATTACCATAAAGGTACCGGAAACATGCACTTAAGTGCAGTAATGGAGTAAAAATACTTTATTAGAAATCTCCAAAGAAGTAATTTTCCCTGTTTGAATCACACAGTGCGAAATGACACTGAGCCAACCAAGAGCTCCAAAATCATCTCCATGTTCTTTAACATGGCTGAGATCCGGAGCAGCGTGGGCGACTCCCGTCTACTGACCAGCGCAGAGTTGCGGATGCTCATCAAGCAGCCCACCATCGTTGGGGAACAGCGAGTGGAGCTGTACTATCTGCAGGGAACCACAGCAAAGTACCACGAGTCCCGCTTCCTGTCCAACCAGTACAAGGACAAATGGCTGACCTTTGATGTGGCCAAACCCGTACGGTTATGGCTCGAACAGAACGGTGAGATCAATTTAATCTCTCGTGATCGACTGACGGTGTCAAAGTTAACGCAACAGTTGTAGTAGCAACAGTTTCCTCACATTTTGCCTCCACAGATGATGAGCAGGTCTTCCAGCTGCGGCTGTTTTGTGACTGCACCCAGACAAGCATAGACAGCAGCTTCAGTTTCTCCATCTCCGGGACCGAGAGCGCCCGGGGAGACATCGCAACTTTACTGAAGATGACACAGCAGCCGCCCTACATCCTGACCATGTCCATCCCCAAGAACACCAGCAGCCACCTCACCTCACGCAGGAAACGCTCCACTGACGCCCGGGACACCTGCACAGCGTAAGCAGATCTGCACAAACCCCTTTATTCTGCTCCACTCCACTGTATCAACATATTTAAAGCTCTAAAGCCACGGCTTATCTACCTCACACACCTGTAGTCATTTAAATAGATTAAAAGCAGTTAGATCGCATTTTATGATCTTAAAACTCCAAAACTATTGCACACATACCATAGCCCACCATAATAATACCGTGGTACCTCATAGTGTAATTGAGAATTTAATTCTTGAATCTCTGTACTGTATTGTGGTATATTTGACAGTACCTCTCAATTGTATTTTTTGATTGTGCCAATGTTTTTTTTTTTTTTTATAAAGTACTACACAATGTAAAGTAGCATATTTTAGATCACAATGTGATTTCTGAACAAACAAGACTGCAAAACACAGCAGTGTCTAATGGGCTTTGGTTTTCTGGAGGTATTATGCAATGGTAAATTTGCAACACAGGAGCATATTATGAACCGTGGTAATGTGGCCTTTGTCATATTATCTCTGATAGTACGACACAAGAACCTCTGGTATGTTACACAGTCCTATCTACTACATTACTAAATTGTGTGTCGCGGTAATCTTCTGCCAGTCCCATTTCTCCAGTCAGCAAAAGCACATCACAACGTGTGGATAATTTGGGGATACTTTTGTTAATGTTTCGGCAAAACATTTCCACAAAAAAACTGTAAATAATTTGCCAGTCAGAGTGGATGGGACTTTGATGAGAAAGTGAGCAGGTAAACAAAAAGCACATCAAAATATGCATGAAATATGGGAATAGTGCATGTGCTTTGACTTTGGATACTGGTTTGGCAAACCGTTTCTGCGAAAATTGAAAAATAAATAAATCATTGGCCGGTCAAAACAGATGGGATTTTGTTGAAAAACACAAAATGGAGGAGATACGAGTCAGCAGCAGGCGGCAGACACAAAAACTCCATCAGGAAATTTCTAGTTGTCACTGTCGTACTATAAACCAGAGAAAGTTTGATTATAGCGTGACTTTTGAAGTTACGATACAGTATCTTGTCGAAAGATTGACAGTGTTGCACAGGAAACACGACTTTGTTATTTTATGACATGACTGTGTGTGAACTTGTGTTTGAGTTTTTCTTTTTCAACCAATGCCTAGACTGCCAAGTATGGAAGTATGGCAATTTCTTACTTTACTCTGTAATTTATTTACATTTACACACTGTGTGTCATGGTGTTTTTCAGTCCCACACTATCGAAGCATAGTATTTCGGCCCTGTTGTATTTTTAAGTATGGTATATTTTAATATAAACATTATTTTGAAAAGAATATGTACAGTACCATACTAATAATTTTCCACTACAGTATACCATGGTATTCTTGACACTGGCATGTTTTTAAAGTGCTGTGCTGTAAAATGTTAAACTGTAAAATATGTTGTGTTATTTTGACATCCGGTACTGAGTTGTGTTTTTATGTACTATACTGTATGTGTTTTATTTTGGATTCTCGTCAGTTTTTTATACACTTTTCAGTGTATCATACATATGCTACAAATATAGTAATGTAAATTTAACAAAATACATAATGTAAAACATTATATTTTTCACCATATTTTGGGTTTCTGTCCATGTACCTGAAATGTACCTTTTATTATGATAAAAGGTACAAGCACTTTTTATCATAATGCTTTGTAAGACACTCACTGGTGCAAACAGGAGCTGCACATGGCCTCACCATCAGGTCAACCTCTTCAAAACACATCCATAAACACTGACTTCCTGTCCGAGCTGCAGTCTCAGTCGATCGTAGGATCCATGAGATTAAACTTTGAGAAGCTTTAAATTAGATGGCCCCTCTACACCAGCTATGCCTTAAGAATATGTGCACTTCAAACACGCGTAACTGTTTTTCCCTTGTTTTCTGCTGCGTAGCCAAACAGAGACCTGCTGTGTGAGGAGCCTGTACATCGACTTTAGGAAGGATTTGGGCTGGAAGTGGATACACAAGCCAACAGGTTACCATGCCAACTACTGCATGGGATCCTGCACCTACATCGGAAACGCTGAAAACAAATATTCTCAGGTACTTTGGCCAAACACAAAAGCATTTTTCAAAACACCAGTAAATCAGGTAGATTTATTTTCAACTAGACATTAATTGATAATAAGTCAGTTTTCATTGTATCTGGGAGCTTTGGCTCAGTGAAAAGCTCCAAAAAGCTCCGTGTTGCTCAGGAAAGTAACTATTATTCAAACCCCATCTGCACATTATTGAATTCTCTTAGTATTGCTGAGACACTGTGTGAGTTCGTCAGATGATTGATAAGCTTATCAAGTTCAGCGGAAGTTAAATCAGTTCGTGGGAGGAAGATGCTCTTAAATGTGGATGCTAGTTTTTGTTTTTGTTTTTTTGGAGGGGTTAGGGTTAGAAAGAAAGTGGTTTATGACCCAATGAAAAAATTATATAAACCAATGTTTATTCAAGGCTGTTAAAACATCGCAGCTGCTGTTTTGTAAAGCTAATAAGAAAAAGAGGGACCAGCTGTTAAATCTCAGTGTTTTCATCAACGACAAAACTTAACAAATCAACCGTAAACATCAATGTATAGACCTGCTCTATAAATATTCAGAACCTAATATGTTGATAGTAAATGCATTGATCCTTTTGTGCCTGTCAGATTATAATAGAATATATGAAGAAAAAAAACAACATACATATTCTGATGATCTGCTTCTAATACTTGTTTTAAGCAATAAAGAAAATGCAATAATAAGGCTACTTTTCCATTGAATTTAGGTGCTGGAGCCAATAATCACACTCACATTAAGACGCGCAGGCTATTTAGAGTCACCAAGTAACTTCTAACGTATGATTTTGGACTGAAACTGGAGTTTAGAGGAAGAACATACAATCTTCACAAGGAAAGGCCCAAAGCCCTGGCTTGAAAACCAAAGTTATTCTCACCATACCATGAAATCTTCGTCCACCATATTGTGATAGATTAAACCCAATAATTAACGGATTGACAGGAAATTTGCTCCAGAAATTTTTATAACTTTTCAAAGTTTTTGCTGTAGTACTCATCTTAAGAAATATTGACACGGTTTATATGTGTCCTTTGTCACAATATTTGGACTTCATTTTATGTGAGAACACTCTGACTAACACTGAGCACAATGTAGTGATTGGTAAATATTTGAAGGTACATATGTTTGAGTTTAAATAAAACGAGAAAAAAAATGCTTGTTTCTAATTTCTGAATTTCCACAAAAGCACACTTGTAAATCCTTCGCAGTGCATCGCAGTTGCTCTGGCACTGGTTTTGTTGGTGATGAAATTGTGAGCTAAGTTCTTTGTTTTCTGGTATTTCCTTCGTGTTATTGTTTACAGATTCTGGCTCTGTACAAGCATCACAACCCGGGAGCCTCTGCACACCCCTGCTGCGTCCCCCAGGCACTGGAGCCACTGCCAATCCTCTACTACGTGGGCAGGCAACACAAGGTATCCACACCGCCACCCAGCAACAGTAATTCCAAAGTGCAAATGTTTGCTCTGCATTTAAAGTGATTTTCTCTTCTTCTTCTTTTTCTTTTTTTCACTCTTAGGTGGAGCAGCTCTCCAACATGATTGTGAAGTCCTGCAAGTGTAGCTAAAGACACAAGACGGCACACTATGCCTCGTTTCAAGCGTGGGGCGGGGATTGAACGAGCTGCGTTTAAGACTAGAAAGGAGAACGTGTGACTGGAATCAAGGAAGAAAAGAAAGAAAAAAAAAAGATAATGTGGACGAGGAGAAAAAAGTATTTGAAGTCGTCTCCAAGGTTTCTCCTGCGAACTCTACCATTATCTTGTTGGACACACATCAAACCATGGATGTTTTTTGTTTTTTTTGTCCTTTTTAAAAAAAAAAATAGAAATTAAAGCTTTTATGTAAATACTCTCTCTTTTAAGTAGCAATAAAAAAAACACTGTCTTGATTTAATTTATTTGTAGGGTGGACTGGAGGCCGCACGGTGATGTAGTGGTTAGTGCCTCACACCCCACAGTGAGATCATCCCCAGTTTGATTCCACATTTTGGGGCTTTTTCTGTGTGGATTTTGCATGTTCTTCCTGTGCATGTGTGGTTTTTAGTCCTCAGTCAGGCCAAAGACATGCTTGTTTGGTTTGGTTAATTGGTCACTCTAAAAGTGTTGCTCTGTGTACATGTCTGTATGTGTGTGTGTGTGTGTATGTGTGTTTGTGTTTAAGTGTATGTGCAGATGTGTGTTTGAGCTTCCTCTGGTCCAAAAACGGCCCCCCAGGACCAAAGATGGCCTCAATCGAAGAACTTTTGGTTTCACAAAAGGTTTGCCTGGGAGGATTCCTTTTGCCACATCAGCTTCTAAAGGAGGTCACAGTAAAAAGGTGCTAAATCCCAGGTGCAAAACTGTGGCTGTCGGGTTTTTCCTGGAAGATAACAGGTGTTTTTTGGTTTTCTTTTCTTCTTTTTTTTTTATTTAAAAAGCCACATCATAAACACAGGCTGACCCAGGGGAACTCCCTTCTAACTGAAAGGCTGGACTTGTCAGCAAAGTTTCACTGGGACCGTCCAATCACTTGTATTTGCTTTGTTTGGTTTACAACCCATGTGATTTTTGTGTGTGTTTGTGCGGATAATTGAGTGTCAGACTGTCCTCGAAGCTTCCTGATGTGTCAGAGCCGAGAGCATTAAGAGTGATGACACCATGTTTTTCTCCCTCTGGGGATTTACAACCCTGGCGTTTGTGTTTAGACGGTGAGGTTGCGGTGTTGGTTTTTGAGGAGGGAAGTTTTCGATTAACCATCGAGGTCAATTATTTTCATTAGTTTCAGGAGTTTTTAGTCACACCTTTTTCATAAATCAAGAACTGATCAGTTTGTATGCTATTCTTTAGGAATTCAAAAACAACACTTTTTTCAGGTTGTTTTTTTTGTTGTTGTTGCTATTTTTATAGAGCACTCACTATTATAAATTTGAATTTGTAAATATTTTTTCAAAACGGAAATAAACATGTTAAGTTATCTGCGTTGAATTATTGCAGCAAAAGATGTTATGAGCAAAATAAAACCTAGATTTTCCACTTGGCAGCGAGCTGTGTTCTGTAAGTGTGTGTGTGTGTGTGTGTGTGTGTGCGTGCGTGTGTTGCTCTTGTCAGCACGAATGTACATGTGTGTGTTTAGGCCCTGAGAACACAAAGTGAAACACCTACCGAGTTGCATGTCCTCAGTTTTGAAACATATAGTTTGAAATAAAATTAGAATTGATTAGGATTTAACTGCGACTTATTCGCAGATGGTTGGCTATAGATGAGTGAAACATCCTTGTTTGTAAAACTCTGACCTTTATGGGAAGCTAAGAGAAGTTGGATGTCAGTTGAAACTGAGTAACTGTATAAACGAGCATTTAAGTGCCTTTCTGCCCTATGTGATGCGTACACTATTATGTATAGCATCTTATTTACTCAGTCGGTCAGTCAGTTACATTCATTTGCCACTGTAAACTTCCATGTCTTCATTAAACAACCTGACTCACACCTCCAATCATACTCTATTTCTTGTGGAACAACAAAATCTTTAATAATAAAATCAACCAAAATATGTGATCTTCACCTTTAAAGCTGTGACTTTTACTCTGAATGTGTGAGACTTGGAAGCCCTGCTTTACTTTCATAACTTACAAGACATTAATCTGATGCGTTTTGCTCGGTCAGCAGGTGAAGTAACTTTAATCACTATGGGAGGGATATTTTACTCCTATATTATCCCCTCCCCAGGCGTATCCCATTGTTGTTGTGCACTTTGGCATCAAACTGAACGTGATCTGGTTTTACAGTGTAAGCCTGAACATCTTGGGGAAAAAAAAAAAAGAAAAACATTTGCTTCCTGAAGTTGATTGAGTGCAAAATACAGATATGTAGTGTATAGAATGTGATTTCATATTTTGTAGCCTCAGGCCATGGAAAAATGTTCCCCAAGTTAAACAAACCTCGCTCCAACACATTTTTTTCCCCTCCAAGATGCTATTCGTCTCATTCTGTTGTGATGGGATTCGAGCCACTCCTGATGCCTCATATATACTTTCAGCATTTTTAATTTTTTTTTTCAAAGAGAAACGTTTTGCAACGCTCGCCCCATGCCAGGAGAGCAAGAGAGATCCACTGGTGGAAAGCGTGGCATGTGCCAGGTGCGTGCGGCCTATTTCTGGATGACCACTGCGTGCCTGTTTACTCTGGGCAACTGCGGCCTGGCTGAAGAAGAGCAGCGGGTTGTGCTGGGCTTCATCCGCGTCATAGCCGGCTCCAGAGTTCCCGGTACGCTCAGCCCCATTCTTGGCGCTGCCTTTACCTGAAGGGATGCATGCCCTACCGACATTTCTCACTATCTCTACACACCTCATCCACCCCACCCCCATTCCCCACCGCCACCCCCACCCTGCCGGGCCCCACCCCTTCTCCCCTCTGTACTCAAGGGATTACTGTCAGCTCGCGAGGCTGAATTGGGAATCGGGAGAGCAGGTCCAGACCCGTTGGTAAGTCCCAGACTTAAGGGCAGTGACTACATGGAAAATTAAACACACATACTGTACACATACACATGAAAACACTGAACCCACTGACACACACGGCTCCAGCTCCAGCACACCAACATTGAATGCCTTACATAAGCTTTGTGCTGGTTGAGGGACGCCTGAGCTGCTCACAAGGTGACAGCGATCTGTGCTATCTTGTTCCAAAGATGATCGTGTTATTACGTGTTATCGTAAAGTGCTGAACTTTTTTTTGTTTTTGCTTGTATTGCGAAAACACACAAGAGTGTCTGCCTATATTTCTATTTGTCATGTTTCTTTACACTTTGTTTATTTGCTTTTGAAGGGAATACCCTCTTTTGTCTCACTTCTCAAACCGACTCGGAATGATCTGCTGCCAGATCTTGAATGGTAAAAGAGCACAACATGTGCTGTGATATCTTGACAGGATGAATGTAATAGGTTTGCCTCCAAGAAAACAGGATTATTAGTAACGCTAAACAAGAAAAACACGAGTTCTGCTGGAAGAGACAAGATCATGAAAGTCCAACATCACACTTGCACTTGGTTTCTTTTTTTCCGTCTTTTTGTACATCCTCTATAATGAGCAAACAAAAGATATGGACGTCAAGCTGCTCATAAATCTATCATGATGTTAATGGCACAGCCCCAGAGGGAAGGTAAACTCAAGTAGGCTTGTTCCTCTAACTGATGTTCATTTCTCTGCAGCTGCTTCCTCTCAAGCCCTCAGGCTTTTTACGGGGCTGAAACAAGCTGCTGACACCTCCTGCCACAGATGCAAGCACATCCCACAAAATGCTCCATTCAAGAAGACACGAATGCAGCACGTTGCATTCGCCACTCTCCGTAGAAACGTTACGCAACAGCAAAGACTGAGGTGGGATGCCTGCGCCCCCTTCGAGGTCAAGCAGGTGTTCTTTTACAACTGGCGCGATCCACGTGCCGAGATTATACGAGTCCATGAGTAATCGCAACATTTTTCTGTTGATGCTCTTTATCACTTTGACATAATTGGTCCTTTAATTGCATCCATATGTGGCGTTTCATCAGCTTTCATCTGCAAAAAATGAACGGCTGCCAGAAATGTGTGTTCCCTCTTACACTTTCACACCGACGCAACCGAAACGGGTCGTAATTGTAAGCAGAATAACAATGCCCGTGGTTGCGGAATGCTATTTTCTTGTGTACTATATTCTTGCAACATCTGTCATTTGCAATTATACGTCCACTGATCTTTCGCCACCACCGGTCATTAAAAGAGGAGCAGTGAAGCGACCTGCTGGACTGAGACGTAGCTGACTACAACCTTTTAATAACAGGCCTTGACGCCCCGCTGCTCCTCGGCTCGGCTTCACAAACACACAGCTGCTCCGATCCATTGTTGCTCCAGGTGCTGAAACTGCGTGCATGCGCACACAAATACACACACATCAACAAACATGCCCCTTTACTGCCTGAAACTATTGTTTTGTAATCTGGAGTTGTTCTTTTCAAACCATTCCTCCAGTTTCTGTGAAAACTGATATTTTAACAAAAAGAAAAAAAACACTTCTTTTAAAAAAAATATTTGGTCTCAATAGTGTGTTACGACATGGTCATTGTGTCTATTAATGACTAATTACAAACAACTTTTTCGCCTTTGCCATTATGGATGACTGTGAAACTGATAACAGATTATAGAGTTATAGTTATAGAGCAGTTATACTGCTGTCTCTCTCTATCAAGCTCAACGAGAATACTATTCCCACTAACTGATATAAATTCAGTGGAACCCAATGAGTGAATCAGGACTGGCCTGCACTGCCCTGAGAGTTCAGCCGGTGTGTTACTGCAACAACGTACTGATTGTGTGTTCCAGTTTCCTCAGAGTTTGGGATTCATAACTTAGAATGGCTTTACTTTCTCATAAAAAGTGAGACATTTCAGTTCAGTGAGAAAACACTATCGAAGAATAGATATGTACAATAAAGCTGCTGCTGCTCTATGACCTATAAACCCATTAAATACTCAAATGAAAGGGGGCAACAACCATGAAAAAAGCTGAGATTTGCGAGGACTGGAATGCAGCATAAGACCAGCGTAACCAGATAAGAAAATTGAAAGTCACACAAAAATGTAAGTTAAGCAGTGTAACTTTTCAACGAGAGAATTAATTATGAACTGTCAGGAACTTTCAGAGCATTGTTTTATTTCCTGAGATCTATTGCTGGATGTCAGGAAATGGCTGACGTTCAATTTCATTTTTGACAAAGTTGAATTCATTGAAGTTTCTCAAGAAATAGAGTGAAGAAGAGTAAATTATGAAGTTAACGTGTACAATAGAGGGCAAAACATGGCAAATTGATTTCACTAATATAGTGTTTTCCCACTGCTTGACAAGTCCCCAAAGTGCTCTACATTATTAATCACATCCACCCATTCACACACACATTCACACCCCAATGGATACGGCTGCCATGTAATGCGCTCAGTCAATCCATATGGAGCTATTTGGGGTTCAGCATCTTGCTCAAGGACACCTCAATATGTGGACAGATTTTGGAAATTGAACTTGAAACCAAGGCCCAGATGATAAATGCATATTAAGATTATTCTGCTATGTTTTTTTTTTGTTTTTTTTTTACAGTTTAATGGTGAGGTAATATCCTGTATAACCTATTACTTGTATACATATTAGTATGGAGCTGACAGGTTTTCCCCCTCCACCTGTTCTGTCCTGATAGCCATCCCTCTCCTCCACACCTGCAGTTAGTACGTTTAAGCCCAGATTGTTATCACAGTGTGACTCAGCCGACCATATCTTCGCTGCCACTCTTTTCTCCCCGTGCTCATGTTTTTGTTAACCTCTGCCTACTCTTTGAAGACTCCCCAACAATCCAGGGTGATCACATGAAACGAGGGAAGTGATAGGGGAACACAGCAGATGTAGACGCACAATAAAATACCACACACATTTGTTGGCCTGTAACTTTAGCTAAACTGTGTGAATGGACAGAAAATGAAGATTTAAAGTCACACCAACAACACCAGCAAATGTGATTGGTTCATTTCCTGTTCCCCATATGGTCGCGCTGCTCTTTAGTCATGCAAATAACCAGTAGCTAGCATAATAGCCGAGGACTACGGAGGATCAAAGCCTCTTCAAAGTGAATACTACAAAGGGAAAGTATTGTAAACTATGTGAGAGTGCCTGAATGCGGTCAGAAAGCATGCCATACCCTGACTCATTTGCTGGACCTCAGTAAGAAAGAAATGTTTTCTAAAAAAGGAAAGGTACCAATTACATCTCTTGAAAGGCTCCTTCTCACGATACCACCCCTCCATTTCCTTTCTTCTCTCTCTCTCTCTCTCTCTCTCTCTCTCTCTCTCTCTCTCTCTCTCTCTCTCTCTCTCTCTCTCTCTCTCTCTCTCTCTCTCTCTCTCTCTCTCTCTCTCTCTCTCTCTCTCTCACACACACACACACACACACACACACACACACACACACACACACACACACACACACACACACACACACACACAGAGAGGGACAAATGTGGCCCTATAAACAGCCATCATCTCCCTGGATAATAAACAGAAAGGATCTGGCACAGGGCTCTGAAAAGACAACAGCGCCGATGTGGGAGTTACACCCAGAGGAGAGGCAGCCCCCCCAAAATAGCAGTTTAATCTCACAATTCCAACTGAAGAGAGCTCCCCAGTGGGTGATGGTGATGGCGGAGAGATGATTGTTCGGAGACCAAATATTCCCCCAAGCCAAGCTTATCAAACATTAATCACAACAGCATCTGCAAACTTTTTTAGTGGATGAACCTTAACGTCTCCCAGGGATCCACGTTCCACACTTAATGCTCGTCTACCGCCTTGCAAAATTTGCAAACAACAACAATATTCAACGACATTCAACAGTCTCAGATGTGTTTCAGCTGTTAAAACATGCTGAGAGCCAGATGGCCTTTACATATTATCATAAGTGTAACAACTTGTATTGTTTTTTTTCTTTCCAACTGCTGGGAAAAATATCTCGCCGTTCAGCAAAATGTCTGCCTTACCTTTGCTCCTGGTCCAATTGTACATTCATTTTCATTTGATGGAAGAAAACCTCGTCTTCCCCCTGCTTCTGGGAAGCAGATTCAGTTTCCATGCAGTGATTATACTCTTTTAATATACTATTTTGAACAACTTAGGTCTATTGATGTAATTGTGTGAGATTCACTATTTTTTTTAAATGACGACCTTCATCAAATGACTACCTGAAACATTCTTACATTCATCTATAAAAAAAAAAATGGAATAAATATACAAGTTAATTCAAGATTTATTGTGACAACACCACAGAATGTCACCCTAAGTAGTGCACCAAACAGTGAAAAGTGAATGACTGTATTTTGAAACCACGAAACAAACTACAGACAAACACTGTTTGGAATATATCCCAGATTTTGCAAATGAATTGTCATTACAAAATACAGTGTTAGAGTGCTGTGATGAGTTAATTAGCAGTGTGATAGGCGGGGCACAGGCTCGCGGTTTTGTTTAGAAGCGGTGAACAATAGTACAAGTGACATCGAACCAGAACAGAAATTAAAGGGCTTCTTTATGAACGGTCTGTAGTTGTGTTTTGGGCTTAACCTTAAATCAACCCATCAGACTGAGATCGCTCTCTCCCTTTAAGAATTTGTGAGCTTACCAAATTACAGGGAGCACCATGAGATGACTGAGTGTGTTGTGACTGCTGGTATATGAATAAAACAAACAGCAGTGAAAGTGACAGCTGAATTTCAGGACCGAGGAGAGTCACTGTCTAATGAACAACTTCAGTGTGACACTTCACTTCCTGAAATGAACTAAGGTGTGCAACACCATCCGTTGGGACCACTGTTTGACATTGTGACAGTTTTTTAATAGAGTCAAAGAAAATAATTCTTGTCAAAGAAGTATTTTCTACTGCAAGTATAAAAAACTGCTTTAACATTCAGCAAAGCGTTAACATTGAGTTCGACCTCAGTGTGCCCCCCTTATGGGCCTGATCAGATCTCATTTCAAGTACAGGTTACAGGTGAATGTCTGCACGTAACAAAGAGATTTCAAAGAGGTCAACATTTGCCTGACACCAGGTAAGGCCCAGGGGACGACTGCAAGGAACCAGTTTCACAAAGTTCTGCATGGTAAATGCATTTATTAGGAGTTTGTCATGACTTCATTAGAGTTATAGGGCTGATGCACCAATTTATTGTTTTCCAAATAGCAATAAAAAACCAGACAGGGAAAAAAAAAAGGAAGAAGAAGTTCCAGGAATTGTCATTGTGGTAAATTGTAGGCAAGGTCAACTAGTCTGATGTTAACTCGGAAAGTTTTCTAAATCGGTAAAATGACCAGCCTTTGTGGCAAACTGATGATTTTATTGTTGCAGACAGACTTGCAATGCTACTGCTTCCTTTAGGCATTTTCTTGTCAGTTGTTTCCAAACTACCTTCTTACAATACCCTATGTCTATGTCCTGTATTTTCAGTACACATTGCTCTGATAGTATGGAGTTTCAAATAGCCAATGGTTATGGAAGCTGATGAAACAGACGCATGCTGGGAGAGGAGGCAGGTCATCGGCCCTCCATCGCACTCCACACAGAGCTGCACTGAACTGAGGCTGTGACCCTCACCAGTGGGCGTCACCTTCAGTTCTATCACACTCTATTACTCATCGTCCGCTCACTCACACACACACCAAAGGCAAGGCTGCTGACTGCAATTCTGTGAGGTGTGACTTCAAGTTACAAATCGGCCATTGGTGTTAGTCTGGACAGAAAGAGATATCATTTTCCAATATTTATGAATGCACACATATGCCGATTTTATCACTGGGTAACCGGACTCTCCCTGATGCATAGGGAAAAAGGAGGTGTGAGGTTTGTCAAGAGTAGCTCAGTACGGAGTCTGTTTTAGATTACTCAGCCATGATCTACAGGCCTCCTGCGTCAGTGGAGCTCTCAGCTGTATTGATGGGCGCAAGGGTTATGACAGCGGAGAGAAAAGCTCGGCAGCCTCCTCCTCCAGCGCTTCCACTCAGAGGGACATTAGGTCAGCATGCCCTCACCCCTCCTTTCTCTCCCCGAGAGCTCTGAATTCCCCAATGAACAACACATTCCTCCTTCCCTCTGTTTATAACACGCCATCCTTTGAAGGAGCATATGGGTGTTTGTGTACGTGTAAGTACATGAGAGAGTGTGTGTGTGTGTGTGTGTGTGTGTGTGTGTGTGTGTGTGTGTGTGTGTGTGTGTGTGTGTGTGTGTGTGTGTGTGTTAGCCTCGGGCCACTGAACCTCACCGAATGCATAAACATCTCAGTGTGACACTATCAAAGATGGATTGTGTGTTGAAGCATTCCGCCGTTCAGACACACCTGAGCAGGTACGGCACGAGCTCACATCTGTGAGACAGCTGTTTTCTTTCACCGTTGCTCAAGTGAAGGTAAGAATCCAGGTCGAATGAATCAGGCACAGAGAGGGAGAGTGCATGAGAGTGCAGGGTGGAGGAGAAAGCGGTGAGTCATCACAGAACTCAGGATGCGCTCATTTGAAAAGGCAGAGAGATGGGAAGGCTGGGTGTTGAGACAAAGAAAAACAAATGAGCGGCTTTTCTAATTAAAGCAGCCCTAAGGGGAGAGTGGGGGCGTGAGGGAGTTGGCCGGGTTGGGGTGGTGGAGGTGGATGCATGCTGAGTCATTCCTTTACACCCAATTCCTGTGATTGGGGCAGTTTTGGAGTGCGTGAAATTATGGACTTTTTTGAAAATTATGGTTTGTGCAAGCGCTCTTCATTTCTCCCTTCACTCAATGCACTCCCACGCAAAATGAAATCATTTATATACTGTTCCCCTTCTGAATAGATTCAAACACATGCACATGATGCTCATGCAAGGAAGGGCTAAGAAAAATAGAGAAAAATGCATCAATAGTGATAGCACTCAAAAATATCTAATCAATTAGAGACTTAATGTATCGCAATTATTCGCATTTGAACAACAGTTGATACAAGAAGGAACGTTTTCACCAATTCAAACGTTTTTTTGGTCGAATCGTGAGTAAATAAATGAACGTCCATACTGTGTTTACGCAAACATCAATGGTAGTATGCCAACAGCAATCTCCACACTCAACACAGAAAAAACATGTTTGATGTGAAATGTTTTATAAGGGATCAATGACATGAGGACATAATGTATCTTGACTGTGAGTGATGGATGTCTGCTTGTGTTTTACAACTTTTGTTCAGGGCTTTCAGTAGATTTGAGAGTGTTTTTAGTGATGTACAATGGACTTTATAGTGTTTTTAGTGGATGCCCAGATCGTATGACACTTTTAAATTTCACTGTGCTTCTTACAATAACAATAAAGGTATTCTATTCTTAAAAAAAAGTTTATTTATTGTGTTGTTGTAATGCCAACGGTTGCGTTATTTAAATGTAGCAATAGAATTAATCAGAACTTTAGACAGGGCATTCATGTTTCGGCTTCATGTTTAGCACTGAGGTGACTTGAACAGTGATCTGCATATTCTTTTTTTTTGCATATATATATATATATATTTCATATAAAAATGCTCATATCCACACTTCCACCCGAGAGGTTCTTTAACTTCACTTTAGCAAAGTAATGCACCCTCATCTTTGCTCATCATCTGCTGACCTGCTACTGTTCTTCATCACTTCTTACACAAGGGTTTGTTTTCTGATGTACTGGTGTGCAGGGAACGGAAAGCTACTTAATCAGGTGCACCAAAAAAACCATTCTGCAATGTAAAAAATAAAGCACAATTAAATGCATTAATTTATTTAAAGCATTGTTTTCAAAATTTTACACCGACAACTCCACACCTTTAAAATGGACTGTTGCATCTAACACACATATGTTGTGAAGCATGTAAAGGAAGATTTTAATATTTTCAGTCTCCACCTACTTCAGCCGTCTCAAAGCTCGTTACACACCTGGTCACATTTACCCTTTTACAAATACGCTCACATACTAGAGGTGACGACGCTGCTATGTACTGTATATGAACACTATTGTGACCCAAGTGCTGAGTGCCAAGCCAACATGTCAGTGTCACAGCCAAAATAATGCAGGGACTCAAAGTAACGTGGGAGTCATTTTCCCCAGATACTTTAAAACAAACTCTACGAATGTAAAAAGGTTAAAAGACTGTTTCCTTCATGGAGACCAAGTACAAATATTCTCATGGCGACCAGTTTTTATTAGTGAAGGTAAGTCCTCCGGGCCTCATCCACATATTAACAATGCTGAAGGTTGTGGAAGCAAGAGTGCAATTTTTGGGAGTACTTTTGTGCTCTAATCATGCGGCTTTACCAATTTTACTTGAATGAAGTAACCCGCTGTTGTTATTTCTCAGCCTGCACCTGCTTACTCTTGTTTCCAACCACATAAAGTTGACTTGACAACAATTTTGGCACAAGACACACAAATGTATCCATATGTGCTCCACAGATGCTGAAGAAAAGAAGCAGTGCTGGGCAGATAAAGCTGAACTCAGACTTTCAAAGTATAGGCACTAATTCAAGCCAGTCCGTCCCAGCATCCGTCCTGAGTCCAGCCTTTGAGCACTGATGAATCATAAAGTCCAATAAAGTGAAACAACCTTGAGCTTCGCACACAACATTCCCTCGGGAAAATGATCTTTGATAAAGAATTAATTTGGACCTATCAGCCTGTTAAACACAGAGATCATAAATTGTGAACCCTCCTCTTGACTTTGTACGACGCTATCTGGACTTGATTTGGGGGTTCACACCGCATGACAAACACATGTGACTACACCGCCGAGTGTGGTCTACTTTTTCCTTTCAGATTTACCCGCTGCTGTCTGCTCTGCAAATAGGTGCAAAGAGGCCATCTGCTGCGAAGAGAACACCTAGATTTGATGCTGCCTCTGCTGCCTGGCCACCCAAGAGGACAGGATGTGAACTAATACTTTACAGTAAGGAATTATACTCCCTTGAGATAAAAAAAAAAAAAAGGTGGGGGTGGGGGGGGGGGGGGGGGGGGGGCGAAGAGATGAGTCTGGAAGGCACCCAGAGGTCTGTCAGTAGTCAATGCTAACTGACAGGAAAGTCCAACAGAAAGAGCAACAGGATGAGGAAACTCTCCCCCACAACATCCTGGATGGCCTGCCTATGTGTGACTGGATATTTTCAGACACTGCGCAGTGTTTTCGGAGTCTGTATTTGTTCTACACGGAAGGTATTGACATGGCAAAGTTTTACGGCCTCATTAGTGTCATGTGCGTTTTAGTTTGCGCTGGGTGACACTGGGTAATGTTGTTGTTCTGACAGATATTTACAGTTTGTCTTAAAATTGCATCATGTTTGTCTGTCTGCTACTTTGCGTGTCTGCCATTGCTGCGTCGCCACATCAGATCTCACATTTGCACGCTGCCTGAGATGATTCGTCTCCCGCAGGACCGGCTCGGGTGGCTTTCTCAACAGTCCGTCTCGCTTTCCACCTTGTTTGCGGATCCCTATTGAAGTCTTCCTTCCCTTTTAAGTCCCACAGTCATCTAATGGTCAGAGTGTGTGTACCCAGACGTCCTGACTCACTCATGATGCGGACTCCTTTCTGTGAGAAAGCTTGACCATGTTTGCCGCGCTCGATCGTTCATTGCTCATAAACAGTAGGAGAAAAAGCCGGCGATGTAAAATAAACCAGCCGCCACAACACGTCGTCGCTACCGTCGACTGGCATGAAAGCAACAACCACACAGCCAGATGAAAGAGGCTGCGGCAGGTCACTGCACAGCGGCTCTGCTTATGTGCCACTGTCACTTTGATCGATAATCCCGGGGATTTTTCTTGTTTTATGAGTTCAGCTGCAAGAGGTTCCTGTCTCGCACACGAGTACAGCTGTAGGATGTGGGCCTGATGCAGCGCTGGTCACAAAGCTGCTGTAAACTCCAGGTGAAGTGAGCCAACAAACATTGCCAATCCACAGAGGCAGCTACCGGGTTTTTTTTTTTAGAAGAAAATATTATTTATGGATAAGGATGATTAAGTCGGGGCTGTTTTTCGAAATGGATTTGGTGCTATTAACCACAGTACTTATTTGGAGTGTTGGGAATTATATGGTATCAAGTCGCATGCGACAGTAATGCCACAGGTTTTGGCAGTAACACACAAGTAGCTGATTACAACTATGAGTTTAATCATTATAGTTAATGCTGTTTCAGTGAACTTGTTGCTTTTGCTGCAACAATATGAAAAAAAAACTGGAGTACGTCAGCAACTGTCGCTCTCTTTTCTGCTAAGAAGCCAATTGTTTGCGATAGCGTTAGCTGAAGCTGTTGTCTTAAGTGTTACGCTACTGTTTTCCTGAACTCGAGGAAAGTCAAACAGCAGCCTAACTGCTAAGACAACAGCTTTACCTTTAGCGTTAGTCAAAGCTGCTGTTTTAACGGTAAAGCTACTGAAGTGAACTCCGGTTTACAGGAGGAGGAGCTGCCTCTTATTCCTCTATGATGTCTGACTATAGGTGACATTAACAGTATGTACCCACAAAACCTGGAATTAACATTAGCAGACTAAAATAACAACACGCTGCTCTATTAGAAGCTGGCTGCATGGTTGTCGTTTTTAAAAGCTGTTTTGTTGTTGCTTAACTAATAATATATATTTCTTTAAAACAAAAACCCCCAGTTGAACTTAACGAATGAATCAATTCAAAACATTGTGACCCATACAGTACTGACAGCTCAGCTAATGTGCCACAGAAACTCAATAATAACTCAGCACATGATTAAGAATAATTTCCAAAACAACTATCCATCCATCCATCCAATCCATTGTCTGCCGCTTATCCGGGGCCGGGTCGCGGAGGCAGCAGTCCGAGCAAGAGTTGCCCAGACTTCCCTCGCCCAGACACTTCCTCCAGCTCCTCCGGTGGCACCCCAAGGCGTTCCCAGGCCAGCCGAGAGACATAGTCTCTCCAGCGTGTCCTGGGTCTGCCCCGAGGCCTCCTACCGGAGGGACATGCCCGGAACACCTCCCTCGGGAGGCGTCCGGGGGGCATCCGAAATAGATGCCCGAGCCACCTCAGCTGGCTCCTCTGGATGTGGAGGAGCAGCGGCTCTACTCCGAGCTCCTCCCTGGTGGCTGAGCTCCTCACCCTATCTCTAAGGGTACGCCCAGCCACCCTACGGAGGATGCTCATTTCAGCCGCTTGTATCCGGGATCTCGTTCTTTCGGTCATGACCCATAGTTCATCACCATAGGTGAGGGTAGGAACGAAGATCGACCGGTAAATCGAGAGCTTTGCTTTTTGGCTCAGCTCCTTCTTCACCACGACGGACCGATACAACGTCTGCATAACTGCAGACGCTGCACCGATCCGCCTGTCGATCTCACGCTCCATCTTTCCCCACTCGTGAACAAGACCCCGAGATACTTGAACTCCTCCACTTGGGGACAAGGGCACTCCACCGACCTGGAGGGGGCAAGCCACCTTTTTCCGGTCGAGAACCATGGCCTCGGATTTAGAGGTGCTGATCTTCATCCCAGCTGCTTCACACTCGGCTGCGAACCGTGTCAGTGCACGCTGAAGGTCCAGGCTTGATGGGGCCAACAGAACCACATCATCCACAAATAGCAGAGATGAGATCCTGTGGTCCCCAAACTGGACCCCCTCCGGCCCCCGGCTGTGCCTAGAAATTCTGTCCATATATATGATGAACAGAACCGGTGATAAAGGACACCCCTGCCGGAGGCCAACGTGCACTGGGAACAGGTCCGACTTACTGCGGCAATGCGAACCCAGACTCCTGCTCCGGGAATACAAGGACACGAACAGCCCTCAACAAGGGACCCCGGACTCCGTACTCCCGGAGCACCCCCCACAGGACATCTCGGGGACGCGGTCGAACGCCTTCTCCAGATCCACAAAACACATGTGGACTGGTTGGGCGAACTCCCACGAACCCTCAAGCACCTGGCGGAGGGTTATAGAGCTGGTCCAGTGTTCCACGACCAGGACGAAAACCGCATTCCAAAACAACTACTTACATATTTTTCTAATAACTTGCAACTGAAATTAATCTTTCATTTTCCACAGCTCTTTTCAATATATATCATAGTCAGTGTTAGTAATCTAGTTTGTGTTTATTTTTATTTACTTATGTTTACCTAAATTACTTTACCGTCTTTAAAGGAATAGCACAATGTTTAAACGTAACCTACCTATGTTTCTACATGTCCAGCAAGTATCACCATAAGGAACTATTTAGTTGAGTCTTCACATCAATGACCTGGCCTATATATGCAAACAGAGCTATACACATAGTTGCTAAAGGCAACTTAACGAAAATGTTTCATGTTTGAGCCATATAAAAAGATGGTTAATCAAGTATGTTTAAAACTCAATGTAACAGAAATCGCTAACATGTTATCTCGAAAAGATATGTGGTCCTTGATTGATTACAATATTTGCATCAAACCTCTCAATTTAAATGAATCTAGATTGATTATAAAATGACTGAATGATGAAACTCATAAATGCTATGTCATTGGAGATCATTCTTAATTCCATGAAATGTCAAATGAGGAATGAGCACAGGCACACAAATCTTCAATAAAGCCACTTGAAACTGTAAATTAAATGCTTAAAGCTGTCGGTCAAAAATGTAAAACAATTTCAAGAGTTGTCCCAATAGAATCCTCATGGGAACAGTTTCTTATGCAAGAGCATCTAAACAGAGCACTTTAGGTCCTGTAAACATAACGTTCTGAACATTATTTTACCAGTCAGCTGAAGTGATTTCATTAAAATATGTCAAGATTGCTGTTTTTTGGTTGTTGATTTTTGGTGGGTAATTTTGATGAAATAACTTAATGTGTCAAATTGATTTACTTACCGGTAGCTTTATTCCACTTGGTACAGATTGTTTTTGACAAGGGTGGAAATTTAATAACTTGAATCATTTAATAAAAATGAATCACTGCTTCAAAGCATTTTAAGCCACTTTGCTTGCAGACTTAATGAAATTAAATGGTTTAAAATATAAAGCAGCACTGCCAAATCCCAATGGGATTCAACAAAAGGAATTCTAAACTCACACACAATTCGCATCATGGTAATTTCACCCAAATGCTGGACTTCATGAATAACAATAAAATAGTTTACAACTATTGGGATTTGTACAGGAAACAAAGGATTGCAGGAAACCTGCAAGAAGCTTATAGTATATGTAAGCTTGATGTATGTAACAGTTGGACTTAAACTAATTATTTTTATATCGGAGCTCATTTTATAATACTATCTACAGTGTCTTCATGATGTGTGTGTTTTTAGTTCAAAAATATATGTGTTAAACTTAATTTATTCAACTTTAATTATGACTTCCTCCCAAAAATGACAAAATAATATAGTATTGTGGGAAATTGTTACTTCCTCCCACCCAGCAATGCATCTTCATTCATATATTATTGTCATCTGTTCTCATATATTGTCTGAAATATTAAATCTGTAGTTTTCTTAAATGATAAATGCAACTGCTCTTCCTTAATTTATACCAATAGTTTTAGACTTTATTAAGAAAAACAACAACATCTGATTCTATTTTATTTTCAGATTGATTTACATAAAGTAGCCTTGAGCTAAATATTTTTTACTGTCAGGTGAGCCATCTCCCCAAGTAAATGGATTAAAAATGATACTAAAAAAGTTCTGTTTGACCTGATGACAGCCTGACAAATCATAGATGAACTTGTTTTAATTCCTCCTGAAATGTTGTCCCTCCTCCTGGTGGGTGCAGGATGTCTGATCTCACTGGGCGAAGAGGAGCAGCATCATGTGTGGTCACCGTCTATAAATATCACACTCCTCTCTCATTCCTACTGCCTGTAACAACCTTTTCACCTTTTATCCACTGTCTATTTCACATCCTGAGCCGTCTGCTTGTGCTTGATCCTTCACTTTTCCTCCACACCCCCTCCTGTCCTTCTCTCGCAGACACGGGTCCATTTGCCTGAATTTCTCATTTCCTGTTTGGGGTGTGTATCCGATCCCTTGTTCTTATGCCCAGCGCACTTCAAACACTGGCACTGCTCGAAATGAGAGACACAGAGGAAGACACACGGAAGGAATATAAATAAGGGAATGACTGCTAAACTGGATGTGAATGGGATGGGAGAGGGAGGGTGTGTTTGAAGAGAGGGGTGAATGGGGAAGAATATGTGGGGAGAGCGGAGAGGAAAATCCCTTGCTGGTGACATGGACACAGGGAAAACCAAAGGAGGATTAAAAAGCTGTAAGAAACACAAAGTGGTTAATTATCATGATATCCAGAGATATGGCCAAATAAGGCCAAACTCTTGCCAAAAGCAGACTTCCTACTTCAAGATTGCGTTTAATCCTTATCTAATTTCTCAGGAATTTGGTTTGCTTTTACTTCCCATTGCAATTTGTTTTTATTCTAACTAATTATCTGTTTAGCCAACCATTTTCTAAATTCCCTTTAACGAGGTTGTGGTGCCAGTCAATCTGGAGGGGGTCCTGGGTAAGAGCTATTAAAAACAAAAAAAAACAAAAAAACCCAGCCCATCATCTGCTTCACATTTCCACTGTAATAAATTGATTCCATTCAGGCTCTGTGTGTGTGTGTGTGTGTGTGTGTGTGTGTGTGTGTGTGTGTGTGTGTGTGTGTGTGTGTGTGTGTGTGTGTGTGTGTGTGTGTGTGTGTGTGTGTGTGTGTGTGTGTGTGTGTGTGTGTGAGCCCTGGTTTCAATGGTGAAAAGCAATTCTTCTCACTGTTGTAGTTCATTGGTACAAACTGCCTGTTTGGTGGGAAAAAAGGTTCTCGCAGTTTGTCTTCCCAGCAAGCAAATATATAACCCACACTGATGTGATCCAACTTAGGGAGCTGAAAATATAAATTATGTGAATTGATGACAAACGTTTTGAATTAATAAATATATGATCTTTGCCTCTTTATCTTTGGGGGATGGAGGGGTGACTTCAGCTGTATCCCTCCACATCTGTCCAAAAACTTTTCACTTTAGCAACATAAGCCTGTTTTTATGAGATCGAACATGTTTCCATTCATAAATATGGAATAAAATTAATCTCTAATTAGATACAGTTTTGGTAGGATACATGTGGTTTCATAATTTCACATTCCACACCTCGCTGCACAAAACAGACTTTTTTTTTTCTTTTATCCTCAACAAAATGACATTACTATCCCACACCTGTGACATGCCACATGTTCAGTCGTGTTTGTCAATGTACATCATAGGGCATTATCATCATATCTTTTTAAGGACTCGGATCAGATGACACTACATTGAATTCTGTGCCCAGGCAAAGCCCTCTGGTGGGAACCACCAAATGAAAATCAATGATATTAAGTTTATTGGTGGTTTTTTTTTTTGTTTTTTTTACACTAACCTACAAAAACCATCCATCCATCCATCTTCTTTCCCGCTTACTCCATTTGGGCTCACGGTCTGCAGTATAGGGAGCAGAGAAGACCAGGCATCCCTGTCCTCTGCTACTTCCTCCAGCTCTTCTGGCGGGACCTCGCGACGCTTCCAGGCCAAGCCTAAAAAAAAAAAACACACCCCAATAATTTACAGTAGTAAAAACTAATCCTGTAATATTCTTCAACAGCACCTTGGGGTTGAATTTTTTGACATCCAAATATAACAATGAGCTCCTCATACCTGATTTTATTGCAGGCCCTGAAGGTAACATCCTTATTTTATACGTAAACATCTCTGCAAGAGATATAAACAGACGCTCAGGGAAAATATAAACACAAATGCTTTCTATGCCCTCCTCCCTTCCCTTACGCAAGATTCCAAAAATCCCAGAGCAAATAAAAAAAAGAGGAGAGAGAGAGCGAGCGAGAGTGTCTGTGTCTGTGTGTGTGTGTGTGTGGGGGGGGGGGGGGGGGGGTAATTAATGTGGAAAGGTAAAGCAGGCAGGTAATGCATCATGTTTCTTGTTCCACTCTTACGTGAGATTTCCAACTTCTCATCCTCCTCTAGGGCAAGTAACTTCGAGGAACGTGCGATGTGTAATTTTAAGATGTTGGTCACTGGCTGATCCAACATGAGCGGACGCTCTCCGGCAAGACTTTGTAATGCTTCTTCAGGATGATGTGAGCCGTCTTTTCAATATGTGATTCAGATGGTACTAAAAAGGACTTTTTATACCTTAAAAATATGTTCACCATGCGACCCTGAACAGGATAAGTGGGGTAGAAGATGTATGTATGTATGTATGTATGTATGTATGTATGTATGTATGTATGTATGTATGTATGTATGTATGTATGTATGTATGTATGTATGTATGTATGTATGTATGTATGGATGGAAAAAAAAAATTCTAATTAGGTTCTTGTAGGATACATGGAAGTAAAAACAGGAGGCAGGGAGGAGATGAAGAATTATTCAAACAATTTATCTACAATTTAGCTTAGAGGCCTCCTGCCCTGCCTGCTAGAAAAACATGTGGTTCAAATAAGAGCGACCCCCCACTGACTCCCTGAAGTCAAGCGCTCATTAGAGAATTATTTGCTCAGAGTGGAGCAGAGAGACTGTTGCTATTCCAACTTCTACGTGACGGTTCGAGGGGTGGAGTGAAAGAGTTACGGGGGGGGGGGGGGGGGGGGGGGGGCGCTTTACACACTCTCAATTGGTCTTACATGCAACAGGATAATAAATAGTGAGAAGGCCTTCAGCAGGCCTATGTAACCATATACTCCACTCACTCTGAGACCTCATCACTCATTGGCTCGCAGCCCTGGAATGTCATTCACATTGCCCCTGACCTTCATCTGTCTCTTTCTCTGGTTGCTCATATATCTCTGCTCTCCTCCATTTGTGTTTGTTTTAACTTTCTCAGGACCCCTCCGACGCCCATGTTCATGCATCGCGCACCCGAGAGGACAGTGATTTCCCCTCCTCCCTCCTCCGAACAAGCTCGAACCTCTCCTCTCTCTCTCTCTCTCTTACTTTCTCCACCCTCCCACTCTGTCTCTCCCACTCACTGTCTGAGTTTACTCTCATGAGGGGCTGAGGTTGTAACGTCAGCTCGTTCTCAGTCAATCTTGCCGTGCCTTTTTTTGTTTCCCCTTCCCTCAAGTTCTACTAGTAAAACCATCACAGAACGAGACGTGTTATGGCTGAAAAAAGAAGGAGACGAGTCACGGCTGATCCTGCTGAGAGAAAGTGAACTCACTCCGTGAGGTTTGTAAGTAGATGACAGAGGTCACGGTGAGTCACCCGAGTGTTTGGCCTCTTACTCCTCGCTGCGGGATGTCGCTTGTGAGTCAGGGCAGCAGACTGGACTGAGCTGTATCCTCTGTGTCACACACCTCTCATTGGCTTCTCTTATTTTTTAACGAAGTCCTCACCTCAACCAATCAAACCAAATATAAAACAACACAGATCTACAGTGTGAGTGAACGGGTAAAGACTCCAGTCCTGCTCCGTTCTTCACTCATGTTTTCTTACGACAGAAATCCTTTCTGAGAGTGAAAAGCTGCAACAGGGATGATGGATACCTGATACTTATGATCAGGGCTGTGTAAGTCAGTGGGGGTGAAAAAATAATCACACATTTTAAAAAGAAGCATTATCGAGAAAAGAAAGTCAGCAGTTATGTTCACATTACCGGTAATGAAGATTTGCTGCTGCTATTAATAATATTTAGCTTTTTTTTTTTTTTACCTGTTTTTCTGATATTGGACCCAATGTGCTATAATGATTTCTGGGGAGTTGAAGAAACATGGAGAATCTGTTTAGATAGATCGATAGATCGATAGATAGATAGATAGATACATACATACATACATACATACATACATACGTAACCTTCTTGGTGGAGGTAAAATAGCGGTTCATCTTGGATGTGTTTCTGCTCAAAGTTGCGTGATGTTGTTGGAAACCACTTTTGTGAAGGGGGTATGCGTCAGATGCGCATGCCATGTGTTAGTGAGTAAAGTCAAAGAGATTTGCACCTGCGTGGCGTCCCCTCGCTGCAGTTTTTTGCACTTGCGGAGGCCAAAGCTGATGGCAACAAACGTCCACCATCCTCAGACCTGCAGGCATCTGGAAGACAACCAAGATTAAACTTTTTGGTGAAGTGAGCCAACATTTCAATTAGCTGAGATTCCAATGAATGAATCAGGTACAGAAATGAGTAAAGGGTGTTTCCAAAAATACTCACACACATATCTGGCCCACAAAAAATGAGTCATTCACCTGATTTTTAATGATTTGCATGTCATGGATTACTCATCATCTTGAACCATTCTGGTTAACTTCGCATAAAAGCAGCTAAATCCATCAGCATGCTGGGGACCCATTAAATGTTGCCCATTACCCAACTGCACCCATGGGCGTTTCACTGAAGGTATGTGTTGACCCCTAGTGGTTAGTAAACTGGAAGAACTCAGACTGAAACCATATTTGTAGTTTTAAGTAAAATTGCACTGTAAATGGTCTCACACACAAAGTAATATTTCAACAGTTTGTAAGTCTGAAATCTGAAAAAAATATTGCGAGGATTAAAGGATTTCTGACCAAACTGACTGATTTCTGATGCATCTGTTTTCAGTAGGGTGCATTATTGTAACGGTGTGTATACGGTACACAGGATTAAAATATGTTAGACAGCTACAGCTCGTCAACACAAAGAGGGTGGAACACATCACACCCGTGCCTCAATCGCTGCACTGCAGCTGCCTTCCTGCCAAAAGATCAAAATTGTACTTCTTGTCAATAAACCTATGAATACTCTCCGTCCTGTGAATACATCTCAGTTTACTTCTATGAAACTTGGAGATCCCTCAGGTCCCGAGGAAGAAATGTACCCAACGTCAGAAGAAATAAAGTGAAGCTGCCTTTATTTCCTATGCTTCTCACCTGAGGAACATGCTGACACACACTTCTTTTAAAAGCAGGCCTTAAAACATGATTAGAATGTTTCCATTAAACAATAGATTTTACTTTATTTATTATCTCCATCTTAATAAAGGTTTTACTTTATTTATTCTCATCTTTGTGTCTTTATTAATCACTTTCACACATAGCAGTTAATCAGTCAAAAACTTTCAATCTTCTCGACCTGTGCCAGTGCATTAATACGGAAGAGTACTAGGACCACTGGGGGGGGGGGGGGGGGGGGGGGGATAAAAATTCAGAGGCTAAAAAATTAAAGTCAGGATTTTTATTTTTCACTGATTCATTATTTTATTTTTTTTTATAAATCCGTCCATCCACATGCCAGCGCATGTGACTGCTTCAAAATGCATCACAGGCGGCTTAATGAAGTGGTGAAAAGAAGCTTCAGAGCAGAATTTAGCTCATAAACACTAGTGCAGTTATCAGTATTCGGACTGTGACAGTGCAGCCGGCAGCGTGGTTCCGTCGAGAATGAAGGACACGGATCCCAGGGTGCTTGTAAAATGTGTTATTATTAATCAAGGAAATCCTGTGTAAAATCATATTTCATACCACTTTTTATGGCGTGCATGAAGGTTTTTTGTTTCTTTCGCCTCCAAATTATTTTTTCTTCAGTGGCCTCTTCCGTACATTTGTGCATTTGTTGTATTGGCATTCATTCGAAATAAAAGATTCATGATCAGAAGTGATCGCACGAGAAAATAAAACTTTACGACCTTTTACGACAGTGGAGTCGACTCAATGGCGCACGTCTCGGAACACGGCAGTGAGGAGAAGATGGCGGAGGGAGGTAATGATGCGGAGCTACTCAAGGAGAAGGCGAATAAGTACTTCAAAGGTAACTACACGAGCCTGTCAGGTCAGCGGCGTCTCACATCTGTTTGTGGCAGACAGCGAGGTGGCCGTTAACGGCAGCAGCGGAGCGGTGGTGTGGCGGAACACTGCGGCCGGAGCCGGTGAAAGAGAGGAAGCTAAGCTAGGCAGCATGCTAACTGTAAACCCCATTCATTAGATCAGGATGGAAACATTAGCTGTAATTAGATGAACTAATGTGGATCATATATTCAGAGCCACTCTATCTCGATATTGTTGTCACACAAGTAGGAACAGGCCATTGTAAGTAATTTTTAAACAGCAAGTCGAATTTTGTTTTCTCACGTTGAGGGAAGCAGCGTGCAAGTCCTCTGGAGCCCGCTGCCTCATTTCGTTACGCTGCGAGCGTGTGATTTTGTGGCGATATCCTGATGACTCAAAAATACTATACATCTGTAATGCTGCTATGTTACAAATTGCAGCATACAGCTTGAACTTTTTCCACTTTTTGGCTTATTCACCGGCTCGGTGTTCCACTTTAACTGGTATCATCAGCGCGTGCACGAGGCCGCGGTTTTTTGGGTAACCGCATCGATGCCTGCTTAAAACCCTACAGGTGCCAAATAAGTAGTTCACGGCATGGTAATGCAATTTGGCCTGACATTTATCATTGTTTATTTTAAGCTTATAGTTTAATGTATGTTGTTACTACTCTAAAGGAAGGCTGTTTTAAACAAATAAAGTTGTATCAAAGCCGGACCTCTCCGGACACCAGTGTTCTAACATTGTAAATGCTGTTTTTTTTTTTTAACCAATGCTGTTTTAAAGTTTCTTCACTTCAATTTATAGGAGGGTTTTCTTTGCACGTGTATATCCTGGCATTTTCAGATTATTTCTTTTTAAATAGTATTTCATACAAATTAGTCATTTACTCTTTCGGAGCGCAAACTCAGATTTGAACCTATATTGATTGATTGATTTATAGTGACAACAAATGATGATCCAGTGCAATAAACTTTTGTGTGATGAAATGGTTGTCAACTTGTACGGTGATGCTGACATGAAAGGAAACGACCAAAGAGGAAAAGTCTGTGTTGAATGAGGAAGTCATGGAGAACATTATAATAAACATAAACGTGACTGAGATGATCTCGATGAAAATCTGGCAAATCAATCTCAGTTGACTGAAGTCAATCTGAACAACCCAGATTAAAAAAAAAATTGACATTGACCAGATGTCAGTTTAGCTGGCACAGTTTAAAAAAAAAAGAGAGAGAGAGAGAGAGAGAGAGTGCGAGAAAAGAAAATCTAGCTCATACATTGGTCCCAGTATAAAATCAAATAAAATCTGAGCGATAAATACTGAAGACTAAGCCGATTCATGCTCCATAAGAACAAGAAGAAAGTTGGGTACTCTGAGGTCTTGCAGAACAAAATGATATTATGTTCTTTGGCTGTGCCAATCGTCCAGTCCGAAGGCAGTGTAGTATGCATGTGTTCCAGCTCGCTAATAACTATTAATCTTATTTTAATCATGTTTAGCATGGACCATCGCTACTGTATGAGCTCGTTAATAAGTTGTAGGGCGAGCTTACGTGATGCACCTGAATGCATCACTCAAAGCTGTCACCTTCTGCAGTTAAAACCAGACCAACATCGCGGCTCAGACAAAAACCTTCTCTTTTATTGCTGAGGCATTTCAGAGAAATGTATTTCTGAAAATATTGGAAGCAAGAAATAAGCTGTACAGTTGAAAAGTTAAAATGCCGCTTCACAGATGTGTGCCAGCTGTGATAGTGACGTGGTCTTTTGAGTTTGACAGCTTTTTCACATAGTGTGGACTGTTCTTCTGGCGAAAAAGTTAATTTTTTTTTTCGGCAGCTGGCTGACTTCACAACCAAACTTTTCTTCTTGTCCTCATGGGTTCTTATGAGAGTATGCAGAGGCCTTTACTTGCTCAGCCTTGATAGTCCCTACTGTACCTCTGTCCAGAAAATGGTAACATTTAAATTGGCCAATCAGAAAGGAGCTGGGATTATGGGGCTGTCTCTGCAATGCCTGCCCCAAAGTGCCAAAACATCAGCAACATCACTGCATGCGCAGCGATCACAGGAGTCACAGCGAGTGTGCAGAAAGTGGTCTAACTACGCGATTGCAGTTTTTATGCACTTGTGTTTTTGGCACTAAATTGAAACCATAGTTGCATTTCTTGGACTTGATGTATGTAATTGAATGGCACAAATAGGGAGGCATGTTGAAGTATGACTTGACAGCGGTATGTAAGAGCATCCAAATTCTCAATTTCCAAAATTTCATAAATAACGACACAATAAAAAACCACATCTCTGAATATTTTCCCACTGGTTGGTTGAAAAAAAGTAAATGTAGTGTCTTCTAACTAAACTGAAAATGTTGAAATATCTGAAGAAAAAAGTACAAGTTCCACATTATGCCACTCTTAAAGTAAACTGCCATGTATCATCAATTTTGTCACATCTAAAAATTCAACGAACAACTTGTGTTCATTTTGATTATTCGTTTAATTTCCTTGGTTAAATAAAACATAAAATGTGATAAATAATAATCTTTTGATATTTTAATGTTTTGAGACGTTATATTTAACATTGTTTGATAATCTTATATTTTAAAATTCCAGCAAAGGTTTAAACATTTTTTCAGTTGGTGTGAGACATTTTAATTTATTGTTAGATGCAGCTACAGGGAGGCTTTGGGTTCAGTTTAAAGCGGAGTGTGGGGGACTATGGCTTGATTGCGGCACAAAGCGCACCCGATGCGAAAACGAGTCTGGTTTTGAGTGCAGGCTGCAATGACGTGGTGTGATGTCTCCTGTATGAAGGCAGCAGCTGATCAGAGGATCATCTTCACCTGTAATTATGTATGTGTGCACTCTTCTCCACCATTAAATGTAACTGAAAGACACAAGTAGGGGGAAATAGGATTAATCTGACTAAGTACACATGAGCTTTGTAATTGGCACAATTAAAAACATTTTACCAGCGCTGTTGTGTTTGATGCTGGAGGATCGGGTGGTAATTAAAGTGTAGCCAGAACTAGTTTTAAAAAGTGCTTTTATAATGCTTTTTGCCTTTCTATACAATATGTGGACTGAAAATAGCAGATAAAACTGACTTTTCCTGCAGGGTTTTGTGCTGTATCTTTTAAAGATAGAGTGGAATGAATGGGAGAAAGGCAAGTTATTTGGAGCACTTCTTCTTTTTTCTTTTTTTTTTTAATGCACGCCTACAACACGTCTGTCTCATGCCCCAGAATATCACCAGTTCATCGGAAACTACAGCGGCAGTGTGGCTGACACTGTGATGAGTCAGAGCAGATGCAAGGGAACGGCTGTCTGATGTAGGATGGGCTGGATTGTCTGTTGTCTGAGACAAACGGCCTAAAATAAAGTCAGATATACCCACTCAGTGCGAGCAGTGGTCACGAATGATCCCAGAATACTATGCGTTTCCTTCTTGTGAAAGAGGGCGGGCTTTATCGTGACATTTAGTGTTGATTGCATACTGGTAAATATTTACAAAGCCTGGTTTGGGTTTGTATACTTGTTAAGAAGTCTGAGCTGGGTTTTATTTATGACTCCTTCAAATTGACTCACTAATCATGTTGACACCGTGGTTAGAAGGATACTTGTGTGTTTAGAGAAAATGTGTAATTTGAATGCACAGTATAATGAATGAGCACAGGGATTTATTCCAACTCCTAAGACCAAATAAGATCAGCAAGTATCAAGATATTGATGTTGTCTGCTCTGAGTTCAGTAAAGTGTCGTGAGCACGCAGCAGGTCACAGCTGGTTTAACAGCTGGTTATCACTGATTATTGCATTCATCAATGAGGGCAAAGGACAATTTTACTGCCTCACAACTTCCCTGTCGTGCAAAATTGTCAGTGCATCTGTTGCTTGAGTATGAAATTTTAATCGGATTATGTCACAAAAACAACTTGCATGTTGTGATGTTGGGGTTGCAGTTGACCTGAAATGCTGTTGTGCTTTCAGAAGCACATTCTTCTAAGTGTAATCGCAAAGGGAAGTGACGTGTAACTTATTCCAGAAATGACCATCTTCATTTTCTTTGAAACGAAGATGTAAAAACGATGTTTTAAATAACCAAAGAAAACGGAAGAAAAATAAAAGTACAACTAATAAATAAAATGATGTAGCAAAGATAAAAATGCATAGAAATCATGCTCATTATTAATATATCCCCAATAGAAACCTGTTTGTTTATTAGGATTTAATCAGCTACTGTTCCTGCTCTGCATCAGTGAAGTTCTTCAGATTCTAGTGATTCAGTTGGTAAATGGTCAACACAGCAAATAAATTGAAGTATGACTATAAGCATGGAATGTTTACGTTGTGAAAATGCAGCTGCCACCTTCAAAACAAAACCACAGTCCTCGTCATGTGCTTGCAGGCCGGTCCAGGACAGCCAAATGACTGCCATTCAAACTCACTTTATTGTACACAGATTTCTTTTGTCTCATAAAGATTTAACCCGTTTTGTTTGGTGTTTTTTTTTTTTTTTTATCCTCCCCACAGAGAAAGACTACGAAAATGCTATCAAGTTCTACTCGGAGGCCTTGGAGGTCAATCCATCCAATGCCATCTACTACAGCAACCGGAGCCTGGCGTACCTACGCACAGAGTGCTACGGTTACGCGCTGGCGGATGCGACCAAGGCCCTGGAGATTGACAAAAACTACATTAAGGGATATTACCGACGCGCCACTTCCAACATGGCGCTCGGCAAGTTCAAGGCTGCGCTTAAAGACTACGAGACGGTGAGAAATGTGTTTGTTGCTACATGCTTTCACTGGAATTTAAGATGTAGAGAAAGAGAGAAAAGTTTATTGTATAACCATTAAGCAGAGGATGGAAAATTTGGCGTATTTTACATGAAGCACTTCACAAATTCAGCTGTGCCCACCCCACAAATGCAACACGGTTTAAAATATAAATAAAGAGGCCTTCCAATATATGATATCTTTTTCCAAGAATTGTTGCAATAAAGAAATAATAAGCTAAAGTTTCCTAAATATGGTGCTATTTTTCGTTTGTTTGTTTGTTTGTTTTATCTGAATAAGAAGCTCTCCCATCCCATCTGCTGACTTGTCACCAGGAGTTAGACTCCCTATGTTTCCCTAACACCCTGGAAAAGGGCTTAGCCTTTAATCTAGCCATGATGCCAGTTAGATCCAGTGCAAAGGCATTCGTACCACAGCTAATTTGGTGTCTATCGTTTGTGTTGTTTCCATAATAAACCAAATAATATGCTATGCTTGTGGGAAGAAAAGTCTTTAAAGCTTTGCTGCAGTTGGCAAATTCATAGCTTTAATTAAACCACAGGTCATGAAATTAAAAAAAAAAAAAAAAAAAAGGTTTACAAAGCAAGTGAGAGAATAGAGCCAGTTTTATTTATGAATTTATAGATGTATGGCAGAATAATGACATTATTGAAGTGAGGTCATTTAAATGGTATCACACTACCACGTGGATGAGATTGCACCACCCGCCCCTTCCCCGACAAAGGCTTTGTTCCACACAATTTAATGTTTCTCTTGATAAACGAATGGCTATAAATCTCAAGGCAATAAAAAAAAAAACCACAGCTCATCTAATAGAGTTAGTATTTCCAGTGTTATGTGCTGTTTACACAGAGTAACGGTCATTTATTTTCTGCTTCATTATTGAAATAATTGTATCCTTTCCATTATAGGTTGTGAGGGTTCGCCCAAATGATAAGGATGCAAGGATGAAGTTTCAGGAATGTAACAAGATTGTGAAACAGAAGGCCTTTGAGAGAGCCATTGCCAGCGACGAGATAAAAAAATCCGTCGTGGACTCTCTGGACATTGAAAACATGAGTGAGTATCTTGAATATCGTAAAACATGCAACTGTGATCATAATGAGAAAGTAGCAGTTAGCCTGTGAAATAGGAATTAAATGTAATGAAGTTCCACAAGTGGGGGCTATTATAATCTCAAGTGTGAAATGATGCTCTGCTGCAGCGATCGAAGACGACTACATCGGCCCCAAACTCGAAGATGGAAAAGTGACGTTGAAATTCATGCAGGAGATGATGGATTGGTTCAAAGATCAGAAAAAGCTGCACAGAAAGTGTGCATATCAGGTGAGAACCGGTTTGCTCCTTTCGGACTCCACGCACTCGTTGAACGGGCCCACACCTGGAATTAAACTTCGTCATGTTCTTTCAGATTTTAGTGCAAGTCAAAGATGTTCTGGCGAAACTGCCGAGCCTCGTGGAAATCACGTTAAAAGAGGTGAGGGCTTTCAACTGAGATGAAGCAGAGTTGGCCTGTGTTCACATCTGTCATGTTTGGTTCCCTTAATGTTATCGAGTGCCGCAGAGGGGAAATCAGGCTCCGCTTGATTTCTACACAAACTTTGGAGTGGGTTTGAATACATTTCCATTCAACAAGAGGAACAAAAGACTTTTCTTTGCTGGGTGCTTTTTAATAGAGTGGTTACAACGTTCCCCAAAGCATAGAAGACATCAACCATAAAATGGTTTAACACAACAAATCAAACGGGTCCAACGCAATAAAAGTGAATAAAGATGTCATGGGAAGCTGTTCTGTTAAAGTGTTGTGATGGGATGTTTCCTCACAGTGTTTTATAAGTCTTACGCATAAAGGCGGATTTCCTGCTGCTGTTGTGACACATTTATACATTTCATAAGCTGGTGGCAAGTTCCTGAATAACAATAATCCAGCTTCCACTGTGGTATTTAGTGCCGCACGCAGAATTCATGTGAAGGTTATGCTGCCGAAAACACGTCACGGCAGCTTGTGTTTTGGATCTTTTTATATATTCTGCTCCATCTTTAGAAATGTCACAGAGCCCACAAAGTGCAGCAGACTGGAGTGTGAACTTTGGTCTGGACCACAAGTGTGAACACAGACTTAACTTGTGGGATTTACACACCCTGTCATCAGCTTCTGATGTGACGACATGGAGTGGATGATTTGTTTTGGCAGGCTAATAAAGTTATTCCTTTGGTCTCAGTTCAGGGTGTTTTCTTTTTGTTTTTGTTTTTTTGTGTGTAACTTTCTCTTTTATTCCCGCAGACAGAAAAAATAACTATTTGTGGTGACACCCACGGACAGTACTACGACCTCCTCAACATCTTCAAGCTGAACGGCTTACCGTCGGAGACCAACCCTTATGTATCCTTCCTTCCTGCAGACGTCCACTTTTAACTGTGTCCAGTGCCGTCATCCCCCCACATTGTACTATTATGTTTCTAAAAGGACAGTGGCCGCGTGCCTCCAAACCAGAACGTGTACGTCATGTTGCTTAACCACACCGTTTAGCTCTTCAATGGGGACTTTGTGGACCGCGGCTCCTTCTCTCTTGAGGTCATTCTTACCCTGTTTGGCTTCAAGCTGCTCTACCCCAACGACTTCCACTTGCTGCGAGGTGAGTGCGCTCGCAGGGTTTCGCCCCTGTCGGATTGTTGATGTATGTTCAGCAGCTCGTAAAATGCCAGCTTATGTATCCCGCTAACCACATGTTGTAGAGTTTAAAGAGCGTCAATGGAAGCTCATCCAGCTTCTGTAACCCCCTCCACTCAAGTTAGAGTTGCAGGTTCTGCAGTGTCGTCTTGCTTTAGGTGTTGGTTACATTTTGCACTCGCTTAATCAACGTGCACCTCGCCTATTACTGTCACCATCTTCTACACCCACACAATAGTCGTTATGGCTGCAGGTTTTAATTGACATACAGGGACAGGTCACCACTGGTATAAGTTACACAGACACGCATGATTCACTAATTACTTTAAGAACCATTCATTTTAGATTATTACTTTTAAGTTCAGGTTATGGGAAGCTTTCTGTACACTGACTGTCACTACTATAGAACCATAATCTCACATTAACAATAACTAACTCGCATGTCTTAGGCTTGTGGAATACATTTAGAACACACACACACACACACACACAGGATTTATACATATTTGTAAATATCAATTCAACTGTCTTTTCAGCATCTCACATTGTCTTGTCTTAGCGGTGTGTTGTAAAGTAAAAAAAATAGACTTCAGGAATGCACAATACATTTGTATATGCATGCTGCGCCTTTGTGGCACAGGTGGGATCTGCCTTTGCACAGTATAAGCAGGAAAAAGACGCATGCAATCAGACCGTTTGAGATCCAAAACGGGGCGCATTCATATGCGGAAATAAATCAGTTATGTATCGTGTCGGCGAAGTGACAATGCGGCTGCCGTTTAACCAGGCTGATCAGATGTTCTTGACATTGCATCATTAACCATCCAGCTTGTATTGTCACTTGGTGAACACAGTAAATTAATGTGACGCGTGGAGGCGATCCGGCAGGAAGAAGTTCCAGCACAGTGCTCGGTTGGAGGAAATAATTGCAAGCATAAGATAAAAATGATGGTCCTTTTCCTCCTCCTCTGCCTAAAAATCCTGGCAAATGTTCGAACTTCTCAGGCAGCGTGACATTGGCATGAAACATATATCATCCACCGTTTTGGTTTTTGGAACTTCGTAAACACTAAAAGTACACATGCTGTTTCTGACATTGTTGGCAAGTGTAAACGCAGGAATCAGATATCGGTCACTTAAAAAAATAAAATATGCGTAACTGCAAGGTCAAAGAAATCTGATTTAGGCAGCAAATCTGATCTGGGCATCAAGACTTGCAGTGTAATTGCGGCTCAAGAGCAAACTGGATTCACCAATGAATCTAACAGTCCTGTCTTTGGAATGTGTGATGATCTATTTCCTACTGAAAAACTCTTGGTCTTTTCACTGTGAGGAGACAAAACTAACAATTTCAAGAGATCACCTTTGTTTGTATAGGTCTCTACTTAATGTAGCAGGATTGTTCACCAGACATTAACCCCATTGATGCCTGCAGGTAACCATGAGACGGATAACATGAACCAGATGTACGGCTTTGAGGGCGAAGTCAAAGCCAAGTACACAGCCCAGATGTTTCAACTCTTCAGCGAGGTCTTCCAGTGGCTTCCGCTCGCACAGTGCATCAACAACAAAGTGCTGGTAAGCTTTGAGAGTGTGAGCTCTAAGAGGCAGCTCACTGTAAAACTATTGAAATCAACAGCAAGGCTTATTTCTAATAAATCCAGCTTCTCATTTGTGTGTTTTACTACTAATAGCTGTCACGTTGAACTGAATCAAAGTGTCATTTAAACCTGCGGAAATCCCCAAAATGATGTAGTATCTATGTGAGCCAGGCATCTGTTAACAAGTTTAAGTGGGACTCAGCTACTTTTCTTATTTGTTAGGGCCTCATTTTGAGTTTTCTCTAGTTAAAATAAAAAGCTTGAAACTGTTTTTACACTTGCTCCATCATTCCATCCTGGGTTTTCTTTATCCCCCCCAGATAAAGACTTCATTCCAGGTTACACATCAATATTTCAGAAACAACTCAGTCTTAGAAATACACCTGAAAGGAGATTATATGACTATATAGGAAATATTTAACATACCACAGGTTCACTGATATTCTCTGGCAAATATCATAGTTTTTCAGGATTTCCATAACCTCGTGACACTGTGGCTTGATGTATGTTGGCACTCTATTCTAAGAAGACCTTCCTCCTCAGGTAATGCATGGGGGACTGTTCAGTGAAGATGGTGTCACATTGGAGGATCTCAGGAAGATTGAAAGGAATCGACAACCTCCCGACTCAGGTAGGGTCCAACTCTGTAAGACCTTCTTATAAAAACTGTCAGTAAAGAAGAAGTACAATACCAGAGATAACAGTAGGGTCATATTTACGCATTTCAAAGAGAAATGTGATGAAACACATTTTAGATTGTAGTGCGTACGTGGGAAAATCGCTCATAAGTCCCTGTTTTTGCCTGCTGGTGCGAGAGTGTGAGCCCACCAATGTTTGACTTCACTGAAATGGTGAATCACACTTTGGATATGAGGTCTGCAGCTTTTCTTAAATGGAATCTGAGTGGCTCCATAGAAACACTGTTTGAAACCAATACAAGAGAACAACACCCCATCGGACTTTCTTTTAACTTCACTTCACAGTCATTTAACACATTGAATCCTTACCTTTTGTACATTTAACTGTCTCGTGATTACACGTCAAGATTGTATAAAATATTGTGGTACTGAATTAATTTACTTGGAAAATGCATTAAGCAGTGTTAAAACCACAATTTTAGAAATATGTAGGAAAAAGCCATGTTTCTTTAACTTATTTGCTTATCTATACATTATTTATAGTTAGGAATAAGGCTGAAACGTGACATCAAATTTCAAATATTAAGAATAAAGCACCATAACTAATTTTAAGTTTGCTCTCAACAGTGAAAAGAATTAAAGTCCATGTTTAGTCTTCCTTTTCTACGTATAGTGTCCACAACCACATTCATGTGTTAAACACTTATTGTCCAAGGGGGGGGGGAAACCCATTATCAAGACATTAAACTAATTATTATTATTGTGAATGTACTTCAGGCTCATGTACTTCTAATCTCAACACTACTCCCTCGCAACTCCTGGTGCTACCGCAAAGTCAGATGCTTATACTTGATTTATACTCCCAGTAAAATAAACTCAATAAATGCAGAATAATGACAGATGACTCTTTGTGTAAATGTAAAATGAGCTGTCGTGTTGCCTGATTGTCGACATGTATGAAAGATTGCACTGGAAGAGATTTATTGCCATCTAGCAGTGGGAGTGTGAACTCCTGGCAACAAAGTGATTTTGCAGTAGATTGAGGTGAGCTTTAGTGTCTCGGGGGAAATTTGTGATGCCGACAGAGTTGATCAGGATCGACCGGCACAACATTCAGACAGTATACATTCCAAACTAATCGCAGTAGGTGGATAAAAAGTTCCTGTGTCCGTTTGATCTACACATTGATGGACTGAACAGATGGGAACAAATTAAACCGCGGTCTCTGGGCCCTGAACAAATCGTCCAGATTGTCGAGTTCTGGAACGCAGACCAGCATTTTGTTTCTAAGCCCTGTTTCAACAGCGATGGCATCAAAAGAATGATCAAGATAAATTCCATCATGGCTAAATGTGAGATTCAAATAAAAAATCTTTGGGTCCTTCAGTATTTACTTAAGTCAGAAGAATTGTACATAAAATCAGCCAATAATGGGTTAAAGGTTGGATATTGCATACAAGTAAGTAACAACACTTTCAGTTAAACGCCACTCGTTTTTTGAGCCGATATTGTAAATAACTTTTCTAACTTTCTCTCTTGGACAGGTCCTATGTGTGACCTCCTCTGGTCAGATCCACAGCCTCAGGTCAGTGTCCAACCCTTCCAGTTAGGTGTTTAGGTTTTACTCATTTCTGTGTTTTTAACGATAATTCTTTGTATCCGCCTGTGTTCTGTAGAACGGCCGGTCGATCAGCAAGCGAGGCGTGAGCTGTCAGTTCGGGCCCGACGTGACGGAGAGGTTCCTGGAACAGAACAAGCTGGATTTCATCGTGCGCAGTCATGAGGTCAAAGCTGAGGGCTACGAAGTCACTCACTCAGGGAAGTGCGTCACCGTGTTCTCAGCACCCAACTACTGGTACGTAGTCCGGATGGACAACTTGCAGTGAGGGAGGCACCGATGCAAAGTATTTGGCTGATATTTACCAATGTTGTTCTATCTCGACATATAAAAGCAATCTCCCACAATCAACACTAAGAGATACTGAAGAAATAAGTATAAACTGTCAACTCAAACCATCTTTCTGCTTATTTCAGTGCAAAGCATGTTTTGGGTACAATATATAATGCAAAAATTATATGGAAGACATATGTCAATTGCGCTGTTTCCTGGCTCACCCACCGAGTTAAGTTGTTGCTCCTGGATTTAGTTGTAGATTTCTGGGTGGCATCCCTTTAAATGAGCGATGTTGAATTTGTTCACGCTGCTCCATCCATGCGTTGCATTGCTCAAGCAAATGGTGCATATCGCAATCCAAGTGTCCACTTTTGACATGTTTCTTAGCAAACCTTGCTTCGAAAGGACACCGATAGTCACGTCAGCTTGCTTTTATTGGCAGGACGATTCCGACGTGACGGCCGATATATCGTGCATCCCTACTTCCGGTCACTGAAACTGTACAGTCCTCACTGTGGTCTCCTCTGTTCCACTTTCCTGCAGTGATCAGATGGGAAACAAAGGAGCATACATCCACCTCAGGGGATCCGACCTCAAGCCAGAATTTCACCAGTTCACTGCTGTGGTCAGTATTCTATTACTTCATCGTTTCAGAAACCACTGTGGCAGTTGTGGTTTTTTTTTTTATTTTATTTTATTTTATTTTGAATATGATTGGGAATTTTTTTCCACTTCATTAAGAGTCTTTAATCAAGATGGATCTAATGAAGCCCTTTCCTTTGTCAAATAATTATTGCACAGATTTTGAACATTTGGACATTACCGACATCTACTGGTCTTGTAATGTAACTGCGCTTCCTGCTCATCAACAATCCTCAGACCTCATTTTGAACTTTTTGTTGTTTTACCATCAATATACTGTGTGTTGTGTCAAGGGTTTATGTTTAAAAAAAGAGAAAAATAAGACTACGGACTCAAAATTGCAAAAATTAACTTGTACAATAATTTCTAGCTTCTATCTCAGAAATCTAACTGAGCTAAATATCCACCCATAGATTGGTCTTCTGCGCTCCTTCAAGGTTCTGAGTGGCTGGAGCTGTAGAGGAAGGCAGGTTACATCCTGGTCACATCCACTAACCAGCCAGTTACTGATTAACCTATAAAGCAGGGGTCTCAAACTCAGATCCTGGAGGGCCGCAGCCCTGTATGTTCTCCTCATCTCCCTGCTTCAACACGTCTGATTGCAATGAGTGGCTCGTCACCTGGCTTTGTGCTGAACGTGGTGGTGAACCATCGGGACATTCAGGTGTGTTGAACAAGGGAGGCGAGGAAAAGGTGCAGGGCTGCAGACCTCCAGGATCCGAGTTCAAGACCTCTGCTTTAAAGCTCGCCTTTGATCTGTGGGTGGAAACCACTGCTCTCTGAAAATATGCAAAGGCAACACAGAGCAGCCCCTGTACCCTGGACTCGAACAAGGAATATTCTCACAGAGTAGCAAGAATGCAACCCACTCTTCCACCGTGCATCGTGGCCTGATATTTTAATAACGGTCTTTTAATGATTACAGCTTGGTTTCATTGTGGCAGCAGGGAGCAAACACAACCCTGCAAAGGACTTCAATCATCAGCTTCAGTTACTATGACAACTAGTTACTTAACTACTGACTTTTACAGAAATTGAACACTCATCTGGTGACGTAATCTTACCAGCTGTAAGAGACGCCAGGTATGATGGCTGACGGGAGCTAAATTTGAGGGTTGTTTTTTTCTTCTTCTTTTTTTCCAAATCAGGTTGAAGAAAGTAACTTAAAAAGGCACAAATGAATTTAAACTAAGCTAAAAAGAACAAATGTCAACCACAGATGGTTCAGAAGTGGAACAAAGATGTAGAAAAAGCCTGAAAGTAAAATTCCTTTCTTCTCTAATGGAAATTAAAAAGAAAAAAATCATATGAAAATGTATATTATATATCGGTAATGAGTTTCCTCCCACTGTCCCTCTACACACACACGTGCATTTCCGGTTATTTGGTGATGGTCTGTTTGACCTTTGACCTGTCCAGAAGCATCCACAGTCAGACACCTTATAATAATAACTCATCTTTCTCATGCATCACATGCAACATTTCACAATCAAATCGCTTTGTTGATTTTGTTGTTTTTACCAATTTTTTCCGTAATTCTTGTGCTTATGAACAGTGGCCACCAAGGAATTAAATAACGTCGTTAAGTGATGTACATTTTTGAGTGGTGCATTATGAACTGATCACGATTCCAGACTTTTCCTTTCGTGTATAAAATGACTTCATTTTGATTTTGCAGTGTGCACGGACACATAATTTACCTAATTTCCATCAATCTCTTGTGGTGTTTATATTGCACGGCGGTGATATATTTTCGATGTTGCAGCCCTAATGAACACAGTTTTGGCGATAAGAGTATCAATACACTTTAGAAATCTGTGTCATCTCATTTACTGTTACAATTCTTTAGGATTTGTGATACAACTCCAGTTAAAAGTGCTTGCTGATAACAAGAGATGAATCTTCCTGTTCTTTTTTTGTGAAGGTGAAATATATTTATTGCTTTTTTTCTTTCTTTTTTTTTTCCCCCCTCACAGCCTCATCCGAATGTCAAGCCCATGGCATACGCGAACACGCTAATGCAGTTGGGGATGATGTAGTGGCCACGCTGATCCGTGCGTGACGCTGATGACCTCCCGTCGGACCCCAACCCAACCCCTCCCCGCCACCCCGTTCCCTCCAGCGCTCGGACATGCCCCCGTTCATGCCCCGCCTAAGGGATCCCTCGCCCCCGCAGCCTCCCCCCGCTAGTCGTACGCATTAAACGCGTGGTGTAGTTCACATGGGAAGAGATCACTTAGACCAGCTCAGTCGAGAACTGGACATATTCCTTCATGTCACCGGTTGCAACTGGAAAAAGTCCCATTATGATTTGACCAGTCGCCTCACCGTGCGCTCAATCTCTGGGTCAAAGGAAGACAACGTTGAGAATTTACCATCAGTCTCCTTCAAGGCCCTTTTTAAATATTCCTTTCGCTCAGCAGATGGCATCAAATAGCTGGTATGTACCAAAGATCTGTAATGAAAATGATTGTTCAGTTATTGCAATGAGCATCTTAAACCTAGCATTGTATCATTGGCCTCCGTCAAGAGTTTAGAGCTTCGTAAACTGGTCCAAGAGTGTCATGATCAACAGTATTTCTCAAACCACTCAACAGTATGCTAGGTTTCCTCTTTCATTTTACAGAAACCCGAATCTAATTACATGTTTGATTCCACTATGGATAAAAAAAAAGAAAAGAGATTTCCTGTCTCTGGGCACACTCTAAACGGTGCTGTTTGCCACTAGTGGTGTATTTTAGCTGGTTCAGTCATGTAGCTGGTAACATTTGTTTTGCACTTGCTGCACTGCTTCCTCTCCGGGGAAGGTACTGCTGCTCTCTGTGTGTTCATCCCAGATCGTCCTTGTGTCACTCACCCGACGGCTCCCGCACAGTCTGTTCTCCAAACACTGGCGGCACTGAAGTCTCCAATACGTGTCCGATTACTGGTGACTTACTTTAGACCCCTTTATGTGGATTTCTTCAACACATAAACGTCCAAAATGCAATCCTATCTTGAAACGCACAGCTGCATTGTCCAATGGCCCTCAACTTTTTAGATAAAGAAGTACACTGATGTGTATGTATATATACTGTATCATTTAAAGATTCTGTGTATTGTTTGGAGAAAATTATTGAATAAAAAAAAGCAAGTTCAGTGATTTTTGGAAAACGGCTGGTATCTATTTTTTTAATTTTAAAGTTTTTCATGGTGAAATAGTAGACAAAACAAATACACATACAAAAAAAAAATAAAACAACAGTAGTTTGTTGGAATTATTCACATTTTCTAGGGAGGGGGAGGTGAGTGTAGATTATGTTTATCATGTTTCGTCTTCATGACTAATCTGTAACAGTATGTTGTCATTTAGCTATTCATTAGGGCCAGCATTCTTGTAACGTGTGTATATATGTATCACTTGACATCCCATGTATCCATGTAGTTATAAAGCCATTCTTTATCCTTTACTGTTTTTTTTTTTTTTATTAGGTCAGTACATCAAAATAAATCATCCATTTACACCTGTGTTTAGTGATACATTTATTTATATAGCACTTTTAAGAATGGTTGTTGCACAAAGTGCTTTACAGTTAAAAAACAAAACAAAAAATAAAAAACTGAACGTTTATGTACCAGGGTTTAGTGAGAATGTTGGCTTTTCATTCTCTATTTCTATCAATACACTCCTTCGTTGGGGGCGTTTCTTGGTTGGCCATCTCATAAATATATATATATAGATAGTGGCAACAGTATTTTTATCAGTGGCTTTAATGGCTGGTATCTTTATTAATGTCAACTACACTTATGCGGTATGACCACAATGCATTAAACAACAATGACATCCTCACACCCTTTATATTTCATTTACAATAAATATTCACAGCGAAGGAAACAGGCTTTCTGTGTGGGGTTTGCGTAGGGTTTCATACATTGGTTTCCACCCACAGTCCAAAAGCATGCATGTCAGGTCAATTGGTGACAAGATTGCCTCCAGGTGTGACTGTGAGTGTGTGTGGTTGCGTCTCTGTGTTTGCCATGTGACACACTATTGACCTGTCCAGGATGTTACCTATCCTCATCCATAGTAAGCTAGAGCTGGTTTCAGCCAAACCCTGTAACCCTCAACAGAATAAATGGTGTAGATGGATGAAACTGAAGCATTTAACTATTTGATGAAACATTAGCATAGTTTAAAGGCTCCTTTTCAAAACAGCTGAGAGGAGGTTAGTTTCATGATTGTGCGAATTTATTCCATGTTTTAGGTTGGTTTTTGTTACATTTGCTTGATATTCTATTTAAATTTAAAATAGAAGTTCAAACCGCAAGTGTTGCCCGGTCCAATATGGCGGCGGCGCTGACGTCCGACGCAGCAATGACTTCCGATGTCTCGGACACGTGTACGAGGCCTGTTTACTGACAGCGTGACGGTCGCGGGTATGTGACGTCACACACCCGAACAGCTGATCCGCTCGTCGTCAGCCGCGCGCCGACAGACACACTCCAAGAAGCGAGTCGGAGCACGAGTTTCACCTTGTTGCAAACCCCAGCTAGAGGTACACAAACACTCGTCCGCGGAGGGACAACAGCTGCTACACGACTGAAGCGGAGATGCCAAAATACTGTTCGGTGCCAAACTGTCGGAGTGACTCCGGCAGCGGCGCGGAGAAGAGAAGCTTTTACAGGTGAGCCGTGGCTTTACTACAGAAAGTGGCCGCGCGGCGAAACGCGCTGCACGAGGTGCCACTTCAACTTTAGAACAACTTTTCTCCGAGATTAATTTCATTTGTTTACTGGCTGAGATGAGACGAGTGACGGTCGCAGTCTCGAGACAACAGCGCGTGTGATGACTTGGTGAGTTTGTGTCTTCGTTTCTGACCTTTGGTCGGCTCTTGATGAAATCAGGATTCGCTCCCACTTCACCATTGTCGTATTTGAAAAGTGTTGCAGAACTAATACGTTTGTAAAGATCACGTTTGAATATCATATTATATTGAACTATGTCACTGTGTAATTCAGGTAATGCATACTTTAGTGATGATGTCATCATATATCCGAGCTGAGTCATTAAATACTGAAGAACAATTTAATTATTGTTTTATATAGTCGGGAAACATAAAAGTTCCTATTGAGACTAATTGAATTGTTTGGGACAAATTGAACCGTTTATCACATTAGTTTAAAAATAACACCATTCATGCAGTTTTCTTGTAACTTGATCTGCAATAATAATAAAAATAATAATACAAATCTGGAATTATATTCCAATCGGAGTGGAAATAAAGAGAAAATAATTGTTTTGATGTGCGAGGCGTGCAGCCGGACTGGAAGTTGTTCCAAATCGAACGGAGGTCACGTGATCCAATAAAGGCGACCCCGGAAGGGAACAGCCACAACTCAACAGCGCCCCACAGTGGCAGTGTGACACAACTGCATCTCAACTGCTGTGTGGCGTCAAGAGGTCCAATTGGCTTAGTCATCAGTCGTCCGTTAGTAGTCAGTATAATAAACTAAATGTATCTTGCATTGTGCCCATGTTATATTCTTTTTTGTAGTCTATTCTACGTTTTACATCTGTTTTTCTTGATTTGATTTTTTTATATTTTTGTTCTTGGCTTTGACTGAGCCTTGGCAACAGAATATTCTGTACCGGGACATGTAGAAACATGAAATGATGAAAATCATTTCAAATAGGTTCAATAGTTTGTATTTCACAAGCTTTACTTTGGAGGGTATGTATTTGATTTCTCAAGCTGAGGTATAGTGTTGCATCAAGAGTACAGTAATGAGATCAACCTGTTTGGTGTTTACATATTCAGAGAAGCAATGAACAGCCAACATTTGCATTAAAGGGTGCTTTTGTTCTTAAAAGCCAGAGTGAGTCACAGCAGTGGTTGATGGTGGAGGGAGACGTGGAGTCTGATAATACATGCAAGGGTCTTGTACTTGTTTTTGATGCAGCAACATTCACTTGGAGCTGGTCGAGCAAGCTGCAGTTGATCCTCTGGACTTTTGTCTTTCAAGATGGAAGTGAAACGTATTTTACACGACTTGGGGACAATTGTGGTTAACACATTTCCATGCAGACATACAGTTTTTCACCATTTTTCGCATTCCGTTCTACCATTCCTGGTGGGTTTCTGTAGTTGCTGTTGTACTTTTGCTTAAACCTGAGTTAAAGCTTGAAGGCTCCAGTCCTGAACACGGTCTTCTTCTACATCCTCATCTGTCTGAGTCGAGTCACGATCGTGTATTTTGCTTACAACAACTCAAACAGTCCACAGGTTCCTCTAAGATGAACCTGTGTAAGAAGTTAAGGACATATTGGGAGGCCATAGAATACATATTTCGTTATTGTGGCAGTTTTTATGATTAATGGCATGAGCCAAAATTTGATGAGTCTACAGTTTGTTATCTGACACTTTCACTTTTGATAGGGTTTGTTTTACACATTGACATTAATGTACCGTGGCTGCTGGGCGTGGGACTGTGATGCCAGAATCTGACTCCTGTGGTGTTTGCTGTATTCCAGGTTCCCTCTGCAGGACCCGCTCCGGCTGCAGCAGTGGCTTAAGAACATGGGACGCGAGAACTGGACTCCCTCTCGACACCAGTACATCTGCAATGAACATTTTGCACCGTCTTGCTTCAGAGTGAGGTGGGGGATCCGGTACATTGAGAAGAACGCCGTGCCCACGCTCTTCCAGGAGGCCGAGGTAAAATACACACGGAATATAATTGTGTGAATGCTGAAGGCAGTTACACATTAGGGATCCATATCTTTGTTATTATTATTATTATTATTATTACTGACTTATTTGCTGCCACTATATCTCCTGTGATCTTGAACTAATTTGAACCATTCAAATATCAAAACGCGCAGCTTGTTCATGACGTGACTTTGTTGGTATGTGCTTTTTACGTCTTCAACCATTTCCAAATCATTCTCACAAAACTATGAAGAAATGTGCCATACAAAGCGGATGGGAGATGTATTTTGGGTGTTATTGGACCATAAATAAAAATTTTTTCATTAAAGTCCAGTTAAAATTGTGTAAAACTGTCATGACATCACTCAACTTCTGGGCATGCTCCCGTGCCATCGCATATCAAGAGGCGGGTTTGAACGCCTACATCAACAAGTAAGGATTAATTTTATTTTTTTTCAGAATGTTCCATAGGAGACATTATTGTGAATGAAATATCTTCATCCTATAAAGTGATATAAAGTAAGCTGAATTAATGTAATGCCTGATACAGCACTATCAAGTATGCCCAAACTTAGAGAATAGCCTCCGTTTCAAATAGAAACCTTTGATAATTTCAAACTCTTTGTGGGGGATTGTGGACCTGACAAATAACAATGAATTACCGTCTTTTCCTGACGAGCAGTCATTAAACAGACAGGATTTATTGACAAGTGAGGGCACATAATGGATAAATGGGGCATCATTTTGAATAAAAACAAGTCCAACAAAACGGAACCTTCAATTAAAAGTGAGTCTATAGCAATGGGTTTGTAGAAGAGATTTCTGGCAACGGGCTTCATGTTGCAGGACAATGGACCAAGGTTGTTGACAGACAGGCTGTTGTGTTTGTACCCCCATCTCACGTCACACTTTTATGCTCTTTGAACACCTTTGGCTTTACCACTCCAGCTAAACTCCCTTCTCTGATTTTAATTATCTATAGACCACCCAAGCCCAATTGTGTTTTTATCCAGGCGTTCTCTTGAGATTTTACCCTTTTTTTAAAAATCGTTGACACATTTTCTGAGCTCTTTACTGCCGCCTCTTTAACTCCATTTAATCCTAATATTACCACAGATGAGCTGGTCTCCCTTTTTTAATCGTAACTGCTGTTCGACTAGACTTTGTGGCACCGTTCAAATCCACATTGCCCAATAGTTGCCCGCTGCCCTGCCTTAATCAATCCACACGGCAACGGAAGCGAGACTGGAGAAGAAAGGCAAGAAAAATGGAGGAAATGGGGCTCAGTGTTTCCTCGAAGGTTTTATTTCAGCGGTGGGGGGTGAGGGGGAATTATTTATCTATAGTTTACCTTGGCACTTGAAGCATTTGGGCCCCAACCTGTGCTGATCAAATATATGCTTTTTGTTATTACAGTGTTCCCTCGTTTATCACGGGGGTTACGTTCTTAAAAATAAACCGCAATAAGCGAAATCCGCAAAGTAGTTAGCAAGTATTATATGTTTTATGTTTTAAGGCTGTAAAACCCGTCACCACACACTTTATACACTTTTCTCAGACAGGAATTAACACTTTCTCACATTTCTCTCTTGTTTAAACTCCCAAAGATCAAACCTTGATAGATTTTAAAACATAAACATTCCTCTGCCTTCTGGCTGCGACCGCAGGTTCCTTTGTCGGTGCAGAACGTTTCGTCGACATTGTGAAGTTTGTCAGGAACAAAACTTGCAAATATGCAGCACTTCAGAGTCGCACTGCTATCGATCAGACATTGATATATATTTGGACCACTATTATACCATCATTAACATAACATCACATCAACTAAATATAAAATTAAATAAATAATTTGAGCAAAAAAAGTAGATTTGGCCCTTTCACAAACACGAAAAAAAAAAAAATAGACCTTAAATGGTGCATTCTAATGCATTGTGGACTACTAAAAAGTACATAAATTGTAGGACCAGTTGATATTGAACGAACCGAATGCCAGATAATATCTATTGGAAGAAAGCATATAACTGAACTAATATAAAGATGTATACAATATATATACATGAATATAATGTATACAAAGGGGTATACAAAATAAATACTAAATGAAATTTGACTTCAGGAGCCCCATACAGTCCAGTTGCATCTCTAGTGTGCTGGGCTGGTAAAATATTGCAATAAATAACCTTTAAATTTACACTTGAAAGTTTGACTTTGTTGTGGTCACAGTGCACGTGATGAAACTGCCTATTATTTTGCAAGATCGAGCAATTACCACTGAAAATCACTATAATCTCAACATAAATTCAGTTTTCATGAAAGATTCTGCTGCAAAATACAATGAAATGCAAAACAAAAAAACCTTTAAATCCTATATACCCAGGTTGCGTGGTGGTTTGTGGTCCTGGATTGGAGCCTCCAGCGGCTGGTTTTGGTCCACAGGCCTTATGTTTGACTGATTTAAACTTCACAGCAGCTCCTTGTCTGCTCATTCGTGTGTTAACAGTTAAAACCTTTCCATCCACGAGGATATGTCCGCTCTTGTCATGTCCCCTGTACAGCTGCCGATTTTCATATGCTGCGTTTGATCATTGGTGTGTGTGTGTGTGTGTGTGTGTGTGTGTGTGCCCCCCCCTCCCCAGAAACGGAAAGCGATGGATTACAGCGAGCAGAACCCAAAGCGGCATCGAAAGGATGAAAGCCTGACGGCGTCGAGCGACGGGACCGCGGTGTCCGATGGCGTCGACGTGCAGAGTGCATTGCACGTGCTGCAGCTCTACAACGCCGCCGTGGAGTGTGACTCTTCCCCCCAGACAGACGTGGACTCTCTGGTGTCGGGGGATGAGCTGGAGGCGGGCGTCCACGTCCCGCCACCTTTATTCCAGAGAGAGGAGGAGCTGAGTAACAGCGAAGAAGACTCGGAGGTCGTCCTGATGTCTGAGTGTCCCGCCGCCGAAGGCCAAGAAGAGCTGGTGAACGCCGTCACGGCCGCCATTTTAACTCGGGGCCAGAGGCTGATGATCAGCGACCCGACGGACGTCGGCGGGATCGAAGAAGTGACTTACGCCTCGCTCGGAGAATTGTCGGAAGAGACTCAAATCATCGCCTACTACGAGACGGCGCCCGGCGTTTTCCCCTGCGGAGCCGCCACACAGCTCAGCCTGTGCCCGGAGACGGTGCTGTCGTCCGCTCTGAGCTCCAAGCCCATCGCGTCCACCCTGCCCATCGTGTCCAAACACGCGCCGCCCTCCCCCGCCCCCTTCATCCTCGCCGTGGAGAGGCTGGACGCAGAGGGCGGAGAGCGAGACGGCGACAAGTCGGAGGACGACGACGACGCAGAGCAGCAAGACCAACAGCTGGAGGAACACTGGTCGGTGCTCAGATTTCACTTTGGGAAGGTCGACAGGCGTGCTCCAATTTCTGATATTGTCGGACATCCTTTAACACCCCCCCCCATTTTTTTTTTCTTTTCTTTTTTAACAGTTACCACAAGAACAGTCTGAGTAAGGAGCAGCTGGAGGCGATCGTGACGGAGCTGCAGAAGAAGGTGAAGGTGCTGCAGCAGCGCCACCGCCGCCACGTGGAGAAGCTGGTGGGACTGGAGAACACGGTCGGCCAGCTGAGGCAGAACAACCTGCTGAACGAGGAGCGGCTCCAGCTGCTGGAGAGGGTGCGCCTTCAGCTTCACTTCCGTCGTTGATGAAGTCTCCATTCACCTGGAATCGTTGAGTTGATGGTCATACTGACTTTTCGTTGTCCGTCCCTTTCTTCAGGCTTACCTACAGACCAGTACAACACTGTCGGATGCCGGCGAGACGGTGGCCATCATCTACGAGGAGGACGACGGCTCATATCTCTACACTCCACTGAACAATATAGAGACAGAGTTGTGAGGCCTGAATGAATGGAATCCCAATCTTGGGTTTTTTTTCTTTCGTTCTCCTTCTTTTTGCCGTCTTTTGAAAAGTTTCCTAATTTGGGTCTTTCTTTTAGTTTCCTCCAATCAGAACAATCCAAGATGTATGAATGTGAGTTGGTACATCTGCTGTGAGCTTTATAAATGATAAACAGACAATGTTGAATGTATTTTCTAAGGTCTTTTCCATCTACTCGGCCTTGTCTCGACTTGTAAAAGCATTTCTGTTCAAGACGATGACTTGTGTTCCTTCTTTTTGTCTGTACTGTGAATTTACAAATAAAGATGTCATTAATTAGGTGCTTTTGCTTGTTTTTGCAATGAAATGTCGTTAATACAATAAAGGGAACCTGATATTCGTATGGTCTGATGATGACTCGGATGCTATCGGGTGAACTTCAACTATTAAACTACCGATATGGACGGTCAAACTACAATACGGACTACGAGTCCTACCATTATTTGTTAGTCACGTATGAGTAGAAGGAACTATTTACCACTTAGCATACACAGTAAAATGGCTCACCGGCAGAATTTGCATGGGGGAAATCAATGCCCTGAAAGAAATGTTGCACCTTGGGAACAGGTATTAAAAATGTCATGGTTGCAGTGGATCTGAATTCCAGTATCGTGTAAATGGACTGAGAAAATCAGCCATTGGGGCCTAAACCAAGGAAAGTGAAATCTCTCACATTTCAATATAACTTTGCATGTGTTCCTTTTCAACTTTCAACAAGTGCTGAAAATAAAAAAAAAAAGTTATTGTAATCTACTTTAAACAAATGAATAATCAGTAAAGTAAGTAAATTATTTTTTAAAGGAGTGACTAGTAATCAGTAATCATATTACTTTTGCAAGGGAACAGCTTATAGATTACTTAAAAGTAATAAAAAAAAAACATTTTCGACAATCATTTTTCTGTACTTGAGCAGTTTTTTTTTTCAGGCTTTCCCACAGGAGTTGAATTTCAACGTTGTAAAACATGTTGCTTTACAAACACATTGGTGAAGAAAATATTTGGTAACGATTCAGTTGGCAGATTTTCATATGTTTCCCTACAAAGAGAGGCAGCAGGTTATACATGGAGACCAGAAAGGATGTCGGTAAAGTTAAAACATCTCTCCTCAAACACTTTTTCCATTTGTCATGGCAGAGTCTTCAACAGAGCTTTTGCACATGAGACATTACACATCTCTAAAAATTGTAGGTAATAATAAAGTCTTTACGTTCCCCAGGAGGGGGCGTGGTTTCACCACATGAGCATTACGGTGATCCCACGCACCTGGAGGAGGAGGGAGTCTCACTGATTGCAGGTGCCAGGCAGGCAGACTCATTGCCCTTCACATTCCCCAGTATCGGTCATGTGGTCAGAATGTGGCCGCAGCCAGCAGAGCGTGACCAGGAACTCACTGAATGGCCTTTTCTTCCTTCAAGCCTGCATAGCTGAGAGCAGATAAGTGCTGAGATACTGTTTTATTATGGCCTCGGGGGTTCTTGGCTTGCTCACTGCCTTATTTGTCATGATGCCTGTGACTTTTGAACAATTATTTAATTATTCTTTTTTAATTTCTTTGTCAAAATAAATGGCAATGCACACAACCACTTGTCTGAACAGCTGTTTTATTTGATGTAAAAAAAAAAAAAAGAGCCTTTAATGTGACATAAGTGAAGTGTAGGAGCCATTGATGAAGTTAATAATTAGTAAAAACGTCACATGAGGGTTTTTTACATGAGTCAATGGAGCAGCACGTTGGAAATTGGTGAATGTCCACTTCTCTCATGATACTGTCACTTCCACTGAGGAAGGAGCTGCTCTGCATCGAGTTGTTTTATAGTTTAACCCCCCCCCCAAAAAAAAAAAAACATGTATCTTGATGTTAGGCTCTTTAAAAGGTTTACACTTCCCGTTTGCACCTAAATAAGAGAAATGATTATTATTTAAAAAAAACTCCCAGAAAGCCTGATAATGCTCAGAACATCTATGGTGGTCAATTTGAATTGTTGATCATTTTGAAATTATAAAAATACTTTAACTACTTTAAAATTGTAGAACTCTGGGTATGTGTTAGAATGAATGTACTTATATATAAATCCCTGTTGTGCATGGTTTAGTTGCTGCATTATAATATCCAATATAGGTTTGATTTATGTATTTATTTCCGAACATGATAAAAAAATTGAAAAAAAAGAAACAATAGAAACAAACAGAATTATTTTTTTTTTTTAAAGGCATTCATCCAAATGAGTAATCCAGAAATCACTCGCTTCACACTCCAATGCTACATTAAATTGATGCTAAATAAAGAACAAAACTTCTTGTCTCACTCATTTATGAAGTTATTGATAATTATGTATTAGTACTGGCGGGGTAGGACTAAATATGTTTATACTACTTCCCACTCTTTTTTTGATCATATAAATTCAGACTTGCATGACGAGGACAGATTCTGTTGGCCCTTCTACATTTGTCTTGTTCATTTAAATATATATATTTTTATTGTGTTTGTTTATTTTCACATGTTCGCAATAGCTAGAAATCTTAATCTTTTGATGCTAAGTCACGTGAATGACTTAAATTCCTGCATCTTTATTGTGTCAAGTCCTCACCTGGTTATTACAATCCACACGCGCTCCAATCTGTAGTTACTGTAATCCTGGCCAGATGTCAAGCAGTTTCTTTGGCCTTTGTTACGGCCGACATTGATATGTGAGTTTAGAGACAACTGTTGGGAAGTAACGTGATCGCGCCACGAGGGACCTCTCCCATATTTACTGTGAGATGTTCATGAATTTTTCACCTCTCCTCTATCATCAGGCCAGTGAAGTGTGTTTGTCATGGAAGGTCTGGCTACGAGCTGCTTTGGTGTTCAGGACCCTTAAGTGAAAATCCCAGATCACGTATAGAAGATGGCGAGTTGCTGGAAACCCGAAGCAGGCTTTTGGCTGGGACGACGCAGCTATTTCCGGAGGACAACCTTTGAATTTCTCCCAGTGCATCATGATAAATTGGCATAAATGCTGTCTGTTCCAGTAATTTGGATAGAAGTTCACCAGCTCTGTCAAAACATCCAGTGATGAGTGGATTTGAATGAGTCGGAGCTCAAAACAGTGATGTGGCCTATTTGGAATGACTTCGCTCTTTTGTGCTCACGCTTCTCACCTCTGCCCGTTCACCGATCCCGTGGCTAATTGTTTAGAGCGTGTGTGGTTAAGTTGCCAGTTGGATGTAACGGAGCCTTCAGGGTCGAATGTCAGGGTTACTCTTACGAAGCCGCCTGAACAGGGAATACACTCGTTCATTTATTTTTTTAATGCACTAAGGTGTTTAAAAATAATGACAATGTAAAATATTGTAATGAATATAAAAAGAATACACATGTGGTACTTTAAAAACTGCAATTTTTTTTTATTAAAAAAAACAATTTGAAATACACAAACTTCATTTATATGTGAAACCTTTGAATGAACTCGGCTCAGTGCAAACAGCAAAGCACTGAGTCTCCTGCTACTCACACTGTTGTTATACTGCATTAGGCGCTGCGTTGAATACACGTTCATGACTGTGAGAGCGGATTAATCAAACTCCTTCTAAAGTATTTACAGCACACAATCTTTATCTGCATCATTTACCACAGACAAATCCCCCCTTTTCTGTAGACCTTAGTGTTTTTATGAGTGAAAATTGTGTTATTTAGTACATAAAAATTATTCGTAAACACTTTGTACTGTATAAAAAAACCCCATGTGATTTGACAATGACAATATTTAAAAATTCATTTATAACACGTGGACATTCATGACATGATTTTCAAATAAAAAAAAAAAAAAGTTGTCCACAAGTGAGCCTTGCGTGGGTTCTCAGAGGAGAAATAACCTCCAGTGTAACTTCAAATAAAAAAAGAAAAACACCAAACAAAAAAACAACCTACTCTGAAAAGGGAACTTATTCAAGTGTTTTTCTCAGTACCGTCGTCTTCGAGTGGAGAGTTTTTGTTTTTTGTCTGTGACCTTCATTCATACATAGTCTTTCCTCTCTAATGCGGGGCCTCCGGCAGACCGCGGGGCAGAGTAGGCCATCCGTGACGGGTTGTATCTGGTCTCGCGTGGCGGACAGGAGCAGCAGAGGAGCCCGCCGCCGAGAATCAGAAGAGCGGCGGCCGCCCAGCCGATGTACAGCGCGGCTCCGAGCTCCCGCCGCTGAGCGTCGGTGAGTAAAGGGTTGTAGAAGTCTCTGATGATGGTGTTGGCGGACCAGGAGACGGGGATGAGCTGCATGACTCCGGACACGATGAAGAACACCCCGGAGATGATCATCACCTTGGCTTTGGACGCCTCGTCCTCGATGCAGTTCGTGCATTTGGCCCCGGCGATGGCGATGAGCACCGCCAGGATGGCCAACAGGATGGAGATGACCGTGAGGGCCCGGGCCGCCTGCAGGTCCTGGGAGAGGGCGAGCATGGAGTCGTACACCTTACACTGCATCTGCCCGGTGCTCTGGACCACGCAGTTCATCCACAGGCCCTCCCAGATGATCTGAGCCGTCACGATGTTGCTGCCAATGAAGGCCGTCACCCTCCACATTGGGAGGGCACACGCCACAATGGCAATAATCCATCCTAAGATGCAGAGGGTGATGCCTATCAACTCCAGTCCTATAGACATACTGAGAAGTCTTCCTCTTCTGCTGCTGAAGGCGAGTCTCACCTGAGAGCGTCTCACATGAAAACAACAGAAAGACTGCAGTCAAACAAGACACTGATTCAGTTTAGCTCTGGCTTTGCATGCGAGTGTGTGATGTTCCGCTACCTCAGACTTCACCAGTATCCTCTTTATAAGGCCGGTCAGGTGGAGGGGAGGAGTCCTTCACGAGCCTGACATCACCACGAGGGGAGGAAGAGGAAGGACCTGGCTACACACTACTTGAGACTCCCTGCTATCGACTTACATGGCCAGCTTCAACAATGGACACGGGTACAAAGAGGCCTTTTTATGGCTGAAAGGCCAAACAGGAATGTCTGTTTATGACCAGTTCGAATGTGTAGGATGTTTTACTGTATAGTTAGAAATATATTGTTGTTATTTTGTTGTTGTCAAGATGGCATGCAACAAATACTTTTCACCCCATTGTCCCTGTAATACATTTCTAATACTTTTACTCTTGCTTTGTTTTCAATCCTTACATTTTTACATTATACAAGTATTCAGAATCGTTATGTTTCACAAAGCAGAATTCCAAATGACTAATAGAACTGCAGAACTAATGATCCATAATGAAATAAACAGAACAAGCAAAACATTAACTAAATTCCTGTTTTAAGAATAATCACTGTGTAAATGCAACATTTCTAATGTCACCATTTCAAGAAAACACTGACACACATTTTAGCTAGCCACAATCTGTCCACAACATATTTATCATTAAATGTGCGCAGTTTAACTGGCATAAAGACGAAGTCTGCAACCTGCAACTCTTGAGACACATGTGGCTCTTCAGTTCCTCTGTACTGTCGCTGAAGCTTTCTGAAAATTATATGAAGAAAAATTTTGATCCTGGTATAATCTTTTTTTATTTTTTTTTTATTTAAATTGATATTTTAAAAAAAAGGCAAAAACTGCTAGAAATGGCAAAAACCAGAATAGAAATGATCACTCAATGATCAAATCTTTTGTGATTAAACGTCTTTTGTGGCTCCAGAAGAATTTTACTTGATGCAAAGTGATAAAAACAGCTCTTTTGAGCCACATTCTGAGCCCAGTCGTATTTCTTTTTTCACATATACATGACTAATAACAGAAACATTCCTGACCTCAGTTCCTCGGTGCCAGCCTCCCAACCTTCTAATCACTGCTGTAAAAACTTGCAAAGCTTCAGTGGCTCCACAGAACAAACTCCCACAAACCAAATCAAGGCCTGATAATATTTGGAGCTGGACCTACTGCCTTCAGAGCGTCCTTGGGTTTCTTTGGGATTGAGACTGTTTCCTGAGGAATGCCCCCCCCCCCCCCCCCCCAAGTGCTGACAACACCAACTCTACCCCCGACTCCCGAGTCTCGCTCCCGAACATGAAACGGGCCCATTGTTTGCAGGGCAGATAGTGGACCGCGAGGGACCTGACAAGGTTCTTGTTATCACAGAGCTAACAGACATATGGCAGACAGAGAGGTGAAAAGGTGCCGCGACAGGGACTCTCGTGTTGTTGGACTAATGGGGGAGGGGGGCAGTTTCACCTGTGCACCTGCCGATAGAAAAGTCTCACATCTTACCAGATCTACCTTTAAATATGTTGCTCAAAATAACAGTAAATGCGTGACTGACCAATCTAAACGAACCTGTACAACATTTCACTGCCGTGGAGAAGAGCATTGGCATTAAATGCAATTATTAGGGTGCAGCAAAAAAAAAGAAGAAAATGCTCCTTAAAAAGGTCAGGAAGCATGTTTCAAACTTATGTGATCATTGTGTGGTATGGAGGAGAAAAGAAAATCACCCAAAGTCAAAATAACTTCAACAAAACAAAGGTTTTATTTAGAACACTTGTGAAACACAAAAATGTATTTTATGTGTTGAAAACGCAAGTGTTCAGTTTGTGGTTGCACATTGGCACTTACAAAATGAAAGCTTTTCAAATAGAAAACAAAAAATGTCAATACAAATAAGTATAAATACATATTCACCTATTCTACATGTGTTGATCATTTGTATACGTTTACTGTCATGAGGTATAAAATACTGTGCACACCTGTAACACACCCCTAAGACACAACTTGTCTTTGAAAAGCAAAGAAAAAAAAAACCCCACATTTGATTTAAGTTTTGGTCAAAAAACAGGATATGAGAGTCGATCAGAGTCATGTCCATGTCAGTATGAGTTGAGAGGAAACGATTCTTCTGTTTTTTTTACCATGATGGCCAAAACATGTGAAAACAGCAGGTGTGACTTCAGACGTAGTCCCTCCGGTCGTAGCCGCTCGGGACGATGGACCTGGTCGGGGAGTACATCATCTTTGACGGAGGTCCGAACCTCTTCTCCGGTTGTTTTGGGCAACTGGAGCACAGGATGCCCCCTCCGATGAGAAGAAACGCAGCTGCGGCCCAGCCCAGGTACAAGGCCCCGCCGATCTCTCTCTTCTGAGCTTCAGGTATGATGGGATTGTAGAACTCCAGAACGATGGAGTTGGCCGACCACGACACGGGAATTAGCTGCGTCAGAGAAGCCAGAATGAAGGCCGCCCCGGCGACGATCATCACCCGAGCTTTCGCCGCCTCGTCGTCCACGCAGTTGGTGCACTTTGCTCCCATGATGGCCACGAGGACTCCCACGATCCCCACCACGATGGAGATGACCGTGAGGGCTCGCGCAGCCTGGAGGTCGGCGCTCAGGGCCAGCATGGAGTCGTGGATCTTGCACTGCATCTGACCGGTACTCTGGACCACGCAGTTCATCCAGATGCCTTCCCAGGTCGTCTGGGCCGTGACGATGTTCACGCCGATGAACGCCGACACTCTCCACATCGGCAGGGCACAAGACACGATCGCCGAAATCCATCCCAGGACGGCCAGAGACACTCCGAGTATCTCTAATCCCACTGTGGGCATTTTGGCAGCGTGAGGATGTCCTTGCTATATGAGGTGAGGTCTGGGCGAGGGTGGCCAGGAGGTGTGATAATGCACATAGGCAGCCGGTTCCTTTAGGAGAGAAGGTGGAGTCACTGGGTCATTGGCTGGGGAGAGAGTTTGAATCGTCTCGCTGTCCGACCTCATTTGAAAAACCCCCCACAAATTCAACTTTTCCATGCAAACAGACGCAGCTTAATGATTGAACTCTCAAGGCCCCAGTAGTTCTCCCCCCTGTGTGAATGAGGAGGCGGGAGTAAACACAGAGTCTGTATCTCTCAGGTCTGGTGCGGTTAAAGGATAACAGATGCGGTAAAAACCAGTGGATGAATGATTGAAAGTGAAAAGCATGGTCTAATCTCCTGCAGGTGTCTCAGGGTGATTGTAGATGATGCAGGAGTCCGTTTTCTTGACAAAACTGAACTTAATGTAACCTCTTTTCTTGTTTTGTTTTGTTTTACATTGGTTGGTGAATCTAGTTGTTTTCTTATTTATATACACAATAATGACAGAAACTGAGCAACAGGAGAGTCAAGGCATGACAGGAGTGATAAAAAGAGTTTTGGCTGACATATTTCCTTGGAAACCAGTGGGAGTATTCCATGTTTGAGAACTTTGTATCGTGATTTTGGAGGTATTTGATAAAAGCCATCAGGCTGAGTTCTGCAGAATTATTATCTAATCACATTTACAGAAAAAAGCTGCTTGATTTGGCTTGAAATATGTTTTCAAAATGAAAAGTCTTTGTGAGGAATCAACTGGCTGATTATACAAACCACAGCTTGTCTTTGTCGGCTGTGATTGAGTATTTGTTTTTCATCTGAGCAGATCAGTACCTGCCCTCTAAAGAACACGTCTTTAAACCATGTTGTTGACACCATTTGAAAAGACCAAAAACAATCATTACAACTGTATTATGATGTTAATTCTTAACATATCTACGAAAGTAGTATAAATAAACATAATTATTTTCATTTTGAGGATGTGTTTTAGGAAAATTGCACTTTGGGGAAAAGTTCCTGAAAATGATTATAATGATTTAAAAACGAGCAGAGTTACTAACTTGTTACTGAAAGTGAGAAGCCTCTCTGTCAGGACGTCCTAATGATGATTGTCATGTTACTGTGACTGTGTGGGTCAGTCTGACAACTGATTCACTCAAGTTACATTAGTTACTTTGAAGTCGAACGGTTATGCACACTTGGTATTTGGGTCTCTTTGAGTTAATCAGTCATTCATGTTGTCTGCTTTATTCCTGCAGTGGCGCAGAACACTCGCCCTTAAAAGAAACTGATTTCTAAACTAATGTCAACGAGAGAAAGCGGCAACAAAACAAGTGAGATGAACTACAAACATGCAGATAACAAGACAACGGCAGAAAAATGTGAAACAACCAGCTGAAATGTGTTGCTTACAGTCTGATACTTTATTTCACGGTCATGACTTAGTTCAGGAGTATTGAGGTGTTTTTTCTAGTAGACATACAAAAATGCAGCTGATTCATATCTCTCTCCACTTCAGACAAAATAAGAAGAACAGTCTCTGAGAAAATATGTTACTGTTACGGTGGAATTTCGGAGGCTCAGGTGCGGAGAAACCAGCAGGAGACAGATGAGTACATTTGGCGGAGTTTATTCTTTTAACGAGAGTGAATCAAACGTGCTGCAGGCCCAGAGGCAGGAGGTCAAGACTGCTTGCTGAGGCGGGAGCAACTGGGGCACGAGGTTGGTCTGGTCACGGTGGGTCAGGAACCAAGGAAGCTGCGGCTGGCAAGTCTTCAAAGAGAAGCAAAAAGGAAGCGGCGTTAGTTTAAAAGACTAGACTGGGACACAGCACACGCAGGTCTACTAACTCTGGGAGTTTTACGATCCAGCGCCGAGAGGAGTCGAACACCCGTTTAAGAGGTGTAGCTGATCATGGGAAAACGAGCTCCACCCGATCGTCACAGCTGAATGGAATTAGATGATGAATCCCTCAGCAGCTCCACTTCCTGGAAACCAAAAGGAGAGGAGAGAGAAACGCACCCAACCACGCCCCTAGGAGGCCTCTGAGGAGTGGGGCGTGACAGTTACAACAGAAGTACACATGGAAAATGGTGTGTAAGTACTGCACCATTTGCAGTCGTCTTGTGTTATTTGCTTTGCAATTCCCACGTGTTCTCAGCTTTTAATTTCCCAGGACAACAGAGTCACAGATTAATGAAGCAGTAGAACACACAAACACACACCGTGCAATGGTCTGACTGTACACATGAGAGAGGGTTTATTAAGGTCGCGCTTTCAAACGTCGTTTTAATTCAAGTTCACCTGTTGATTGGCAATGTTGAATAGTGGTGAGTACTCCCATCTCACCACTGGAAGACTTCTTATATGTACAGTTTGCATGTTCTTCCTTATGCTTGTTAGTTGACCAGCTTCCTCTCACAATCCAAAGACGAGTATATTAAACAAACTATTGACTCTAAACCACCTGTGTAGGTGTTTGTGTTTGTGTTTGTGTAATGTCTTATGGCTCACATACTGGTTGATTACCTGATTTAGCCCATTTAGAATTTCTTCACATTTGTTTCCAAACAGAGGGGCTTTATAGACGACCACAGTCTCATAGAATATGTAACAAAAGTGATGTACTTTTCTCAAAATGAGAAGAATATATTTAAAAAGCTGAAAATACCAATGGAAATAAAAGGGCCTGTGGTGAATCTTATCAGATTTTATAGTACTTTTAGTGGATTTTAGAGTAGTTTTAGAAGATCTTAGAGAATTTGTAGGATATTTAAAAGTTTTATTTATGGATTTTATGCATGATGCACAGATCGGATGACAATTAACACATTTCTATCTATCTATCTATCTATCTATCTATCTATCTATCTATCTATCTATCTATGAAAATGATGAAAATGCTTGAAAATGCTTGAAATGTCTGCCTTCCACATTTCAGAAAGTATTCTTTTTTTTTGCTACTTATTTGGAAAGTTTCTCTTTCTCTCAGCTAGTGAACCTGAAAGCATGAAAAAAAAAAAAAAAGAAACCCATGTGTGACCATGCATGGTACAAATGTATTACAATGTTGAATAGTAGTGCTTTATAGCATGTGCCAAATCTTCTACAATAATGCAGGAGGAAGTTTAGACATTTTATTTGATAGACTTAACTATACATCATAGAATGTGTGTGATTAGGCCATTTGACATATTTCTCAGAGTTAAAGGTTTTGAATCAGGATACTGGAATCTACACAGGATATGAATTCATCTTTTATTTGGGGGAAACAGTAGTAAGAGCAGATCTTTGTCACAAAAGGCTTTCTGGATTTGATACATGTGGTTCAGAAATGTCGAATCCAAGGCAATCTTTGACAAGTTTTTATTTTGATTCACAGTCTGTGCTATGTGATCACTTCAGCAACTGTTTCATGTTTGTTATTCTAGTTTCAGTCTGTGGGAGTTTGCAGATATCTTGGTTTCTTTATTTTTCTAACCTTCATTATTCGCTTCAGTAAAGTGAGGAATGTCTCCAAGTATTTTGACTACTTGTTGACTCTTTAAGGCGTTACAGTGGATATATTGTGGACATTTCTGCTGTCGTGACTTCAGCAGTCTCTTTTATGCATTTTTATTAAATTGAATTTCACTTTGTTTTTCAATTCAGGTTTCAAAAACGCTTTTAGAATGCACATGCTCAAGTTACTCCTACTAAGAAGTAAACAGTTGCTGATCAATAGGTGCTTTGAGGCTCAGTTGAGACTTGGTCACTGTGTACCTAATAACCCCCCCCCCCCCCTGCAGATGGAGACTTTTATCTGCGACTCAGTTTCAGTTTGCAAATGGAGGACGGGCTACAATGGACAGGGAGCACAAGCTGCTCCTCAGAAACAAGCCCCCCATTGTTTCTGTCCCTTGTCCACATTGTAATAAAATCCCTAATTCTGGCGTACAACAGAAATGTAGATAGCACGCTGCACGTCTAATCAAAGAACTCTGTGACATGAGAGGTGCAGTTTTAATCAGTCAGGGTTTTCATTTTTATTGATGATTTTGACAAATCCTGCTCATGATGGCAAGTATCTTCATTTTCCTCAAGTGAGTTTCATGCAATTTTCTTTTCTTGATCCTTACAATTCATGCAAGTGAAGCATGTTTAACAGAAAATGGACAGAAGCACAACACGGAACCAGCTTCAGTCACTCTTGCTCCCAGTGAGCGTCCATCTCATCTATCAAATCCATGAATCACAATCTTCACATCGTCTCAGGTCTACACATAGTCTCTCCTGGTGTATCCATTCACCGACGTGATCTTGACCGCTGAGTAGTCCACTTTCGAGGTCGGAGAGCCGCCGCCTGTCGCTGACCTGGGTGGACAGGAGCAACAGAGAAGAGCTCCCCCTACAATGAGCAGGCATGAGGACGCCCAACCAAAGTACAGCGCATTACCGAAGTCCCTCTTCCCCGTCTCCTCCAGCAGCGGGTCGTAGAAGTCCAGCACGATGACGTGGGCTGTCCAGGACACGGCTATGAGTAGTAACAGTCCCGCCGCCACGAAGGTCGCGCCCGCCGCCACCACCAGCCGCGGCTTACTGCTCGCGTCCCGGCTGCAGTTGGTGCACTTGGCGCCGGCCACCGACAGGCCGATACCCACGATGCACAGCACCATGGAGACGATGACCAGAGCCCGGGCCGACTGCAGGTCGGGCGGCAGCCCGAGCATGGAGTCGTGCACCTTGCAGTGCATCTGGCCCGTGCTCTGCACCGAGCAGTTCATCCACAGGCCTTCCCAGATGACCTGCGAGATGACGATGTTCTGGCCGATGTAGGCAGCCACCCGCCACATGGGCAGACCGCAGGTCACCATCACCCCCAGCCAGCCGGCCACGGCCAGGATGATCCCGAGGACCTCCACGCCTGCGGACGACATGGTCGGACCCGGGGAGAGCTCTGTCCCGGGGCTCAGTGCGATAGGAGGCCCTCTTTGTCCACAGGCTCAGCCCTCCGGAGATGAAGGCGATATCGGATCTCTGAGGCTCCAAGTCCTACGTGAGACTTTTAGTGAGGGAGAAAGAGAGGGAGAGAAACAGATTCTACCTTCTTTATACAGCTTAGACGACTGAAGGTGGAGTCAGCTTAAGGTGGCATCATGTTTACCTTCAAACTGCACTTACATATTAGCATACATACAAGAATTGTATCAGACTGCATTTGACTGAAACAAGAGTCGCATCCACAATTCACTGCTGTACACATTAAATTCCTGAATCCTTTCTTAATCTTCAAGTAAAATAATGACTAAATATAGATTTTTGTTAATCATACATATACTGATTTTACTTCCCTTACTCTAATTACACCCCCAAAATAATCATTTATTGCTGCATCTTTGTCAGTACAGTTGTATTCCTTGAAAGATAATTTAGATTTTTATTTGGAAAAGGTATGGATCTCCGATCTGTGTCAACCTTGAAGAAAAATGTTGAATCATCTCCTGAATGAGCTTTTCATTCCTGAAAAAAAAAAAACGAGCAACAATGACAGGCCTTGTTATTTGTTGGTCAGCCACATAATCCCCCTCACAGAGAAGGAGAAATAACCCACCGGGTCTGAACATGATTCTAATTCTAGGAGATTTTCGTCATTTTGATGGGATATTGTTAAAAGAATATACAATTATACTCATCAGGGAAGAACCAGATAGAAAATACCAAATTGTGGCAAACGTAAATCCTTAAATACTTACTTGGGATTTAATTATAGATCAGGTGTAACTTACTCCCTCAGTGAATGCCCCCTTTGTATGTTGGGATTTTTTTTTGGAACCTAAAAGAACAGTTAACGTCTTTATTTCTTTTCAGTCAGTAGAAATTTATTGAAAGCATTAAGTTACGGTGACACATGCATGTGCAGCATCCTCTCATCTTGAATTTCACTAATTATTACATTTTAGCTTTTCAATTTGTGACTCATTTTTTGATGAAAGAAAAGCTCACCGACATCATTTAAAATACCAGGAATTTCTCTGCATCTGATAGACGTTCAGGTTGACCAACAAGTGAGTTTTGTACCTTTTGCGGCCCTCCCACTAATTAAGAGATGTCACCGGGGGTCAGCGGTCAGGGTGGGCATCTCATCTCATGTGCACTCATCCCTCCACTCTCATAACCGCCAGTCTTCCCACACTCATTCAGACTCACAACAAAGAAAACCTGATATCCCACTCCTAACGGATTGATTTATTGTGACACTGTGGTATCTTACACAGATACAAACATTTTAATTCAGTTAAAAAAAAAAAAAAGAAAACTGTTGTCAAACGTTGAACTGGAGCATTTGTGGTGATTCAAACTCACAATCAGAAAGAAAAGAAATGCTTTGATGTCATCATTTGACGAGAATGAATATATTGGTTTTTCTGGACTTCCTGAACAATGAAAGTCACAGTTTATTTTTGTTTATGATTTTTTTTTTTTTATTATATTTACTATATCCACAACATATATTAGGATCTCCTGATCAAAAGCACAAAAAAAAACCTATCTTTAAAAAAAAAACAACCAACAACATCTGTATGAATTTATGAAACTGACAACATGGAAAGAAGTTGAGATCACAGTAGGAGGATGTCTGATGCATGATACTACTGACACTAAGTAAACATCAGTGACGATGAACTGTTGAGTATAATGTTATTACATATGTTTACAGGCAGGGGGCGCTACTACTGCATTCTCTCACAATGATGATCGTTTGGATTAGCAGAAAACGCCCTAAATTTAATCCACATCTGTTCAGGTGATGTGAATTATCATTTGTTACAGCTGTACGACATGATAGAAGAAATAAGCACAGCATAAATATTGTACAAAGTTCTGCTGATTTGTCTTTTCTTTTCAGACATTTTTGGCTGTTTTAATAATCCTCCTTTTATTTTATTCTCTGTATATACTCATTGATTTGTTTTGATTTCTCCATTGTGTTCTTTCTCAATTCGAGTCTCTTGTTTGTTCTACATTTTGATCTGTTATTCGACTTAATTAATTCATTTCCTTGTATTTTCCAGAATTCTTAAAAATGTATTAGAATGTATCTTTTTGGACTTCTATACATTTCAATTTATGTGTATTAAAAATGTCTCTCTTTTGATTGAGACTGTAATCATATTCTATAATAATACTCTACTATGTTGAATTGATTTACTTTCTTTGAGTTATTTTCTACTATGTTAGAAGTATTAGTATTAGTCAAGCAGATCTGGTAAAAAAAATGTTTTATTATTTGAATACACCATCTGATTCATTACCAGATCAGGTTTTCTGTCAGTCTCTGCACTGGGGGTGTATCTTTCATCTCGTATCAGCTGGATAGTCTGCAGCATGACACCAAAACCTAATGATGAACATCCGCAAAATCTGTTTAACTTGGCTTTTAACGGAACCCGCAGTCCTTGTTCAAGGAATGCCTGCCCGCCCTCTGTTATTATTGAGCACTGAGAATAAAACATAATGTATTTGTCAACTTCAAACCAGTTTGGGACTGGAGCCTGGTGCCAATGAGAACAGTTCCGGAGAAATTCTGATAAAACCAGATCGCACCTGAGTCATAATAAAGATGATTGGCTAATGCATCTGTGAAATCACTACAAACGTAAACAAACAAAGAGCCTGGCTTGTTTTATATTTACATACAGAGTGAACATGAAAAGAAGAACTGGGTAACCTTCCTGGAAGTGTCATGATACAGTAACGTGGAGCGGTTGACTTTATGAAACATGCACCATGTCTAACGTGTCGCTCTGCCACGGCATGCAGAACAACGCTGTAGCCCTTTGCTAAAGGTCAAAGAGGAACACAAACTGACTCCGTCACACAGAAAGATTAGGAACTGTGTTGTTCTTTTTTTTTTTTTTCCAAAACTTGCAATACAAGTTTTTGCTTCCTCAAAAAGATATGACTTTTAAACTGCATGAAACCTGTCCAAGGTTTTGAAAAGAGACGGATATAGTCCTCTGAATGTCAAACTAAAGCAGTATTTTCTCGCCGCCAGGTCCAGTTCCTTCAAATAAAAGCTGAAGCAGCAGAAAAGTTCAGTTGCTTTGTACTCGTGTTACAAACCAAACACTTGCTAAACTGCATGCTGCATCATGACCTCCGCATTAGTGCTGCTTGCCAAAGTGAATGAAACACAATTCATGTTGGATTATTGTGGAGATATTTTTCACCAGCTGAGTTCTGAACAAAACTTTCTTTTATAAATAGAAAAAAAATGGCAGATATTACTTCAAAATGCACATAACTTCATAACATGCAATGTATTGCCTTGTGAAGCGTAGTATTTCCACACTTTGCTCCATTTTAAGCGGCTTTACTCATGTTTTCAATCCTCAATCAAACTTTATTTACACCAAAACTGTACTGAAATCGACATTTTTCATGGACTTGGTTTGTCTGTTTGTGCTGCAGAATTCCCCATCAAGGGGAATGCAATGATCTCACCAGGGTATAGCCAGTATTAGTATACAAATGCAAAGTGCACATTACTTAATTGATCAACTTGTCATGACACTGACACTGGGAGGCTGACTGAATAAATTCATCAAATAAACCTCAGACAAAAAGTACTAGTCACTAACATTTATTTCAGTTTATTTTTTAATTTGCCACAAGCAATTTGCATTATTTTACCATGCCAGGCCACTAGTTGGTGCTGTGCTTTTGACATGTAAACACAGATGAATGTATTCAGAGCACAGTTCAATGAGTGAGAACATTCAGCTCCTTTAAACTCTTTGTTTGCCGAGTAGAACAACTTAGTGTCTGACATCTATAAGAAATGCCTCTCCGCTGATCCAGATGACTTAAATTGACACTTTGTTGAAATTCAGAACAGATTTGAGATTGTTTTTGTGTCGTGCAATAAGCGGTAACTGCGTTCACTGTCAAACTGAGTAAACAGAGCCTGCTGTGCGCGGCGCTCACACACCATTGAGACCAACATGAGTATCAACCACGAGATTGGAAAATGGCCCATGCTACAGGACTCAGTTTTGTTTAAAAAAAAAAATCTGAATCACCTTCACTTCAGGAGTTTGCCACATTTCGCAGCAGGTGCATCGGCACTCCGAGGCCGCCTCCTGGGAACATGCATGCAGCGACTTGCAGAGCGTTTCACTAAACATCAACCTGTCCTGGGAGTGGGAACCAGTTGGACGACTTTCCAAGAGGCACAGTTTGGGAACAGGTTGTTGTCTCGTCACAGTTGAACCGCGCTCAGTCCCAAATACAACTGAAGTCTCGCTTTGTGACCAGTTCTGTCGGCCTTTGACTCCAATTGTTGTTGTTTTTAAAAAGCTGATGTTGATTTTAAGTTAATGTTTTCTCTTTGCTTTCCCAAGCAAAGAGAATCCAGTTTATGTGCAACCCTGCATCAAAATCATATAAAAGCACTGAAATAAATCTTTTTTTTCTCATCAGGAAGCTGAACAAGGAAATGAAAAAGATGAATTTATTCCTGTGTTTGTTCACAGTCCAAAAACTTTAACTAAACTAACAATTCTAGAACAAAGCATGACCCGTTCACCCTGATTTATTTGCCTACCGACTTATATGGGAGCTTTGTGTGGGTTATATTTGCTTTTTTAAACTCAGAGCATTAAGATTAGTGCCACAGGGCGCCATGACTACAGGGCTAGGTCACTTTTGTCCTTTACAAAGTGATGATTTCAATTTGATGTGGTTCTGAAGAAGTCTGAATCTCTCTTTCATGAATCTGGCTGAATTTTCATTCATTCATTCATTTATTTATTGAATAAATTGGAATGAGTTTGCACAATCTATTGCGAGTTTGAGAGTTTCCGCTTCCTATTTGTGTCATGTGATGATACGTTGTCCTCAAACATACGTGACTCATGAAGTTATTTACCGGGCTTAAATTACCCACTGAAACTGTGACTGTACCTGAACAATGGCCTCGGGGCTGGTTCTGCTGATGTCACACAGGCACACACTTCCCACTATCATACACGGAACTTCTCCCAATTTTTTTTAAGCTTTTTGAAAAACCAGAAGTATTTAACTAAGACCAATTTCCATTACATTCGGAAAACAATAGACAAAGATATTGCGTGTCATGTTTAGAACGAAAAAGGTTGTTGTTCCTGCTATTCAAACCAAGGTTTAGAGAGTTGTTTGAATTCAATATTTACAACAAGTGTAACAAAAACTTGCATGTGTGGCTTAAATTCCTAATTCAAAAAATTGTATCTGTAAGACACCACTCAATGTACTACACAGTACATTGATTGGTGTCTTACAAATACAAATACAGTCACTATCTGTACACCACACTTGGTCATTACACACACATGTATTTTTAGGACAGCATGGACAACACATGCATTCATCTTTTTGGTTTGATTCATACAAATGCAACGTGATGTAAACTGTCAATAGCCACTGAGAGCGTTTCTGCTCAGACAGTTGAAGCGTTGAACGGCCCAGCGGGAGACAAAGCCAGCCGTTACTGTGAAGCCCGGGCTTGCCTCAGTCTGCCTGCCGACACACGCCCTTCATCGCCCTCTGGCACTTTCTCACCACTCCTCTGCTCAAGTTTAAAAAAAATTTTTTTTTAACTCACTGCTCCAGAAATGTGCTAAGTTGCTTGAACAAGCTTGTGTTTAAGAGTTTCCTGACAGAGTTTTAGTTGATATCTATAAAAAGAACAAAACAAAAAAAAACCCAAAATAATCCAGAACACACCATGCATTTCAAGGTCTTTCCACAATATAAGCAAAATTGTCACATAATGCTATATGACTAAATTGGTTTAAAGTGTGGTTTCATGAGGCAAAGGCATTGAAATGTTATCGAAGGGCGTGAAACCTTCAGTTGTTCAGGACATCTAAAATAGTGAATCAGTGTTAATCTGTCTATCTATCACACATGCAAAGGGCAAACATGCAAACTCCACCCACAGGAGATGCAGTCTCTCTCTGATAAGTAAATTTGTACTTTATACTTGGTTTTATAATGGGAATTAACATTTTGCAAGTCATCATTGATTCATGCATGTTTGTGTTGTTCGCTGCTTTATGCCTGCCGGGCCACGAGTCATTGCACCTTGTACTTTTGAGAAGATATTTTAAAGGCGCCGCTCCGAGACGTCTTCAAGGTCTCTGGCCTTCAGGCTGGAGGAATATCTTATCTTATAGCGTTCCTACCTTCTCAGCTCACATAGAAATGTACTTACACACACACAGACACACACACCAGTGTTAACCTTGCTTTGTTGTATCATGGAATAAGAACGTAACCGCCTACTTTAAGTTTGAATAAAACTGGGCAGCGAAATGAAGATCTTGGCAGATCGATGAACTTCAGCTCCTGAGGTGAATTCATTTCTCTGTCCTTGTACAAGCTGACTTATTGTTTTGACTCTTTATTGCTCTCGATACTGGGGTTGTCTCTCTTCTCTCATTCTTGCAGGTTTTTTACCTAACACTCTCTGAGGCCACAGTGCTCATGCCACATGACCATGTGCTTCCAGATTCGATCTGCTTGTCAGGGCCAACAGTGTGTGTTCACATGCTGCAAAGTCCTGGTGCAATGTGCAATTTTGAGTCACAAACACACAAGCAGCGCCATATTGCACGACTTGCTTTTGCTCCCAGTTTGAGTTTGAGAGTGTCTGAAGTTGCTCCAAGGGAATGAGACCCTCGCTGCCACAGCCTGCACATCAGAACTGATCTTGACCTGAAACCATCTCTCCTCAGAGTCTTAATTGTGGAAATTCCTCTCTGCCCCCTTGTGTGTGGAACCTAATCTCCACAGCCAGGCTCAAGTACCTTTAATGATCCTACCGGGGATAAAATAGAGGTATTATAGTCCTAAAAAGCAGTTCTGGCTCTTAAACACTGCCTCCATTCATTTCTGAAACAATCTGATTCTCTCTCTCTCTACCTCTCCCTTTACTCCTTTTCACTATTCCCTCTTTCTTTTCTTTCCTTTTTCTTTTGCAACAGTCTATCACCTGGAATCATTTGGCATGGTGTTTGCTATTTCGCCTGATGTCTTGCTCACCGCTGTGGAAAAGTTATCAATAACTCGAGTTGTAAACAGATTGCAAAGTGCAGCTTCTCTCTCCACTGGCCGTCCAGCAGGAACAAGCCGCGAGCCTTCAGCCTGCGAGGAGTGGCATCACAACAAGGTCAGTGCTCATCTCTCGCTTCTCCTACAGTAAATGTCATATTTGGAACATGTTGTGGGAGTAGTGGTGTTTCTTTGTCTAGATTTAAAGCACACATGTGGTGAAATCTAATCATTGTTGTGACAGTGTCTCTGCAGGTTATATATTCTTTGAGCTGGGTTGTTTAAATTATATTAATTGCTGCAGCATTGTGTGTACAGCTCATCAAAAAAAGTGATATATATCAATGAGATAAAACATAAAAATGAATCAAAACATTCTACATTTCTCATTTTGGTATAAATACATCCCATTTTTGTAAAGTAATTAAGTCAGTTAAACATTTCAATGTTGAAAGTTGCTCACTCCTGTGTATTAATCAGTTGAAATAATAAATGGTCATTTTAAATTTTAATAGGAAAAACTTTTATTAGAAGATGTTAAATTTAATTAAAAAAAAACATTATTCTGCATTTGGGATTATAACGTAAAGATAACTCAAATACATTTTCAGCACTTGCATATCACAGTTTCAACTGAAAGTTGTGCCACTCAAGAGATGGTAGGTTTACCTACAGGAGCGAGATCCTTCAGAAAATCATTGTTTTTCACCAAATAATGTGAATTTGACACTTATTAACACTAATGCCAACTATGACTTTCACAATGATTTTGAATAAATAAGTGCTGATTATTTAGCTTTAAAGTGGCCAAAAAGTTAAATCTTTCATTATTTATATGAAAGAGCTACTTGAAAACAGATTTATTGGAATAGTATGGAAATTTGAGATTGTTCCGGAGAAGGAAACAGAAAAAAGACTATTTAAAGTAGGGCATTTTAAAATGAAGCATTGACGGCACTGAAATCAGATGTAGGATAGCTCACATTTTTATCTCAAGACATTCAAAGTCTTTAAAAAATATTACTTGAGGTGTGACTTCCTGGAGCGGATGGGGCGAGGCGTCTCCCCCTCCAGTCTACGTATCATCATCCCCCTCCCAGGTTTCTGTGTTTTCTCAAACCAATCAAGTTTTGTAGTAGAATTTTTCACAATATCTTAATCTGTACAAAAGCTCTGTATAAACGTCACTTGACTGTATTAAGTCATTTGTATTGTGAAAGTGGATCAACTTGATCTTCTCCGCACCTGATTAAAGCTAAAACTGATCACATGATTTTTTATTAAAAAAAACAAAACAACTCTTGATGCACCATTTTCTTCACACCATCAGATTTTAGTTTAATTCTGCATTATTTAGGGTATTTTTTTAAAATTATTATTATTATTTCTTGTCAATGGGAGATCTATAGGCAATACATGATATTGGTTGACAGGTTTAACATTTGTCATGTTTTTTCTTAGCTTGTTGTTTATAATGTTTTTGCTTTTCTTTGTAATGCTATCATCACCCCCAATCAACAGCTGCAGCTCATTTCAGTTGGTGTGTTTGAAGCATTTGATATTCATCAAACATTAACAAAGTGGCATTATGAGCACACAGAAGGAACAGAACAAGCACCTGATGGCTGTGACATTAAGGGTGTGTCCGACGGTATTTTTGAGTGTGCTGCACCAAAACCAACACCTGTGAGTCACCGAGTGCCTCTTACACCTGCTGTGAATGCTTGAGTGAGACAAAAGCCGACATGATGGCACATGTCTGGGCCTGGGATCATAGGCGGGCGGGCGGGCGGGGGGGTGGGATGGCGGGCGAAGGTGGGGGCAGTCACCGCGTCACTGCTCTCTGTGTGACAGTGCAACATGTGTCATGCCCCTCCTGAGTTCAGTGTATAAAAGGCCCACTCCAACCTTCTCCAAACATTCGCTCTTTGGAGGATCTCTCAAGCGAGACTTTCAAGCACTTTGGACTTTTGTATTTGGACGACAGCACTTTCTAACGGAAACATGGTGGCGGCAGGCTTGCAGATGTTGGGCATTGGCCTGTGCATTATTGGCTGGATCGGAGCCATCATTACCTGCGCCCTGCCCATGTGGAAAGTCACGGCCTTTGTGGGCCAGAACATCGTCACGGCCCAGACGACGTGGGAGGGCATCTGGATGACCTGCGTGGTCCAGAGCACGGGCCAGATGCAGTGCAAGGTCTACGACTCCATGCTGGCCCTGTCCCAGGACCTGCAGGCCGCCCGCGCCCTCATCATCATCTCCATCCTGATCGGCATCCTCGGCATCCTGCTGGGCATCGCGGGGGGCAAGTGCACCAACTGCGTGGAGGATGAGAGCGCCAAGTCCAAAATCGGCGTGGCCGCTGGTGTGATCTTCATAATTTCGGGCGTGCTCTGCTTAATCCCCGTGTCCTGGACGGCACACACCATCATAAGCAACTTCTACAACCCGCTGCAGGTCAACCCACAGAAGAGGGAGCTGGGAGCGGCGCTCTTCATCGGGTGGGGAGCCTCAGCCCTGCTCATCCTGGGCGGCGCCCTCCTCTGCGCCAACTGCCCCCCCAAGGATGCCTTCTCTGCCAAGTACTCAGCCCCCCGCTCATCTGCACCAAGGGACTACGTCTGAGGAAGGGAGGCCCGGCGGAAAAGCCATGAGACTGAAAAAAAAAAAAGACTTGATGTAAATGAATTGTGGTCCATGAAATTGATTCATGCTATCAATTGCTCAGTTTGCTACTTTAGTCCAGAATTTCTTTTCATTGATGCTGAGAGAGAGAGAGAGAGAGAGAGAGAGAGAGAGCAAGAGAGAGAGAGAAAAAGGGTGTGCCTCCCCCCACACGCACACACCCAGAAAACTGTTATGTGAACTGAGTCACTAACGGCTTGATCAGCGGGAAATGTTTTGTACTTATCACCCTACTTTGATGTATTTTGTTTGACTCATTTTGCTCTTATTTCATCAAAAAGCATCTACATATCATTTCATGCAAATGTGTTTTTATATCTGTCGACCTGAAACTGTAAATAAAACTATTTTGTTAACACTTACTTATTGCGTTTCACATGTTTTTGATTAAACTTTGGATAAAGTGGAGCCTTCAATAGGGACGTGAGCTAAAACTGATATATAGCAGGCAACCCATGAAAAAACAGATAATGTTCACCAAATTAATACTTATTACAGGTCAGTAAAACCATTCTATCATAGACCAAAACACAACATTTCCATGAAATAATTTTTTTTAAGTATAAAAAGAAAAGTAGAAATGGAAAAGAGAAGTTGAAAATAAAAAGACTATTTATAGATGTTATAATTTGGGAGATATTTCATCATTACTTAACAATAGCAAAAACTTAGTACAACATATTATGTTGTGACATAAGAAGGGTCTGTGGTGTGTGTGTGTGTGTGTGTGTGTGTGTGTGTGTGTGTGTATTCAATATTTTTGTCATTTGCATTTATTAAGAAGCTGTTTATTTGCCTGAAAAGTGCAAAATAACTAAACAGTGATTTATGGATGTGAAAATATTTTGGGGTAAAATTTTTATTTAAAAAAAAGTTCATTGCTGTATTAAACAGTCTTTTTCTTTCTGTGCTGTGACTCCGCAGTTATTATCTACCCAACACTGCCCCTTGCTGTCATGAGAATAGCAGTACAAACAAAAGGTAGATCCCCCCCCCTACAGGCTCACACATGCCAGGATTTGTTATGTTGTTCTGTCCTTTTAATTTTCTCAAATTCAGAGAATGAATATTTGAGGCCACAAAAGAAAATATTAATGAACACTTGTGGCCCTATGCACACACACACTCACACTCACACACACGCACACGCGCACGCGCACACGCACACGCACACGCACACGCACACACACACACACACACACACACACACACACACACACACACACACACACACACACACACACACACACACACACACACACAGATCAGTGCATCCCGAAACTTTATCTCCATTACACTTTATTTCCTTTACTTCTTTGATTTCTAGCTTCTCTTTCAGTTTGGTTTTCCATTTGAGGTGTGTTTCATTTCAGGTTAACTCCACCATTCACTTGACTGCAGAATATTTTTACTAGTTTTCCTCCTTGTTGCCCAGCTGAGTCAGTCATGCAATGCCTGGCTTCAAACAGTCAGTATACAGGCTTTCAGATTATGTATGTTGAGCTAAATTGTTGCTCAACAGAAAACTCTTTTTAGCCCCATTCAGAACTTAAATCTACACGAAAGAAAAGAAACTCATCGGGCCAACTAGATTAATTTATTTCAATTGGTATCATCTAAATGGATCAAGTTCTTTGAACCGAATTTAATTTATTAACTTAAGTTTAAAGCACTTTATTCATTTTTGAGGTTACCGACTTTGACTATTTTCTTTTTTCAGTGTCAACTAAATCTATTTATATGTGGATGTAAAGAAAGATTTCAAAAGTTTCAAATTCAAATAGTTCGTTTTCACTGCTTCGTAAGTTTGTTGTAGATATCTCAGACAAAGAGCAGTACACTTTCTGTTTTCTGGAAATCTGACCTTGAATCTCTGGCTTTCGAGCAGATCAGCACTCTTTAAGGTCAGTGGGTCTCTGTTTGTGTGTAAACTTGTTGTGGCCAATAGGACTGGCGTGCTGTGGTATCACACACCCTCATGTCAGTGTCCCTTCTTCCCACACTAGAGCCTATAAATATCGGCTCACGCCGTTCCGCTTGTTTTTGCCGTTTTGGACGGGAGAGGGATAACACCGGCGACATGGTTTCTCAGGGGATTCAGCTCATCGGTATCTCGATGTCTGTCATCGGCTGGTTCATGGTCATCGTGGTGTGCGCCTTGCCCATGTGGAAGGTCACCGCGTTCATCGGGGCCAACATCGTGACGGCCCAGACCATCTGGCAGGGCATGTGGATGAACTGCGTGGTGCAGAGCACCGGTCAGATGCAGTGCAAGGTGTACGACTCCATGTTGGCGCTGCCTCAGGATCTGCAGGCCGCTCGGGCCATGATCATCATCTCCATCCTCACGGGGATCTTTGGACTCTTCTTGTCAATCGCCGGTGGGAAATGCACCAACTGCATGGAGGACGAGCGCTCCAAGGCCAGGGCTTGCATCGCGGCGGGGGTTTTGTTCATCGTCTCGGGGCTGCTCTGCCTGATCCCCGTGTCGTGGTCTGCCCACACCACCATCTCCAACTTCTACAACCCGGTGGTGATCGCGGCCCAGAGGTATGAGTTGGGAGCGTCGCTGTATATTGGCTGGGCGGCTGCCGCGCTGCTGCTGATGGGAGGAGGGCTGCTGTGCTGGAACTGCCCGCCCAAATACGAACACCCCCAATACGTACCGAAATTCACACCTGTGAAGTCCATCTCCACGTCAAGAGAATATGTCTGAGAAGATGTCGGGATGCCACTTGACTCTCAAGGTCACGGGAACCGCAACTCGTGGGAGCGACTGCTTTACAGCTCAAAACCCATATATTCACCAGCGACATAAATATGCCATGAAATCCCAGCTCACCACAGGCTGAATGAAGTTTGATTAGTTTGTCTACTTGGCTAAGTGATCTTCAACTCAGCTGGCAGCATAAATAATGGCTGTTTGCTTTCTAGTTGTTTCAGCCAGGACCTGATATTGTTTTACTGCACTCTACAGTGGCGCTGCACATTTCAATTGCTTTTTAATTTTGCTTTTCAGTTAGTCTTACTGCGAAAAACTGTGACATTATTAGAAAAAAACACCTTGATGATCTTGATTTTCATTCAATTTATTTTCAGAAAGTTGGTAGAACATGCAAACTCTACCACATATAACTTCTAAATCCTTTATAAAAGGGCTTAATCTTTTTTCTGTTGCGGTGTTTTCGTGTGTTCATTCTGCAAATGATTTGTTTGTTGGTGTAATTTCTCGCTGTAAATAAAGGTTTCCTGGATAAATAATGACTGATGTTGTGAAAATCCAAAGCATTTTACATTATGATAACATAAGATAAACCTTTTTTTAGTCCAACAAGTGAGAAAATTGCCAAGTCAATGTTAGAAATACGTCTTAGGAAGGTATCTGTCATGGAATACAGTGGGTATCGGGGGTTTTATTATGCAAAACAACCACGTATTTAAAGTGATTGTCATCAATGCTGTAAACAATGACTGTTATATCTTTGCCTTGGGGCTAATTGTCTTCAGGGGAACAAGCAGTGGCTTTGGCCCCAGGTCCAAAAAGGTTTGGACAATCAATAACTTGTAAATAAATACCAAATGCACAAAAATGTCACAAATCCACATTTCATTCAAAATGGAACAAAAATGACATTATGTGTTGTTAAAAGTAACACAATCTAGAAGTTTCAGTTTGGTGACAGTCAAACAAAGTGGAGAGAGAAGTGACGATTGCTGGTAACATAAACTGGAAGAGCAAATGTTTGATCATTTGGATTAATTTACAGCAGAAACATAATTGGTTAAAAAAAACAGAGAATCTTAGAGAGGCATTTTCGAGAGGTTCACCAAGCTGTAAAACAGTCTCAGACATGTGCTCCCCAATGTGAACCTACAATTATTTGGATGATTCAATAATCCAAAACACATTGTATCATCACATGATTCTGACAATTATTTTTGGTGTGCAAGGACAGTGCGAGAGGTTTATTAGTTTCTGTAGTGATCTTGTATTTTACCAATGGTATGGTATTAAACATTATTGTGGACATTTTGTAAAGCTATCAGTTTCTCTGTCTTGTGGCCTGGGCTGGTTTGGGGATTAACAACAGCAATGATTGGCAGGAACGACATCCAACAAGCCATCATTATTACAAGAACAACAACAAAAAAGAAATCTGCATATGAAGGCTTATTGTACCAGCACAGCGGCAGGCCGTTGTTGAATGATTGGTGCCACTCCTCTCGCTTCAAGTAGAGGAATCCTGTTTGGCCAGAGAAACTCACCTGACAACTGCACAGCCTTCTTCTTTTTCACATTCTGGGAAACAACAGGGGAGAGAGCTGCGTCCATCGTCGAGCAAACCAGTGAAAAACTGCTCTCGCCTGCCGCAGACAAAGCCTCTTCGCCATGGGGAAGATCGGCAAGGAGACGGCCGGCCAGGTCATCAGCTTCATCGGCCTGATTGGTGTGGCGGTGACCACCGGGATCCCCATGTGGAGGGTGACGTCCTTCATCGGAGCCAACATCGTGACCGGGCAGATCATATGGGACGGCCTGTGGATGAGGTGTGTCATGCAGAGTACAGGGCAGATGCAGTGCAGCCTGAGCGAGTCCGTGCTGAGTCTGAGCCGAGACCTGCAGGCCGCCCGGGCCCTGGTCATCATCTCCCTCGTCTTCGGATTCATCGGATTCATAATCAGCTTCATTGGGGCAAAGTGCACGAGCTGCCTGAAGACGGAGCAGTCGGGCTCCAAGGTGGTGATCATCAGCGGCTGCCTCATCATCCTCGCCGCCATCGTGGTGCTCATCCCCGTCTGCTGGTCTGCGGCGGTCACCATCACAGACTTTCAGGACCCTTTGACCATCGACTCACAGAGGAGGGAGATCGGCGCTGCCATCTACATCGGCTGGGCTTCGGCTGCCCTTCTTCTGGTCGGGGGGATCATCCTGACCACTTCCTGCCCGCCTCAACAACCGTACGGATACGCAGGATACCCCACAGGACAATTGTACCCCGCTCCTGGATACCCGGCAACCTACGGTCCAGTGTATGCTCCTCCGACATACACCCCTACGGCTTCGTACGCACCCACCAAGCCATACAGAGCTCCGTCTGCATATTCTGCTAGACAATTCATCTAGACGTGAAGAGATGGACACTTCTGCCATGGAGGTTTTAGCAACTTGTATTAAATAGAAGAATTGCACTAAAATGCATCTTGTGTTTTTCTGGATGATGGTTTGAATTCACCCATTCACTGTGACTCTTGAATATTATGAATATACCATCAAATGTATTCCTCTGTTTGAATTGATACTGTGCAACAAAATAGAAGTCTTTTTATCGTGTGACATAAGAGAGAGAAAATGTGTGTGTGTGCAGAAAATTCCTTTGCAACACGAGGAAGCCTTTGTTAATATATTTATTTTCCTCTCGTATTACTGATTTTGTAAATCGTGAATATCTGTGATGTGATCAATGTCTGTAAATATCTTTTTATTTTTCAGATCACAAGACATAATTTCAATAAAACGTTTCCTGTACCATCACTTTATCTGCTTGGAGTCATTTATCCAATAATACTATGAAAAATATTACCTCTAAAACTCCTTATAATTTATAATTTTGTTGCAGGTCATTGGAGAGGCAAAATACAGAAATCAACAAGAAAAATACATCTACTTGCATAATCCATAATAACAACTTTTTAAAATGATTTTTCATTTTAAAGATTGTGTTCTTAAATTAAATCCCATAGATAGATCATAAAGAAACTGAAGATATTTCTTGGAAAACTTTCTTTGACACAAACACACGTGATGACGCTCTATCCATCCTTAAATGGACTGCCGATGACATCCGGTGAAACTCCCTCTCCTGTTTTCTTTTAAACCTGAAACTAGTGACTGGACCTGAAGTCCCAGTCACCTGCTCCGTCAACGGCTGGCTACTGGCTGATCATTGTTTGAACGAGGAATGCGGAGCCTCTTTTCAAACTTCAATTACACAGTGTTGTCTTGGTCTGATGTTCATCACGTCGAAACCACACTGAGTGTGCATACATATAAAGTCAAGAATCTGGTCGGGCCGGTAAATCACTCCGTGCACTGGTTTCAGGTCAGAGGGACGGACATTGTGACTCCTCCTCCAGGGGAGACAACCTAAAAACCGAAGCCAAGGTGAAACAAGCTTTATTCTACTTTACGACCAACGCTGGTCTGAAACACTCGCCTCCTTCGCTTGGTTCACCTGCAGCACACTCAGAAATCGCCATGGTGTCTTTGGGGCGACAGATGCTGGGATTTGTCCTGGCGGTCATCGGCTTCCTGGGGACCATCATCATTTGCGCCCTGCCGATGTGGAAGGTGACGGCCTTCATCGGGGCCAACATTGTGACGGCGCAGGTCATCTGGGAAGGCCTCTGGATGAACTGCGTGACGCAGAGCACGGGCCAGATGCAGTGCAAGATCTACGACTCCTTGCTGGCCCTGCCGCAGGATCTTCAGGCCGCCAGGGCCCTCGTTGTCGTCGCCATCATCGTGGCCGCTCTCGGGGTTCTCCTGGGCATCGCCGGGGGCAAGTGCACCAACTTCGTGGAGAACGAACGCGCCAAGAACCGGGTGGCCATCGCTGCCGGAGTCATCTTCATCTGCGCTGGCGTCCTGGTCCTCATCCCCGTCTGCTGGTCTGCCAACACCATCATCAGGGATTTCTACAACCCCATCCTGACCAACGCCCAGCGGAGAGAGCTGGGGGCTGCGCTCTACATCGGATGGGGCACCGCCGCACTTCTCATCCTGGGTGGCGCCCTCCTCTGCAGCAACTGTCCGGCTAAAGACGGACCAGAGTATCCAGTCAAGTACTCTGGCGCCAGGTCTGTGGCCTCCAGCCGAGCCTACGTCTGAGAACCTTTGCTGCAGCACAAGAGACTGTAAATTATTCACATTGTGTGTTTCTGATAGTGGCACCCAGAGGGAAGAGACTTTTTTCGGTAATTCAGAAGTGATTGATGGAGTAAGATCGTGGGTTTCATCATGGAACGGGAAAGACAGGGTGTGAATTAAAGTACTGGCGAGAAAATCTTCCAGCAGACGTCAACACTGGACTCAGAGCGGTGTGCAATTAAGCTTTTGTCGATCATAATTGTTCTCTGAATATCTGGTGGCAAATCTAAGCTGTGAAAGCCGAACGTAAAATCATCCAAAAGAGCTTTAATGGAGTGAAACATGCACAGTACCACTGGTGTTTTGTGAATTTGTTGTATACATTTTTTGTTTTTGCCAATATCTTTGTTTGATGCAAATACCATAACTTTACTGTTTATTTACTTAAATCACTGATTTTTAATAAAACATTTACTACATATTACCTTGTGTGTGTCTTCTTGGATAGTAAGTGGGAAATGGTTGAACCAGTTCAAGATACTTCAGAATTTTGACAGAGAAACTAAATGTAGAGAAGAACAGTTTTCAAGCCTGTATGAATTCAAAGTTGTTATGGTCAATCAGGGGACAGTGAAATGACATCTTTCAAAAACCTCCAATTTGTTTAGGCTGTTCATGTCGACTTCAAATCAGTTCAACCAGTTCTTCAGTTTACGCTGCTAGTCAAAGGCTTTTTTTTTTTTTTTTAATAGATGAAACAGAGTCCTACCCACACAACAGCTTCACAATGTACCCTGGCAAGTCAAACCAGTAAAAGCTGCAGAACCACAGCGACAAAAAGATGTTGGAGGTTGTTGTGAGATTTTAAAACCTTCAAAACAAACGTGATAGTTTATCTATTTTGTCAACTGACAAAAACCAAACCTGAGTGTGTGAAGAAAATAGTAAAATGGAGGAAAGTGTCTAAAACCTTTTCTTCAATGTTTAATTCAAAACGTCTGCTAAAGGATTCAACCCTGACTTGTGAAGTTCAGCCTGACGGGATGTGAACTGAAGGAAAGGTAAACGTATTTATAGAACACCATTCAAACACAATGCAGTTCACAGGACTTTTCAAAGAAATCCAGGAAATGCAGACCTCGGAAATAAACCAGCATGTTATTGTAAAACTGCAGATTTCCACTAATTAAACTGCAATCAGTTTTATTTGCACCTTTTACTAATTATTTGATGTCAAAATGATTAGAAACGAAACCAAGAAGGATAATTCTTGTCTCAATAGTTTTCATAATAGCATTGCAATGATTATAAACTGGAACAAAATGAAGCCTTGAGACACTTTTTAAAGCACAAAAGGTTAAAAGAAAGCCACATTATTTAAATGTTACAACATAACAACATTAACGGCACAACTTAACACAGCACAACATTTTGTTGTAGTGGTTAGCAAAGATAATAAAATTGGCAGTTTTATTTCCAAACAGCACTGAATGTATTTCAATGTGATAAGAGGAGGTGGAGCCCTGTTCATGATCACATCACACTCTATGCAAATCAGTGCTCCTTCCAACTGTCGGAGCTTTGTCACATGTCTGTTTCAGACAATTCTCACAATTGTTGAGAAGAAATGGAAATGGCAGTAATGGCAGTCAGTGACTTCTGGGGAAAGCTGGATGTGTGATCATATGTCCTATCCACGAAGCGCAACGCTTCATGGATTGAGTCACTCACCGAATCTTTTCCTGTGTTCAAACCAGCAACTCAGTTTGATCATTTTATTCATATTTTATGTAAACTTTTAGCGGTTTAATCTCTTCTGTCAATCAGGAAGACTTTGATCAGAATTGTTTAAAAACTGACCATGTGAAAGCAGATCTATTCACATAAAGTACAGTGCAGACGTATCAGTGTGAGTCTGGGATGCGAGGTGGTTTCTATGTGGAGTTTTGGCTTCCTGATGGTAAAACACCCCGTAGTTGTGTAAGTGAGTGTTGTTGTCTTTATGTTTGCCCTTTAATAACCTCTCCAAGGTGTTTCCTGCCTTCACAGAGTCAGCAGAGAGTCAGACGAAGTGTAAACTATAAAGATGGATGAATTGATTTGATTGTTTATCTTATTTTGTTTTTGCTGCATTTGTTCATTTTCAACTGTTTTAAAATCTTGTGTGTAATTCTTAAATTCACTAATATATTTCTTATCTTGCTACAATTGTTCACTGTTTCCAGTTTGCACTAATTTACATATTCCACGCATTGTGAAAACTATACCTGGAAATGAATCCCTTTTTGTTTCTGATTCTGATGTGGAAATATATTACCATACTATTTTGTTTAAAAACTAACATTTAAAACCCATATTTATTCCTTAGCTTTCAACCCAACTTGAGACTCAGCTCCTGTTTTTTTAATCTTCACATTTTAATATTTCTATTGTTTGCACTTTATCTGTTTATTTCTAATTATGTACAGTACTTTGCTTCAGCTGTAGTGGTTTTTAGAGTACTATAGAAATAAAGTTGAATTGAGTATACAAAATATCGCTAGTCACTCTAGTACTAAATTAAAATATGGCTCCTGTGTCTTTCTAAATTCTTCCCGTAAAATCTTATTCATGTTTGTTTTTAAGAGTTTCACCAAACCCTACTGACAAAATCACATTATCAAATACAACCCACGAGTTTTGGTTGGATCCAGAACATTTACTTTAGAGTGTATAAACAGCTGCTGAGCGTACAAACAAGCCTTATTTAGAAAAAAAAAAAAAAAAAAGAAAAAGAAATAGGGGTAATGGCAGCAACAGTTTCAGGAAGTTTCTCCAGCATTTTGAATCATCACAAACGTGACGCCAGCATAGCGCAGCAGGGTGGGTCGGAGGTGTGAACACACCCTGCTCTGTTGTGTTGCGTTTCACCAGGTATCACATTCCCCGGCTGTCCTCCGCGGTGAGAGGGTGAATCTGCCTCAACCGGTTACAGATCAGTATAAAAACATTTCCATCATCTTTCAGTCCAGTAGTGACTCAGCAACAAATGTAAAAAGGAGGAATTCAAAGCAATTTTTTTTGCTTTCAGTCGGGGTTGAATTCATGAATTCATCATCCATGCCTGCATAACTAAACTTTCAGTCGTAAGCCTGTGTACATTATTATTTCTGACATTATATAAAGATAAGCTGCTATATATATGTGTTCTAAAAGAAATGTAACATTGATCGAAATGTAATACAATTTGATTCGTACTGTGACTTATATTTATTCATATTCTGTGTGACTGCCTCTTTAAGAGGCAAATTAATGCATAGGCAGCATTATTCCTTGCCCAATTAACTAGTCCCACACTGTTGGGAGCACATATAGGAAAAGCACATCAAAATGTGTGGGAAATTCAGGGATAGTGTGCTCTGACTTTAGTTTGTGATTTTGCGACCCGTTTCCACAAAACTAAACAAAACAACAAAAACTAACCTAAAAAGCAAATCTGAAATGTTATACTTATAACATTAATATCTCCTTTCCTGGGGTGTTTTGGATTAAAACACCTAATGGAAACACAAAAAAATGAAACACCAATGCTTAGCATGCATTCTTTATCATTTTTTGTTTGCAAGCGCTTTATGTATAGTTTGAGTAATGGCCAAATGAAACTTCATGAAGCACTTTCTTTATTTTCTGACTCCACCAGATAGCACTCTTGGTTTGCAGATAGAGACTGAAGGACTGGTAGTCTAATGTGTTTTCAAAGATTTCAGTCTCAGCTATGCATTTCCACAGACAGTGTCATTTAGTGGCTCCAGGAAATAAAGTGTTTCATGAAGCTTCGTTTGGTCATCACTAATTTGACCCTCACAGTGGTACACAGGAGTAGGATGTTTGACACAAGCATATTATATAGGTATCTGAAGTTGAATCGAAAGTGGTTCCTGAATTCAGCAATTCTTTTCAGCTTTCATTTTTCAAGTTTGTGTATGTATAGTCTGTGCAGTAGTACTCAACATAATATGAAATATAAACATAATCCAAAAGATTCTTAGCAGTTTAGTGTTAAAATGGCTAAAGTACAAAAAAAAGTTGAATATTTCCAAATCAATATCTCAAAAGTGAAAGTGATTGTTTGAGTGACTCAACACACCTCCTTGTGTAAATTTGTATTGCAAGAATTAACGGGTGGGGGAAAGTTGGAAAACTTTGGTAGATGTTCACAGTGGCAAATATATATATATATATATATATTCAACAAAAACATTACCAATTTGTGTGTCGGAATCAATGGGAAACAAAACATTTGCTTTTGCTTTGTCTATTTATAGTTCAGTCAGTGGCTTCCTACCAACATATGCAGAATACAATTTATTGAGGCATTTATTCCCAGGTTGTGTGTGTGAGCTCTGGAGGAAAAGTATCTGTTCACCTGACAATATAGTGTTATATCTCATGGCTGTTGTCTTACGTGTGCTGTGCTGTTAGAAACAAATCAGTTTGCTTTGTTTTTACAGTAAACTCCAGGACGACCTTACTAACTTCTTCAGCATGTAGTTATGTGGGTTTTTGTGTTCCTCTGTTGTTAAACTTTTGTATTGATGATGATGCTCATGCTATTTGGCTTTATAAGAAGCATAATCAACCTTCTTAAAACTGAAAAAAAAGCAATTGAATGGACTACAAGCAGTGCCGGCTGAAGGTGGAAAGGTGGAATATTGCAAATATGTACAAGTTTGTTAATGTTTATAAAATGTTTATATATAGTATATATTAATGACTGAAAATCTAAGAGCTTAAAAAAAGCACCGTTTGTTTTGGAATTCTTTTTTGAAGTACAAATTTAAAATGCTTTGTAAAGATGAGTTGGTGTGTTGTTTGAAAATATACCTGATATATACATTTAGTTTTCAGACTAACTGAGATTCCCAGAAGAAAGAAAGAAAGAAAGTTTACACTTTGACTGCTGAAGATCAGAGCAGAACTGATGTTTAAATGGTAAATCATCTCAATTGCAGTTTGTTTTTTGCACGAGACTTTCCCAGAGACTCATGCAAAGTTTGACACATGAACAAGGTGCTGCTGATTCAGTATTAATGTTCCACGAAAGAAACATCTAGACCACTGCAGCTTGGCTGTTTACGGTTACGTGGATCTATAAGTCTGATATTTGAAGACATTAAATGTATGAGATAAATGTGGTTTAATTTCTCCACCTTACAATCAGCTGCCAGGTTCCCCGTCTCCAAAATGTGCTGCCCAAGGCTCAAAGTTTGTGTACCAGTGGTGTGTGGTGGTGTGGAGGAATGTTGTTATTCTATTAATGACACAAAGGATGCACAACATCTCATTTAGACCACACACCATTTTTATTAAAACCCATCTTAAATATGATTATAGTTACAACCACTGGTAAAGCCCTGATATAAGAATAAGAAATCAATCCATTTTCACTCAATGATCAAAGAACAAAAGTCCCATAACTTCATCTCAACTCTGATTTCAATTCTAAATTCCTGAAAGTCCTTATTTAGTGCAGAATCCTTCTAACAAAAGTAATGAAATAAAACATGCCACCATTGATATGTAATTCAAAATGAATAATAAAGACATAAGAAAAGTAACCTTCAAGACCAAATCTAAACCTTTCGGGGCAGAATCATGTAATCATGTCAAACACAAACATAAAACCTATCAAACTTTAATTGATTTCAGTAAATTCACACAACTTAAAATCACACACCATAAAACATTTAATATAGCGTCACCCCACAATTTAGCCTCTATCAGACTTAGTTGCATATTTTGCTCATGTTCTTCACATTCTTCAAGCTCTCTCGTGATGCAAAGTGATGATTGATCAACATAAGTGACTATACAGTCCACAGTCTGACATATTTCTTATTGACCGAGGCCAAACCTGCTGACCAGACCTCCAGAAAGATTGTATATGCAACATCATTTACTGATAAAGTAAAGTATAATAAAGTAAAGTTTGTACATGGCGATTTTGTGATTTTCAATTAATGTACAAAGTATCAGTATCCTTTCAATCAGTTTTCCCCGTCATTGTTCCCTCTTCAGGAAGCGTCTGTATTTAAAGAAAAGAAGAAGAGATAAAGAAGACAGTATTAATAAGAACATTGTCCAGTTTGACCAGATTTGCATCAGCTTTTTAGGCTGCGCCAATGATGATAACAGATATCTATAGCCAGCTGAAGTCTTGGATTATTTGATGATCATATTTCTTTAATCTATTACGTGTACATACCCAATTGAGTGTTCAAACCGGCTGTGGCTCCCGCCAGGGTAAACAAAAGACACTCCTCCAAGTTGCTTGATGCTTCGCAGTCTTTGAAACTCAGGTGTGTCTATGATTTTGACCAGGATTGGGTGTAACGCTATTTGTCCATGAACAGGATCATGAAACACCTTTTAAAACTAACAAAAATGAAATTAATCAAAACCATTTCCCATCCTCATCAAAAGAGTGCTACAAAAGTCAGCTGTTTTCATGAAGGCTGTTTGCACTGCATTTAATTCATTTCAACCTGCATTCCTTCCTCTCAACACAATATGTACGATTTCCTGTTGACTAACACAAGACAAACAAAATACTAACAATAAAAGCTAAAAACACACAACTTTATCTAAATTGATATTCTCACAGAGTGATGACATCTGAACCGTTTCTTATTACCTTTCCCTCAGCTCTGAAGTGGGGTAAAATTTCTCATCATTGCAGGGTTGAATAATAACATGAGAAAAAAACAGACATAAAACCCCTATATATATATATATATATATACACAGGGTATATATAAATCAAAGCTCTGCATCTCCAGCGGAGGCGATCGACCCGGAGAGGACGAGCCGGTCGATTCTTCACAAAAAGGTTTTGTCCATGCCATCTTTCCCCGAGTTCCACATGAAGGACAAGAACGAAAGAACGAACCTCAACTCCTCCACCATTTAAGTCCCGTCAACACTCCTTTATATATCATATATATATATACACACACAGTGGGGAGAACAAGTATTTGATATACTGCTGATTTTTGAAGATTTCCCACTTACAAAGTATGTAGAGGTCTGTAATTTGTATCAAAGGTTTAACTTTAACTGCGAGGGACAGAATCTAAAACAAAAATGCAGAAAATCCCAGTGGATGATTTATAAATAATTAATTTCCATTGTATTGCATGACATAAGCATTTGATACATCAGACAAACAGAACTCAATATTTGGTACAGAAACCTTTGTTTGCAATGACAGAGATCAGACGTTTTCTGTAGTTCTTCACCAGGTTTGCACACACTGCAGCAGGGATTCTGGCCCACTCCTCCATACACATCTTCTCCAGAGTGTTCAGGTTGCGGGGCTGTCGTTTGGCAACACGGACTTTCAGCACTCTCCAAAGATTTTCTATTGGATTCAGGTCTGGAGACTGGCTAGGCCACTCCAGGACCTTGAGATGCTTCTTACGGAGCCACTCCTTAGTGGCGCTGGCTGTGTGTTTCGGATCGTTGTCATGCTGGAAGACCCAGCCACGACCCATCTTCAATGCTCTTACTGAGGGAAGGAGATTGTTGGCCAAGATCTCACGGTACATGGCCCCATCCATCCTCCCCACAATACAGTGCAGTCGTCCCGTCCCCTTTGCAGAAAAGCATCCCCAAAGAATGATGTTTCCACCTCCATGCTTCACAATTGGGATGGTGTTCTTGGGGTTGTAGTCATCCTTCTTCTTTCTCCAAACACGGCGAGTGGAGTTTAGACCAAAAAGCTCCACTTTTGTCTCATCACACCACAAGACCTTCTCCCAGTCCTCCTCTGGATCACCCAGATGGTCATTGGCAAACTTCAGACGGGCCTTGACATGCGCTGGCCTGAGCAGGGGGACCTTGCGTGCAGTGCAGGATTTTAATCCATGACGGCGGAGTAGGTTACTGATGGTTTTCTTTGAGACTGTGGTCCCAGCTCTATTCAGGTCATTGACCAGGTCTTGCCGTGTGGTTCTGGGCTCATCCCTCACTGTCCTCATGATCATTGATGCCCCGCGAGGAGAGATCTTGCATGGCGCTCCAGACCGAGGGAGATTGACCGTCGTCTTGAACTTCTTCCATTTCCTGATAATTGCACCAACAGTTGTTGCCTTCTCACCAAGCTGCTTGCCTATTGTCCTGTACCCCTTCCCAGCCTTGTGCAGGTCTACAATTTTATCCCTGATGTCCTTGCACAGCTCTTTGGTCTTGGCCATTGTGGAGAGGTTGAAGTTTGTGGACAGGTGTCTTTTATACAGGTAACGAGTTCAAACAGGTGCAGTTAATACAGGTAGTGAGTGGAGAACAGGAGGGCTTCTTGAAGAGCAGACAGGTCTGTGGGAGCATAAATTGTTATTGGTTGATAGGCGATTAAACACTTATGTCATGCAATACAATGGAAATTAATTATTTAAAAATCATACACTGTGATTTTCTGCATTTTTGTTTTAGATTCTGTCCCTCGCAGTTGAAGAGTTTGATACAAATTACAGACCTCTACATGCTTTGTAAGTGGGAAAACTTTGTTGTATCAGAGTGAATCAAATACTTGTTCTCCCCATTGTGTGTGTGTGTATATACACACACACACATATATATATATATATATATATATATATATATATATCTCGAGCCACCTACTCAATGCCTCCAGCCTTTGGCACAACCATGGTTGCAGTTTGATTCCTGGGAATAGACAAGTATTTAGTCATATTAGGTTTAAAACAAAAGGCTCAGTTCAATCATCAAACAAAGAAACCTCTCTCTCAAAGACATTGTCTTAATAACCAAGCTGTGATATCAAACTATAACTTTGTTATACAGAATAGAGATTTATTTAATGACTGATGGAACATGACACTGGAACCATCATTCATTAGAAATAATTTCAAAGAATCTCACTTCATACTTCAGCATATAAAAACAACAGTTCCAGATCAGATTTTAATAATATTTTTTCAGAATTACATTTCACATGGAAAAAAAAAACAAGTATCCACACAATGACAGAATGGCCTTTATACTTACAGAATGTGGTTATTTTCCTGGTGAGATGCTTGAAGAGAAAATTAAAACAAAAAATATTGACAAAAAGAGAACATTAGTGTGAAGTGAAGCTAAGTGATGTCCACCTTCCGTTGACTGAACAAGAACATGTGCATGCTCTTATACGTGTGTGTATTTGTGTGTGTGTGTGTGTGTGTGTGTGTGTGTGTGTGTGTGTGTGTTGGGCGTGGTGAGATCGGCCGGTCCTGCAATGATCTCAATCAAAACAAAATCACATCAAGACAGACTTCTTTATTCCAGGAAAAGAATCTTTAAAGGGACACAAATATTTGTTTAATACATCATATGACAATCACGTGGATGATATGACAAACTGCCCAATTACTCACAGGAAACTTTATTCTCATTATATTTGATGACATTTAGGGGCCGTCCACACCATGAAAACATTTCACCTAAACATGCTGTTTCTGACCTGTCGTCCACATGAGGAGGTTTTAGAAGCATAAAAACAGGTTTTGGGGAAATTTTATAACCTCGGCAAATTTGTGAAAAAAGATCTGTGGAAAAAAGATTACGTAATCGCCTTTCCCTCCTCCCTCGGTCCGTGATGTCATCAAATAACCACAACAATCAGGGACTACAAGTTCTAACTTCTAAATTTCTATGTGCTTTGTCTTCTTCTGCGTTTGGTAAGTCACAGCGCCCCTAAAGGCCTGGCATGTGTACTACAAGCCCTGAAAGCTTGTGTTGAGCCGTGTTCATAGTGACATGTTTTTTGGAGAAGGCTGGGGAGAAAATAGATAATTTTTCTCATCGTGTGGATGTACCCTTAGAGGACCAAGCTGGGAAGACTGGTTGTCTTCAAATCAGACGCCCCAAATCAATGTGTGTCATTAAAGCTGTATGTGTGTTGGTATCCGGAGTAGCTGATTTCTATCTCCTTTGCTCTGCCATCATATATCAGGCTGATAGCTGAACAACCTTATCCTGGAATGAACAATCAGAATGTCCTGATCATATTTTCAGCATCTCAGCATACACATAAACCGTGATGATAATATTGCGAATGTGATATCCTTCACACACAATTGAGCTACACATCAGAATCTGTTGTTCTGTGCAGAGACCCTCCGGGGAAGCTGTTGTCTAACCTCACTCCATGCCACTATTTCCTTTCATCTTTAACACGACAGCTGCATAAAGGTCTGGATTGGTGAAGTGATCTGCAAAAGAAATAACAATAGCACTTGTTAATGCATTGTGTTATGCCTTGTTCTCACTAAATGTTAACACTGATTTATCCTTTGGTGACAACTTTTGTTCCAATCCAACTTTAATACTAGTCTTAAATACTTATGATGTAAAATATTAGCAGGTTTTTACCAGTATAAGAAAATCTACACCGATCACACAAAAGTATGATCACATTATCAGTAAATTGTATTCATACAGCACCTTTGGCAGATAAAGGTCACAAAGAAATATGAACACGATGTAAAATTTTAAATTGTAGAGCTTTTACCCGATTACAGACACTTAGGAAGTTAGTGTTACTCCATGCATTGTGGTACTTTTAGATTAAATTGATCTATATCTACTTCTCATCAATACTTTTACTTTTATCTCGGTTCTTTTGGATTAAATTTGATTCGGCTGGATCTTACATGGGTGGACACCAGACATAAGGCACACATATTTTGTACAATAAATTACTTCTGATTACCTTTTTCAATTGCAAAGTTGCAGAAAATTACTGTCAAGTCATACACAGACTTGGGCAAGAGTTTGAGAACAGGTTTTGTGACTTTGATCAAGTTGAACCATGTATGTCATTCATTTCCAATTCAAATGATTGATTGATTGATTCAAAATAAATGCAAAATAACCTCCAGCTCAACGCCTAAAGGGCTGCACCAAACTTTTGGTTCCTTGTTGACACAGGAAAGTACAGTGGCGTGTGCACAGCAGCTATGAAGAATGCTAGTCTGCTTGGTTCAACCTATCTCTGTGAATCAGTGTTTTCTGCCAATTGGCTAGAACATGGCTGTGAAAGTTTGACAGCTTGCACATTCGATAAGGTGTTTTCTTAGTTCAAGGTGATTTAGTTCAACTATGGTAAGAACCTGCCATGAAGAAGCCTTCATGTCTTGCAATAGCACTGCATTTGCATCGCCCATCAGTTGTACAGACTTTCCTGTCCGGGTCCCATCTTAGGACCTTTCTGTACACCTTTTCCCACCTCGGGAAGAATCTTTTGCAATCTCTACCTGTTCAGACCTGCTTCAGACCCCAGCAGTAGCCGTAGACTTGCAGTGTGCTTCTATTCCCTTGTTGGGAATAGTTTTAGCACCTCTACCCGTTCAGACCTGGCCTCAAGTCACTCAAACACAGTGCAGTATTTGATGGATACTTAATGACAACGGTAGCCATAGAGGCCTAAATCATGAGGTCATTGTTGCCCTGCCCGTTCGGACCTATCCTAATTCACTCAAACATAACAGTATTTGATTTATAGAGTCGCGGTATCCACTGGGGCTTATTTGTTTAACCTGTAACTTTAGAAATACACATATAACACACAACAAACCATAGACTACTTTATCTCGTTTAAATGCTTCTTTTGGTCTTTCTACTTTAAGATCCCATTTTATGGTACATCAATGAACTCATGGCTGTTGTGTTGCTCTAATAACCCCAACTTAACTATTCCTCAAAGCCACACAGCCGTCAATAGACAATTAATACATGCATGCAAGTCTCATTCACTCTTCCCTCTCCATGGTCTGTGAGGCACATACACTTAGTTGTTTTCATCCACTTCTTACCTCCCTAGCTATCAGTCATCAATACTTTAACTCTTATCGAGGATCTTTTGGATTACATTTTGAACTACATCTATTACTCATTTCTACTTTAACTTTTATGTAGGTTCTTTTGGATTAAATTTGATCCGGCTGGATCTTACCTGGGTGGACACCAGACATCAGAATGCAAAATGTATGTGCCTGTCCTTTGAATTATTCAAAATAAATGCAAAATAACCTCCACCTCAATGCCTAAAGGGCTGCACCACACTTTTGGTTCCTTGTTGACACAGAAACGTACAGTAGTGTCAGGGTTTGTGAACTCAATTGCACGGCGGACAAGAAGCTCAGTTCGAAAGAGTTTTAATTTTCAAAAACACAGCAGAAGCAAAGTCAGGCAGTCCAAGATCAAAAACCAGAGCAGGCAAAGTCGGGCAGGCAGAAGGTCAAAAACACACGAAAGGCAACAAGAGGGAAAAAGGCGGGTACGAATGGTGTAGAAACTCTGACGAACTGCCAACAGAAGCTGGAAGAGAGGGAACTAAATACACACACTAATGACAATGACAGACAGCTGTGATCAGGGAGGAGGAATCAGGAGTGCACAGGGGCGGAGCTAAGGGGAACACAGGAGGGGAGGAGACAAGGCAGGATCATAACAAGTGGTGTGTGCCCAGCAGCTACGAAGAATGCTAGTCTGCTTGGTTCAACCTATCTCTGTGAATCAGTGTTTTCTGACATGAATGTCATGAAGAACCAACACAGAACATGCTTCACTGATGCACTCAATCAGAGTTGCAATGTCAAGTTACACACCAGATTACAATACACTGGTGAACAGCATACAAAGCCAGTCTTCCCATTAGAAACAGGTTGTCAGTGGCTACATGGCAGTGTCATGGAAAAGTTTAAATGTTGTGAATAGAAGTTAAGTTATTGAGATACTTTCTAGAGACAGTAACAGTATTTTCTTTTTATTTATTTATTAAAAACATTTTTTTTATTAAATACAACAGAGTCATTCCTAGATGCTTTTAACAGCGAAAATAGAAAAGCCCAACATATCCACATGAGCAAGCAGGTTTATTTGTGACTGTGGAAAGGAAACACTCCCTCTAACAAGTAGAAACCTTTGTAGAAACCAGACTCAGTGATTCACTGCTGAAGATGGATCCAGTGAAAGCTGTTGTTTTTACGTTAAATTCTACCAGCGCTCCACTTCTTTATCGGTCCAAATAAACTAACCGTGTGCCGTTATCACTGAAGAAGAAATAACTGTTTTTTTCCAGGATTCTGTTGGGCTGTCATGGCTTCATGCTTCTTGTTACACTGCCCCCTACAGGTTTGGCTGCTTATTGTAGTTGTGAACCAGGACTTAAAAAAAAAAAAAAAAAAAAAAGACATTTCATTATTCAAGTTTGTATGTGGTTTATGTAAATGAAGATTTTTTTTTTTTGTAAATGAAGATTTTTTTTGTAAATGAAGAGTGGGAAATATGGATTTTTGTAAATACCCTGCTGCTACGTGCACTAGCGGAACCAATCAGAGCTGGGCCAGGGGCGGGCCACATGAAATGTGCGATAGCTTCCTGCACTTTTTTATTGATAAAGTTGCTACCGCGAGGGCTCTCATCACCACACTTGCATCTGACCCCTCTGACCACGTTTCTCCCCCAGCTGTGCTTAATGCCTTTGAACCAGTGTCCTTGATTGCACTGCAAAAAGTGGTTGTTCAGATGAAGCTATCCGGCTCTCCCCGTGACATTGTCCCGCCTCACTTTTTTAAAGAGGTTTTTCCTTGTATAGGGCTGTCAGTTCTGGCCATTATTAACAGCAGTTTGTCTTCTGGTGTTGTCCCCCAAAGTTTTAAACATGCTGTGGTGCAACCCCTGCTTAAGAAACCTGGTCTTGATCATGGTATGCTAGCCAACTATATAGACCTATCTCCAAGCTGCCTTTTATATCAAAAATCCTGGAGAAAATTGTCCATGCTCAGTTGAAATCATTCCTAGATGAGCATGATATCCTGGAGGTTTTCCAGTCTGGTTTTAAAACATTGCATAGTACTGAGTCAGCCCTTTTAAGAGTTTTTAATGATATCCTTGTGGCGGTTGACGGCGGTGACCATGTGGTCCTTGTCCTGCTGGACCTGACTGCAGCGTTCGACACTGTGGACCACAATATTTTAGTATCTCGTCTGCAGCACATAGTGGGCATTGGTGGCACTGCCCTAAATTGGGTCAGATCTTATCTTGGGGGAAGATCCATGAGTGTACTCCTTGGTGGCTCTGAGTCCCACACTGCGCCACTGTTATATGGGATTCCGCAGGGTTCTATTTTAGGGCCACTGCTTTTCTCCCTGTACCTGCTTCCCCTGGGTGCCATTCTGAGGAAACACGGCATCTCTTTTCACCTTTATGCAGACGACAGTCAGATTTATGTGCCACCGAAAAGGGACAATGCCTCATTGAAAGTACTTCTGTCTTGCCTTGAAGACATCAAAACCTGGATGTCGCTGAACTTTTTAAAATTCAACGAAACAAAGACGGAAGTGATGGTGTTCGGCCCGAGTGTCACTAGTGAACCACCCTCGGCCGATTTCGGCCCACTGAGACAATACATAAAGCCGTTGGTCAGTGGACAGTGATTTTAAGTTGGACAGATAGGGGCTATAGTGAAGTCCAGCTTCTTTCACCTGAGGCAGCTGGTGAATGTAAAGCCCTTTCTGGCACAGAAGCACCAAGAAGCAGTAATCCAAGCTTTTATTACATCTCGGCTGGATTACTGCAACTCACTTTACTTTGGAGTCAGCCAGTCTTCCCTCACCCGCCTCCAGTTGGTGCAGAATGCTGCTGCTCGCCTCTTAACTGGGGCACGTAAGAGCGAGCACATCACCCCCATTCTGGCTTCCCTCCACTGGCTGCCTGTGCATTTTAGAGTCCGTTTTAAGATTCTTTTATTTGTTTTTAAATCTTTAAATGGTCTCGCCCCGCCTTACCTCTCTGAGCTTCTTCATCCATACGCTCCTGGTCGGTGCCTCAGGTCAGCTGACCGGCTGCCCCTGAGGTACCGAGGTCCAAACGGAAGCTCAGAGGGGAAAGAGCCTTTTCCTCTGCCGGTCCTCACCTCTGGAATGCCCCCCCCCTCCCCCTCCCTGTTAGACAAGCCCCCTCACTGTCCGTTTTTAAAACTCGTCTTAAAACACATTTTTATTCTTTGGCTTTTACTTCAGCGTGAGACTGTGGTCTGGTTTTAGTGCCTTCGTTTTTTGTTGTTGTTTTAACCTCTTATGTCTTGTTTATTGTTTTAACATCTTATTGTTTTAATGTTTTTATTTTGCGACTTATATTTTTATTTATTTACAATGTACAGCACTTTGTTTCAGCTGAGGTTGCTTAAAAGCGCTTTATAAATTAAGTTGATTGATTGATTGATTGATGACCGGGTCCTTTAAACCCAAATAATAAATCCCACCATATAACGTCATTTTACAATATACACATGCCTGCAACAGCGGGGCTTAGAGCTTCAGCACCATGGAGAGCAACTATGTCATTTTAAAGTCCTTCAAACGGACATGAAGAACAACAAACCAAGAGAACAATAAAAACATGGCCCCTAATAATAAAACAAGACAAATTGAAAGCATTTCAGCACCACGGACAGCGACCACACCATTTTAACACGTTAACTATTTCAACTAATGAGAGCACAGCAGGCTACTCGCCTATATCAATAGCTATAAAGTTTAGTAAAATTGGCACAGCAGCCCACACGTTCACCAACAAGCACAGTTTCAATATGAAGTACTAAAGGCCTTCTCACCTCTATTTGAAACATACAACGAGCCTTGAGCTCCACGAACTCGTCCACGATGTTCTGTATGTCCATTTTCTTTGCTCTCTCATTCTCTATGGACAACATGACAAGTCCACTCAGTCGCTCCTGACCCACTGAGCTCCTCAAGAGGTTTTATTGAGTTTTAACTTGGAGAAAGAGGTCTGAGGTTGCTATGGTGACGGGAAGAGTCACAAGTAAAAGGAGGGCGGTGCAAACTTCACTGAATAGAGACGTTGCTGTTGGGTGGTTGACAAAGAACATTTTTGCCTGATCTGCAATAGACTTTTGCTTTGGTATCTGAGACACAGCAGACCGATAATGTTCAGTTTTATCTGTTTATCAAATGTGTGAATTCAATATTTGAACAGGGACGGTGCAAAGGTTCAGTGGACTTTGTCACTTGAGAGTTGGAGGCGGAGGGTGGAGGAGGTCGTCTCGCAGTGCGTCCTGAGCGCATGACTGTACCGCGAGCGGTTTTTATCAGGATTTACAGCCATAATGTAAAAATACACTAAACTACAGCATGTATCATGTATGCATAATGATAAAATAAGCAATATAAAATCTATAATTTCTTTAATTCACATGAAGAAATCTCATCCCAGCCCCTCCCGAAGCTCCGCCCCCCTGGTTATGTGTAAATGTGGCCTCAATCACAACTCTGCCCTGCATTGGCTCTGGAACTGATGTTTAAATGGTAAATCAGCTCAATTGCAGTTTGTTTTTTGCACAAGACTTTCCCAGAGACTCATGCAAAGTTTGACACATGAACAAGTTGCTGCTAATTCAGTAGTAATGTTCCACTAAAGAAATATCTAGATCAGTGTTTTTCAACTTTTTTTGAGCCAAGGCACACTTTTTTCTTTGGAAAAATCTGGAGGCACACCACCACCCGAAAATGTTAAAATTTGAAACTCTGTAGCTTATATTAACAATATAAAGTCATTCTCATCAAAGCTTTATCAACAGGAATCAAATAAATACAGAAAAAAGTATTTCCCAATTTCTTTTTTTAATTTTACTCCCTCAGTGTGAAACCTGGACCTGATGGATGAAGAGCTGAGATCCTGGTTCACATTCTTCCTTTTCAAAAACTTCTCCATCACTGTCACTGACACAGTACTTTGATACAAGATGGTAGCAGGAGGTGGAGATTAACCAGACTGACGTCTGTCACTTTACATTTCACCGGCAACGTTCTGTGCTGCCCTCTATTGGCGGAGAGTATTTATACATGATTACTCTTCAACACACTGCTCTCACAGCCGACACAACGGCTGTGAGAGCAAATGTTTTTTTTGAAAAAATGTGAAATTGGATAATTTCCCACGGCACACCTGATTATATCTCACGGAACACCAGTGTGCCGCGGCACAGTGGTTGAAAAACGCTGATCTAGACCACTGCAGCTTGGCTGTTTACGGTTATGTGGATCTATAAGTCTGATATTTGAAGACATTAAATGTATGAGATAAATGTGGCTTAATTTCTCCACCTTACAATCAGCTGCCAGGTTCCCCGTCTCCAAAATGTGCTGCCCAAGGCTCAAAGTTTGCGTACCAGTGGTGTGTGGTGGTGTGGAGGAATGTTGTTATTGTATTAATGACACACAGGATGCACAACATCATTTAGACCACACACCATTTTTATTAAAACCCATCTTAAATATGATTACAGTTACAACCACTGGTAAAGCCCTGATATAAGAAGAACAAATCAATCCATTTTCACTCAATGATCAAAGAACAAAAGTCCCATAACTTCATCTCAACTCTGATTTCAATTCTAAATTCCTGAAAGTCCTTATTTAGTGCAGAATCCTTCTAACAAAAGTAATGAAATAAAACATGCCACCATTGATATGTAATTCAAAATGAATAATAAAGACACAAGAAAAATAACCTTCAATCTAAACCTTTCGGGGCAGAATCATGTAATCATGTCAAACACAAACATAAAACCTATCAAACTTTAATTGATTTCAGTAAATTCACACAACTTAAAATCACACACCATAAAACATTTAATATACCGTCACCCCACAATTTAGCCTCTATCAGACTTAGTTGCATATTTTGCTCATGTTCTTCACATTCTTCAAGCTCTCTCGTGATGCAAAGTGATGATTGATCAACATAAGTGACTATACAGTCCACAGTCTGACATATTTCTTATTGACCGAGGCCAAACCGGCTGACCAGACCTCCAGAAAGATTGTATATGCAACATAATTTACTGATAAAGTAAAGTATAATAAAGTAAAGTTTGTACATGGTGATTTTGTGATTTTCATTTGATGTACAAAGTATCAGTATCCTTTCAATCAGTTTTGCCCTTCATTGTTCCCTCTTCAGGAAGCGTCTGTATTTAAAGAAAAGAAGAAGAGATAAAGAGGACAGTATTCATAAGAACATCGTCCAGTTTTACCAGATTTGCATCAGCTTTTTAGGCTGCGCCAATGATGATAACAGATATCTATAATTTATACTGTGACTGGAAAGAGAACTTTTTGAAATTTTGTAAAAACTGGAGGGGGGTGATGGGGGGGATTCTGGAAATCTGACTGATCTGGAGCAGAATTATCAAAACTAACTACATCTCAAACCAGCCAGAAAAGCCACTTTTCCCTCTTTCTCCAGAAAAAAATGTTGATTCTCAATCAAAGAATAATGACTCCGTCATTAGAGGCTGAACGCTGATTTTCTCAGGCGGCGGCACTGCTACGAGCAAACTACATATTTCTGGAGAACAAAGACAAATTTAGTGGCACACACTGGTGCACGGTTCAACATGTTTGATTGGTCAAGAACCATTTGAATCAAATGGACTTTGACCAATAAAACATGAGGTTTGACATTGGTATAAAATGCATTTGTTTAGGTTGTCTGGTAATTGAACTGGTTCTTTGAGTAACAACGTTCTGACATGAAAATAAATCACAAGAATAATGTGAAAAACAAATGATTCACTTTTTCATATCAGATTAAAAAACACAAAGCTTTAATAGTATATGATAATACTCCTTAATGTTTTACCTCTTACTTTAAGAAAGAAACATAAAGTAGACCTACTTAGTTTGAAACTCAATACAGCAGTTTGACCAACGAAAATAAAGTCTAATAAACACGTTTTATTCTTCTCCACAGACTCCCTATGGTTCAGTGCAAAAGTATGGCCAACAAAAGTAAATCAAAATAAGACCAATAAGTCAATTCCAATAAGTTTGAATTTGCTACAAGCAAGAAATTATATTTTCCCACTTTTTTGTGAACGACCTCCTGTAAAATATCTACTGTTATATGTTAATCCTTCTCACCTGTTGCTCTGCTCCGGTCTCTCCCTCACTCTGATGCACTGCCTCGAGCCTTGCAGGACATCCATGTAATCACAACACAACATTATTATAGAAATGTATAGTAAAAGCATTCGACTTACAAAAGTGAAAACAAAGTCCACATTAAGGTTTTTGTTTGATTTCTGAACTTCAGATGCCAAGTTGTGTGATCGTTCTAAGCTCAAACAGGTATCTTTTTTTTCTTCTAATTTTATCACCTCCAACTTACCAAAGTCTGTGATAAATCAGCATCATAATATTACCTGAGGTCCAACAGATTACTGGGGTTGAAACCACTCGGAAAATGTTTTCTTGAGTTCTTGCAGCTTTTCGTTGACCTCATCATTGTTCTCAGTGTTCTTCCAGTAAACTCTGAACCTCGTCTCACAAAAATGTTCTGGGAGAAGAGTGCTTCTCTGGGAAGAATGACATCAACATCAGTAACAGTAGTGGAAACAAACAAACAAACAAACAAACAAACAAACAAACAAACAAACAAACAAACAAACAAACAAACAAACAAACAAACAAACAAACAAACAGATAAACAAAAAAGACACATCATGCTTGCAGTGGCTGAACATTTATAGAAAAAGAAGTTCATTCTTCACAATAGTGTCATAATTTGACATGACTTCTGTATTATAAAGTCCTGAACTGGACAGAAAGGTTGGCTGATCACGTCATTGGGTGTTGAAAAAGAAATAAGCCAGAAAGCAATGAAACAAAAAATTAAAAAAAACAAAATTAAAAAACTGAGAGATCATTTGTCCCCTCCTCACAGGGATTCAATTCTACCAAGAAATTCATTGATGGTGACTAAACTATTTACATTAACTTTTAACCTTTTTTTTTTTTTTAAACCATCTACTGTCTTATATATATATATATATATATATATATATATATATTTTTTTTTTTTTTTTAAACCCTTATTCACCTTCTCTTTTGGGATTGTGAATCCTTCCTCTGGTTTATCCTTTCGATAGAAATACGTTTGGTCAAGAGGATCCTCGTCTCCCTTCCCAAAGTCAAATTTGAACGTCTAGAAGACAAAATGAGGATGAAAAGTTTTATTTATAATATCATCCAAACTATTCATTTGGGAGAAGGCAACATTTTACAAATCAAATGAAGATGAAGAAAATCTAATATTTCAATAAGGTGGAGTGAAATTATATAATCCAGAAACTCACAAGAACTTCAAGGCTGCCAGGAGGCAAAAGGTCTTTTTCCAGTTTATTGATCAGCTCTTCTTTCTGTGTGAAAGAGGCAGGACCATTCATTTCAAAGTTATTTCTGCAGCAATGTTAATTTTAGTCAATAATCTGAACTCTTTATTCTTACCTCCTTGTCGCTTAGAGTGTCCTGTGGTGAGTTCATTTTGTTGTGTTGATAAAAGAATAAGTGAGAAAAGGAGGGACAAGACAGTGATTCATGAAACACAGAGTAACGATGCCTCTACATCAAGCTCACGACAGTGTTTTTCCCAATGTTGATCATTTAGGTAATAGTACCGTACAAGTCTGCCCAGCTGTTATAAGAGATATACTTTCAAAGGGGATGAAAACACACTATTCATATATTGGTAGTTCATCCGATAGTCAGTTTTCCCTGAAGCATAATGTAATACAGACATAGGATTGAAGCACACCTTCTCTTCACCCACAAACTTGTACAGGCTTCGTTCTTGGATTCTCTGCAGTATCTCTCTTGCCTCGATCATGTTCTCTTCATCGGAAGAGTAAAGGATTTTCTCAAACACGCCATCTATAGGACATAATAAGAAGTCAAAATGACACATCAATGACACATTTCTGGTGCCAATTTACATCTTCTCCTCTGTATCACACATAAACATTTTGATAAACGCTTACTTATTGAATACTCTTCATAACATCCTAATGATTTATTTTTAATGAATGACTTAATTTCTACTTGTAATTAATATTTAACAAAGACAAATAGAAATAGAAATTCAAACAGATCTCAGGCAAAGTATAGGTTGTCACACTTGAGTCTGCGTTTGGGAGGATTTTGTATTTTGATTTTAAATATCTTGAAAAAAGTGACCAAATGAATAAGTGTTACTTATAGCAGTGGTGTGCAGTCAGGGGCAGCAGGGCTAGCACTGCTTGCCCTGTCAAATATGATTTATTTTTTTCTTTATTTTTTTTAATCATTAAAAACTGATTCTGAAATCTGTGTCTGGAATCAATTAGGCTGATTGTTCACTATGCAACTTTATCTAGAAAAGGAATGGTTATATTTTGTGGAGCTCAAATCTCCCTTGTCCTATAAACGCATCACAGCTCCTTTCGTCTGCCAGGGCAAAGAGAGGAAAGCATTGTGAACCTCTGATCCAAGCTGGACGCTGATGTTGGGTTAAAATGTTGTGACAGTAACATCAGCCAATCAGATGTTGATGTGTTATTGACTGAACGCCCTAGGACAAGCAGAGTTTCTCTTGCTGGTCTTAGTTTCTCACTGAAATGAGCTTGACTGATTGGCCCATGGGCAGGTGGTGATGACACTGTAATTATCTGCTACTCTGGAGTGATGATTTACTAATTTAACAGTAAGATCAGATGATATGATAGTGAACCTGCTTCAGTGACCTTTTTCAATTGTGAGTAGAAAAAGACGGACACCAGAAATGGATGAGCTAAACTCAGACCAACAAAGACTTTGTGCAGCATTTTACAGCAGGATGGATTTAATCTACAAGTGACGGGTGAGTGCGAGTATTTTATTAAATTTTTTTTAACTTTCTCTGGATTAGATTGGCGCTGCTGTTGGCATTTGGGGCTGGTTTTGATTGTAATGTGATGTTTCCCATATTGCTCCTCTCATTCATCTCTGCATAGCAGACAGACGAGATCGCATGCATGACAGTAGTAGACTTACACGGTCTGATGGCGAAGCTGCAGTGTCTTGATGTGTTGTGGTTGTTGATCAGCTGTCATGTTGGTGTGGATGAAGTACTGATGCATAGTAGTGGCCTTACATTGGATTCTGATTGTGTATTTTCTGTAGGACATAATGTCATAATGTGCAGGTGCTGCATTGGCTGTATTGGCATAGGCAACTACACCTTTTTTGGAAGGGGGGGGGGTATTTTGTTACTGCTGGCCCTGACTGAAACATCACTGCACACTACTAATAGTCATAATCACAGCAGACACAATGTGGAGAAAAGAACGATATGATGTATTTTGAACAATGTCATTGAGTAACCTGTCAGCTTGATGTAATCCTCAATGTTGTCTTGGTTGGTGGGTTCAGATAATTTGAGAAGCGGTTTGGCACCTTTGAAGGCCTCAGTGATCCTGGATAAACAGGTTAAGCATTTCTTAGAGCTTATGTTACTGCATGTTCTATTCTGAGGAGAATCACAAAGCAATGCAAATGATTCATATCAAACAAGAGACAAACACTGACAGAAGGAGGACACTTACATCAGTTCTACATTTTGGGTCACTTTGTGCTGGTAGACTCTTCTGTGGAGACTGTACCTTGAGTAGAACATGTCGTACAGATTGCCCTCATCCTGCCAACACCACATCTTACACTTTAGTCACAGCAACTCAGGAGAATAATATTTGTTTGGAGGCTAATAGAAAACAAGATTCCTCACCTTCTCTCTCAGACAGATGTGATTCCTTCCATTCACTTTACAAACCCTGGCAAGCAAGAAGTAGCGCTGATAATCAAAGGTGTTCTTGAGACCCAGGTGGTGGCAGTCCCTGAAATTAAGCACAGTGCGGATATGAATGAGTGAAATTGGTCTGAAGGTAAATTATCCAATGTTGTACTTCTTCAGTGGAAGTAAAAAACAATAGTTCACTTCTCAATGTCAAAAACTGATTAATTGTTGTATGAAACTTGATTCACCTGTCAAGGTAGTCAAACTTGTCCACATCAATTCCATTCAGTTTGTTTGCCACAATTTCATACAGGAAAGACTTTTCCTCTCCACGACCTTTAAATTCCCACTGTGAAGGAAACACCAGTATGATGAAATGAGACGCTAACAAGAGAAGTGTACTGATTTCATGATATTTGTACAAGAGTGGTCCAGTACCGGGTTCTGCTTTTTCACTGGATTTATCATCTCCTTGATGAAAGTCAGGTCTTTTTGCAGTTGTTCTTTTTTTAAACCATATTTCACCATCTCGTCTTCCAGACCATTGTGTTCCACCAAGTGGTCAAACAGCCACTCTGATGCCTTCTCATGCTACAAGTTACACAGACAGATATTAGTAAGAGATGTGAAGTATGAAGTCTTCATGAGCTATCAAAATAGTTCATATGGTTCCCTGCATAAGTTTAACAGATTTTTTTTTTTATTTTGACTTTCATCTTATTGGCGTTTATCTCACTGTTGCTATAGCACTATCGTTATGTTCATTTTGTCATTTTTAAATGTATGTTATACATTATATTTTTTTAAAGAATCTATAATCATTGAAAAAAAATATAGTAATTTATAATTATATATGTTTCAGAGTTTTACAACTGTACTTACCTTCCATGTGTTGTCATGACTTTGTTTGACCTTATCATACAGGTGAGAAAAGGGCCCGTGTCCTAAATATTGAAAAACAAATGGGTTTTAACCTCATAGTTATTATGTGCTAAGTGTTAAGAGTTAGACAGTAGTGATGTTCCAAGCTCAATATGATTAAAATATGGTTGATAGTTATGAGCGAGCTGGAATACGCACGCGCAGCACAGTGCCGAAGTTTCGGCAGGACAATGTAGTTTGGCCAGGACGGTTGGCATCGCCCAAACTAATTTCTTCGGCCAGAGGGAGCACAGTGGTAAATTTATACAGTGCTGCTATGCTCTCCAGTTAGTTGGCAGGTTAACAGGCAGGATGACAGCCCGAGAGACGATAAAGACATTTTCACAACTTGCATTTGAGGATAAACATCAGCTTTCAAAATAATGGGAGACTAACATCTAAACTACTCGACCTTCAGCGAAGGACAGGTCAGAAACTTGTTCGTACCTTCATGTCAATTTGCAACACAAAAGTGGCTTCAGCACGATGGACAGCTCTGCTGTCAGAGTTTTCATTTTCTCCATGTTGTGTTTCCAACATGAACAATGGATGTGCTATCACGTCATGAGATACATGTTGGGAGAGTCTGGAGACTGATATTGACTAATTGTTTAAGTTTCTTTAATGGCGTTTTATAATCTTGATTTTGTTAGATGAACACTTACCAGCCGAAACATATTGTAGCATCGCCAAGCTGATCGCTGTAATGCATTATGGGGGTAAACTTGGTGGTGTTTCAAATGTCATTATTTGGGGTTATATTAGGCTTGTAAGTGTTGGTAATGATTGTGTGGAGTTGTGTTTTTGTTGCTTAGTTCATGTAGTTAGTTAATTGATCTAGTTTAAGTCAGTCTAATATTGGGAAGTTGGCAACCAGGAGTGAAGAGGGTTTTGTGTGTCATCTCGGCCAGCCACTGTGACCCAGTTTAATGTGTTAAATTATGAGCCTCATGCACTTGATAAGTACATTTCATTTATTAATCTACGGCATTGCCATAACTATTGTTGGTGGTGACATTGCAGGTCAAAAGAAGGTCCTTCATATTTCTTTCCTGACTCCTGTCACTGTGAGTACCGAGTTTCCGGGGCAAACTGACACAGACACAAGCAGTGCAGTCTCTAAACGCCCCCCCTCCGTCAATCACAGGCCAATGTGCTCTCACTGTGGGTTCAAGGAACACAAAGGAATTGCAACCAACAAACATAATCACTAAACCTTATAGTTGCAACAAGATCATAACTATGGAGATGTAACACCGTTTTTGTAATTTCTCTGAGTTAAAAGCTTTATTGGCATGAAGCCCCGCCCCTTTTTAAATCAATCAATCAATCAATTAATCAATGAAATAGGGGCAATATCGAAAGGTTGCATAGAGCAGGTAGTGCATGTAAATAAATAGATTAACAATGCAACATCAAACTACAACTGCATCACCAGGTAAACAAATAGCAGTAATAGTAAAAATGTGATAATAAAACCTTGAGTCAGTTGTAGAGAAGAGATACAACAAAGAATGAAGGTTAAAATGTGTAACAATGTATCAGCAGACGTAGGAGTCCAGGCAGTGATTAGCAGCTTCTGGCAAAACCAGTTGTCCTTTTTAAGTTGGCAACAGTTGAAAGTAACTAAAAAAAACTCACTTGTAATCCAGCTTAGTTACTTTCAAAAACATGTAATCAGTAAAGTAACTGAGTTGCTTTTAAATGCATAACTAGTACTCAGTAATCAAATTACTTTTTTCAAGGGAACTGTGGCACCACTGTCAATAATATAGCTTTGCTCAGTTTTTTTCATGATGTGTAACTACATTTGGGGGGTTTGTGGTAAATTCCCTCCAATAAAAAGTTCCACCACATGAGCTATCACTGAACTTTTCCTTCACTGAATAAAGGCAATAACTTTTTCTAAAGTATGCTGTTGCCTTCTGAATTGTGCAACACTTATAATTTCACATTTGCATTTATTCTTTGTTTTATACATTTTATTTCTCAAGCACTTAAGCATTTAAAAATATATCTCAAAATGCGCAAAATTATGTTTCATGAAGGGAATTAATGCATGACTTACCCAGATCATGACAAAGACCTGCAATTTGCACACATAGAATATCTCTATCTGTGATATCGATATTTTGCCTTGATTGCAGATTGTACGCCAACTCTCCTGCCAAGTGAGCCACCCTGTATAACCAGACAAACAGCATGCACATACAAGAACTATAATTGCACTTCAGCTTTGTTTACTTTGATTGATTTTTATGTCTCTTCATGACTCTTCAGCAACTCAAAGGAGCTTCATAACTGATGAAGCCTCTCGGATGAGGGATTAAATGTCTTCTGAGACATGCTGCATGGCCAAATCCAGTTGAGAAAATTCATTGCACATATCAAAATCATTTATTGTATATGTGAAATTGTGGAAAATTAATGAAATCAAATCAAAAGAAATTGACCCGATTCAATTGCTTAAATGAGAATATACATGACAAACAAAGATCATTATAATCATTCGCTTTGGGTCGGACGTCATCACCCTTCCTGAAACTGGAACCTATTCCTGTGTATGTGCAAACTTTGTCAATAAGTACAGTTCCTCCCAATTGACACATCAACAATATATCTGAAGAGGCTCTGATGAAAAACAATGATTCACCGTGAAAAAAATATTGGATTTTATATATATATGATTATCTATTAGATATAGGATTCAACATAAACATAATTTTAAAACATTTGAGAGCCAGCTGAAGTGTTGGATTATTTGATGATCATATTTCTTTAATCTATTACGTGTACATACCCAATTGAGTGTTCAAACCGGCTGTGGCTCCCGCCAGGGTAAACAAAAGACACTCCTCCAAGTTGCTTGATGCTTCGCAGTCTTTGAAACTCAGGTGTGTCTATGATTTTGACCAGGATTGGGTGTAACGCTATTTGTCCATGAACAGGATCATGAAACACCTTTTAAAAACAACAAAAATAAAATTAGTCAAAACCATTTCCCATCCTCATCAAAAGAGTGCAACTAAAGTCAGTTGTTTTCATGAAGGCAGTTTGCACTGCATTTAATTCATTTCAACCTGCATTCCTTCCTCTCAACACAATATGTACGATTTCCTGTTGACTAACACAAGACAAACAAAAGACTAACAATAAAAGCTAAAAACACAAAACTTTGATTATCTAAATTGCTATTCTCACACAGTGATGACATCTGAACAGTTTCTTATTACCTTTCCCTCAGCTCTGAAGTGGGGTCGTCATTGCATGGTTGAATAATAACATGAAGAAAAAACAGACAAAAACAGACACATATATCAGACGTTTACATCTAAAAACCCAAAATGTATATACATACATACATACATACATACATACATACATACATACATACATACATACATACATACATACATACATACATACATACATACATACATACATACATACATACATACATACACACACACACACACACACACACACACACATATATATATATATATATATATATATCTCGAGCCACCTACTCAATGCCTCCAGCCTTTGGCACAACCATGGTTGCAGTTTGATTCCTGGGAATAGACAAGCATTTAGTCATATTAGGTTTAAAAAAAAGGCTCAGTTCAATCATCAAACAAAGAAACCTCTCTCTCAAAGACATATTGTCTTGATAACCAAGCTGTGATATCAAACTATAACTTTGTTATACCGAATAGAGATTTATTTAATGACTGATGGAACATGACACTAGAACCGTCATTCATTAGAAATATTTTCAAAGAAAAGAATCTCACTTCATACTTCAGCATATAAAAACCAAATTCCAGATCAGATTTGAATAATATTTTTTCAGAAGTACATTTCACATGGAAAAAGAAAACAAGTATCCACACAATGACAGAATGGCCTTTATACTTACAGAATGTGGTTATTTTGCTGGTGAGATGATTGAAGAGAAAATTAGTGTGAAGTGAGAATGATGTGAGCTAAGTGATGTCCACCTTCTGTTGACTGAACCAGAACAGGTGCATGCTCTTATACCTGTGTGTGTGTGTGTGTGTGTGTGTGTGTGTGTGTGTGTGTGTGTGTGTGTGTGTGTGTGTGTGTGTGTGTGTGTGTGTGTGTGTGTGTGTGTGTGTGTGTGTGTGTGTGTGTGTGTGTGTGTGTGTGTGTGTTGGGTGTGGAGAGATAGACCGGTCCTGCAATGATCTCAATCAAAACAAAATAACATCAAGACAGTCTTCTTTAGTCCAGGAAAAGAATCTTTAAAGGGACACAAATATTTGTTTAATACATCCAATGACAATCACGTGGATGATTTGACAAACTGCCCAACTTCTCACAGGAAAGTATTGCTAATGTGATATCCTTCACACATAATTGAGCTACACATCAGAATCTGTTGTTCTGTGCAGAGACCCTCCGGGGAAGCTGTTCTCTAACCTCACTCCATGCCACTATTTCCTTTCATCTTTAACACAACAGCTGCATGAAGGTCTGGACTGGTGAAGTGATCTGCAAAAGAAATAACAATAGCACTTGTTAATGCATTGTGTTATGCCTTGTTCTCACTAAATGTTAACACTGATTTATCCTTTGGTGACAACTTTTGTTCCAATCCAACTTTAATTCTAGTCTTAAATACTGATGATATAAAATATTAGCAGGTTTTTACGAGTATAAGAAAATCTACACCGATCACACAAAACTATGATCACATTATCAGTAGACTGTATTCATACAGCACCTTTGGCAGATAAAGGTCACAAAGAAATATGAACACGATGTAAAGTTTTAAATTGTAGAGCTTTTACCCAATTACAGACACGTAGGAAGTTAGTGTTACTCCATGCATTGTGATACTTTTAGATTAAATTGATCTATATCTACTTCTCATCAATACTTTAACTTTTATCTCGGTTCTTTTGGATTAAATTTGATCTGGCTGGATCTTACATGGGTGGACACCAGACATCAGGCACACACATTTTGTACAATAAATTACTTCTGCTTACCTTTTTCAATTGCAAAGTTGCAGAAAATTACTGTCAAGTCATACACAGACTTGGGCAAGAGTTTGAGAACAGGTTTTGTGACTTTGATCAAGTTGAACCATGTATGTCATTCATTTCCAATTCAAATCATTGATTGATTGATTCAAAATAAATGCAAAATAACCTCCAGCTCAACGCCTAAAGGGCTGCACCAAACTTCTGGTTCCTTGTTGACACAGAAACATACAGTGGCGTGTGCACAGCAGCTATGAAGAATGCTAGTCTGCTTGGGTCAACCTATCTCTGTGAATCAGTGTTTTCTGCCACTTGGGTAGAACATGGCTGTGAAAGCTTGACAGTTTGCACATCCAATAAGATGTGTTAGTTCAAGGTGTTTTAGTTCAACTATGGCAAAACCTGTGTGGTTTCCTGTGGCGTCCCTGAAACAAGATGTGTAACTTGACATTGCAACTCTGATCGAGTGCATCAGTGAAGCATGTTTTGTGTTTGTTCTTGATGACATTCATGTCAGAAAACACTGACACGCTAACAGTAACACATGCGCGTGGAGGCGTCTTCCTGGGAAACAGAAGAAGATTGAGTGCCAAGCTTTTTTACTTAAGTTTGCTGTGAACATTGCACCAGCAACACTGGGGGAGAGCGGTCTGAGCGATTTTGAATAACAACAGATTGGAAGTGTTGGGATTTATGGTTGGTAATTAGCATAAATAATTACTGTAAGTAATGGATTACTGAAAGTAATAGATTACTGAAAGTAATTTAGGAAAAATTGGAATTACTAATGAAGTAAACGGTTAGTTACTCATCAGCAACTCCTAGAGTAATTGAGTAATTACTCAAAAGTTAATAAATTATCAAAAATAATTTATTAATAAAAATTATTAATTTGCATAAATTGGTTATTTATCAAATAATAATTAAATCGGGGCACCACCAGCTAAGCTGGAAATAGCTAATACCAAATTTCAGTCTCGTTTGTCAAAAAGGGTTATTTAAGTAAAGTTAATATTTCTGTGTAAATATAACAATATTAAATAACAAGGAAGGTGTGAGATTCGAGCACAGACTGTTACAAACCAGTGAATTGTCAACAATAAATACACAATGATAACCAAGAATCGATCAATTCAGTTAAAATGCGTTTATTAACAAAAAGTATTTATTCAAAAATAATTCATAAATCATTTATTAAAACAACACAATTAAGTAATAAACAATCAAACACGAAGATCTAATCTATTAAACAGCAAACACTATGTACAAAGAAAGAGGGTGTGTGTGTATGTGTGAGTGAATGTGTGGAAGCCTGAGTGGGATGTAATGACCACGAACGTCCACCAGGTGGCGGCAGGCGTTGGAGGGTCAGTGTGTGTGGGTGTAATGACCTCGAACGGACGCTAGATGGCGGCAGGCGTCTAGTTCGAGGCAGTAACCGGAACGACCACTAGGGGCGCGGCGGCGCACGGAGGGAGAATGCAATGACTCGACTTGTCCACCGAGTGGCGGTCTTTCAAGAGATTGCAATCACCAACGCGGCCACCAGAGGCGCTTGGCGCACTCTTTCTGGACAGCGTGACGTCACTGTGCTCGTGCACGGCTCGTGAGCCTGCTCGGAGCGCGCCTGGGGGCTCGTGGTGAGAAATCCCAGGGACAGTGAACTACACACGGTCACAGAAGCGGGTGGAGCGGCACACAGGAACAGCTGTTTGCTGAGTTTGCGCCGCGGTTAGTGGAGCGGAGAGAAAAAGAGAGAAAAGAGAGGAAGGAGGGGGAGAAAGGAGGACAGATTTGTCCAACTACACAGTCCGTGTGTGGAACTGTGCAGTTTTCCACCAGTCCAGTTATAGTCCAGATATGGGAATATGTAGGGTCTAGACAGAGAGAGAGAGGAGGTTCACGTGGATGTAAATCCAACGCGCAGACACAGATTGGTTGGAAACAGGGATCGGCGTCCCTGACTTCAACACAATAATAAAACACACAGCAATATTACAGTCACGTTATTGTCATTGCCTGCCCAGACTCTAAGCCTTACTCAGTTTGATGAGGGTGAACGTGCTGCCGGCGGCAGGGAAAGTGCGTTGATTTCCCGGCTGGAGCTTGTTTTTCTCTCTGGCGTCCCAGGTAAACAAGCTCAAATGGTCTGTGGACAGGGAAAGGTCCACAGGATGATCCGAGGAGGATCAAGCGCTTCTTTTGAGGAGGGGGGAGAAGAAGCGGCTTCAGGTCTGCATGCGGGAGGAGGGTGCGCTGGCAGCTGCACACTCGGACTCCGGTGAAGAAGAAAAAGGGAAAAAGGGAAAAGTAGAAGTAGTTCCACGGTGGTTCTCGGCTCGTCCGGCCGGGTGTGGAACTCCGGGCCCGGTCAGCGGGCACACGTGGCACTTCGTCTCCGTGCGAAACGGATGCGTCCGTCTTTACGCAGGTTTCAACATTGGAGAGGCAGAAATCACCCCGGCGGGGGTGTTTTATACCTCTTGTTGTGGTTTCGTGTTACCGGTGGGCTCTGGGTCATGTGGACCAATCCTGACGGAGGGCCCGCCCTGGACATTCCAGCTGGTGAGGGAGCTCTCAGGCTCCCCCTGCCGTTGGCCTCTAGTATTGCACCTTGGACGGGGGGGTCCAGGGGGTGATCACGTGACCAATGGCAGACTTTTCAGTTGTAGGCATGTGGTCCTTTGTTCTCAAAACGTGGTCTCCCCTCCCCCTTCCATGAGGTTGAGTGGCCCCCAACAGAAGTTTATCAGCTAAACAAAGGGAGAAAAAGTGATCTGGACACTTGGTTTGTGGGAGAGGTAGTGGAGGTGCTGGCCGATGACCTGTACAGATCCGGTATAAGGTGCTTTTGCTCTGCTTCTTCCTGGACGGAGTGCCAAGGATTAGTTTGATATTTGGTTGTTGTGTGGGGCTGGTTTGATTTTCTAAGTGAAGAAGTAAGTTTGGAGAAAAAAATTGGAAATCATATAGGGGATATTAATAGTGAAGGTTCTGTTGATGAGTTTAATGATTCTTTGACTAAAGTAATTCTTGATGTGGCTTTAAGCCATGTAAAGAAGTCCCAAAAGATCGAGTAATGTTCCTTGGTGGAATAATGACAAGGCATTGAAAGAAAGAAAACAAGCTTTTAAGCTTTTGCGCAGACATGCTACTCAGGAAAAGAGTACCTTGTGCATATTCACATGCAGCCGTCAGGACTTTCATTTCTGCCAATTGGCTAGAACATGGCTGTGAAAGCTTGACAGCTTGCACATTCGATAAGGTGTTGTCTTAGTTCAAGGTGTTTTAGTTCAACTATGGCAAAACCTGTGTGGTTTCCTGTGGCGTCTCTGAAACAAGATCCGTCAACAAACAGAGTAAGATTTACCACTATGGGCTGATTGTATAAATCACCATGTACCCGCATAAAGTTGTCTGTTTCCTGTATATAATCATGAGAGGTACCCTCATCTGGCAGAACCATTTTTGTGGCAGGATTCACCGTTGCACAGCGTTGGACAGTTAATTCAGGAGCAGCAGGGATCACTTCATATCCAGTCCGTCTGGCTTGGGTTAAAACAAACCTTGGGCTTGTTAATGACGTATGCAACTGATGGGATGTATATTGCGCTACTTGATGTCCCATAGTTACACTTGAAGCCTTCATGTCTTGCAATAGCACTGCATTTGCATAGCCCATCAGTTGTACAGACTTTCCTGTCCGGGTCCCATCTTAGGACCTTTCTGTACACCTTTTCCCACCTCGGGAAGTATCTTTTGCAATCTCTACCTGTTCAGACCTGCTTCAGACCCCAGCAGTAGCCGTAGAATTGCAGTGTGCTTCTATTCCCTCGTTGGGAATAGTTTTAGCACCTCTACCCGTTCAGACCTGACCTCAAGTCACTCAAACACAGTGCAGTATTTGATTGATACTTAATGACAACGGTAGCCATAGAGGCCTAAATTATGAGGTCACTGTTGCATCCTGAACTACATCTATTACTCATTACTACTTTAACTTTTATGTAGGTTCTTTTGGATTAAATTTGATCCGGCTGGATCTTACCTGGGTGGACACCAGACACCAGAATGCAAAATGTATGTGCCTGTCCTTTGAATTATTCAAAATAAATGCAAAATAACCTCCACCTCAATGCCTAAAGGGCTGCACCAAACTTTTGGTTCCTTGTTGACACAGAAACGTACAGTAGTGTCAGGGTTTGTGAACTCAATTGCACGGCGGACAAGAAGCTCAGTTCGAAAGAGTTTTAATTTTGAAAAACATAGCAGAAGCAAAGTCAGGCAGTCCAAGATCAAAAACCAGAGCAGGCAAAGTCGGGCAGGCAGGCATAAGGTCAAAAACACACGAAAGGCAACACGAGGGAAAAAGGCGGGTACGAATGGTGTAGAAACTCTGACGAACTGCCAACAGAAGCTGGAAGAGAGGGAACTAAATACACACACTAATGACAATGACAGACAGCTGTGATCAGGGAGGAGGAAGCAGGAGTGCACAGGGGCGGAGCTAAGGGGAACACAGGAGGGGAGGAGAGAAGGCAGGATCATGACAAGTGGTGTGTGCCCAGCAGCTACGAAGAATGCTAGTCTGCTTGGGTCAACCTATCTCTGTGAATCAGTGTTTTCTGACATGAATGTCATGAAGAACCAACACAGAACCTGCTTCACTGATGCACTCAATCAGAGTTGCAATGTCAAGTTACACACCAGATTACAATACACTGGTGAACAGCATACAAAGCCAGTCTTCCCATTAGAAACAGGTTGTCAGTGGCTACATGGCAGTGACATCGAAAAGTTTAAATGTTGTGAATAGAAGTTAAGTTATTGAGATACTATCTAGAGACAGTAACATGATTTTCTTTTTTTTATTTATTAAAAACATTTTTTTTTTAAATACAACAGAGTCATTCCTAGATGCTTTTAACAGAGAAAATAGAAAAGCCCAACATATCCACATGAGCAAGCAGGTTTATTTGTGAATGTGGAAAGGAAACACTCCCTCTAATAAGAGGGAGTTTCTTGCAGAAACCAGACTCAGGTAGTAGAGTAGCAGCATTCTGCTGACCGGTTGGGGTGAGAGGATAGAGGAGAGGAGAGGAGAGGAGAGGAGAGGAGAGGAGAGGAGAGGAGAGGAGGTGATTAAACCATCCTGAGCTGTACTATGTCGACAGTACCATGATTTTCTAGATTAAACCAGCCTGGGCAGCTCTACCATGGCAGTAACATGATTTTCTAGAAAGAGTATAAATTAGCAAGTAGGCAAAAAAAAAAAAAAAGTAAAAAAAATAACAACAATGATAACACATGCAAAAACAAAATGACAAACAAAGAACAAAAACATGATTTTGATCATTGGAAGAACAATAGCAGAAAACAAGAAAAATCAGCAGCAAATCTCATCGATGAGGAGTGGAAGTGTGTGTGTGTGTGTGTGTGTGTGTGTGTGTGTGTGTGTGTGTGTGTGTGTGTGTGTGTGTGTGTGTGGCTTGTCCACTGGGTGTGGGAGAGAGGAAGAGAGGGCAAGTGAATTACAGAAAAAATACACAAACAGTGAGGATTATATCTCTGTTGATAGTATTTACTGATTGTGATTCTGTATACCAGTGATTCCCAACCGGGGGTACACGGACCCCTAGGGGTACGCGAGGGTATTGCAGGGGGTACGCAGAAAGATTATAAATTAGCCTACAGTATCCACACACACAAAAAAAAAATTATGCTCTATTATATTGTATTATATCATGAATTTTAGTAAGGCCATACGTTTATTTTCCATGAGTAGCAGTTCGTCCACAGTGATTGTAACACTACAATGCACATAATATGAAAAGACTATAAAGTGGCGCGCTTTAAAAAAAAAAAAAAAAAAAAAGGTTCACGTTCTTGCTGCGGGCGCGCACGATTCGCGAAGCTAGCTACCTCTAGCTGCATACCGACTGTAAACATGGATGCATGGCTAGGCAGGAGTAAACGTCCAGCTACCGCTACTGCTACCGTCGCCTCGGACGCAGGCACAGGGGAGCCCAGTGAAAAAAGGAATTATGAAAGACTTATGAAAGACAAGCAAGCGCAAGTGTCTCATTAAAAGGTATGTTTTTACACTCACAATAATTGTTTTATTTAAATGAGCAGTTGGATAGATAGAAAGACAAAGGGTTAAATATAAGTACACATTAAGGCGAATAATCACACACGAGAGAGGGGGTACTTTTCACATGGAAACCAGCTCAAGGGGTACACTGGTCAAAAAAGGTTGGGAACCACTGCTGTATACAATACATAAAAAGACTCAAATGAGGCTCAATGAGTCCATACATTTCCCACCGATCGGAAAAAGAAAGAAAGAAAGAAAGAAAGAAAGAAAGAAAGAAAGAAAGAAAGAAAGAAAGAAAGAAAGAAAGAAAGAAAGAAAGAAAGAAAGAAAGAAAGAAAGAAAGAAAGAAAGAAAGAAAGAAAGAAAGAAAAAAGAAAGAAAGAAAGAAAGAAAGAAAGAAAGAAAGAAAGAAAGAAAGAAAGAAAGAAAGAAAGAAAGAAAGAAAGAAAAAAAAGAAAGAAAGAAAGAAAGAAAGAAAGAAAGAAAGAAAGCCGTGTTTACAGGTTCACTGCTGAAGATGGATCCAGTGAAAGCTGTTGTTTTTACGTTAAATTCTACCAGAGCTCCACTTCTTTATCGGTCCAAATAAACTAACCGTGTGCCGTTATCACTGAAGAAGAAATAACTGTTTTTTTCCAGGATTCTGTTGGGCTGTCATGGCTTCATGCTTCTTGTTACACTGCCCCCTACAGGTTTGGCTGCTTATTGTAGTTGTGAACCAGGACTTAAAAAATTTTATAAAAAAAAGACATTTCATTATTCAAGTTTGTATGTGGTTTATGTAAATGAAGATTTTTTTTTTTTGTAAATGAAGATTTTTTTTGTAAATGAAGAGTGGGAAATATGGATTTTTGTAAATACCCTGCTGCTACGTGCACTAGCGGAACCAATCAGAGCTGGGCCAGGGACGGGCCACATGAAATGTGCGATAGCTTCCTGCACTTTTTTTATTGATAAAGTTGCTACTGCGAGGGCTCTCATCACCACACTTGCATCTGACCCCTCTGACCACGTTTCTCCCCCAGCTGTGCTTAATGCCTTTGAACCAGTGTCCTTGATTGCACTGCAAAAAGTGGTTGTTCAGATGAAGCTATCCGGCTCTCCCCGTGACATTGTCCCGCCTCACTTTTTTAAAGAGGTTTTTCCTTGTATAGGGCTGTCAGTTCTGGCCATTATTAACAGCAGTTTGTCTTCTGGTGTTGTCCCCCAAAGTTTTAAACATGCTGTGGTGCAACCCCTGCTTAAGAAACCTGGTCTTGATCATGGTATGCTAGCCAACTATAGACCTATCTCCAAGCTGCCTTTTATATCAAAAATCCTGGAGAAAATTGTCCATGCTCAGTTGAAATCATTCCTAGATGAGCATGATATCCTGGAGGTTTTCCAGTCTGGTTTTAAAACATTGCATAGTACTGAGTCAGCCCTTTTAAGAGTTTTTAATGATATCCTTGTGGCGGTTGACGGCGGTGACCATGTGGTCCTTGTCCTGCTGGACCTGACTGCAGCGTTCGACACTGTGGACCACAATATTTTAGTATCTCGTCTGCAGCACATAGTGGGCATTGGTGGTACTGCCCTAAATTGGGTCAGATCTTATCTTGGGGGAAGATCCATGAGTGTACTCCTTGGTGGCTCTGAGTCCCACACTGCGCCACTGTTATATGGGATTCCGCAGGGTTCTATTTTAGGGCCACTGCTTTTCTCCCTGTACCTGCTTCCCCTGGGTGCCATTCTGAGGAAACACGGCATCTCTTTTCACCTTTATGCAGACGACAGTCAGATTTATGTGCCACTGAAAAGGGACAATGCCTCATTGAAAGTACTTCTGTCTTGCCTTGAAGACATCAAAACCTGGATGTCGCTGAACTTTTTAAAATTCAATGAAACAAAGACGGAAGTGATGGTGTTCGGCCCGAGTGCCACTAGTGAACCGCCCTCGGCCGATTTCGGCCCACTGAGACAATACATAAAGCCGTTGGTCAGTGGACAGTGATTTTAAGTTGGACAGATAGGGGCTATAGTGAAGTCCAGCTTCTTTCACCTGAGGCAGCTGGTGAATGTAAAGCCCTTTCTGGCACAGAAGCACCTAGAAGCAGTAATCCAAGCTTTTATTACATCTCGGCTGGATTACTGCAACTCACTTTACTTTGGAGTCAGCCAGTCTTCCCTCACCCGCCTCCAGTTGGTGCAGAATGCTGCTGCTCGCCTCTTAACTGGGGCACGTAAGAGCGAGCACATCACCCCCATTCTGGCTTCCCTCCACTGGCTGCCTGTGCATTTTAGAGTCCGTTTTAAGATTATTTTATTTGTTTTTAAATCTTTAAATGGTCTGGCCCCGCCTTACCTCTCTGAGCTTCTTCATCCATACGCTCCTGGTCGGTGCCTCAGGTCAGCTGACCGGCTGCCCCTGAGGTACCGAGGTCCAAACGGAAGCTCAGAGGGGAAAGAGCCTTTTCCTCTGCCGGTCCTCACCTCTGGAATGCCCCCCCCCTCCCCCTCCCTGTTAGACAAGCCCCCTCACTGTCCGTTTTTAAAACTCGTCTTAAAACACATTTTTATTCTTTGGCTTTTACTTCAGCATGAGACTCTGGTCTGGTTTTAGTGCCTTCGTTTTTTGTTGTTGTTTTAACCTCTTATGTCTTGTTTATTGTTTTAACATCTTATTGTTTTAATGTTTTTATTTTGCGACTTATATTTTTATTTATTTACAATGTACAGCACTTTGTTTCAGCTGAGGTTGCTTAAAAGCGCTTTATAAATAAAGTTGATTGATTGATTGATTGATGACCGGGTCCTTTAAACCCAAATAATAAATCCCACCATATAACGTCATTTTACAATATACACATGCCTGCAACAGCGGGGCTTAGAGCTTCTGCACCATGGAGAGCAACTATGTCATTTTAAAGTCCTTCAAACGGACATGAAGAACAACAAACCAAGAGAACAATAAAAACATGGCCCCAAATAATAAAACAAGACAAATTGAAAGCATTTCAGCACCACGGACAGTGACCACACCATTTTAACACTTTAACTATTTCAACTATTGAGAGCACAGCAGGCTACTCGCCTATATCAATAGCTATAAAGTTTAGTAAAATTGGCACAGCAGCCCACATGTTCACCAACAAGCACAGTTTCAATATGAAGTACTAAAGGCCTTCTCACCTCTATTTGAAACATACAACGAGCCTTGAGCTCCACGAACTCGTCCACGATGTTCTGTATGTCCATTTTCTTTGCTCTCTCATTCTCTATGGACAACATGACAAGTCCACTCAGTCTCTCTTGACCCACTGAGCTCCTCAAGAGGTTTTAATGAGTTTTAACTTGGAGAAAGAGGTCTGAGGTTGCTATGGTGACGGGAAGAGTCCCAAGTAAAAGGAGGGCGGTGCAAACTTCACTGAATAGAGACGTTGCTGTTGTGTGGTTGAGAAAGAACATTTTTGCCTGATCTGCAATAGACTTTTGCTTTGGTATCTGAGACACAGCAGACCGATAATGTTCAGTTTTATCTGTTTATCAAATGTGTGAATTCAATATTTGAACAGGGACGGTGCAAAGGTTCAGTGGACTTTGTCACTTGAGAGTTGGAGGCGGAGGGTGGAGGAGGTCGTCTCGCAGTGCGTCCTGAGTGCATGACTGTACCGTGAGCGGTTTTTGTCAGGATTTACAGCCATAATGTAAAAATACACTAAACTACAGCATGTATCATGTATGCATAATGATAAAATAAGCAATATAAAATCTATAATTTCTTTATTTCACATGAAGAAATCTCATCCCAGCCCCTCCCGAAGCTCCGCCCCCCCTGGCTATGTGTAAATGTGGCCTCAATCACAACTCTGCCCTGCATTGGCTCTGGAACTGATGTTTAAATGGTAAATCAGCTCAATTGCAGTTTGTTTTTTGCACAAGACTTTCCCAGAGACTCATGCAAAGTTTGACACATGAACAAGTTGCTGCTAATTCAGTATTTATGTTCCACTAAAGAAACATCTAGATCAGTGTTTTTCAACTTTTTTTGAGCCAAGGCACACTTTTTTCTTTGGAAAAATCTGGAGGCACACCACCACCTGAAAATTTTTAAATTTGAAACTCTGTAGCTTATATTAACAATATAAAGTCATTCTCATCAAAGCTTTATCAACAGGATAATAAATACAGGAAAAAGTATTTCCCAATTTCTTTTTTTAATTTTTACTCACTCAGTGTGAAATCTGGACCTGATGGATGAAGAACTGAGATCCTGGTTCACATTCTTCCTTTTCAAAAACTTCTCCCTCACTGTCACTGACACAGTACTTTGATACAAGATGGTAGCAGGAGGTGGAGATGAACCACACTGACGTCTGTCACTTTACATTTCACTGGCAAAGTTCTGTGCTGCCCTCTATTGGCGAAGAGTATTTATACATGATTACTCTTCAACACACTGCTCTCACAGCTGACACAACGGCTGTGAGAGCAAATGTTTTTTTCGAAAAAATGTGAAATTGGATAATTTCCCACGGCTCACCTGATTATATCTCGCGGAACACCAGTGTGCCACGGCACAGTGGTTGAAAAACGCTGATCTAGACCACTGCAGCTTGGCTGTTTACGGTTACGTGGATCTATAAGTCTGATATTTTAAGACATTAAATGTATGAGATAAATGTGGCTTAATTACTCCACCTTACAATCAGCCGCCAGGTTCCCCGTCTCCAAAATGTGCTGCCCAAGGCTCAAAGTTTGCGTACCAGTGGTGTGTGGTGGTGTGGAGGAATGTTGTTATTCTATTAATGACACACAGATACACAAAATCATTTAGACCACACACCATTTTTATTAAAACCCATCTTAAACATGATTACAGTTACAACCACTGATAAAGCCCTGATATAAGAATAAGAAATCAATCCATTTTCACTCAATGATCAAAGAACAAAAGTCCCATAACTTCATCTCAACTCTGATTTCAATTCTAAATTCCTGAAAGTCCTTTAGTGCAGAATCCTTCTAACACAACTAATGAAATAAAACATGCCACCATTGATATGTAATTCAAAATGAATAATAAAGACACAAGGAAAATAACCTTCAATCTAAACCTTTCGGGGCAGAATCATGTAATCATGTCAAACACACACATAAAACCTATCAAACTTTAATCGATTTCAGTAAATTCACACAACTTAAAATCACACACCATAAAACATTTAATATACCGTCACCCCACAATTTAGCCTCTATCAGACTTAGTTGCATATTTTGCTCATGTTCTTCACATTCTTCAAGCTCTCTCGTGATGCAAAGTGATGATTGATCAACATAAGTGACTATACAGTCCACAGTCTGACATATTTCTTATTGACCGGGGCCAAACCTGCTGACCAGACCTCCAGAAAGATTGTATATGCAACATAATTTACTGATAAAGTAAAGTATAATAAAGTAAAGTTTGTACATGGCGATTTTGTGATTTTCATTTGATGTACAAAGTATCAGTATCCTTTCAATCAGTTTTGCCCTTCATTGTTCCCTCTTCAGGAAGCGTCTGTATTTAAAGAAAAGAAGAAGAGATAAAGAGGACAGTATTCATAAGAACATCGTCCAGTTTTACCAGATTTGCATCAGCTTTTTAGGCTGCGCCAATGATGATAACAGATATCTATAATTTATACTGTGACTGGAAAGAGAACTTTTTGAAATTTTGTAAAAACTGGAGGGGGGTGATGGGGGGGATTCTGGAAATCTGACTGATCTGGAGCAGAATTATCAAAACTAACTACATCTCAAACCAGCCAGAAAAGCCACTTTTCCTTCTTTCTCCGGAAAAAAATGTTGATTCTCAATCAAAGAATAATGACTCCATCATTAGAGGCTGAACGCTGACTTTCTCAGGCGGCGGCACTGCTACGAGCAAACTACATATTTCTGGAGAACAAAGACAAATTTAGTGGCACACACTGGTGCACGGTTCAACATGTTTGATTGGTCAAGAACCATTTGAATCAAATGGACTTTGACCAATAAAACATGAGGTTTGACATTGGTATAAAATGCATTTGTTTAGGTTGTCTGGTAATTGAACTGGTTCTTTGAGTAACAACGTTCTGACATGAAAATAAATCACAAGAATAATGTGAAAAACAAATGATTCAGTTTTTCATATCAGATTAAAAAACACAAAGCTTTAATAGTATATGATAATACTCCTTAATGTTTTACCTCTTACTTTAAGAAAGAAACATAAAGTAGACCTACTTAGTTTGAAACTCAATACAGCAGTTTGACCAACGAAAATAAAGTCTAATAAACAAGTTTTATTCTTCTCCACAGACTCCCTATGGTTCAGTGCAAAAGTCTGGCCAACAAAAGTAAATCAAAGTAAGTCCAATAAGTCAATTCCAATAAGTTTGAATTTGCTACAAGCAATAAATTATATTTTCCCACTTTTTTGTGAACGACCTCCTGTAAAATATCTACTGTTATATGTTAATCCTTCTCACCTGTTGCTCTGCTCCGGTCTCTCCCTCACTCTGATGCACTGCCTCGAGCCTTGCAGGACATCCATGTAATCACAACACAACATTATTATAGAAATGTATAGTAAAAGCATTCGACTTACAAAAGTGAAAACAAAGTCCACATTAAGGTTTTTGTTTGATTTCTGAACTTCAGATGCCAAGCTGTGTGATCGTTCTAAGCTCAAACAGGTATCTTTTTTTTCTTCTAATTTTATCACCTCCAACTAACCAAAGTCTGTGATAAATCAGCATCATAATATTACCTGAGGTCCAACAGATTACTGGGGTTGAAAACGAGTGGAAAATCTTTTCTTGACTGCTTTCAGCTTTCTGTTGACCTCATCATTGTTCTCAGTGTTCTTCCAGTAAACTCTGAACCTCGTCTCACAAAAATGTTGTGGGAGAAGAGTGCTTCTCTGGGAAGAATGACATCAACATCAGTAACAGTAGTGGAAACAAGCAAACAAACAAACAAAAAAGACACATCATGCTTGCAGTGACTGAACATTTATAGAAAAAGAAGTTCATTCTTCACAATAGTGTCATAATTTGACATGACTTCTGTATTATAAAGTCCTGAACTGGACAGAAAGGTTGGCTGATCACGTCATTGGGTGTTGAAAAAGAAATAAGCCAGAAAGCAATGAAACAAAAAATTTAAAAAAATCTAAAAACTGAGAGATCATATGTCCCCTCCTCACAGGGATCCAATCCTACCAAGAAACTCATTGATGCTGAGTAAACTATTGACATTTACTTTTAACCTTTTTTTTTTTTTTAAACCATCTACTGTCTTATATTTATTTCTTTTTTAAACCCTCAGAAGTTCATTGATTCAATAAATTAATTTGTTCCAACACTTAACTGTGAACAAAGCTGTTTTTGTTATGTCAGTTTTATTCACCTTCTCTTTTGGGATTGTGAATCCTGTCTCTGGTTTATCCTTTCGATAGAAATACGTTTGGTCAAGAGGATCCTTGTCTCCCTTCCCAAAGTCAAATTTGAATGTCTAGAAGACAAAATGGGGATGAAAAGTTTTATTTATAATATCATCCAAACTATTCCTTTGGGAGAAGGAAACATTTTACAAATCAAATGAAGATGAAGAAAATCTAGTATTTCAATATGGTGGAGTGAAATTATATAATCCAGAAACTCACATGAACTTCAAGGCTGCCAGGAGGCAAAAGGCCTCTTTCCAGATCAGCCTTCAGCTTTTTTTTCTGTGTGAAAGAGGCGGGACCATTCATTTCAAAGTCATTTCTGCAGCAATGTTAATTTTAGTCAATAATCTGAACTCTGTTCTTTTTCTTTACCTTCTTGTTGCTTAGAGTGTCCTGTGGTGAGTTCATTTTGTTGTGTTGATAAAAGAAGAAGTGAGAAAAGGAGGGACAAGACAGTGATTCATGAAACACAGAGTAACGATGCCTCTACATCAAGCTCACGACAATGTTTTTCCCAAGTCTTTGATCATTTAGGTAATATTACCGTACAAGTCTGCCCAGCTGTTATAAGAGATATACTTTTAAAAGGGATGAAAACACACTATTCATATATTGGTAGTTCATCCGATAGTCAGTTTTCCCTGAAGCATAATGTAATACAGACATAGGATTGCAGCACACCTTCTCTTCACCCACAAACTTGTACAGGCTCCGTTTGTGGATTCTCTGCAGTATCTCTCTTGCCTCGATCATGTTCTCTTCATCGGAAGAGTAAAGGATTTTCTCAAACACGCCATCTGTAGGACATAATAAGAAGTCAAAATGACACATCAATGACACATTTCTGGTGCCAATTTACATCTTCTCCTCTGTATCACACATAAACATTTTGATAAACGCTTACTTATTGAATACTCATCCTAACATCCTCATGATTTATTTTTAATGAATGACTTAATTTCTACTTGTAATTAATATTTAACAAAGACAAATAGAAATAGAAATTTAAATGGATCTCAGGCAAAGTATAGGTTGTCACACTTGAATCTGTGAGGATTTTATATTTTGATTTCAAATATCTTGAAAAAAGTTAACAAATAAATAAGTGTTACTCATAGTCATATAAACACAACAGACACAGAGTGGAATAAAAAATGGATGTGATGTGAAGACAATTTAAAATGTTGACATGTTGCAACCATTATTTTGAACGATGTTGTCAAGAAGTAACCTGTCAGGTTGATGTAATCCTCAATGTTCTCCTTCTTGGTGGCTTCAGATGAGTTGAGAACCGGATTTGCTTTTAAGAAGGCCTCAGTGATCCTAGATGAACAGATAAAGGATTTCTAAGAGCTTATGTTACTGCATGTTCTATTCTGAGGAGAATCACAAAGCAATGCAAATGATTCATATCAAACAAGAGACAAACACTGACAGAAGGACACTTACATCATGTGCACATTTTGGGTCACTTTGTGCTGGCAGACTCTTCTGTGGAGACTGTACCTTGAGTAGAACATGTCGTACAGATTGCCCGTTTCCTGCCAACACCACATCTTACACTTTAGTCACAGCAACTCAGGAGAATAACATTTGTTTGGAGGCTAATAGAAAACAACATTCATCACCTTCTCTCTCAGACAGATGTGATTCCTTCCATTCACTTTACAAACCCTGGCAAGCAAGAAGTAGCGCTGATAATCAAAGGTGTTATTGAGACCCAGGTGGTGGCAGTCCCTGAAATTAAGCACAGTGCAGATATGAATGAGTGAAATTGGTCTGAAGGTAAATTATCCAATGTTGTACTTCTTCAGTGGAAGTAAAAAACCATAGTTCACTTCTCAATGTCAAAAACTGATTAACTGTTGTTTGAAACTTGATTCACCTGTCAAGGTAGTCAAACTTGTCCACATCAATTCCATTCAGTTTGTTTGCCACAATTTCATACAGGAAAGACTTTTCCTCTCCACGACCTTCAAAGGGCCACTGTGAAGGAAACACCAGTATGATGAAATGAGACGCTAACAAGAGAAGTCTACTGATTTCATGATATTTGTACAAGAGTGGTCCAGTACCAGGTCCTGATCTTTCACTGGATTTATCATCTCCTTGATGAAAGTCAGGTCTTTTTGCAGTTGTTCTTCTTCTTCTTCTTCTCCTTCTCCTTCTTCTTCTTCTTCTTCTTCTTCTTCTTCTTCTCCTTCTTCTTCTTCTTTTAAACCATATTTCTCCATCTCGACTTTCAGACCATGGTGGTTCACCAAGTGGTCAAACAGCCACTCTGATGCCTTCTCATGCTACAAGTTACACAGACAGATGTTAATAAGGGATGTGAACATCTTTTTTCTTTGATAACCCACTGTTAAATTTGTCTTCTTTTACTTCTTGATATTCACAGGCAGACTACAACTTTTATCTTATTGGTATTTATCTCATTGTCATTAAGGCACTATAATTGGGTTCATTTTGTTGTTTTTAAACGTATATTATAGATTCTTTTTCGACGAGATGTGAAGCAGTAATGTTTTTACCTTGCTGATGTCACAGCTGCCAATCTAGCTGATGCAGCCAAAACATGTCAGCAAGGGAAAAAACATTTGTGTTTTACTTGTCGTTAAAAAAGATAACTCTATAACATACTGTATTTGTTTGATAATTGATTATTTGATAGTAATTTCTAAAAACATATTTTTCTGTGTTTTACAACTCTACTTACCGTCCATTTGTTTTGACGTTTGACCTTTTGCATGAACATGGTATCATACAGGTGAGAAAAGGGCCCGTGTCCTAAGTATGGAGAAATAAATTAGTTTTAACCTCATAGTTATTATTTGTTAAGTGTTAAGAGTTAATAATTGCATTTTGAAAATATTAAACCATGTCCTTCATACATTGAGCAAATAATCAGTTAAAAAACACATTTTGCTCACAGCGAACTCCAATCTTCCATTATTGGGGGTTCCACTCTTATTTGTGACTATCTATATAAGTGATGTACAGTCAGGGTAGGCAATGTAAGTAGTGCCTACCCAAGGCTCAATCAATTGAAATGAATGAAATATTCACTTTGATTATTTGTTTTAATTCGAGTATAATTATAATATTTTTTCAATTTACGGTATTTTACAGTACCTATAGGTTTGAAAGTGTCAGCATTTTGTGCTTTTCATAGCCCAAATGATTCACCGAGGCTATCTCCTGGTATGGCATAGAGAAGAGGTCTCTAACCCTGGTCCTCAAGAGCCCCTGTCCTGCAGGGTTTAGCTCTCTCCCAGTTGCAACACACCTGATTGCAATGAAGGGCTTGTTATTGGGCTTTTCCCCAACCTTGGCGATGACATCATCATTAGAGTCAGGTATGTTGAAGCAGGGAGAGAACTAAAACATGCAGGACAGGGGCTCTCGAGGACTGAGGTTGGAGACCTCTGCGACGTCTAGGCCACACCCTCTGCTGAAAGCCACACCCTCTGCTGAAAGCCACGCCCTCTCCTGAAGGCAGACTGTTTGCTCATGTGCAGTCAGTTTCCCAATATGAAAGTCATTTAGGTAAAAAGGCAGATCACTTCACTGTCTTTGGACAGTGCAATGGAGCAGGCGAGTCACACCTTTGTGAAGCTACGTCCTACTCCACGCTAAACTCCCTGAAAATAGTCCCAATCAATTATCATGCGATAGTGCTGGAAACTTTGCCGTTTGTGCTGCCTTGCTAAATAATTTCCACAGGATTTCATTCAGCGATTCAGATGTTTTAAAGATATAAGTTTCTTTTTTTTCTTATCAGCAACAGGGACTATTTTATATATTGGTTTTGGTTGTGTGTGCACTTTGTTTACAAAGGTCCTCACTGGATTGGCAGTTTTGCCTGTTAAACATCTTAATGTCTGAGCCTAATGTTTAAGATATATTGAAGTGCAATTTTGTTGTCGGAGACTTTATACTTTATTTATTGTTTCAGTTGTGTGTGGTTTTTATTCAAATGCATTCTTTGTCAACAGAGACTGACTGTCCATTTTATTTATTATTTTTGGTTGTTTTGATTATTTATTTTGGATATTTGCAATGTTTTTCATAACACAATTACAATTTTAGATATTCTTAAGAAATAAAAGTGTATTTATCTTTAAAAAGGTGTACTTGCATCATTATACCATTATTATGAAATGAAAATGTTATAAAAATGGCAATATTGTCATTTATCGCAATAATTTCTGCGACAATTTATCGTCCAGCAAAATGTGTTATCGTAACAGGCCTAGCTAACAGTGAACCTTTCCTTCACTGAATAAAGGCAATAACTTTTTCTAAAGAATGCTGTTGCCTTCTGAATGGTGTAACACTTCTAATTTCACATTTGCATTTATTCAATGTGTCAAACATTTTATTTCTGAAGCACTTAAGCATTTAAGAATATATCTCAAAATGTGCAAACATACATAGAATTAAGGGAATTAATGCATGACTTACCCAGATCATGACAAAGACCTGCAATTTGCACACATAGGATGTCTTCATCTGTGATATTGAGCTTTTTTTGCCTTGATTGCAGATTGTACGCCAACTCTCCTGCCAAGTGAGCCACCCTGTATAACCAGACAAACAGCATGCACATACAAGAACTATAATTGCAGTCCAGCTTTGTTTGCTTCGATTGATTTTTATGTCTCTTCGTGACTCTTCAGCAACTCAAAGGAGCTTCATAACTGATGAAGCCTCTCGGATGAGGGATTAAATGTCTTCTGAGACATGCTGCATGGCCAAATCCAGTTGAGAAAATTCATTGCACATATCAAAATCATTTATTGTATATGTGAAATTGTGGAAAATTAATGAAATGAAATAAAATGAAATTGACCCGATTCAATCGCTTAAATGAGAATATACATGACAAACAAAGATCATTATAATCATTCGCTTTGGGTCGGACATCATCACCCTTCCTGAAACTGGAACCTATCCCTGTGTATGTGCAAACTTTGTCAATAATACAGTTCCTCCCAATTGACAAATCAACAATATATCTGAAGAGGCTCTGATGAAAAACAATGATTCACCGTGAAAAAAACATTGGATTTTATATATATATGATTATCTATTAGATATAGGATTCAACATAAACATAATTTTAAAACTTTTGAGAGCCAGCTGAAGTGTTGGATTATTTGATGATCATATTTCTTTAATCTATTACGTGTACATACCCAATTGAGTGTTCAAACCGGCTGTGGCTCCCGCCAGGGTAAACATAAGACACTCCTCCAAGTTGCTTGATGCTTCGCAGTCTTTGAAACTCAGGTGTGTCTATGATTTTGACCAGGAGTGGGTGTAACGCTATTTGTCCATGAACAGGATCATGAAACACCTTTTAAAAACAACAAAAATAAAACTAGTCAAAACCATTTCCCATCCTCATCAAAAGAGTGCTACAAAAGTCAGTTGTTTTCATGAAGGCTGTTTGCACTGCATTTAATTCATTTCAACCTGCATTCCTTCCTCTCACCACAATATGTACGATTTCCTGTTGACTAACACAAGACAAACAAAATACCAACAATAAAAGCTAAAAACACAACTTTGATTATCTAAATTGCTATTCTCACACAGTGATGACATCTGAACAGTTTCTTATTACCTTTCCCTCAGCTCTGAAGTGGGGTCGTCATTGCAGGGTTGAATAATAACATGAGAAAAAAACAGATAAAAACAGACACATATATCAGACATTTACATCTAAAAACCCAAAATGTATATATATATATATATATATATATATATATATATATATATATATATATATATATATATATATATATATATTTTATATATATATATTTACACACACACACACACACACACACACACACACACACACACACACACACACACACACACACACACACACACACACACACACACACACGCACACACACACACATATATATATATATATATACATATCTCGAGCCACCTACTCAATGCCTCCAGCCTTTGGCACAACCATGGTTGCAGTTTGATTCCTGGGAATAGACAAGTATTTAGTCATATTAGGTTTAAAACAAAAGGCTCAGTTCAATCATCAAACAAAGAAACCTCTCTCTCAAAGACATATTGTCTTAATAACTAAGCTGTGATATCAAACTATAACTTTGTTATACAGAATAGAGATTTATTTAATGACTGATGGAACATGACACTGGAACCATCATTCATTAGAAATAATTTCAAAGAAAAGAATCTCACTTCATACTTCAGCATATAAAAACAACAATTCCAGGTCAGATTTTAATAATATTTTAGAATTACATTTCACATGGAAAAAGAAAACAAGTATCCACACAATGACAGAATGGCCTTTATACTTACAGAATGTGGTTATTTTCCTGGTGAGATGCTTGAAGAGAAAATTAGTGTGAAGTGAGATTGATGTGAGCTAAGTGATGTCCACCTTCTGTTGACTGAACCAGAACAGGTGCATGCTCTTATACCTGTGTGTGTGTGTGTGTGTGTGTGTGTGTGTGTGTGTGTGTGTGTGTGTGTGTGTGTGTGTGTGTGTGTGTGTGTGTGTGTGTGTGTGTTGTGTGTGTGTGTGTGTGTGTGTGTGTGTGTGTGTGTGCGTGCGTGCGTGCGTGCGTGCGTGCGTGCGTGCGTGCGTGTGTGTGTGTGTGTGTTGGGCGTGGTGAGATAGACTGGTCCTGCAATGATCTCAATCAAAACAAAATCACATCAAGGCTTCTTTATCCAGGAAAAGAATCTTTAAAGGGACACAAATATTTGTTTAATATATCCAATGACAATCACATGGATGATTTGACAAACTGCCCAATTACTCACAGGAAACTTTATTCTCATTATATTTGATGACATTTAGGGGCCGTCCACACCATGAAAACATTTCACCTAAACATGCTGTTTCTGACCTGCCGTCCACATGAGGAGGTTTTAGAAGCATAAAAACAGGTTTTGGGGAAATTTTTAAACCCCGGCAAATTTGTGAAAAAAGACCATCTGTGGAAAAAATATTACATAATCGCCCTTCACCCGCTCCTTCCCCCTGCCTCGGTCCGTGATGTCATCAAATAACCACAACAATCAGGGACTACAAGTTCTAACTTCTTAATTTCTATGTGCTTTGTCTACTTCTGCGTTTGGTAAGTCACAGCGCCCCTAAAGGCCTGGCATGTGTACTACAAGCCCTGAAAGCTTGTGTTGAGCCGTGTTCATAGTGACATGTTTTTTGGAGAAGGCTGGGGAGAAAATAGATAATTTTTCTCATCGTGTGGATGTACCCTTAGAGGACCAAGCTGGGAAGACTGGTTGTCTTCAAATCAGACGCCCCAAATCAATGTGTCATTAAAGCTGTATGTGTGTTGGTATCCGGAGTAGCTGGTTTCTATCTCCTTTGCTCTGCCATCATATATCAGGCTGATAGCTGAACAACCTTATCCTGATCATATTTTCAGTATCTCAGCATACACATAAACCGTGATGATAGTATTGCGAATGTGATATCCTTCACACACAATTGAGCTACACATCAGAATCTGTTGTTCTGTGCAGAGACCCTCCGGGGAAGCTGTTGTCTACCCTCACTCCATGCCACTATTTCCTTTCATTTTAGACACAACAGCTGCATGAAGGTCTGGACTGGTGAAGTGATCTGCAAAAGAAATAACAATAGCACTTGTTAATGCATTGTGTTATGCCTTGTTCTCACTAAATGTTAACACTGCTTTATCCTTTGGTGACAACTTTTGTTCCAATCCAACTTTAATTCTAGTCTTAAATACTTATGATGTAAAACATTAGCAGGTTTTTACCAGTATAAGAAAATCTACACCGATCACACAAAACTTTGATCACATTATCAGTAGACTGTATTCATACAGCACCTTTGGCAGATAAAGGTCACAAATAAATATGAACACAATGTAAAATTTTAAGTTGTAGAGCTTTTACCCAATTAAAGACACTTAGGAAGTTAGTGTTACTCCATGCATTGTGATACTTAGATTAAATTGATCTATATCTACTTCTCATCAATACTTTAACTTTTATCTCGGTTCTTTTGGATTAAATTTGATTCGGCTGGATCTTACCTGGGTGGACACCAGACATCAGGCACACATATTTCGCAGAATAAATGACTTCTGCTTACCTTTTTTCAATTGCAAAGTTGCAGAAAATTACTGTCAAGTCATACACAGACTTGGGCAAGAGTTTGAGAACAGGTTTTGTGACTTTGATCAAGTTGAACCATGTATGTCATTCATTTCCAATTCAAATGATTGATTGATTGATTCAAAATAAATGCAAAATAACCTCCAGCGCAACGCCTAAAGGGCTGCACCAAACTTTTGGTTCCTTGTTGACACAGAAACATACAGTGGCGTGTGCACAGCAGCTATGAAGAATGCTAGTCTGCTTGGTTCAACCTATCTCTGTGAATCAGTGTTTTCTGCCAATTGGCTAGAACGTGGCTGTGAAAGCTTGACAGCTTGCACATTCGATAAGATGTTGTCTTAGTTCAAGGTGTTTTAGTTCAACTATGGCAAAACCTGTGTGGTTTCCCGTGGCGTCCCTGAAACAAGATCTGTCAACAAACAGAGTAAGATTTACCACTATGGGCTGATTGTATAAATCACCATGTACCTGCATAAAGTTGTCTGTTTCCTGTACACAATCATGAGCGGCACCCTCATCTGGCAGAACCATTTTTGTGGCAGGATTCACCGTTGCACAGCGTTGGACAGTTAATTCAGGAGAAGCAAGGATCACTTCATATCCAGTACGTCTGGCTTGGGTTAAAACAAACCTTGGGCTTGTTAATGACATATGCAACTGATGGGATGTATAGTGCGTTACTTAATGTCCCATAGTTACACTTGAAGCCTTCATGTCTTGCATTAGCACTGCATTTGCATCGCCCATCGGAGTTTCCTGTCCGGGTCCCATCTTAGGACCTTTCTGTACACCTTTTCCCACCTCGGGAAGAATCTTTTGCAATCTCTACCTGTTCAGACCTGCTTCAGACCCCAGCAGTAGCCGTAGAATTGCAGTGTGCTTCTATTCCCTTGTTGGGAATAGTTTTAGCACCTTTCCCCATTCAGACCTGACCTCAAGTCACTCAAACACAGTGCAGTATTTGATTGATACTTGATGAAAACGGTAGCCATAGAGGCCTAAATCATGAGGTCATTGTTGCCCTGCCCATTCGGACCTATCCTAATTCACTCAAACATAACAGTATTTGATTTATAGAGTCGCGGTATCCACAGGGGCCTATTTGTTTAACCTGTAACTGTAGAAATACACATATAACAACAACACACAACAAAACATAGACTGCTTTATCTCGTTTAAATGCTTCTTTTGGTCTTTCTACTTTAAGATCCCATTTTATGGTACATCAATGAACTCATGGCTGTTGTGTTGCTCTAATAACCCCAACTTAACTATTCCTCAAAGCCACACAGCCGTCAATAGACAATTAATACATGCAAGTCTCATTCACTCTTCCCTCTCCATGGTCTGTGAGGCACATACACTTAGTTGTTTGCATCCACTTCATACCTCCCTAGCTATCAATCATCAATACTTAAACTCTTATCGAGGATCTTTTGGATTACATTTTGAACTACATCTAATACTCATTACTACTTTAACTTTTATGTAGGTTCTTTTGGATTAAACTTGATCCGGCTGGATCTTACCTGGGTGGACACCAGACATCAGAATGTGAAATTTATGTGCCTGTCCTTTGAATTATTCAAAATAAATGCAAAATAACCACACCTCAATGCCTAAAGGTCTGCACCACACTTTTGGTTCCTTGTTGACACAGAAACGTACAGTAGTGTCAGGGTTTGTGAACTCAATTGCACGGCAGACAAGAAGCTCAGTTCGGAAGAGTTTTAATTTTCAAAAACATAGCAGAAGCAAAGTCAGGCAGTCCAAGATCAAAAACCAGAGCAGGCAAAGTCGGGCAGGCAGGCAGAAGGTCAAAAACACACAAAAGGCAACACGAGGGAAAAAGGCGGGTACGACTGGTGTAGAAACTGCCAGCAGAAGCTGGAAGAGAGGGAACTAAATACACACACTAATGACAACGAGAGACAGCTGTGATCAGGGAGGAGGAAGCAGGAGAGCACAGGGGCGGAGCAAAGGGAACACAGGAGGGGAGGAGAGAAGGCAGGATCATGACAAGTGGTGTGTGCCCAGCAGCTATGAAGAATGCTAGTCTGCTTGGTTCAACCTATCTCTGTGAATCAGTGTTTTCTGACATGAATGTCATGAAGAACCAACACAGAACATGCTTCACTGATGCACTCAATCAGAGTTGCATTATCAAGTTACACACCAGATTACAATACACTGGTGAACAGCATACAAAGCCAGTCTTCCCATTAGAAACATGTTGTCAGTGGCTACATGGCAGTGTCATGGAAATGTTTAAATGTTGTGAATAGAAGTGAAGTTATTGAGATACTATCTAGAGACAGTAACATGATTTTCTTTTTTTTATTTATTAAAAACATTTTTTTTTAAATACAACAGAGTCATTCCTAGATGCTTTTAACAGAGAAAATAGAAAAGCTCAACATATCCACAACAGCAAGCAGGTTTATTTGTGACTGTGGAAAAGAAACACTCCCTCTAACAAGGAGAAACCTTTGCAGAAACCAGACTCAGAAGTAGCAGCATTCTGCTGACCGGTTGGGGTGAGAGGAGAGGAGAGGAGAGGAGAGGAGAGGAGAGGAGAGGAGAGGAGAGGAGAGAAGGGGATGGACAGAGATAGATTGGGTGGGGAGATACATACAATACCCTTGTTAGTGCTACATATACTTCTTTTTTTTACAGTAATCACCCTGATCCAAATATTTTCAAACTGTTATGAGATTAAACCATCCTGAGCAGTACTATGTCGACAGTACCATGCTTTTCTAGATTAAACCAGCCTGAGCAGTTCTATCAAGACAGTAAGATGATTTTCTAGATTAAACCAGCCTGAGCAGTTCTATCAAGACAGTAAGATGATTTTCTAGATTAAACCAGCCTGAGCAGTTCTATCAAGACAGTAAGATGATTTTCTAGATTAAACCAGCCTGAGCAGTACTATGTCAACAATATCATGATTTTCTAGATTAAACCAGCCTGAGCAGTACTATCTAGAGAGTATCATGATTTTCTAGATTAAACCAGCCTGAGCAGTACTATCTAGACAGTATCATGACTTTCAAGATTAAACCAGCCTGAGCAGTACTATCTAGACAGTAACATGATTTTCTAGATTAAACCAGCCTGGGCAGCTCTATCATGACAGTAACATGATTTTCTAGAAAGAGTATAAATTAGCAAGTAGGCACAAAAAAAAAAAAAGCAAAAACAATAACAACAATGATAACAAATGCAAAAACAAAATGACAAACAAAGAACAAAAACATGATTTTGATCATTGAAAGAACAATAGCAGAAAACAAGAAAAATCAGCAGCAAATCTCATCGATGAGGAGTGGAAGTGTGTGTGTGTGTATGTGTGTGTGTGTGTGTGTGTGTGTGTGTGTGTGTGTGTGTGTGTGTGTGTGTGTGTTGGGCGTGGTGAGATAGACCGGTCTTGCAATGATCTCAATCAAAACAAAATCACATCAAGGCTTCTTTATTCCAGGACAAGAATCTTTAAAGGGACACAGATATTTGTTTAATATATCCAATGACAATCACATGGATGATTTGACAAACTGCCCAATTACTCATACGAAACTTTATTCTCATTATATTTGATTACATTTAGGGGCCGTCCACACCATGAAAACATTTCACCTAAACATGCTGTTTCTGACCTGCCGTCCACATGAGGAGGTTTTAGAAGCATAAAAACAGGTTTTGGGGAAATTTTTAAACCCCGGCAAATTTGTGAAAAAAGACCATCTGTGGAAAAAATATTACATAATCGCCCTTCACCCGCTCCTTCCCCCTGCCTCGGTCCGTGATGTCATCAAATAACCACAACAATCAGGGACTACAAGTTCTAACTTCTAAATTTCTATGTGCTTTGTCTACTTCTGCGTTTGGTAAGTCACAGCGCCCCTAAAGGCCTGGCATGTGTACTACAAGCCCTGAAAGCTTGTGTTGAGCCGTGTTCATAGTGACATGTTTTTTGGAGAAGGCTGGGGAGAAAATAGATAATTTTTCTCATCGTGTGGATGTACCCTTAGAGGACCAAGCTGGGAAGACTGGTTGTCTTCAAATCAGACGCCCCAAATCAATGTGTCATTAAAGCTGTATGTGTGTTGGTATCCGGAGTAGCTGGTTTCTATCTCCTTTGCTCTGCCATCATATATCAGGCTGATAGCTGAACAACCTTATCCTGGAATGAACAATCAGAATGTCCTGATCATATTTTCAGTATCTCAGCATACACATAAACCGTGATGATAGTATTACAAATGTGATATCCTTCACACACAATTGATCTACACATCAGAATCTGTTGTTCTGTGCAGAGACGCTCCGGGGAAGCTGTTGTCTAACCTCACTCCATGCCACTATTTCCTTTCATTTTAGACACAACAGCTGCATGAAGGTCTGGACTGGTGAAGTGATCTGCAAAAGAAATAACAATAGCACTTGTTAATGCATTGTGTTATGCCTTGTTCTCACTAAATGTTAACACTGATTTATCCTTTGGTGACAACTTTTGTTCCAATCCAACTTTAATTCTAGTCTTAAATACTTATGATGTAAAATATTAGCAGGTTTTTACCAGTATAAGAAAATCTACACCGATCACACAAAACTTTGATCACATTATCAGTAAACTGTATTCATACAGCACCTTTGGCAGAAAAAGGTCACAAAGAAATATGAACACGATGTAAAATTTTAAGTTGTAGAGCTTTTACCCGACTACAGACACTTAGGAAGTTAGCGTTACTCCATGCATTGTGATACTTTTAGATTCAATTGATCTATATCTACTAGGGATGTCCGATAATATCGGCAGGCCAATATTATCGGCCGATATTGACTTCAAAATGTAATATTTGGAAATATCGGTATCGGATTTTTACGACCGATATTGGAATTTCCGAGTTTGCATGAACGCAGCATGGGACGTTTATGGGCGCGCGCTTGATGACGTTTAACAACAACAAATACAACACGCTGGACTCGTGGCCAAGAAGGAGAAGCCCGTGAATGAAATGTCCGTGGAGGACTGGAGGCTCAACCAGGCCCTCTCCCCTGCTGGTACCAGTACCTGACTGCACCCTGCACCAGTGTTGACAGTGAACCAGTGTTCAGCACTGGTACCAGTACCTGACTGCACCCTGCACCAGTGCTGACAGTGAACCAGTGTTCAGCACTGGTACCAGTACCTGACTGCACCCTGCACCAGTGTTGACAGTGAACCAGTGTTCAGCACTGGTACCAGTACCTGACTGCACCCTGCACCAGTGTTGACAGTGAACCAGTGTTCAGCACTGGTACCAGTACCTGACTGCACCCTGCACCAGTGTTGACAGTGAACCAGTGTTCAGCACTGGTACCAGTACCTGACTGCACCCTGCACCAGTGCTGACAGTGAACCACTGTTCAGCACTGGTACCAGTACCTGACTGCACCCTGCACCAGTGTTGACAGTGAACCACTGTTCAGCACTGGTACCAGTACCTGACTGCACCCTGCACCAGTGCTGACAGTGAACCAGTGTTCAGCACTGGTACCAGTACCTGACTGCACCCTGCACCAGTGTTGACAGTGAACCACTGTCCAGTACCAGTACCTGACTGCACCCTGTACCAGTGTTGACAGTGAACCACTGTTCAGCACTGGTACCAGTACCTGACTGCACCCTGCACCAGTGTTGACAGTGAACCACTGTTCAGCACTGGTACCAGTAGCTGACTGCTCCCTGCACCAGTGTTGACAGTGAACCACTGTTCAGTACCAGTACCTGACTGCACCCTGCACCAGTGTTGACAGTGAACCAGTGTTCAGCACTGGTACCAGTATCTGACTGCACCCTGCACCAGTGTTGACAGTGAACCACTGTTCAGCACTGGTGCCAGTACCTGACTGCACCCTGCACCAGTGTTGACAGTGAACCACTGTTCAGCACTGGTACCAGTATCTGACTGCACCCTGCACCAGTGTTGACAGTGAACCACTGTCCAGTACCAGTACCTGACTGCACCCTGTACCAGTGTTGACAGTGAACCAGTGTTCAGCACTGGTACCAGTACCTGACTGCACCCTGCACCAGTGTTGACAGTGAACCAGTGTTCAGCACTGGTACCAGTACGTGACTGCACCCTGCACCAGTGTTGACAGTGAACCAGTGTTCAGCACTGGTACCAGTACCTGACTGCACCCTGCACCAGTGTTGACAGTGAACCACTGTTCAGCACTGGTACCAGTACGTGACTGCACCCTGCACCAGTGTTGACAGTGAACCAGTGTTCAGCACTGTTGCCCACATCATTGATGAGAAGAGAAATCTCATACATTGCTGAGATGCCGAGATGCTTGTATTCATACAGAACAATCTCCCTCTTACACACGAGGACATGGGAAAAGAAATAGACCAGTTATATGGACGAGTCAACTTCAGTCTTTGTTTTTGTTGCACTTTAAAGGAGGGCTGTTTTAATTTTGTGAGCATTTCTGTGCCTTTCTTGTTTATATTTGCACTATTTTGTTACTCTTAAAAGAGATTGAGTCCAGTTTGAGTCTATTATTTGACAAGTTATGGCCAGTTATTCATTCATTGACTGTTTACAACTAGTGGACTGAAGATATGCCTCTTCCTTTTTTTTATATTGTCTGTGGTGTTGTTGACTTTGTTGTTGAGGTTTCTCTCTAACACTAAATAAATAGGGCACTTTTTTTCCATAATTTAAGTTGTTGTTCTCTTATTTTTCTCAGTGTGTACATTTGGAAAGCCATGTTTGATTCACATATGCATCCAGTGGGGCATCACAATAAAATTAGGCATACTGTGTTAATTCCACAGTAGGAGATATTTTATGTTGTTGTTACCTAACAGTTTTGATGTAAAGAGCCAGCATATATCGGTATCGGTGATATCGGTATCGGAGATTAAGAGTTGGACAATATCGGAATATCGGATATCGGTAGAAAAGCCAATATCGAGCATCCCTAATATCTACTTCTCATCAATACTTTAACTTTTATCTCGGTTCTTTTGGATTCAATTTGATTCGGCTGGATCTTACCTGGGTGGACACCAGACATCAGGCACACACATTTCGCAGAATAAATGACTTCTGCTTACCTTTTTTCAATTGCAAAGTTGCAGAAAATTATTGTCAAGTCATACACAGACTTGGGCAAGAGTTTGAGAACAGGTTTTGTGACTTTGATCAAGTTGAACCATGTATGTCATTCATTTCCAATTCAAATGATTGATTGATTGATTCAAAATAAATGCAAAATAACCTCCAGCGCAACGCCTAAAGGGCTGCACCAAACTTTTGGTTCCTTGTTGACACAGAAACATACAGTGGTGTGTGCACAGCAGCTATGAAGAATGCTAGTCTGCTTGGTTCAACCTATCTCTGTGAATCAGTGTTTTCTGCCAATTGGCTAGAACGTGGCTGTGAAAGCTTGACAGCTTGCACATTCGATAAGGTGTTGTCTTAGTTCAAGGTGATTTAGTTCAACTATGGTAAGAACCTGCCATGAAGAAGCCTTCATGTCTTGCAATAGCACTGCATTTGTATAGACTTTCCTGTCCGGGTCCCATCTTAGGACCTTTCTGTACACCTTTTCCCACCTCGGGAAGAATCTTTTGCAATCTCTACCTGTTCAGACCTGCTTCAGACCCCAGCAGTAGCCGTAGAATTGCAGTGTGCTTCTATTCCCTTGTTGGGAATAGTTTTAGCACCTCTCCCCATTCAGACCTGACCTCAAGTCACTCAAACATAGTGCAGTATTTGATTGATACTTAATGACAACGGTAGCCATAGAGGCCTAAATCATGAGGTCACTGTTGCCCTGCCCGTTCGGACCTATCCTAATTCACTCAAACATAACAGTATTTGATTTATAGAGTCGCGGTATCCACAGGGGCCTATTTGTTTAACCTGTAACTGTAGAAATACACATATAACAACAACACACAACAAAACATAGACTGCTTTATCTCGTTTAAATGCTTCTTTTGGTCTTTCTACTTTAAGATCCCATTTTATGGTACATCAATGAACTCATGGCTGTTGTGTTGCTCTAATAACCCCAACTTAACTATTCCTCAAAGCCACACAGCCGTCAATAGACAATTAATACATGCAAGTCTCATTCACTCTTCCCTCTCCATGGTCTGTGAGGCACATACACTTAGTTGTTTGCATCCACTTCATACCTCCCTAGCTATCAATCATCAATACTTTAACTCTTATCGAGGATCTTTTGGATTACATTTTGAACTACATCTAATACTCATTACTACTTTAACTTTTATGTAGGTTCTTTTGGATTAAATTTGATCCGGCTGGATCTTACCTGGGTGGACACCAGACATCAGAATGTGAAATTTATGTGCCTGTCCTTTGAATTATTCAAAATAAATGCAAAATAACCACACCTCAACGCCTAAAGGGCTGCACCACACTTTTGGTTCCTTGTTGACACAGAAACGTACAGTAGTGTCAGGGTTTGTGAACTCAATTGCACGGCGGACAAGAAGCTCAGTTCGGAAGAGTTTTAATTTTCAAAAACATAGCAGAAGCAAAGTCAGGCAGTCCAAGATCAAAAACCAGAGCAGGCAAAGTCGGGCAGGCAGGCAGAAGGTCAAAAACACACAAAAGGCAACACGAGGGAAAAAGGCGGGTACGACTGGTGTAGAAACTGCCAGCAGAAGCTGGAAGAGAGGGAACTAAATACACACACTAATGACAACGAGAGACAGCTGTGATCAGGGAGGAGGAAGCAGGAGAGCACAGGGGCGGAGCAAAGGGAACACAGGAGGGGAGGAGAGAAGGCAGGATCATGACAAGTGGTGAGTGCCCAGCAGCTACGAAGAATGCTAGTCTGCTTGGTTCAACCTATCTCTGTGAATCAGTGTTTTCTGACATGAATGTCATGAAGAACCAACACAGAACATGCTTCACTGATGCACTCAATCAGAGTTGCATTATCAAGTTACACACCAGATTACAATACACTGGTGAACAGCATACAAAGCCAGTCTTAACATTAGAAACATGTTGTCAGTGGCTACATGGCAGTGTCATGGAAATGTTTAAATGTTGTGAATAGAAGTGAAGTTATTGAGATACTATCTAGAGACAGTAACATGATTTTCTTTTTTTTATTTATTAAAATTTTTTTTTTTTAAATACAACAGAGTCATTCCTAGATGCTTTTAACAGAGAAAATAGAAAAGCTCAACATATCCACAACAGCAAGCAGGTTTATTTGTGACTGTGGAAAAGAAACACTCCCTCTAACAAGGAGAAACCTTTGCAGAAACCAGACTCAGAAGTAGCAGCATTCTGCTGACCGGTTGGGGTGAGAGGATAGAGGAGAGGAGAGGATAGGAGAGGAGAGGAGAGGAGAGGAGAGGAGAGGAGAGGAGAGGATGGACAGAGATAGATTGGGTGGGGAGATACATACAATACCCTTGTTAGTGCTACATATACTTCTTTTTTTACAGTAATCACCCTGATCCAAATATTTTCAAACTGTTATGAGACTAAACCATCCTGAGCAGTACTATCTAGACAGTAACATGCTTTTCTAGATTAAACCAGCCTGGGCAGCTCTACCATGACAGTACCATGATTTTCTAGAAAGAGTATAAATTAGCAAGTAGGCCAAAAAAAAAAAAAAAAAAGCAAAAACAATAACAACAATGATAACAAATGCAAAAACAAAATGAGAAACAAAGAACAAAAACATGATTTTGATCATTGAAAGAACAATAGCAGAAAACAAGAAAAATCAGCAGCAAATCTCATCGATGAGGAGTGGAAGTGTGTGTGTGTGTGTGTGTGTGTGGCTTGTCCACTGGGTGTGGGAGAGAGGAAGAGACGGCAAGTGAATTACAGCAAAAATACACAAACAGTGAGGATTATATCTCTGTTGATAGTATTTACTGATTGTGATTCTGTATACAATACATAAAAAGACTCAAATGAGGCTCAATGAGTCCATACATTTCCCACCAATCGGAAAAAGAAAGAAAGAAAGAAAGAAAGAAAGAAAGAAAGAAAAAATAAAGAAAGAAAGAAAGAAAAAAGAAAAAAGAAAGAAAGAAAGAAAGAAAGAAAGAAAGAAAGAAAGCTGTGTTTACAGTTTCACTGCTGAAGATGGATCCAGTGAAAGCTGTTGTTTTTACGTTAAATTCTACCAGAGCTCCACTTGTTTATCGGTCCAAATAAACTAACCGTGTGCCGTTATCACTGAAGAAGAAATAACAGTTTTTTCCAGGATTCTGTTGGGCTGTCATGGCTTCATGCTTCTTGTTACACTGCCCCCTACAGGTTTGGCTGCTTATTGTAGTTGTGAACCAGGACTTAAAAAAACAAAAAAACAAAAGACATTTCATTATTCAAGTGTGTATGTGGTCTATGTAAATGAAGATTTTTTTTTGTGAATGAAGATTTTTTTTGTAAATGAAGAGTGGGAAAAATGGATTTTTGTAAATACCCTGCTGCTACGTGCACTAGCAGAACCAATCAGAGCTGGGCCAGGGGCGGGCCACATGACCGGGTCCTTTAAACCCAAATAATAAATCCCACCATATAACGTCATTTTACAATATACACATGCCTGCAACAGCGGGGCTTAGAGCTTCAGCACCATGGAGAGCAACTATGTCATTTTAAAGTCCATCAAACGGACATGAAGAACAACAAACCAAGAGAACAATAAAAACATGGCCTCTAATAATAAAACAAGACAAATTGAAAGCATTCCAGCACCACGGACAGCGACCACACCATTTCAACACTTTAACTATTTCAACTAATGAGAGCACAGCAGGCTACTCGCCTATATCAATAGCTATAAAGTTTAGTAAAATTGGCACAGCAGCCCACACGTTCACCAACAAGCACAGTTTCAATATGAAGTACTAAAGGCCTTCTCACCTCTATTTGAAACATACAACGAGCCTTGAGCTCCACGAACTCGTCCACGATGTTCTGTATGTCCATTTTCTTTGCTCTCTCATTCTCTATGGACAACATGACAAGTCCACTCAGTCGCTCCTGTCCCACTGAGCTCCTCAAGAGGTTTTAATGAGTTTTAACTTGGAGAAAGAGGTCTGAGGTTGCTATGGTGACGGGAAGAGTCACAAGTAAAAGGAGGGCGGTGCAAACTTCACTGAATAGAGACGTTGCTGTTGGGTGGTTGACAAAGAACATTTTTGCCTGATCGGCAATAGACTTTTGCTTTGGTATCTGAGACACAGCAGACCGATAATGTTCAGTTTTATCTGTTTATCAAATGTATGAATTCAATTTTTGAACAGGGACGGTGAAAAGGTTCAGTGGACTTTGTCACTTGAGAGTTGGAGGCGGAGGGTGGAGGAGGTCGTCTCACAGTGCGTCCTGAGCGCATGACTGTACCGCGAGCGGTTTTTATCAGGATATACAGCCATAATGTAAAAATACACTAATCTACAGCATGCATCATGTATGCATAATGATAAAATAGGCAATATAAAATCTATAATTTCTTTATTTCACATGAAGAAATCTCATCCCAGCCCCTCCCGAAGCTCCGCCCCCCTGGCTATGTGTAAATGTGGCCTCAATCACAACTCTGCCCTGCATTGGCTCTGGAACTGATGTTTAAATGGTAAATCAGCTCAATTGCAGTTTGTTTTTTGCACAAGACTTTCCCAGAGACTCCTGCAAAGTTTGACACATGAACAAGGTGCTGCTAATTCAGTAGTAATGTTCCACTAAAGAAATATCTAGATCAGTGTTTTTCAACTTTTTTTGAGGCACACTTTTTTCTTTGGAAAAAACACCCCACCACCCACAAATGTTAAAATTTGAAACTCTGTAGCTTATATTAACAACATAAAGTCATTGTCATCGAAGTTTTATCAACAGGAATCAAGTAAATACAGAAAAAAGTATTTCCCAATTTCTTTTTGTAATAGTGACTCCCTCAGTGTGAAACCTGGACCTGATGGATGAAGAGCTGAGATCCTGGTTTTCAAAAACTTCTCCATCACTGTCACTGACACAGTACTTTGATACAAGATGGTAGCAGGTGGTGGAGATTAACCACACTGACGTCTGTTGAGTTTTGATTTCACCGGCAACGTTCTGTGCTGCCATCTATTGGCGAAGAGTATTTATACATGATTACTCTTCAACACACTGCTCTCACAGCCGACACAACGGCTGCTGTTTTTTTAGAAAAAATGTGAAATTGGATCATTTCCCACGGCTCACCTGACTATATCTCGCGGAACACCAGTGTGCCGCGGCACAGTGGTTGAAAAACACTGATCTAGACCACTGCAGCTTGGCTGTTTACGGTTATGTGGATCTATAAGTCTGATATTTGAAGACATTAAATGTATGAGATAAATGTGGCTTAATTTCTCCACCTTACAATCAGCTGCCAGGTTCCCCGTCTCCAAAATGTGCTGCCCAAGGTTCAAAGTTTGCGTACCAGTGGTGTGTGGTGGTGTGGAGGAATGTTGTTATTGTATTAATGACACACAGATACACAAAATCATTTAGACCACACACCATTTTTATTAAAACCCATCTTAAACATGATTACAGTTACAACCACTGATAAAGCCCTGATATAAGAATAACAAATCAATCCATTTTCACTCAATGATCAAAGAACAAAAGTCCCATAACTTCATCTCAACTCTGATTTCAATTCTAAATTCCTGAAAGTCCTTATTTAGTGCAGAATCCTTCTAACAAAAGTAATGAAATAAAACATGCCACCATTGATATGTAATTCAAAATGAATAATAAAGACACAAGAAAAATAACCTTCAATCTAAACCTTTCGGGACAGAATCATGTAATCATGTCAAACACACACATAAAACCTATCAAACTTTAATTGATTTCAGTAAATTCACACAACTTAAAATCACACACCATAAAACATTTAATATAGCGTCACCCCACAATTTAGCCTCTATCAGACTTAGTTGCATATTTTGCTCATGTTCTTCACATTCTTCAAGCTCTCTCGTGATGCAAAGTGATGATTGATCAACATAAGTGACTATACAGTCCACAGTCTGACATATTTCTTATTGACCGGGGCCAAACCTATAAAGTATAATAAAGTAAAGTTTGTACATGGCGATTTTGTGATTTTCATTTGATGTACAAAGTATCAGTATCCTTTCAATCAGTTTTGCCCTTCATTGTTCCCTCTTCAGGAAGCGTCTGTATTTAAAGAAAAGAAGAAGAGATAAAGAGGACAGTATTAATAAGAACATTGTCCAGTTTTACCAGATTTGCATCAGCTTTTTAGGCTGCGCCAATGATGATAACAGATATCTATAATTTATACTGTGACTGGAAAGAGAACTTTTTGAAATTTTGTAAAAACTGGAGGGGGGGTGATGGGGGGATTCTGGAAATCTGACTGATCTGGAGCAGAATTTTCAAAACTAATTACATCTCAAACCAGCCAGAAAAGCCACTTTTCCTTCTTTCTCCAGAAAAAAATGTTGATTCTCAATCAAACAATAATGACTCCATCATTAGACGCTGAATGCTGATTTTCTCAGGTGGCGGCACTGCTACGAGCAAACTACATATTTCTGGAGCACAAAGACAAATTTAGTGGCACACACTGGTGCACGGTTCAACATGTTTGATTGGTCAAAATCCATTTGAGTCAAATGGACTTTGACCAATAAAACATGAGGTTTGACATTGGTATAAAATGCATTTGTTTAGGCTGTCTGGTAATTGAACTGGTTCTTTGACTAACAACTTTCTGACATGAAAATAAATCACAAGAATAATGTGAAAAACAAATGATTAAAAAACACAAATGTGAAGTTTTAATAGTATATGATAATACTCCTTAATGTTTTACCTCTTACTTTAAGAAAGAAACATAAAGTAGACCTACTTAGTTTGAAACTCAATACAGCAGTTTGACCAACGAAAATAAAGTCTAATAAACAAGTTTTATTCTTCTCCACAGACTCCCTATGGTTCAGTGCAAAAGTCTGGCCAACAAAAGTAAATCAAAGTAAGTCCAATAAGTCAATTCCAATAAGTTTGAATTTGCTACAAGCAATAAATTATATTTTCCCACTTTTTTGTGAACGACCTCCTGTAAAATATCTACTGTTATATGTTAATCCTTCTCACCTGTTGCTCTGCTCCGGTCTCTCCCTCACTCTGATGCACTGCCTCGAGCCTTGCAGGACATCCATGTAATCACAACACAACATTATTATAGAAATGTATAGTAAAAGCATTCGACTTACAAAAGTGAAAACAAAGTCCACATTAAGGTTTTTGTTTGATTTCTGAACGTCAGATGCCAAGCTGTGTACTCGTTCTAAGCTCAGACAGGTATCTTTTTTTTCTTCTAATTTTATCACCTCCAACTAACCAAAGTCTGTGATAAATCAGCATCATAATATTACCTGAGGTCCAACAGATTACTGGGGTTGAAAACGAGTGGAAAATCTTTTCTTGACTGCTTTCAGCTTTCTGTTGACCTCATTACTGTTCTCAGTGTTCTTCCAGTAAACTCTGAACCTCGTCTCACAAAAATGTTGGGGGAGAAGAGTGCTTCTCTGGGAAGAATGACATCAACATCAGTAACAGTAGTGGAAACAAGCAAACAAACAAACAAAAAAGACACATCATGCTTGCAGTGACTGAACATTTATAGAAAAAGAAGTTCATTCTTCACAATAGTGTCATAATTTGACATGACTTCTGTATTATAAAGTCCTGAACTGGACAGAAAGGTTGGCTGATCACGTCATTGGGTGTTGAAAAAGAAATAAGCCAGAAAGCAATGAAACAAAAAATTTAAAAAAATCTAAAAACTGAGAGATCATATGTCCCCTCCTCACAGGGATCCAATCCTACCAAGAAACTCATTGATGCTGAGTAAACTATTGACATTTACTTTTAACCTTTTTTTTTTTTTTAAACCATCTACTGTCTTATATTTATTTCTTTTTTAAACCCTCAGAAGTTCATTGATTCAATAAATTAATTTGTTCCAACACTTAACTGTGAACAAAGCTGTTTTTGTTATGTCAGTTTTATTCACCTTCTCTTGTGGGATTGTGAATCCTGTCTCTGGTTTATCCTTTCGATAGAAATACGTTTGGTCAAGAGGATCCTCGTCTCCCTTCCCAAAGTCAAATTTGAATGTCTAGAAGACAAAATGGGGATGAAAAGTTTTATTTATAATATCATCCAAACTATTCCTTTGGGAGAAGGAAACATTTTACAAATCAAATGAAGATGAAGAAAATCTAGTATTTCAATATGGTGGAGTGAAATTATATAATCCAGAAACTCACATGAACTTCAAGGCTGCCAGGAGGCAAAAGGCCTCTTTCCAGATCAGCCTTCAGCTTTTTTTTCTGTGTGAAAGAGGCGGGACCATTCATTTCAAAGTCATTTCTGCAGCAATGTTAATTTTAGTCAATAATCTGAACTCTGTTCTTTTTCTTTACCTTCTTGTTGCTTAGAGTGTCCTGTGGTGAGTTAATTTTGTTGTGTTGATAAAAGAAGAAGTGAGAAAAGGAGGGACAAGACAGTGATTCATGAAACACAGAGTAACGATGCCTCTACATCAAGCTCACGACAATGTTTTTCCCAAGTCTTTGATCATTTAGGTAATATTACCGTACAAGTCTGCCCAGCTGTTATAAGAGATATACTTTTAAAAGGGATGAAAACACACTATTCATATATTGGTAGTTCATCCGATAGTCAGTTTTCCCTGAAGCATAATGTAATACAGACATAGGATTGCAGCACACCTTCTCTTCACCCACAAACTTGTACAGGCTCCGTTTGTGGATTCTCTGCAGTATCTCTCTTGCCTCGATCATGTTCTCTTCATCGGAAGAGTAAAGGATTTTCTCAAACACGCCATCTATAGGACATAATAAGAAGTCAAAATGACACATCAATGACACATTTCTGGTGTCATTGATCAAAATAAACATTTTGATAAACGCTTACTTATTGAATACTCTTCACAACATCGTAACCTACAATGATTTATCTTTCATGAATGACTTCATTTCTGCTTGTAATTAATATTTAACAAAGACTAATAGAATTAGAAATTTAAATGGATCTCAGGCAAAGTATAGGTTGTCACACTTGAATCTGTGAGGATTTTATATTTTGATTTCAAATATCTTGAAAAAAGTTAACAAATAAATAAGTGTTACTCATAAACACAACAGACACAGAGTGGAATAAAAAATGGATGTGATGTGAAGACAATTTAAAATGTTGACATGTTGCAACCATTATTTTGAACAATGTTGTCAAGAAGTAACCTGTCAGGTTGATGTAATCCTCAATGTTCTCCTTCTTGGTGGCTTCAGATAAGTTGAGAACCGGATTTGCTTTTAAGAAGGCCTCAGTGATCCTAGATGAACAGATAAAGGATTTCTTAGAGCTTATGTTACTGCATGTTCTATTCTGAGGAGAATCACAAAGCAATGCAAATGATTCATATCAAACAAGAGACAAACACTGACAGAAGGACACTTACATCATGTGCACATTTTGGGTCACTTTGTGCTGGCAGACTCTTCTGTGGAGACTGTACCTTGAGTAGAACATGTCGTACAGATTGCCCGTTTCCTGCCAACACCACATCTTACACTTTAGTCACAGCAACTCAGGAGAATAACATTTGTTTGGAGGCTAATAGAAAACAACATTCATCACCTTCTCTCTCAGACAGATGTGATTCCTTCCATTCACTTTACAAACCCTGGCAAGCAAGAAGTAGCGCTGATAATCAAAGGTGTTCTTGAGACCCAGGTGGTGGCAGTCCCTGAAATCAAGCACAGTGCGGATATGAATGAGTGAAATTGGTCTGAAGGTAAATTATCCAATGTTGTACTTCTTCAGTGGAAGTAAAAAACCATAGTTCACTTCTCAATGTCAAAAACTGATTAACTGTTGTTTGAAACTTGATTCACCTGTCAAGGTAGTCAAACTTGTCCACATCAATTCCATTCAGTTTGTTTGCCACAATTTCATACAGGAAAGACTTTTCCTCTCCACGACCTTCAAAGGGCCACTGTGAAGGAAACACCAGTATGATGAAATGAGACGCTAACAAGAGAAGTCTACTGATTTCATGATATTTGTACAAGAGTGGTCCAGTACCAGGTCCTGATCTTTCACTGGATTTATCATCTCCTTGATGAAAGTCAGGTCTTTTTGCAGTTGTTCTTCTTCTTCTTCTTCTTCTTCTTCTTCTTCTTCTCCTCCTTCTCCTTCTCCTTCTCCTTCTCCTTCTCCTTCTCCTTCTCCTTCTTCTTCTTCTTCTTCTTCTTCTCCTTCTTCTTCTTCTTTTAAACCATATTTCTCCATCTCGACTTTCAGACCATGGTGGTTCACCAAGTGGTCAAACAGCCACTCTGATGCCTTCTCATGCTACAAGTTACACAGACAGATGTTAATAAGGGATGTGAACATCTTTTTTCTTTGATAACCAACTGTTAAATTTGTCTTCTTTTACTTCTTGATATTCACAGGCAGACTACAACTTTTATCTTATTGGTATTTATCTCATTGTCATTAAGGCACTATAATTGGGTTCATTTTGTTGTTTTTAAACGTATATTATAGATTCTTTTTCGACGAGATGTGAAGCAGTAATGTTTTTACCTTGCTGATGTCACAGCTGCCAATCTAGCTGATGCAGCCAAAACATGTCAGCAAGGGAAAAAACATTTGTGTTTTACTTGTCGTTAAAAAAGATAACTCTATAACATACTGTATTTGTTTGATAATTGATTATTTGATAGTAATTTCTAAAAACATATTTTTCTGTGTTTTACAACTCTACTTACCGTCCATTTGTTTTGACGTTTGACCTTTTGCATGAACATGGTATCATACAGGTGAGAAAAGGGCCCGTGTCCTAAGTATGGAGAAATAAATTAGTTTTAACCTCATAGTTATTATTTGTTAAGTGTTAAGAGTTAATAATTGCATTTTGAAAATATTAAACCATGTCCTTCATACATTGAGCAAATAATCAGTTAAAAAACACATTTTGCTCACAGCGAACTCCAATCTTCCATTATTGGGGGTTCCACTCTTATTTGTGACTATCTATATAAGTGATGTACAGTCAGGGTAGGCAATGTAAGTAGTGCCTACCCAAGGCTCAATCAATTGAAATGAATGAAATATTCACTTTGATTATTTGTTTTAATTCGAGTATAATTATAATATTTTTTCAATTTACGGTATTTTACAGTACCTATAGGTTTGAAAGTGTCAGCATTTTGTGCTTTTCATAGCCCAAATGATTCACCGAGGCTATCTCCTGGTATGGCATAGAGAAGAGGTCTCTAACCCTGGTCCTCAAGAGCCCCTGTCCTGCAGGGTTTAGCTCTCTCCCAGTTGCAACACACCTGATTGCAATGAAGGGCTTGTTATTGGGCTTTTCCCCAACCTTGGCGATGACATCATCATTAGAGTCAGGTATGTTGAAGCAGGGAGAGAACTAAAACATGCAGGACAGGGGCTCTCGAGGACTGAGGTTGGAGACCTCTGCGACGTCTAGGCCACACCCTCTGCTGAAAGCCACACCCTCTGCTGAAAGCCACGCCCTCTCCTGAAGGCAGACTGTTTGCTCAGGTGCAGTCAGTTTCCCAATATGAAAGTCATTTAGGTAAAAAGGCAGATCACTTCACTGTCTTTGGACAGTGCAATGGAGCAGGCGAGTCACACCTTTGTGAAGCTACGTCCTACTCCACGCTAAACTCCCTGAAAATAGTCCCAATCAATTATCATGCGATAGTGCTGGAAACTTTGCCGTTTGTGCTGCCTTGCTAAATAATTTCCACAGGATTTCATTCAGCGATTCAGATGTTTTAAAGATATAAGTTTCTTTTTTTTCTTATCAGCAACAGGGACTATTTTATATATTGGTTTTGGTTGTGTGTGCACTTTGTTTACAAAGGTCCTCACTGGATTGGCAGTTTTGCCTGTTAAACATCTTAATGTCTGAGCCTAATGTTTAAGATATATTGAAGTGCAATTTTGTTGTCGGAGACTTTATACTTTATTTATTGTTTCAGTTGTGTGTGGTTTTTATTCAAATGCATTCTTTGTCAACAGAGACTGACTGTCCATTTTATTTATTATTTTTGGTTGTTTTGATTATTTATTTTGGATATTTGCAATGTTTTTCATAACACAATTACAATTTTAGATATTCTTAAGAAATAAAAGTGTATTTATCTTTAAAAAGGTGTACTTGCATCATTATACCATTATTATGAAATGAAAATGTTATAAAAATGGCAATATTGTCATTTATCGCAATAATTTCTGCGACAATTTATCGTCCAGCAAAATGTGTTATCGTAACAGGCCTAGCTAACAGTGAACCTTTCCTTCACTGAATAAAGGCAATAACTTTTTCTAAAGAATGCTGTTGCCTTCTGAATGGTGTAACACTTCTAATTTCACATTTGCATTTATTCAATGTGTCAAACATTTTATTTCTGAAGCACTTAAGCATTTAAGAATATATCTCAAAATGTGCAAACATACATAGAATTAAGGGAATTAATGCATGACTTACCCAGATCATGACAAAGACCTGCAATTTGCACACATAGGATGTCTTCATCTGTGATATTGAGCTTTTTTTGCCTTGATTGCAGATTGTACGCCAACTCTCCTGCCAAGTGAGCCACCCTGTATAACCAGACAAACAGCATGCACATACAAGAACTATAATTGCAGTCCAGCTTTGTTTGCTTCGATTGATTTTTATGTCTCTTCGTGACTCTTCAGCAACTCAAAGGAGCTTCATAACTGATGAAGCCTCTCGGATGAGGGATTAAATGTCTTCTGAGACATGCTGCATGGCCAAATCCAGTTGAGAAAATTCATTGCACATATCAAAATCATTTATTGTATATGTGAAATTGTGGAAAATTAATGAAATGAAATAAAATGAAATTGACCCGATTCAATCGCTTAAATGAGAATATACATGACAAACAAAGATCATTATAATCATTCGCTTTGGGTCGGACATCATCACCCTTCCTGAAACTGGAACCTATCCCTGTGTATGTGCAAACTTTGTCAATAATACAGTTCCTCCCAATTGACAAATCAACAATATATCTGAAGAGGCTCTGATGAAAAACAATGATTCACCGTGAAAAAAACATTGGATTTTATATATATATGATTATCTATTAGATATAGGATTCAACATAAACATAATTTTAAAACTTTTGAGAGCCAGCTGAAGTGTTGGATTATTTGATGATCATATTTCTTTAATCTATTACGTGTACATACCCAATTGAGTGTTCAAACCGGCTGTGGCTCCCGCCAGGGTAAACATAAGACACTCCTCCAAGTTGCTTGATGCTTCGCAGTCTTTGAAACTCAGGTGTGTCTATGATTTTGACCAGGAGTGGGTGTAACGCTATTTGTCCATGAACAGGATCATGAAACACCTTTTAAAAACAACAAAAATAAAACTAGGCAAAACCATTTCCCATCCTCATCAAAAGAGTGCTACAAAAGTCAGTTGTTTTCATGAAGGCTGTTTGCACTGCATTTAATTCATTTCAACCTGCATTCCTTCCTCTCACCACAATATGTACGATTTCCTGTTGACTAACACAAGACAAACAAAATACCAACAATAAAAGCTAAAAACACAACTTTGATTATCTAAATTGCTATTCTCACACAGTGATGACATCTGAACAGTTTCTTATTACCTTTCCCTCAGCTCTGAAGTGGGGTCGTCATTGCAGGGTTGAATAATAACATGAGAAAAAAACAGATAAAAACAGACACATATATCAGACATTTACATCTAAAAACCCAAAATGTATATATATATATATATATATATATATATATATATATATATATATATATATATATATATATATATATATATATATATTTTATATATATATTTACACACACACACACACACACACACACACACACACACACACACACACACACACACACACACACACACACACACACACACACGCACACACACACACATATATATATATATATATACATATCTCGAGCCACCTACTCAATGCCTCCAGCCTTTGGCACAACCATGGTTGCAGTTTGATTCCTGGGAATAGACAAGTATTTAGTCATATTAGGTTTAAAACAAAAGGCTCAGTTCAATCATCAAACAAAGAAACCTCTCTCTCAAAGACATATTGTCTTAATAACTAAGCTGTGATATCAAACTATAACTTTGTTATACAGAATAGAGATTTATTTAATGACTGATGGAACATGACACTGGAACCATCATTCATTAGAAATAATTTCAAAGAAAAGAATCTCACTTCATACTTCAGCATATAAAAACAACAATTCCAGGTCAGATTTTAATAATATTTTAGAATTACATTTCACATGGAAAAAGAAAACAAGTATCCACACAATGACAGAATGGCCTTTATACTTACAGAATGTGGTTATTTTCCTGGTGAGATGCTTGAAGAGAAAATTAGTGTGAAGTGAGATTGATGTGAGCTAAGTGATGTCCACCTTCTGTTGACTGAACCAGAACAGGTGCATGCTCTTATACCTGTGTGTGTGTGTGTGTGTGTGTGTGTGTGTGTGTGTGTGTGTGTGTGTGTGTGTGTGTGTGTGTGTGTGTGTGTGTGTGTGTGTGTGTGTGTGTGTGTGTGTGTGTGTGTGTGTGTGTGTGTGTGTGTGTGTGCGTGCGTGCGTGTGCGTGCGTGCGTGCGTGCGTGCGTGCGTGTGTGTGTGTGTGTGTTGGGCGTGGTGAGATAGACTGGTCCTGCAATGATCTCAATCAAAACAAAATCACATCAAGGCTTCTTTATCCAGGAAAAGAATCTTTAAAGGGACACAAATATTTGTTTAATATATCCAATGACAATCACATGGATGATTTGACAAACTGCCCAATTACTCACAGGAAACTTTATTCTCATTATATTTGATGACATTTAGGGGCCGTCCACACCATGAAAACATTTCACCTAAACATGCTGTTTCTGACCTGCCGTCCACATGAGGAGGTTTTAGAAGCATAAAAACAGGTTTTGGGGAAATTTTTAAACCCCGGCAAATTTGTGAAAAAAGACCATCTGTGGAAAAAATATTACATAATCGCCCTTCACCCGCTCCTTCCCCCTGCCTCGGTCCGTGATGTCATCAAATAACCACAACAATCAGGGACTACAAGTTCTAACTTCTTAATTTCTATGTGCTTTGTCTACTTCTGCGTTTGGTAAGTCACAGCGCCCCTAAAGGCCTGGCATGTGTACTACAAGCCCTGAAAGCTTGTGTTGAGCCGTGTTCATAGTGACATGTTTTTTGGAGAAGGCTGGGGAGAAAATAGATAATTTTTCTCATCGTGTGGATGTACCCTTAGAGGACCAAGCTGGGAAGACTGGTTGTCTTCAAATCAGACGCCCCAAATCAATGTGTCATTAAAGCTGTATGTGTGTTGGTATCCGGAGTAGCTGGTTTCTATCTCCTTTGCTCTGCCATCATATATCAGGCTGATAGCTGAACAACCTTATCCTGATCATATTTTCAGTATCTCAGCATACACATAAACCGTGATGATAGTATTGCGAATGTGATATCCTTCACACACAATTGAGCTACACATCAGAATCTGTTGTTCTGTGCAGAGACCCTCCGGGGAAGCTGTTGTCTACCCTCACTCCATGCCACTATTTCCTTTCATTTTAGACACAACAGCTGCATGAAGGTCTGGACTGGTGAAGTGATCTGCAAAAGAAATAACAATAGCACTTGTTAATGCATTGTGTTATGCCTTGTTCTCACTAAATGTTAACACTGCTTTATCCTTTGGTGACAACTTTTGTTCCAATCCAACTTTAATTCTAGTCTTAAATACTTATGATGTAAAACATTAGCAGGTTTTTACCAGTATAAGAAAATCTACACCGATCACACAAAACTTTGATCACATTATCAGTAGACTGTATTCATACAGCACCTTTGGCAGATAAAGGTCACAAATAAATATGAACACAATGTAAAATTTTAAGTTGTAGAGCTTTTACCCAATTAAAGACACTTAGGAAGTTAGTGTTACTCCATGCATTGTGATACTTAGATTAAATTGATCTATATCTACTTCTCATCAATACTTTAACTTTTATCTCGGTTCTTTTGGATTAAATTTGATTCGGCTGGATCTTACCTGGGTGGACACCAGACATCAGGCACACATATTTCGCAGAATAAATGACTTCTGCTTACCTTTTTTCAATTGCAAAGTTGCAGAAAATTACTGTCAAGTCATACACAGACTTGGGCAAGAGTTTGAGAACAGGTTTTGTGACTTTGATCAAGTTGAACCATGTATGTCATTCATTTCCAATTCAAATGATTGATTGATTGATTCAAAATAAATGCAAAATAACCTCCAGCGCAACGCCTAAAGGGCTGCACCAAACTTTTGGTTCCTTGTTGACACAGAAACATACAGTGGCGTGTGCACAGCAGCTATGAAGAATGCTAGTCTGCTTGGTTCAACCTATCTCTGTGAATCAGTGTTTTCTGCCAATTGGCTAGAACGTGGCTGTGAAAGCTTGACAGCTTGCACATTCGATAAGATGTTGTCTTAGTTCAAGGTGTTTTAGTTCAACTATGGCAAAACCTGTGTGGTTTCCCGTGGCGTCCCTGAAACAAGATCTGTCAACAAACAGAGTAAGATTTACCACTATGGGCTGATTGTATAAATCACCATGTACCTGCATAAAGTTGTCTGTTTCCTGTACACAATCATGAGCGGCACCCTCATCTGGCAGAACCATTTTTGTGGCAGGATTCACCGTTGCACAGCGTTGGACAGTTAATTCAGGAGAAGCAAGGATCACTTCATATCCAGTACGTCTGGCTTGGGTTAAAACAAACCTTGGGCTTGTTAATGACATATGCAACTGATGGGATGTATAGTGCGTTACTTAATGTCCCATAGTTACACTTGAAGCCTTCATGTCTTGCATTAGCACTGCATTTGCATAGCCCATCGGAGTTTCCTGTCCGGGTCCCATCTTAGGACCTTTCTGTACACCTTTTCCCACCTCGGGAAGAATCTTTTGCAATCTCTACCTGTTCAGACCTGCTTCAGACCCCAGCAGTAGCCGTAGAATTGCAGTGTGCTTCTATTCCCTTGTTGGGAATAGTTTTAGCACCTTTCCCCATTCAGACCTGACCTCAAGTCACTCAAACACAGTGCAGTATTTGATTGATACTTGATGAAAACGGTAGCCATAGAGGCCTAAATCATGAGGTCATTGTTGCCCTGCCCATTCGGACCTATCCTAATTCACTCAAACATAACAGTATTTGATTTATAGAGTCGCGGTATCCACAGGGGCCTATTTGTTTAACCTGTAACTGTAGAAATACACATATAACAACAACACACAACAAAACATAGACTGCTTTATCTCGTTTAAATGCTTCTTTTGGTCTTTCTACTTTAAGATCCCATTTTATGGTACATCAATGAACTCATGGCTGTTGTGTTGCTCTAATAACCCCAACTTAACTATTCCTCAAAGCCACACAGCCGTCAATAGACAATTAATACATGCAAGTCTCATTCACTCTTCCCTCTCCATGGTCTGTGAGGCACATACACTTAGTTGTTTGCATCCACTTCATACCTCCCTAGCTATCAATCATCAATACTTTAACTCTTATCGAGGATCTTTTGGATTACATTTTGAACTACATCTAATACTCATTACTACTTTAACTTTTATGTAGGTTCTTTTGGATTAAACTTGATCCGGCTGGATCTTACCTGGGTGGACACCAGACATCAGAATGTGAAATTTATGTGCCTGTCCTTTGAATTATTCAAAATAAATGCAAAATAACCACACCTCAATGCCTAAAGGTCTGCACCACACTTTTGGTTCCTTGTTGACACAGAAACGTACAGTAGTGTCAGGGTTTGTGAACTCAATTGCACGGCAGACAAGAAGCTCAGTTCGGAAGAGTTTTAATTTTCAAAAACATAGCAGAAGCAAAGTCAGGCAGTCCAAGATCAAAAACCAGAGCAGGCAAAGTCGGGCAGGCAGGCAGAAGGTCAAAAACACACAAAAGGCAACACGAGGGAAAAAGGCGGGTACGACTGGTGTAGAAACTGCCAGCAGAAGCTGGAAGAGAGGGAACTAAATACACACACTAATGACAACGAGAGACAGCTGTGATCAGGGAGGAGGAAGCAGGAGAGCACAGGGGCGGAGCAAAGGGAACACAGGAGGGGAGGAGAGAAGGCAGGATCATGACAAGTGGTGTGTGCCCAGCAGCTATGAAGAATGCTAGTCTGCTTGGTTCAACCTATCTCTGTGAATCAGTGTTTTCTGACATGAATGTCATGAAGAACCAACACAGAACATGCTTCACTGATGCACTCAATCAGAGTTGCATTATCAAGTTACACACCAGATTACAATACACTGGTGAACAGCATACAAAGCCAGTCTTCCCATTAGAAACATGTTGTCAGTGGCTACATGGCAGTGTCATGGAAATGTTTAAATGTTGTGAATAGAAGTGAAGTTATTGAGATACTATCTAGAGACAGTAACATGATTTTCTTTTTTTTATTTATTAAAAACATTTTTTTTTAAATACAACAGAGTCATTCCTAGATGCTTTTAACAGAGAAAATAGAAAAGCTCAACATATCCACAACAGCAAGCAGGTTTATTTGTGACTGTGGAAAAGAAACACTCCCTCTAACAAGGAGAAACCTTTGCAGAAACCAGACTCAGAAGTAGCAGCATTCTGCTGACCGGTTGGGGTGAGAGGAGAGGAGAGGAGAGGAGAGGAGAGGAGAGGAGAGGAGAGGAGAGGAGAGGAGAGAAGGGGATGGACAGAGATAGATTGGGTGGGGAGATACATACAATACCCTTGTTAGTGCTACATATACTTCTTTTTTTTACAGTAATCACCCTGATCCAAATATTTTCAAACTGTTATGAGATTAAACCATCCTGAGCAGTACTATGTCGACAGTACCATGCTTTTCTAGATTAAACCAGCCTGAGCAGTTCTATCAAGACAGTAAGATGATTTTCTAGATTAAACCAGCCTGAGCAGTTCTATCAAGACAGTAAGATGATTTTCTAGATTAAACCAGCCTGAGCAGTTCTATCAAGACAGTAAGATGATTTTCTAGATTAAACCAGCCTGAGCAGTACTATGTCAACAATATCATGATTTTCTAGATTAAACCAGCCTGAGCAGTACTATCTAGAGAGTATCATGATTTTCTAGATTAAACCAGCCTGAGCAGTACTATCTAGACAGTATCATGACTTTCAAGATTAAACCAGCCTGAGCAGTACTATCTAGACAGTAACATGATTTTCTAGATTAAACCAGCCTGGGCAGCTCTATCATGACAGTAACATGATTTTCTAGAAAGAGTATAAATTAGCAAGTAGGCACAAAAAAAAAAAAAGCAAAAACAATAACAACAATGATAACAAATGCAAAAACAAAATGACAAACAAAGAACAAAAACATGATTTTGATCATTGAAAGAACAATAGCAGAAAACAAGAAAAATCAGCAGCAAATCTCATCGATGAGGAGTGGAAGTGTGTGTGTGTGTATGTGTGTGTGTGTGTGTGTGTGTGTGTGTGTGTGTGTGTGTGTGTGTGTGTGTGTGTGTGTTGGGCGTGGTGAGATAGACCGGTCTTGCAATGATCTCAATCAAAACAAAATCTCATCAAGGCTTCTTTATTCCAGGACAAGAATCTTTAAAGGGACACAGATATTTGTTTAATATATCCAATGACAATCACATGGATGATTTGACAAACTGCCCAATTACTCATACGAAACTTTATTCTCATTATATTTGATTACATTTAGGGGCCGTCCACACCATGAAAACATTTCACCTAAACATGCTGTTTCTGACCTGCCGTCCACATGAGGAGGTTTTAGAAGCATAAAAACAGGTTTTGGGGAAATTTTTAAACCCCGGCAAATTTGTGAAAAAAGACCATCTGTGGAAAAAATATTACATAATCGCCCTTCACCCGCTCCTTCCCCCTGCCTCGGTCCGTGATGTCATCAAATAACCACAACAATCAGGGACTACAAGTTCTAACTTCTAAATTTCTATGTGCTTTGTCTACTTCTGCGTTTGGTAAGTCACAGCGCCCCTAAAGGCCTGGCATGTGTACTACAAGCCCTGAAAGCTTGTGTTGAGCCGTGTTCATAGTGACATGTTTTTTGGAGAAGGCTGGGGAGAAAATAGATAATTTTTCTCATCGTGTGGATGTACCCTTAGAGGACCAAGCTGGGAAGACTGGTTGTCTTCAAATCAGACGCCCCAAATCAATGTGTCATTAAAGCTGTATGTGTGTTGGTATCCGGAGTAGCTGGTTTCTATCTCCTTTGCTCTGCCATCATATATCAGGCTGATAGCTGAACAACCTTATCCTGGAATGAACAATCAGAATGTCCTGATCATATTTTCAGTATCTCAGCATACACATAAACCGTGATGATAGTATTACAAATGTGATATCCTTCACACACAATTGATCTACACATCAGAATCTGTTGTTCTGTGCAGAGACGCTCCGGGGAAGCTGTTGTCTAACCTCACTCCATGCCACTATTTCCTTTCATTTTAGACACAACAGCTGCATGAAGGTCTGGACTGGTGAAGTGATCTGCAAAAGAAATAACAATAGCACTTGTTAATGCATTGTGTTATGCCTTGTTCTCACTAAATGTTAACACTGATTTATCCTTTGGTGACAACTTTTGTTCCAATCCAACTTTAATTCTAGTCTTAAATACTTATGATGTAAAATATTAGCAGGTTTTTACCAGTATAAGAAAATCTACACCGATCACACAAAACTTTGATCACATTATCAGTAAACTGTATTCATACAGCACCTTTGGCAGAAAAAGGTCACAAAGAAATATGAACACGATGTAAAATTTTAAGTTGTAGAGCTTTTACCCGACTACAGACACTTAGGAAGTTAGCGTTACTCCATGCATTGTGATACTTTTAGATTCAATTGATCTATATCTACTAGGGATGTCCGATAATATCGGCAGGCCAATATTATCGGCCGATATTGACTTCAAAATGTAATATTTGGAAATATCGGTATCGGATTTTTACGACCGATATTGGAATTTCCGAGTTTGCATGAACGCAGCATGGGACGTTTATGGGCGCGCGCTTGATGACGTTTAACAACAACAAATACAACACGCTGGACTCGTGGCCAAGAAGGAGAAGCCCGTGAATGAAATGTCCGTGGAGGACTGGAGGCTCAACCAGGCCCTCTCCCCTGCTGGTACCAGTACCTGACTGCACCCTGCACCAGTGTTGACAGTGAACCAGTGTTCAGCACTGGTACCAGTACCTGACTGCACCCTGCACCAGTGCTGACAGTGAACCAGTGTTCAGCACTGGTACCAGTACCTGACTGCACCCTGCACCAGTGTTGACAGTGAACCAGTGTTCAGCACTGGTACCAGTACCTGACTGCACCCTGCACCAGTGTTGACAGTGAACCAGTGTTCAGCACTGGTACCAGTACCTGACTGCACCCTGCACCAGTGTTGACAGTGAACCAGTGTTCAGCACTGGTACCAGTACCTGACTGCACCCTGCACCAGTGCTGACAGTGAACCACTGTTCAGCACTGGTACCAGTACCTGACTGCACCCTGCACCAGTGTTGACAGTGAACCACTGTTCAGCACTGGTACCAGTACCTGACTGCACCCTGCACCAGTGTTGACAGTGAACCACTGTCCAGTACCAGTACCTGACTGCACCCTGTACCAGTGTTGACAGTGAACCACTGTTCAGCACTGGTACCAGTACCTGACTGCACCCTGCACCAGTGTTGACAGTGAACCACTGTTCAGCACTGGTACCAGTAGCTGACTGCTCCCTGCACCAGTGTTGACAGTGAACCACTGTTCAGTACCAGTACCTGACTGCACCCTGCACCAGTGTTGACAGTGAACCAGTGTTCAGCACTGGTACCAGTATCTGACTGCACCCTGCACCAGTGTTGACAGTGAACCACTGTTCAGCACTGGTGCCAGTACCTGACTGCACCCTGCACCAGTGTTGACAGTGAACCACTGTTCAGCACTGGTACCAGTATCTGACTGCACCCTGCACCAGTGTTGACAGTGAACCACTGTCCAGTACCAGTACCTGACTGCACCCTGTACCAGTGTTGACAGTGAACCAGTGTTCAGCACTGGTACCAGTACCTGACTGCACCCTGCACCAGTGTTGACAGTGAACCAGTGTTCAGCACTGGTACCAGTACGTGACTGCACCCTGCACCAGTGTTGACAGTGAACCAGTGTTCAGCACTGGTACCAGTACCTGACTGCACCCTGCACCAGTGTTGACAGTGAACCACTGTTCAGCACTGGTACCAGTACGTGACTGCACCCTGCACCAGTGTTGACAGTGAACCAGTGTTCAGCACTGTTGCCCACATCATTGATGAGAAGAGAAATCTCATACATTGCTGAGATGCCGAGATGCTTGTATTCATACAGAACAATCTCCCTCTTACACACGAGGACATGGGAAAAGAAATAGACCAGTTATATGGACGAGTCAACTTCAGTCTTTGTTTTTGTTGCACTTTAAAGGAGGGCTGTTTTAATTTTGTGAGCATTTCTGTGCCTTTCTTGTTTATATTTGCACTATTTTGTTACTCTTAAAAGAGATTGAGTCCAGTTTGAGTCTATTATTTGACAAGTTATGGCCAGTTATTCATTCATTGACTGTTTACAACTAGTGGACTGAAGATATGCCTCTTCCTTTTTTTTATATTGTCTGTGGTGTTGTTGACTTTGTTGTTGAGGTTTCTCTCTAACACTAAATAAATAGGGCACTTTTTTTCCATAATTTAAGTTGTTGTTCTCTTATTTTTCTCAGTGTGTACATTTGGAAAGCCATGTTTGATTCACATATGCATCCAGTGGGGCATCACAATAAAATTAGGCATACTGTGTTAATTCCACAGTAGGAGATATTTTATGTTGTTGTTACCTAACAGTTTTGATGTAAAGAGCCAGCATATATCGGTATCGGTGATATCGGTATCGGAGATTAAGAGTTGGACAATATCGGAATATCGGATATCGGTAGAAAAGCCAATATCGAGCATCCCTAATATCTACTTCTCATCAATACTTTAACTTTTATCTCGGTTCTTTTGGATTCAATTTGATTCGGCTGGATCTTACCTGGGTGGACACCAGACATCAGGCACACACATTTCGCAGAATAAATGACTTCTGCTTACCTTTTTTCAATTGCAAAGTTGCAGAAAATTATTGTCAAGTCATACACAGACTTGGGCAAGAGTTTGAGAACAGGTTTTGTGACTTTGATCAAGTTGAACCATGTATGTCATTCATTTCCAATTCAAATGATTGATTGATTGATTCAAAATAAATGCAAAATAACCTCCAGCGCAACGCCTAAAGGGCTGCACCAAACTTTTGGTTCCTTGTTGACACAGAAACATACAGTGGTGTGTGCACAGCAGCTATGAAGAATGCTAGTCTGCTTGGTTCAACCTATCTCTGTGAATCAGTGTTTTCTGCCAATTGGCTAGAACGTGGCTGTGAAAGCTTGACAGCTTGCACATTCGATAAGGTGTTGTCTTAGTTCAAGGTGATTTAGTTCAACTATGGTAAGAACCTGCCATGAAGAAGCCTTCATGTCTTGCAATAGCACTGCATTTGTATAGACTTTCCTGTCCGGGTCCCATCTTAGGACCTTTCTGTACACCTTTTCCCACCTCGGGAAGAATCTTTTGCAATCTCTACCTGTTCAGACCTGCTTCAGACCCCAGCAGTAGCCGTAGAATTGCAGTGTGCTTCTATTCCCTTGTTGGGAATAGTTTTAGCACCTCTCCCCATTCAGACCTGACCTCAAGTCACTCAAACATAGTGCAGTATTTGATTGATACTTAATGACAACGGTAGCCATAGAGGCCTAAATCATGAGGTCACTGTTGCCCTGCCCGTTCGGACCTATCCTAATTCACTCAAACATAACAGTATTTGATTTATAGAGTCGCGGTATCCACAGGGGCCTATTTGTTTAACCTGTAACTGTAGAAATACACATATAACAACAACACACAACAAAACATAGACTGCTTTATCTCGTTTAAATGCTTCTTTTGGTCTTTCTACTTTAAGATCCCATTTTATGGTACATCAATGAACTCATGGCTGTTGTGTTGCTCTAATAACCCCAACTTAACTATTCCTCAAAGCCACACAGCCGTCAATAGACAATTAATACATGCAAGTCTCATTCACTCTTCCCTCTCCATGGTCTGTGAGGCACATACACTTAGTTGTTTGCATCCACTTCATACCTCCCTAGCTATCAATCATCAATACTTTAACTCTTATCGAGGATCTTTTGGATTACATTTTGAACTACATCTAATACTCATTACTACTTTAACTTTTATGTAGGTTCTTTTGGATTAAATTTGATCCGGCTGGATCTTACCTGGGTGGACACCAGACATCAGAATGTGAAATTTATGTGCCTGTCCTTTGAATTATTCAAAATAAATGCAAAATAACCACACCTCAACGCCTAAAGGGCTGCACCACACTTTTGGTTCCTTGTTGACACAGAAACGTACAGTAGTGTCAGGGTTTGTGAACTCAATTGCACGGCGGACAAGAAGCTCAGTTCGGAAGAGTTTTAATTTTCAAAAACATAGCAGAAGCAAAGTCAGGCAGTCCAAGATCAAAAACCAGAGCAGGCAAAGTCGGGCAGGCAGGCAGAAGGTCAAAAACACACAAAAGGCAACACGAGGGAAAAAGGCGGGTACGACTGGTGTAGAAACTGCCAGCAGAAGCTGGAAGAGAGGGAACTAAATACACACACTAATGACAACGAGAGACAGCTGTGATCAGGGAGGAGGAAGCAGGAGAGCACAGGGGCGGAGCAAAGGGAACACAGGAGGGGAGGAGAGAAGGCAGGATCATGACAAGTGGTGAGTGCCCAGCAGCTACGAAGAATGCTAGTCTGCTTGGTTCAACCTATCTCTGTGAATCAGTGTTTTCTGACATGAATGTCATGAAGAACCAACACAGAACATGCTTCACTGATGCACTCAATCAGAGTTGCATTATCAAGTTACACACCAGATTACAATACACTGGTGAACAGCATACAAAGCCAGTCTTAACATTAGAAACATGTTGTCAGTGGCTACATGGCAGTGTCATGGAAATGTTTAAATGTTGTGAATAGAAGTGAAGTTATTGAGATACTATCTAGAGACAGTAACATGATTTTCTTTTTTTTATTTATTAAAATTTTTTTTTTTAAATACAACAGAGTCATTCCTAGATGCTTTTAACAGAGAAAATAGAAAAGCTCAACATATCCACAACAGCAAGCAGGTTTATTTGTGACTGTGGAAAAGAAACACTCCCTCTAACAAGGAGAAACCTTTGCAGAAACCAGACTCAGAAGTAGCAGCATTCTGCTGACCGGTTGGGGTGAGAGGATAGAGGAGAGGAGAGGATAGGAGAGGAGAGGAGAGGAGAGGAGAGGAGAGGAGAGGATGGACAGAGATAGATTGGGTGGGGAGATACATACAATACCCTTGTTAGTGCTACATATACTTCTTTTTTTACAGTAATCACCCTGATCCAAATATTTTCAAACTGTTATGAGACTAAACCATCCTGAGCAGTACTATCTAGACAGTAACATGCTTTTCTAGATTAAACCAGCCTGGGCAGCTCTACCATGACAGTACCATGATTTTCTAGAAAGAGTATAAATTAGCAAGTAGGCCAAAAAAAAAAAAAAAAAAGCAAAAACAATAACAACAATGATAACAAATGCAAAAACAAAATGAGAAACAAAGAACAAAAACATGATTTTGATCATTGAAAGAACAATAGCAGAAAACAAGAAAAATCAGCAGCAAATCTCATCGATGAGGAGTGGAAGTGTGTGTGTGTGTGTGTGTGTGTGGCTTGTCCACTGGGTGTGGGAGAGAGGAAGAGACGGCAAGTGAATTACAGCAAAAATACACAAACAGTGAGGATTATATCTCTGTTGATAGTATTTACTGATTGTGATTCTGTATACAATACATAAAAAGACTCAAATGAGGCTCAATGAGTCCATACATTTCCCACCAATCGGAAAAAGAAAGAAAGAAAGAAAGAAAGAAAGAAAGAAAGAAAAAATAAAGAAAGAAAGAAAGAAAAAAGAAAAAAGAAAGAAAGAAAGAAAGAAAGAAAGAAAGAAAGAAAGCTGTGTTTACAGTTTCACTGCTGAAGATGGATCCAGTGAAAGCTGTTGTTTTTACGTTAAATTCTACCAGAGCTCCACTTGTTTATCGGTCCAAATAAACTAACCGTGTGCCGTTATCACTGAAGAAGAAATAACAGTTTTTTCCAGGATTCTGTTGGGCTGTCATGGCTTCATGCTTCTTGTTACACTGCCCCCTACAGGTTTGGCTGCTTATTGTAGTTGTGAACCAGGACTTAAAAAAACAAAAAAACAAAAGACATTTCATTATTCAAGTGTGTATGTGGTCTATGTAAATGAAGATTTTTTTTTGTGAATGAAGATTTTTTTTGTAAATGAAGAGTGGGAAAAATGGATTTTTGTAAATACCCTGCTGCTACGTGCACTAGCAGAACCAATCAGAGCTGGGCCAGGGGCGGGCCACATGACCGGGTCCTTTAAACCCAAATAATAAATCCCACCATATAACGTCATTTTACAATATACACATGCCTGCAACAGCGGGGCTTAGAGCTTCAGCACCATGGAGAGCAACTATGTCATTTTAAAGTCCATCAAACGGACATGAAGAACAACAAACCAAGAGAACAATAAAAACATGGCCTCTAATAATAAAACAAGACAAATTGAAAGCATTCCAGCACCACGGACAGCGACCACACCATTTCAACACTTTAACTATTTCAACTAATGAGAGCACAGCAGGCTACTCGCCTATATCAATAGCTATAAAGTTTAGTAAAATTGGCACAGCAGCCCACACGTTCACCAACAAGCACAGTTTCAATATGAAGTACTAAAGGCCTTCTCACCTCTATTTGAAACATACAACGAGCCTTGAGCTCCACGAACTCGTCCACGATGTTCTGTATGTCCATTTTCTTTGCTCTCTCATTCTCTATGGACAACATGACAAGTCCACTCAGTCGCTCCTGTCCCACTGAGCTCCTCAAGAGGTTTTAATGAGTTTTAACTTGGAGAAAGAGGTCTGAGGTTGCTATGGTGACGGGAAGAGTCACAAGTAAAAGGAGGGCGGTGCAAACTTCACTGAATAGAGACGTTGCTGTTGGGTGGTTGACAAAGAACATTTTTGCCTGATCGGCAATAGACTTTTGCTTTGGTATCTGAGACACAGCAGACCGATAATGTTCAGTTTTATCTGTTTATCAAATGTATGAATTCAATTTTTGAACAGGGACGGTGAAAAGGTTCAGTGGACTTTGTCACTTGAGAGTTGGAGGCGGAGGGTGGAGGAGGTCGTCTCACAGTGCGTCCTGAGCGCATGACTGTACCGCGAGCGGTTTTTATCAGGATATACAGCCATAATGTAAAAATACACTAATCTACAGCATGCATCATGTATGCATAATGATAAAATAGGCAATATAAAATCTATAATTTCTTTATTTCACATGAAGAAATCTCATCCCAGCCCCTCCCGAAGCTCCGCCCCCCTGGCTATGTGTAAATGTGGCCTCAATCACAACTCTGCCCTGCATTGGCTCTGGAACTGATGTTTAAATGGTAAATCAGCTCAATTGCAGTTTGTTTTTTGCACAAGACTTTCCCAGAGACTCCTGCAAAGTTTGACACATGAACAAGGTGCTGCTAATTCAGTAGTAATGTTCCACTAAAGAAATATCTAGATCAGTGTTTTTCAACTTTTTTTGAGGCACACTTTTTTCTTTGGAAAAAACACCCCACCACCCACAAATGTTAAAATTTGAAACTCTGTAGCTTATATTAACAACATAAAGTCATTGTCATCGAAGTTTTATCAACAGGAATCAAGTAAATACAGAAAAAAGTATTTCCCAATTTCTTTTTGTAATAGTGACTCCCTCAGTGTGAAACCTGGACCTGATGGATGAAGAGCTGAGATCCTGGTTTTCAAAAACTTCTCCATCACTGTCACTGACACAGTACTTTGATACAAGATGGTAGCAGGTGGTGGAGATTAACCACACTGACGTCTGTTGAGTTTTGATTTCACCGGCAACGTTCTGTGCTGCCATCTATTGGCGAAGAGTATTTATACATGATTACTCTTCAACACACTGCTCTCACAGCCGACACAACGGCTGCTGTTTTTTTAGAAAAAATGTGAAATTGGATCATTTCCCACGGCTCACCTGACTATATCTCGCGGAACACCAGTGTGCCGCGGCACAGTGGTTGAAAAACACTGATCTAGACCACTGCAGCTTGGCTGTTTACGGTTATGTGGATCTATAAGTCTGATATTTGAAGACATTAAATGTATGAGATAAATGTGGCTTAATTTCTCCACCTTACAATCAGCTGCCAGGTTCCCCGTCTCCAAAATGTGCTGCCCAAGGTTCAAAGTTTGCGTACCAGTGGTGTGTGGTGGTGTGGAGGAATGTTGTTATTGTATTAATGACACACAGATACACAAAATCATTTAGACCACACACCATTTTTATTAAAACCCATCTTAAACATGATTACAGTTACAACCACTGATAAAGCCCTGATATAAGAATAACAAATCAATCCATTTTCACTCAATGATCAAAGAACAAAAGTCCCATAACTTCATCTCAACTCTGATTTCAATTCTAAATTCCTGAAAGTCCTTATTTAGTGCAGAATCCTTCTAACAAAAGTAATGAAATAAAACATGCCACCATTGATATGTAATTCAAAATGAATAATAAAGACACAAGAAAAATAACCTTCAATCTAAACCTTTCGGGACAGAATCATGTAATCATGTCAAACACACACATAAAACCTATCAAACTTTAATTGATTTCAGTAAATTCACACAACTTAAAATCACACACCATAAAACATTTAATATAGCGTCACCCCACAATTTAGCCTCTATCAGACTTAGTTGCATATTTTGCTCATGTTCTTCACATTCTTCAAGCTCTCTCGTGATGCAAAGTGATGATTGATCAACATAAGTGACTATACAGTCCACAGTCTGACATATTTCTTATTGACCGGGGCCAAACCTATAAAGTATAATAAAGTAAAGTTTGTACATGGCGATTTTGTGATTTTCATTTGATGTACAAAGTATCAGTATCCTTTCAATCAGTTTTGCCCTTCATTGTTCCCTCTTCAGGAAGCGTCTGTATTTAAAGAAAAGAAGAAGAGATAAAGAGGACAGTATTAATAAGAACATTGTCCAGTTTTACCAGATTTGCATCAGCTTTTTAGGCTGCGCCAATGATGATAACAGATATCTATAATTTATACTGTGACTGGAAAGAGAACTTTTTGAAATTTTGTAAAAACTGGAGGGGGGGTGATGGGGGGATTCTGGAAATCTGACTGATCTGGAGCAGAATTTTCAAAACTAATTACATCTCAAACCAGCCAGAAAAGCCACTTTTCCTTCTTTCTCCAGAAAAAAATGTTGATTCTCAATCAAACAATAATGACTCCATCATTAGACGCTGAATGCTGATTTTCTCAGGTGGCGGCACTGCTACGAGCAAACTACATATTTCTGGAGCACAAAGACAAATTTAGTGGCACACACTGGTGCACGGTTCAACATGTTTGATTGGTCAAAATCCATTTGAGTCAAATGGACTTTGACCAATAAAACATGAGGTTTGACATTGGTATAAAATGCATTTGTTTAGGCTGTCTGGTAATTGAACTGGTTCTTTGACTAACAACTTTCTGACATGAAAATAAATCACAAGAATAATGTGAAAAACAAATGATTAAAAAACACAAATGTGAAGTTTTAATAGTATATGATAATACTCCTTAATGTTTTACCTCTTACTTTAAGAAAGAAACATAAAGTAGACCTACTTAGTTTGAAACTCAATACAGCAGTTTGACCAACGAAAATAAAGTCTAATAAACAAGTTTTATTCTTCTCCACAGACTCCCTATGGTTCAGTGCAAAAGTCTGGCCAACAAAAGTAAATCAAAGTAAGTCCAATAAGTCAATTCCAATAAGTTTGAATTTGCTACAAGCAATAAATTATATTTTCCCACTTTTTTGTGAACGACCTCCTGTAAAATATCTACTGTTATATGTTAATCCTTCTCACCTGTTGCTCTGCTCCGGTCTCTCCCTCACTCTGATGCACTGCCTCGAGCCTTGCAGGACATCCATGTAATCACAACACAACATTATTATAGAAATGTATAGTAAAAGCATTCGACTTACAAAAGTGAAAACAAAGTCCACATTAAGGTTTTTGTTTGATTTCTGAACGTCAGATGCCAAGCTGTGTACTCGTTCTAAGCTCAGACAGGTATCTTTTTTTTCTTCTAATTTTATCACCTCCAACTAACCAAAGTCTGTGATAAATCAGCATCATAATATTACCTGAGGTCCAACAGATTACTGGGGTTGAAAACGAGTGGAAAATCTTTTCTTGACTGCTTTCAGCTTTCTGTTGACCTCATTACTGTTCTCAGTGTTCTTCCAGTAAACTCTGAACCTCGTCTCACAAAAATGTTGGGGGAGAAGAGTGCTTCTCTGGGAAGAATGACATCAACATCAGTAACAGTAGTGGAAACAAGCAAACAAACAAACAAAAAAGACACATCATGCTTGCAGTGACTGAACATTTATAGAAAAAGAAGTTCATTCTTCACAATAGTGTCATAATTTGACATGACTTCTGTATTATAAAGTCCTGAACTGGACAGAAAGGTTGGCTGATCACGTCATTGGGTGTTGAAAAAGAAATAAGCCAGAAAGCAATGAAACAAAAAATTTAAAAAAATCTAAAAACTGAGAGATCATATGTCCCCTCCTCACAGGGATCCAATCCTACCAAGAAACTCATTGATGCTGAGTAAACTATTGACATTTACTTTTAACCTTTTTTTTTTTTTTAAACCATCTACTGTCTTATATTTATTTCTTTTTTAAACCCTCAGAAGTTCATTGATTCAATAAATTAATTTGTTCCAACACTTAACTGTGAACAAAGCTGTTTTTGTTATGTCAGTTTTATTCACCTTCTCTTGTGGGATTGTGAATCCTGTCTCTGGTTTATCCTTTCGATAGAAATACGTTTGGTCAAGAGGATCCTCGTCTCCCTTCCCAAAGTCAAATTTGAATGTCTAGAAGACAAAATGGGGATGAAAAGTTTTATTTATAATATCATCCAAACTATTCCTTTGGGAGAAGGAAACATTTTACAAATCAAATGAAGATGAAGAAAATCTAGTATTTCAATATGGTGGAGTGAAATTATATAATCCAGAAACTCACATGAACTTCAAGGCTGCCAGGAGGCAAAAGGCCTCTTTCCAGATCAGCCTTCAGCTTTTTTTTCTGTGTGAAAGAGGCGGGACCATTCATTTCAAAGTCATTTCTGCAGCAATGTTAATTTTAGTCAATAATCTGAACTCTGTTCTTTTTCTTTACCTTCTTGTTGCTTAGAGTGTCCTGTGGTGAGTTAATTTTGTTGTGTTGATAAAAGAAGAAGTGAGAAAAGGAGGGACAAGACAGTGATTCATGAAACACAGAGTAACGATGCCTCTACATCAAGCTCACGACAATGTTTTTCCCAAGTCTTTGATCATTTAGGTAATATTACCGTACAAGTCTGCCCAGCTGTTATAAGAGATATACTTTTAAAAGGGATGAAAACACACTATTCATATATTGGTAGTTCATCCGATAGTCAGTTTTCCCTGAAGCATAATGTAATACAGACATAGGATTGCAGCACACCTTCTCTTCACCCACAAACTTGTACAGGCTCCGTTTGTGGATTCTCTGCAGTATCTCTCTTGCCTCGATCATGTTCTCTTCATCGGAAGAGTAAAGGATTTTCTCAAACACGCCATCTGTAGGACATAATAAGAAGTCAAAATGACACATCAATGACACATTTCTGGTGTCATTGATCAAAATAAACATTTTGATAAACGCTTACTTATTGAATACTCTTCACAACATCGTAACCTACAATGATTTATCTTTCATGAATGACTTCATTTCTGCTTGTAATTAATATTTAACAAAGACAAATAGAAATATAAATTTAAATGGATCTCAGGCAAAGTATAGGTTGTCACACTTGAATCTGTGAGGATTTTATATTTTGATTTCAAATATCTTGAAAAAAGTTAACAAATAAATAAGTGTTACTCATAAACACAACAGACACAGAGTGGAATAAAAAATGGATGTGATGTGAAGACAATTTAAAATGTTGACATGTTGCAACCATTATTTTGAACAATGTTGTCAAGAAGTAACCTGTCAGGTTGATGTAATCCTCAATGTTCTCCTTCTTGGTGGCTTCAGATAAGTTGAGAACCGGATTTGCTTTTAAGAAGGCCTCAGTGATCCTAGATGAACAGATAAAGGATTTCTTAGAGCTTATGTTACTGCATGTTCTATTCTGAGGAGAATCACAAAGCAATGCAAATGATTCATATCAAACAAGAGACAAACACTGACAGAAGGACACTTACATCATGTGCACATTTTGGGTCACTTTGTGCTGGCAGACTCTTCTGTGGAGACTGTACCTTGAGTAGAACATGTCGTACAGATTGCCCGTTTCCTGCCAACACCACATCTTACACTTTAGTCACAGCAACTCAGGAGAATAACATTTGTTTGGAGGCTAATAGAAAACAACATTCATCACCTTCTCTCTCAGACAGATGTGATTCCTTCCATTCACTTTACAAACCCTGGCAAGCAAGAAGTAGCGCTGATAATCAAAGGTGTTCTTGAGACCCAGGTGGTGGCAGTCCCTGAAATCAAGCACAGTGCGGATATGAATGAGTGAAATTGGTCTGAAGGTAAATTATCCAATGTTGTACTTCTTCAGTGGAAGTAAAAAACCATAGTTCACTTCTCAATGTCAAAAACTGATTAACTGTTGTTTGAAACTTGATTCACCTGTCAAGGTAGTCAAACTTGTCCACATCAATTCCATTCAGTTTGTTTGCCACAATTTCATACAGGAAAGACTTTTCCTCTCCACGACCTTCAAAGGGCCACTGTGAAGGAAACACCAGTATGATGAAATGAGACGCTAACAAGAGAAGTCTACTGATTTCATGATATTTGTACAAGAGTGGTCCAGTACCAGGTCCTGATCTTTCACTGGATTTATCATCTCCTTGATGAAAGTCAGGTCTTTTTGCAGTTGTTCTTCTTCTTCTTCTTCTTCTTCTTCTTCTTCTTCTTCTTCTCCTTCTTCTTCTCCTTCTCCTTCTCCTTCTCCTTCTCCTTCTCCTTCTCCTTCTTCTTCTTCTTCTTCTTCTTCTCCTTCTTCTTCTTCTTTTAAACCATATTTCTCCATCTCGACTTTCAGACCATGGTGGTTCACCAAGTGGTCAAACAGCCACTCTGATGCCTTCTCATGCTACAAGTTACACAGACAGATGTTAATAAGGGATGTGAACATCTTTTTTCTTTGATAACCAACTGTTAAATTTGTCTTCTTTTACTTCTTGATATTCACAGGCAGACTACAACTTTTATCTTATTGGTATTTATCTCATTGTCATTAAGGCACTATAATTGGGTTCATTTTGTTGTTTTTAAACGTATATTATAGATTCTTTTTCGACGAGATGTGAAGCAGTAATGTTTTTACCTTGCTGATGTCACAGCTGCCAATCTAGCTGATGCAGCCAAAACATGTCAGCAAGGGAAAAAACATTTGTGTTTTACTTGTCGTTAAAAAAGATAACTCTATAACATACTGTATTTGTTTGATAATTGATTATTTGATAGTAATTTCTAAAAACATATTTTTCTGTGTTTTACAACTCTACTTACCGTCCATTTGTTTTGACGTTTGACCTTTTGCATGAACATGGTATCATACAGGTGAGAAAAGGGCCCGTGTCCTAAGTATGGAGAAATATATTAGTTTTAACCTCATAGTTATTATTTGTTAAGTGTTAAGAGTTAATAATTGCATTTTGAAAATATTAAACCATGTCCTTCATACATTGAGCAAATAATCAGTTAAAAAACACATTTTGCTCACAGCGAACTCCAATCTTCCATTATTGGGGGTTCCACTCTTATTTGTGACTATCTATATAAGTGATGTACAGTCAGGGTAGGCAATGTAAGTAGTGCCTACCCAAGGCTCAATCAATTGAAATGAATGAAATATTCACTTTGATTATTTGTTTTAATTCGAGTATAATTATAATATTTTTTCAATTTACGGTATTTTACAGTACCTATAGGTTTGAAAGTGTCAGCATTTTGTGCTTTTCATAGCCCAAATGATTCACCGAGGCTATCTCCTGGTATGGCATAGAGAAGAGGTCTCTAACCCTGGTCCTCAAGAGCCCCTGTCCTGCAGGGTTTAGCTCTCTCCCAGTTGCAACACACCTGATTGCAATGAAGGGCTTGTTATTGGGCTTTTCCCCAACCTTGGCGATGACATCATCATTAGAGTCAGGTATGTTGAAGCAGGGAGAGAACTAAAACATGCAGGACAGGGGCTCTCGAGGACTGAGGTTGGAGACCTCTGCGACGTCTAGGCCACACCCTCTGCTGAAAGCCACACCCTCTGCTGAAAGCCACGCCCTCTCCTGAAGGCAGACTGTTTGCTCAGGTGCAGTCAGTTTCCCAATATGAAAGTCATTTAGGTAAAAAGGCAGATCACTTCACTGTCTTTGGACAGTGCAATGGAGCAGGCGAGTCACACCTTTGTGAAGCTACGTCCTACTCCACGCTAAACTCCCTGAAAATAGTCCCAATCAATTATCATGCGATAGTGCTGGAAACTTTGCCGTTTGTGCTGCCTTGCTAAATAATTTCCACAGGATTTCATTCAGCGATTCAGATGTTTTAAAGATATAAGTTTCTTTTTTTTCTTATCAGCAACAGGGACTATTTTATATATTGGTTTTGGTTGTGTGTGCACTTTGTTTACAAAGGTCCTCACTGGATTGGCAGTTTTGCCTGTTAAACATCTTAATGTCTGAGCCTAATGTTTAAGATATATTGAAGTGCAATTTTGTTGTCGGAGACTTTATACTTTATTTATTGTTTCAGTTGTGTGTGGTTTTTATTCAAGTGCATTCTTTGTCAACAGAGACTGACTGTCCATTTTATTTATTGTTTTTGGTTGTTTTGATTATTTATTTTGGATATTTGCAATGTTTTTCATAACACAATTACAATTTTAGATATTCTTAAGAAATAAAAGTGTATTTATCTTTAAAAAGGTGTACTTGCATCATTATACCATTATTATGAAATGAAAATGTTATAAAAATGGCAATATTGTCATTTATCGCAATAATTTCTGCGACAATTTATCGTCCAGCAAAATGTGTTAT